>NC_089849.1:66265232-66931482 GCF_035609145.1 Eleutherodactylus coqui
TAATCCGCAGAACAGCTTGAGTCAAGTACATGCAGCGAGTGAAAGTCAGCTGCCATGATGGGAGGACAGGCTTCATTAAAAGGAACTTTATCATGTGAGGAGTAGAGAAATATGTCAAGACTTACCGCCATAATTAACTCAAAACTGCTTTTGTACACCCGGACGGGCGACTGGTATTTCTGCACCATGGTGATGGGGGTCTTGGAGAACGTCAGAAACCTGCAGAGAAAAATAGGTTACTGCAAAGTCAGAAAGACTACAACAACATACATGCCATACCTGTACAGCATTTAAAGGGCTACTTCCATCATTGGAAGTGGTGACATATAGCCAGAGTATAGGTTATCAATAACTGCTAAGATTCAGCCTCATCCTCCTGTATGAAAGTCCAGGGGGGGATTATCGCTGGGATGGCTGTAGGCCACTTTAGCACTTGACAATCATCCCGTGTAAAAGGGCCTTAAGGGACTGCTGGCGATAGCATGCATGCCTTGCTATTCCTATAGGGGAAGGTGGTGTCCCATTTTCATGATCAGTATGGGTCCCAGCAGTCAGACCCAGGACTATGGAGTCAGTAAGCCAAACCTCTGCCTCCTTAATTTTCCCAGACTCCGACTCCAGCCCTGGACTACTAATTTATGCAAAGTTTATTGAAAGTTTAGGTCTGCTTTTACTTTCCTTTATACTGTCTTCCTGTTCTCCTAGCAGTTCTGAGATGAGCGCCGGCATTCCCACGGCTCAGCGCCCTCTTCCTCTGCTCTGTAGAGGAACGTCACTACTGAGCATGTGCAGAAAGTGCAGCACAGACTCCTCTCAACTAAAAGCCTTTAAGAAGCAGCAGAAGGATATTTAGTCTAGTAGGGCGAAAAGGCAATAATTGAATTTCTATTGCCGTTTCCACATCATAGTTCTAAGTGTTTTTGATAAATAGCGGTTTAAATGAACATTTAAGGAAAAAAAAACAAACAAACAAACAAAAACACCTTCCTAAATTCCTATAGAGGGAACTATGCAACAAATTCTGCATAAAAAAAAAAAAAAAAAAAAAAAAAAAAATTTAGGATGGGTGATAAGTCAGAACCCCTTTTAAGTGTCCCCGGACCCATACATAGCAGGTTATGCCAATCCACAGCACAGGTGAGCACACAGCAGAGCCTTGTGCAGTTCTCCTACATCACGGCATCTCAGGTGATTTGCGGCTCTTAAAGGGGTTGTCCCGCGCCGAAACGGGTTTTTTTTTTTTTTCAACCCCCCCCCCCGTTCGGCGCGAGACAACCCCGATGCAGGGAGGTAAAGAAAGCTCAGCGGAGCGCTTACCTGAATCCCCGCGCTCCGGTGACTTCTCTACTCACCGCTGAAGATGGCCTCTTCCTCCGTGGACCGCAGCTCTTCTGTGCGGTCCACTGCCGATTCCAGCCTCCTGATTGGCTGGAATCGGCACGTGACGGGGCGGAGCTACACGGAGCTACACGGAGCCCCATAGAAGACTGCAGAAGACCCGGACTGCGCAAGCGCGGCTAATTTGGCCATCGGAGGGCGAAAATTAGTCGGCACCATGGAGACGAGGACGCCAGCAACGGAACAGGTAAGTATAAAACTTTTTATAACTTCTGCATGGCTCATAATTAATGCACAATGTACATTACAAAGTGCATTATTATGGCCATGCAGAAGTGTACAGACCCACTTGCTGCCTCGGGACAACCCCTTTAAGGAAAGCATGGCTTGTTTTGATATTTCTAGTAAAGTACACGGCGTTCTGAAAGCCCTTCATGAATGTTTCATTCCAAGCTAAAAGCTTTTCTTCCTAAATCTCAGGATTAGCAGGCGCAGGGTTGCACAACAGTCTTACACAGAAACATAATAAACGGGCCGGCTAACGAGCCGGGATATACCTGCAGCTTGTGCTTTTCAGTAACCCAGCAGCTTCATTGCAGGTTTTTGTTGTTTTTTTTTTTATAGAAGCATTTTTTTAGTAACATTTACTTGAACTGTTGCTTTATGGCTCTTTTCCCCGATCTGGGAGTGGTGCTACCTCCTTTCAATCCCTCTCCAGTTCAAAATATTTACTTGCTGTTAACCCCTTAAGGACCAGGCACTTATTTTTGTAATTTTTTTTTTTAACCATCTATGTCGCCCATAAGGTCATCCAAGTCCTCTGGGGGTCATTCACATTGTTCTTTTATTTCACAACTTTTCCACTGTAGATTTAGCAGCTATAGGAGCCTCAGTTAAAAGGAGAAAACCACCCCCCTGTAGTGACAGTGTTCACTGGCAGAACTAATCTGGGTCTGCTAGGACCCTGCAGCTCTGCTGTAGCAGGGGGCACCCAGTGGGAATGGGATCACCCAGCCAAATAGCAAAAGTAACATCTCCGCTTTCTCTCTGCTCTACATATGTAACCTGGAAAGAAGGCGGCAGATGTGGTTAAAAACTGCTTCAGTCTTCTCCTCCGGGGCCTCAGCTGTGACTAACTAAGGACCAATCTACTGCTGATACATTGCAGGGGCTTCAATCTCGGGCCAAATTAAAGCCCAGGAGCAGGCACCGTACATTTACTGTACTTGTCGTTGAGGTTAAAAAAAAAAAAATTATTTTTTGTTTGCATCCAGGGGCATTCCAGGTACTACATTCACAAAGCTGAGGGTTTGCTAAAACGTATCAGCGCAGGTAAGATTTATCAGCTAAGGGCTACATTAGGGTTTTCCGTGTCTCTGTTCCATTTTTAGAGTATAGAAATGGAATTAGGGCCAGTTCATAATAGTATTTTTTTTAATTTTTAATCTAGCTGTTCTCTTGTGGGAGGAGCTAAACGGAAAGAAAAATGAAGGGGGGGGGGGGGGGAAATCGAAGCAAATGAGAGTTTTCTGTTCCATTGACACAAATGTAAATGCAATCAATCTATATATATATATTTATTTTTTTTTAACAGAAAGCCCCAATGGTGTATTCAAATCTGCGTCCAGGAATCCCCTGGCCAAATAAGTCCATCTTATGATGGAACCGAACCGTGACGAATGGACCTCATCAACTATAATGGGGCCCGTTCGGTTTCCGCTCAGCTGTCGGGCATACTACCAGAAGAAGAAGCGCTGCATGCAGCATTTTCTTACGGTAATTCGTGCCAGATCTGTAATTGCAGACGTGAACGCACCCTTCGCGGCAGGGTATACAGATTCGCACTGCTTCAGCGATTCTGGAGTGGACCGCATGAATCCAGCAAGCAGAGGTCTTTATAGCAGCAAGAACAGACCGGTATACAGAATTCACGTTGGGGTTAACACCTACATGTTAGTAGGAAGGACGTGGTTTGTTACCACATGTTAAAATAGAAATCGTGAATGACGTAAGGCTGTGTATACACATATACAAACAGAGATATATTCAGTGCCAAGTCCTAGTGTACAAACGTCATAATCAACATCTTTGGCGCACAACAACAACTCCGCCTTTAATGACTTAGGATAGCTTACCTAAAATAAAAAAGGAAAGTGTTGCGGGCTATACAGCGTGGCGCGGCGCTCTAGGAAGTGCGGCATTCATGTAACACATCTGCGGAGAGAGAAGAGATTACTGAGATCACACGACAAGACGGATCCGCATGCTACACGGGATCAGGTGACGGCTGCAGTCAGGCACCGCTCTCCCAGGCAGTCTGTGTGTTGTGGATGGCTGTTCACATACAACATGCACCCTGCCCAAAACACACACAGCGGCGGCTCCACACCCCTATTACACACAGGCAACCTCAGATCACTATGCAAACGGCAGAGAATTCACGCAGCACACCGGATTACTGAGTGCCGAGGACGGCATGGTCTACTATACTACTCATCTAGGGGCCGTTCACCCCCGTTAGGAATCACTGCAGGCGAGGCTGGGTGATTCATTGAATTAAATTTGCCATTTTGCTGAGGTACAGTTTTGGCTTTCGTCAAAATCGTGAAATTGATATTAGTTTCACCCCTGTGGGCGGAGTTAATATCTGGCCAAGCTGGGCTGAATCTAGCATGGGGCTGACTGGTTGGTCCACAAAAGGGGGACGTAATAGGCAGGCCGCGACGGCCGGAGGAGGAAAGGAGAGGGACAGCGCGTGGGGGGGCCGCGACGGCCGGAGGAGGAAAGGAGAGGGACAGCGCGTGGGGGGCCGCGACGGCCGGAGGAGGAAAGGAGAGGGACAGCGCGTGGGGGGGGCCGCGACGGCCGGAGGAGGAAAGGAGAGGGACAGCGCGTGGGGGGGGGCCGCGACGGCCGGAGGAGGAAAGGAGAGGGACAGCGCGTGGGGGGGGGGGCCGCGACGGCCGGAGGAGGAAAGGAGAGGGACAGCGCGTGGGGGGGGCCGCGACGGCCGGAGGAGGAAAGGAGAGGGACAGCGCGTGGGGGGGGCCGCGACGGCCGGAGGAGGAAAGGAGAGGGACAGCGTGTGGGGGGGGGGGGCGCGACGGCCAGAGGAGGAAAGGAGAGGGACAGCGCGTGGGGGGGGGGGGGGCCGCGACGGCCAGAGGAGGAAAGGAGAGGGACAGCGCGTGGGGGGGGGCCGCGACGGCCAGAGGAGGAAAGGAGAGGGACAGCGCGTGGGGGGGGGGGGCCGCGACGGCCAGAGGAGGAAAGGAGAGGGACAGCGCGTGGGGGGGGGGCCGCGACGGCCAGAGGAGGAAAGGAGAGGGACAGCGCGTGGGGGGGGGCCGCGACGGCCAGAGGAGGAAAGGAGAGGGACAGCGCGTGGGGGGGGCCGCGACGGCCAGAGGAGGAAAGGAGAGGGACAGCGCGTGGGGGGGGCCGCGACGGCCGGAGGAGGAAAGGAGAGGGACAGCGCGTGGGGGGGGCCGCGACGGCCGGAGGAGGAAAGGAGAGGGACAGCGCGTGGGGGGGGCCGCGACGGCCGGAGGAGGAAAGGAGAGGGACAGCGCGTGGGGGGGGCCGCGACGGCCGGAGGAGGAAAGGAGAGGGACAGCGCGTGGGGGGGGCCGCGACGGCCGGAGGAGGAAAGGAGAGGGACAGCGCGTGGGGGGGGGGGCCGCGACGGCCGGAGGAGGAAAGGAGAGGGACAGCGCGTGGGGGGGGGGCCGCGACGGCCGGAGGAGGAAAGGAGAGGGACAGCGCGTGGGGGGGGGGCCGCGACGGCCGGAGGAGGAAAGGAGAGGGACAGCGCGTGGGGGGGGGGGGCCGCGACGGCCGAAGGAGGAAAGGAGAGGGACAGCGCGTGGGGGGGGCCGCGACGGCCGGAGGAGGAAAGGAGAGGGACAGCGCGTGGGGAGGCCGCGACGGCCGGAGGAGGAAAGGAGAGGGACAGCGCGTGGGGAGGCCATGACGGCAAAAAGAGGAGGGAAACAATACATGGAGGCTGCGATGACTGGGAACATGAATAGCTCCTAAGGCTGTTAAAGGACAAGGAGGAAGGACAGTATTCCTACATGTGTTTATAACTAGAGTTTGTACCTAATTTTTTCACATAAGGGAATCACATACCCAGTAGTTCCTTATTAAGTACAGATCATGAAAGTTAAATGGGACAATTCTGATAATCAGTATATATTAAGGAATTTGTATGGATGCGATTACCTAGTTTGAAGAAAAACAAACAAACGGAAAATTTAAAAAAAATTAAAGTTGGTATTTTTAGGTTGTTTGCCAAATTAAGATTTTAATTTTTGGACAAAATTGCCCAACCCTAACTCAAAACCCATGGCGCTGGTGTGCAGACCCTCAGGGTTCAGAGTCTAGGAGATTTCTTTGAAGCTTGATGATGGAACCTTTTCTTAGGTAGGGCCATGTTTACACGGTGGGCAGAGTAGAGCCCGAGATCGCATAGAATACGGACACCCCGTCTGTGTGATGTGGGGGGGGGGGGGGGGGAGGGAGGAGAGAAGAGAATCTCACATCTACATGTTCTATTTACGTATGAGATTTGCAGGAAATAGGACATGCTACCATTTTTCCATCTTTTAGCATCACTGCAAGAGAAAAAGTTGCCCATGTAAATAAACACATTGTAAGGCCCCCTGCACACGAGCGGAATTTCCGCTGCTGGAAGCCTGCATAGGATTGCGTTAACAAACGCAATCTTATGCAGACAGCCGCGATTTGGCCGCGCGGCAAACAAATCGCGGCATGCACTATTTCTGTGTGGGGCTCTGCGAGCCCCGCACAGAAATGTCGCTCACCCGCCGCCGGCTCCGATCTGCGCATGCGCCGGCTGCCCGGCAAGCCGGCGCATCAAACAGCCAGAGCCGGCGGCCGGGTTGAGTACGCACTGGTCCCTGCAGGCGCTCGGGTCCCGCGGCGAGAATTCTCGCCGCCGGATCCCACCTGCCCGTCTGCAGGCGGCCTAAATAATAGGATCCATTTCCATGCATCTTGCCACGCACAAAACTCGTGTGAGAACACCGGCCGTGTAAATTTGGTCTAAAGGTGAGGTGTCCCGACACACCACAGAAGACAAGCTGCTGTAAGAATCAGTAAGGCTGCCCGTCCACAGGCGCTTTCGCATTGCATTACCCGTGGCGATAATCCGGCTGCGGGAAACGCAGTGCACACTTTCCATAGCGTTGCTAAGGAAAGCGCAACCCCCGTCCACTAGCGGAGAATCATAGCGATTCTCCGCTCCCGGGCGGAAAATTGCTGCATGCTGCGAATTGCCGCGATTCTCCGCAGTGATCCTGACAGATCTCCTATCTGGCTGAGATCTGCCGCGAGATTTCGCAACGGCCGTGGACAGGCAGCCTAAGGGAACACAGAGCTGGAATACATGTAGACAATCCACTAATGCAGGGTTTCCCAAAGTGGGCTCCGTGGGTGATTATTAGGGGGTCCCACAGAGGGTCTGAGTCCTCACTCTCCTCACCAGTGTAGCGGTCTCCAGACAGGCTGCACTGAGGAAATGAATGCCCAGGACCTGCGGTCGGCATAGCAACGCGGATCACAAAAGCTGGCTACAGTCATGTGATCCGCGTTAATACGCTGACCAAAGGTCCTGGGCGTTCATTTCCTCAGTACAGCCTGTTCGGAGACCGCCACACCTGTGAGTAGAGCGAGGACCAATGGTGGATTACAATAGGGGCGGACGCCCCCAGCCCCGAGACTTCAAGGGAGCCTCCAGTTATCCCAATCACCCCTTATGTAATCCGCATTGCTAAACCCCAGCCTCAGGTGGAGGAAGGGGTTAAGCAGCTTCCGATTCTCGCAGCCTTCCATCTCCGATGCAGCAGAGACGGGGAAGGCTGTATGTAGTAAGTAATTTAACCCCTTTCTCCCCATGCATCTGAAGAGCATAGCAGCAATGGAGGACCCCCTTCACTACTGGGGTGGAAATGGGAGACCCTGGGGGATACTGGGGCCTATATAGGGAGTCGCAATAGGGAGTCGCTATAGGGGGTGGGGGGGCTGTGGAATTTATAGTAGCTGTAGCAACAAAGTGGATGAAATTTAGAAAAACTCATCCACACGCTGTAGAAAAAAATCTGCACAAAACCCGTGTGGATACGGACATGTGGTGCATAATTAAATGCCGCAGCATGTTGATTTTAAATATAATGTATATCAATAGCCCATCCAGCGCTCCTCCCTGTTTTTTTAAATGGCCCCATCCTTTTTATAACGACAGAGGCAAACATCATGTTGTGATAAGCCACGCCCCTAGCCCCTCCCCTGACCACACCCCCTGTCCCACTTTGTGGCTCCACAAGAAACTTTTGCTTTAAAAAGGCCTCCATGGCTAATAAAGTTTGGGGAGCACTGCTCTGATGGAAAAGGGAGCGCTACATATTCTTCAGCACCATGATTAGAACGACCAACCAGGCTGGTTTACAGTAATAGGAGCGCAGTCACGTACCCGTATCACAGCCATGACGCCCGAATCTTCTACAGGGCTACTAAACCAAAAAGGATTTTATGGAGCCCATCCATGTGTTGCAGCCATATTATGGCATATTCGTGTAACAGGCTTAGGCTAGGTGCACAGTAGTCGTACTGCGAGTTGCGTAACGTGGCGTAACGTGCATCGGACAGCCAGCGAACATCTGTCTGTGCGCCGTCCAATATACACAGATGATGCACATTGACATGCATTATTGTGTCACATTTCACGGCCACGAAACAAACATCTTTATGTATATTTTTATTTTATTCTGTAATTTTTTAACTTATTTTCGTATCATTATTTCCCATCTATGTCCCTCATGGTGTCATACAAAACCTCTGGGGGTCCTTTACATTGAAATGATAAAAAAGGACATACTTGTCCACTGTAGCAGGAGCAGCTATAGAAATAGCATCCATAGGAGGCCCAGTTAAAGGGGAAAACATCCACCTGTAGTGACCACAGTCACTAACAGTGCTGATCAGGGACTGCTAGGACCCTGCAGCTCCGCTGTGACAGGGGGCGCCCGGTGATCACGTGTTCACCAAGTCACATAGTGGAGGTAAGGCTGCCTGTTCACGGCAAGATGTCATAGCGAGATCTGCTGCGATAAATTGCCTGCGGAACTCGCATGACACGTTTTCCTTTCCATAGGATAACTATGGAAAGCACAGCCCAATGTCAACGAGCGGAGAATCATAGCGATTCTCTACTTGCGTGATTCAAATCACAGTATCCCGCGATTCTCCGCAGTGAGCCTAAAAAATTAGATAGGCTCATCGCAGAGACCTTACAGTGCTCCCCCCTCCTCCGACGTGGCAGAATATCACTAGCGATAATCCGTTGCGGCCGTAGATAGGCGGCCCAATACATTCACTCTTTAGTACATAGCGCTCATTGAGAGTTATGTACCCATGAAAGGAGAAGGCAGAAGCTGTTAAACGCTTCTCCCTTCTCCCTTCTCCTCTGGATCCTCGGTTGTGTCTGACTGCTGAAGACCTGACTTGCTCCTACTTGATTGCAGAGGCTTTAATCCCACACCGTATTTTTGTTATAGGCAGTCTGAAAATTGGACTATGATCGTTCACCCCCAAAAAATGCCTGTTCATTCACACAGAGATATACAGATGACTAGTAAGCACGTTCAGAGGACCGTTCATGTCCAATAAACAGGCCATGTAAAACTGCCAACCATCAGCCAACACTCGTATGTCAGCTGATTGGTGACCATCGGGCACGCATAAAAATGCTGGCTGATCGGTGGTACATCGGAGTGTAAATGGGAAGATATATGGGCAGCCTCTGGGGGTGAACGACGAGTTACAATAGCTCGTCCCCATAAGCAGATTCCCGGACCATGGGAAAGAGAATTGAAGAAGAGCCAATCAGCATGTATGCGGATCAGCCCTCGTTACATCATGCCAAGCGCTCAGCTGATGTAAAAGAGCCTTAAACCTTTCGTTATACTCCTCCTCATTGTAGGATACACGTCTTTTGGAGAACCAGGCATTACATAATGGCATCATAGCGCTTCACAATACGGGTACATGAACTTTTACCACCCACTTCCCTTGGTAATAACAGATGCTCGCTCATTCTTGGAGGACCTATAAAAAATGGGTTGTTCAAAAATTTAAAACCATCATCGGTATGGGTCAAATCTGCAGAAAAAGTCGATACGTTGCGTGTTAACTTGCCAGTCTGAGAGATACAAACCAGCAGTAATAAGTATAGAATAAGAGGCCGTCCTGCCGCTGGACGTTTCCTGAAGGGAAACGTTCTTTCATTAGGAGGATGAAGCAGCCGTAGGGGGCGGTAAACCTGATGGAGGCGAGCTGATCAGGAGCCAGGCAGTAAAATCCAGAAGGAGAATCAGAAATACGCACTCACTGACCTCGAAAGAAAGGACGGACAGGAACGAACAAGACTATTTCTGTCTGTAAGGTACACTGGTTCCCCCGACTCCTGGGACTTGCCTAGTCCTGCCATGACGCTTTCGTCAATTGCAACATAATGGATAAACTAAGAAAGAGTTCAGCATATGTGCAGATCTATGCCCCACAGGCCGAAACCGCTTATGTTTTTTTATTTTTTTTAATTACACAAAAGTTTCTTAAAGGGGTTGTCCGAGTCAACCTGCCTGCCCCCTAAAATAATAAATGAGGTGATACTCTCCTCTCCTCGCTCATCCTCCACCACCGGCTCCGGTCCTCCTGCTGACATCATCTTTGCAGAAAGAGGTCAGTCTGAGCCATTTACAAACAGGCTGCTGCAGCGAAGGACAGTCATTGGCTGCAGCGGCAGGTTTACAGAACATCACAGGCTGACTGCAGCCTGTCAATAACAGTAGAGACTGTGGTGGGGGATGAGTGGGGGAGCAGTAATAGACCGGTATACGGTGATATGATCAGGAGAGACTACGGTAGGAGCTTATAAAATTCTACTAACATGTACGTAAAATGATTGGTGGGCTTAGGTGACATGACAGGAGGACTAAAGATTTTGGAGTCAGTAGACCCCTTTAATACCCTGGTATCGAAGGTGTGTGAAATTCTATGGAGGAGGTTTGAAAGCCTCAGTCAAGGAGGAACTATTTCCAACACAATAGCTGTACCAGTATAAACCCCATCAATCATTAGAAACCATTAAAAAGTAGTTTCCCGGTTGTAAACTATTGAGGTCTTTATCCTCAGGATAAGTCATCAATAATAGATTAGTGGGGGTCCATTGCCCGGGACCTCCACACATCAGCTGTTGTCAAGGCCAGAGTGTTTATGCACTGAGATGATTTCTGCAGGAAGCAGACAGCTCCGTTTTCACTGCAGTGGCCAGGCTTGGTATTGCAGGCAAAAGTTCCCATTCATGTCAATGGAAACTTGGCATGCAATAACAAGCCTGGCCACTGCAGTAAGAAAGGAGCCATCTGCTTCTTGCAGAATTCAGTTTAGTACAGGAGTGCGAACAGCTCATCAGCAGGGGTCCCAGGCGATGGACCCTACCCAGTCAATTATTGACAGTTTACAACCAGGAAACCCTTTTATCTTAAAGAGTCCCTCTGCTACTATAGGTGTAAAAACTTTGTTTCATGACCCAGCAGTTTATACTAACTTGCTACATATTTTACTCCAAACCGGCCTCCTCTATGTTAAGTGACAGGTCCCCTGCAATCTACCCATCACCTTCCTATCAAACGGCCCAAATATAGAACACATTTTCTAGTGTTGGCATGTGAGCCAACGCTGATAACGAATCATCCACCCACTGTGTAAATGCATTACAATAATGCCGCAGCTTAAAGGGGCGGTCCGGTTTATAAAATCCATCACTATATCCTTTACTAGAGAAGGCCAAGCTATAGAAATAAGCCATTATATGAAAAGGAAGGTTTATGTACAGTATATAGGATACAAAAATCAAGCCAAACGAGTGACAGACTAAGGCCGCCTGCACACGGGCAGGTCAGACCATGAATGCGGGATTCCCGCAGCAGAGGTCAACCCTGTGTCCGGCCGGTGACCCCAGCATACCTCGCAACCGGTCTTCTCTGCTGCGAATGTGCCAGCCGGAGCACATGTGGAGTACAGAGGACGCTGTGCCGTCACAATGGTGATGACGCGGCTCCCGTGCCCATTCTACAACGATGATTGCAGAATGGCCGCGGGACAGACAGCTTCCATTGACTTCAATGGAAGCCGGCCGTGCGAAGCCCGCACAAAATCGCAGCATGCTGCGATTTCTCTCCCACAAGCGGAAAAATTGTAAATCGATTTTCGCTCGTGGGCATGAAATCGCGTATTCTCATAGCATGCTATGGGCTGGAATTGCTGCAGAATCCGGAGGTGGAATCCCACTCCGGATTTCGCAATGCAAATCTGCGCTGATTCACTGAGAGTCGTCTTAAAAAGGATTTTTTTATTGCTTGTGGGAGATCCTGGATTCTGGATTTTTCTCACACAGATGCATTGCAGACTATCCGTGTGGAAAAAAATCCGCAACCCCACCTACCAGCCTTACAGGTCTTGACCCAATCAGAAGCTAGGGGTGTGACAGGGGGTGTTACTCATCCAAGCCCTGTCAAACTCCTAGCTTCTGGTGGAGTCAAGATACACTAATACCAACCGAACATTCCTAACTGATTTTAAACCTTCAAATCCACAGTGAATCCGCAAATGTATTTAAATGTGATCCAACGAAAATTGAAAGAAAAAAAAAAAGTTACGTTCACATGGGGTTCAAAAGGCTACGGAATTTGCGTAGCCATAAATTCTACAGAAAATTCCGCATCCAAAACAGAGTCAAAATCTGCACAATCCGTGCATATTTTGACTTAAAATCAGCTGCATATCCACAGCCGATTTCAGCGCTCCGCTGACCTCCCAATTCTTCATGCCATCTCCGCAGCCTGTAGCCAAGTACAATGCCACTGGTCAGGTGATGCCACTTCCGCATCACCTGACCAGTGGTGCTGCGCTCGCTAGAGGCTGCTGTGTAGCGGGCAAGAAGGCTGCGCCAACAGCAAGAAGAATTGATAGGTGAGCGGGAGTGCTGTATTTGCTGAAATCAGCTGCCGACATGCAGCCGATTTCAAGTCAAAACATGCACTGAAGGTTTAGGACACAGAAATGCCGAAGCATTCCCGCCCCATGTGCAGATACTCTAGTTCTGTGTAATAGGGCCCTTACACAATGGGTGAAAGGAGACTGTGGGCAGGAAGGAGGCAATAAGTGAGGGTAGAAGGTCCTCGTATGGTAATGTAGTCATTGTAGGCTGCTCTGAAGAGATGGGTTGTCAGGTTGTTTTTTGGAGTTTTTGAAGGTGGGAGAAGATCTGATTGTTTGGCAGTAACAAGTCCCTGGAGTATGGGATGTACACTGGAGAAACCTTGAAAAAAACTGTGCGAGGAGAGCAGTGGAGCTTAAATGCGGTAAGGCATCACAAGATAACGGACAGTTCCACAAGAGCGTATTGTCACATGACCGTAATACGGACGTCTTGCAGATGACATTGCAATCGTATGTCATCAGTAGTTCATCATCAAGGTAGAGTAACCAATCAGACAACGGTTTTAGAGTTGGAGATTGCAAGAGGTGCGAGAGCTTCTATGTACGACCTGGCCACAGCGGACTCAAAGGTTACTCCAAGGAGGTGGACTGGACATAACAGGGATTCTTGAAGACCCTTAACAGTTTAGTATGAGCTGCGCCTCCACAAGTTCTCGCTAGATAAAACTATTGATTACACTTTAGCTAATGGAGTTTCTCCCCAGAGTTTCCCTGGCCGTTTCCTCTTCCTCCTCCTCATCTGTAGGTAGTTTTATAGACCTCACTGACTTCTATTAAGGCCCCAAGCAGGTAGATCACGACAACACTCCACAGAGGACACGACTGCCATGAACTGGAAGAAACAGGTTTGGAGAAACCCCGAAGAGCAAGTAAAACAACAAAAGTTAACTTTTCAACCAGATTTGCTCCAGAGCCGGTTGGCACACAGCATTACCTGTACAGAGCCCATGTCCCATACCCAGTGCTTTTATGGAGTCATTCTCCCAATAGTTTTCTCCATGACTGCGGTACACTAGTTGTATTTTCTTGTAGAAGCAGCTCTAAAACCATTTCTAGTGCCGCTTCTTAAGGAGAAGCTGTCACCACCAGCCATGACAAAAAATAGTTTACTAACATTCAATTCCTGACATGTTTCAGGGCGTGAGCCTAGTGTTAAAATGTAAGCTTACCTCTGGACACCATGCTACAATGTATATACAAAAACGATAATTACACTCACTGGTAATTTGACTTTCCAGAGCCCATGACGGCATCAGGAGAGAGTAATATAGGCAATAGGGTGGGACAACAGCTTGAAGGACTTTCCTACCAAAAGATGTCCGAAACTGAGTTAAGATCCAAAGTGCATGAAGAATACCTAATAGCTGCCCCTGTCTCTCAATTTAATTCATCTGCTTGTTTGGCCCAAGATGTGGCCATTGCCCTAGTAGAGTGAACCCTAAGGTCTATTGGAGGAGGCCGATCAGCTGATGAATCCGCAAGCAGAATGCTAGCTTAACCCGTCTAGAGAAGCAATTCCCCGACCTTATGAGCCAAAGTCAAAGCCACCAAAATAACGGTCTAAAGAGTCGCAATAGAGGCGGAGTCTAAAGATACGAAGGGAGCTTTAGTTAGACTACTGGGCACCAAGTTGAGATCCCAAGATCTGGTCTGGACCTAGAAGATGCTTTAATGAATCTAATTATCCAGGGATGTTCGGCTAAACTAAAACTAAAGAGAGCCCCCAGAGACGACACTTGTACCTTCAAAGTATTTGTTGCTAGACCCTTTTAAGAGCCAGTCGAACCAAATTAAAATCATGTCCGTGCAGCAAGCTGGACGATCAGCTGATGGATAGGGGTCTGTCACATGGGACTCCCATCCATCAACTACTGATGGCCTACCGAGGTCAGCAGGTAAAGCCTGGAATACACCTTTACCTGTTCTCCTGCATTTAACCTAGAGACGTATTTAGCAACAAGCTTGTCAATGGTTTCCAGTAAAATTGTGAATACTGCTCTGGAATATAATATAAGGTACAGATTAAGGGTATTATTGTATCTTGTCACCACCGGAAACTAGGGGGTCTGACAACCCTTACATGGAGGAACGCCCCTAGCTCCCGATTGGCTGTATTGCTATCCGGCCGGCCGGGAAGATACACCTTGCCGCCAACACTGTCCTCCCCCATGCTGTAGCGCTGAGATGATCCCGGCACCGCCGGCCACACTGTCCTCCTCCGTGCTGTAGCTCCGAGATGCGGCCGCTGAGGGCTACTCCGCTCCCCATCTGCCTTTGAGCAGCGGCGCTGGTGCCAGCTGCTGAAGGGAGAGGAAGTTGGGGAGCGGAGTAGCTGTCAGTGGCCACATCCCAGCGCTGTAGGCTGGCAGCCCTGTCACTCTCCTCCCTGTTCCGCGCTCGCACCTCTGCTCACCATTGTCATCCTCAAGCCCTCTGCAGTCTGTCCCTCTATAGTACAGCCGCCGACGACAGTGAAGCAGGGAGTGCGTCGGCCAAACTGACAGTGAGGATGGCAGCACAGAGAGCGGTGACAGTGCTGAGGGCAGGGGTAGCTACCACACTGACACTGCGGTCAGGAGCAAGCAGAACAGCAGGGATCTCCTGCCTCAAGGTCTGTAGATGGGAGGCAATCACTCACTTCCACACCTGGGAAACGGAGGATCGCAGCACATCGCCAATAGGATAGCAGGTCCGGCACACACCCCCAAATACCAGGGCAGGTTCAGGGACAGTAAGCAACTGCATCAGCCAAGCAGCTCCTGGGGGTGTCACCGGCCTGTCAAGCAGCCTAAATCTTGTCTCCACCCCCTACTTCCGGTGGTGACAAGATACAATAGTACCCAGATTAGGATCAGTACATGATAAGTAATAAAAGTTTGAGTAACTTTGTAAATACATTGTATCTAATAACTATAAACAAACTATAAAAGTGTGTCAGTTGTGAAAGAACTCCATAAAAAGCATATGTTCACTTCTGGTAAACGACTCGTGAACTCCTGCTTGTAAATAAGGGAATCTCCTATACATCAGGCTGGCTGCACACAAGCACGATCCGCTACGTGCCGCCTGCGTGTGACAGTTGCGCGGTACGTAGCAAGTACGCAATGACATTGCATTCTTGCTGTGGGCTGCCGATTGCAATGCACCATCTTGGCATGTATGTGCATGTAATCCGGGCCGAGATAGAACATGCTGTGATCTTTAATGTGTGCATAGGAGCCAATGGCAGATTGGTACAGCGTAATCCGTGCACGGAATACGCTTGTGTGAAGAACCTTTCCCTAATAACGGCTTGTAAGCCCCTGGCTTTGTGGCCATAGGTACAGACCTGTGTTTGTACAACTGTGCCATTATTGAGTCTAGCAATATATTAGGAAATTACTACATATGCAAATCCTCTAAACTCCTCCTATTGTTAACCCCCTGCTTACTGCTAAAAAAGTTTCTTCAACTTTGTCCCAATCGCTGATCTAATAATGCAGATAGCAGTGCGGATCCAGGACATCCCAGTCAGCGGCGGCCAAGTGATGGCTATTAGTCACCCTGACCTACAAAGAAGCACAGAGCGATCCTGCTGAGCGATAACGACCTTCATACTAATAACATCCCCCCGGGACGCTGCATTATGAACGGACAGTCCTGATGGGGGGGATACGAGGACACGGACAATGCATATGGAGTAAAGCCGACCTCACAAACTGCTGACAAGCGCAAAGCCAGACATTCCTCTACAACCGAGGCATTTGTTGTACGGCTCCCTATTAAAGCGGACGAAGATTAGAGACTTCTGAAAACTAAACATTATCAGTAGTCCACAGCAGCCAATCACAGAGCAGCTTTCATATTTCAACAGCACTATGAGGAAGGAGAGCTGAGCTGTGATTGGTTGTTAAAGGCAACAGAGTTTGTTTGAGAGTTTCATCAATCGAGGTCTATTCTTTCAGCTAAGTAAATCGAAAGGAAGAAGTTAAAAGGTTTTTTTTTTAACATTCTATTCAAAGTTTGACGGAACCGAACGGAAAGGTTTTCACTCGCTTCCGTTTTTTGCTCCGCGTTTAACGGCTCCATTTTTTTAAAAGGACCACATACAGAAGAGAAGGAGGGCCAAGACCGCTCTCACACATGCAGCTTTTTAACGCGGCGCCAATCGCACTACAACACTCCCATCAATTTCAATGGAGCCTCGCAGAACTGCGCTGGAACACGGCGTTTTCTAATGACGCGGTTTTCTAACGCCGTCCGTTTTGGCATGTTTTTAAGACTCATCACAATGATGGAGTGCGTTAAAAAAAAAAAAAAGTCGAACACAGTAACTTGAAGTTCAAAAATGCTGATAAAAATTGCGCTATATTGATTTCACGGATATGTTACAAGCGGACGCAACTAAAACAAATCTGTTAAAAACGGAAATCAATATACTGAGGCAAACGGGCGCAAATCATGACGGAAGAAAAAATATATATATATTGCCGTAATTGCGCAGAGTCAATCATTATAGATATAGCGGATTCACGTAGGCGTATTCGCGCACGCAGAGAATAGACCTCACTGATTTGGATGGGTGTGTTCCCATTTCCTTTTTTACGCAAAAAGTAAGGTAAAATACACGGATGCACGTGCAAAAAAAAAAAAAAGCCTCATCCATTGCGCAAATATATCACACCGAGGGATACGTAAAAACACATCCGCCCTTATATGTAGCGTATATAAGCTGCAGATACACTTCTCCAGAAATCAAGTACATGCTATATATAGTATACGTCACTCCATACCCACCAGCACTACACATACGTGTGCACATGATGCGTTCCATCCCCCCGACCATCTCCACTACACCCAGCTCTTATATAACCCACACACAGGCCTCTATAGACGGGCACACGGCGGCAGGGCACACCACACATCCTCCCCACAAGCGCTGGCATTATCCGCTCTCACCTTGAAGCTTCTGCGGGTCCATGTCCGCCCCGCCGGGCTCCGGTACCGCTGTGCTACCGGGCACCAATAGCTTCGGACTGCGCCTGCGTCTACAAGCCTGCCAGTGACGTCAATCATTAGAATGCTCTGCCCCGCCCCTCCCTCAACCGGGCTTCGCATTCCTTGGTCACGTGATACTGGACCCATCACGCGGTGGGCGGGGTTATGAACAGTCTGTAGCTCCTCCTCCCAGTGTGGGATGAATGAGGTTTGAGGTGAGAGGTGTCTCAGGGTCGCGGTGATGGAACGGGGACAGTGCGTCTTGTAGAGCAGCTCGGAGGCTGCAGGGGTTAATAGTCATGGTGGCTGCGAGGCCTCGGAAGACATAATGCACCGAGCTGACGTGTTTAAATGGGTTGTTTCCATCTTTAACTCGTTATTGACTGCCCATTTTTTCATTTTCGGTTTATTCATCAACGTAGTCTGTGTGTTGCAGGAGGAGTTGTATTTTTCAATGATACTCTTTAACCCCTTAATGACACGGCCTATTTTGGCGTTGAGGACCAAGCGATTTTTGGTATTTTTCCATCTCCATTTTTCAAAAGCCATAACTTTTTTATTTTTCCGTCGACGCGGCCGTATGAGGGCTTGTTTTTTGCGTGGCGAACTGTAGTTTTTATCGGTGCCACTTTTGGGTACATTGACTATATCGTAAAACTTTTATTATTTTTTCATGATAGCAGGGAGAGAAAACGCATCAATTCTGCCATAGATTTTTATTTTTTTTTACAGCGTTAGGCCTCCTTCCCACGAACGGATTTACGCCGCGTAAATTCGCGGCAAAAATCCGCTGCGTTGCCCCCTGCTATTAGGTTCTATTGAACCTAATAGCTCAATGCTCACGATGCGGAATTCCACCGCGGAATTCCGCACCGTGAAAACTCCCGTCCTCACCCGCAGCATGCTCTATTTGCCGCGGGTGTACGCGCTGACGGCTTCCATTGCAGTCAATGGAAGCCGTCCGTTCACGCTATCTCCCGCTGTAACCAGCGGAAAATAGCGTAAAAAAACGCTTTCCCGCCTACCGCCGCGCGTCATATGACGCGGCCGGCGCATCACGTGACACGGCCGGCCGCGTCATGTGACGCGGTGGGCGTGTCACATGACCCGACGGCGGTGGGCGGGGAAGCGTCTTCACGCTATCTTCCGCTGGTAAGTATGGGGTCTCTGGGGGGCGCCGTGACGGGCTTCACTGCGGAATATTACGCGGCGGAGCCCGTCACGCTCGTGTGAAGCCAGCCTTAAACATGCAGCATAAATGATACAACACATTTTTTCTGCGGGTCGGTACGGTTACAACGATACCAAAATTGTTACATTTGTTTTTAGGTTTTTACACTTTTTTGCAATAAAAACCCTTTTTTTTGGAAATCTTTTTTTTTCTCTATAGCTGCATTCAAAGTCCTGTAACTTTTTTATCTTTCTACGTACGGAGCTCTATGAGGGCTTATTTTTTGCGAGACGAGCTGTAGTTTTTATTGGTACCATTTTGGGGAATGTACGGCTTTTTTGATCACTTTTATTGCAATTTTTGGGAGGCAAAATGCTAAAAATTAGCATTTTGCCTCTGTTTTTTAGCGTTTTTTTTACAAAATAAAAAGCATGTTCAACTTTTTGTACACGTCGTTACGGACGCGTCAATACCAAATATGTGGGGTTTAAATTTTTTTTAACCTTTTTTTATGCTAATATTAAAAAAGCACAAAAAAAGGGTTGTTTTTAGATTTTTCTTTTTTTTTTTTTTTTACACTATTTGTGTCCCTCTGAAGGACTTTCAGCAGTGTACCTATGATCGCTGTGCCCTGCCATGCCTTATCGCTTATACAGTGATCATAGGCATTGGCACTACAGGACGCCAGTGTCTGGCGTCCTGTTGCCATGGTGACAGGCCGGGCTCTCGCGATAACATCGCGAGAGCCGGCTGGAGACACAGAGGGAGCGCGATCCCTCTGTGAACGCTTTCCCTGCCGCGATCTACTTAGATTGCAGCAGGGAAAGGGTTAACAGCGGGGGGGGGGGGGGGCGCTTCTCGGATGCCCCTCCCCACCCCTCCACCCCCGGTGTTGCAGCAGGATGCTGGCTGTGATTGACATCCGGCTCCCGCTGCGGGATAGCACGAGGTCAGTCATGATCTCGCACTATCCCGATGACGTAAGGGTACGTCATTTTGCACGAAGTACCAGCCTCCCATGATGTACCTTTACGTCATAGGGCGGGAAGGGGTTAATGTACCATATAATGTACTGAAAAATGGTGGTGCAAAATAGAAAAAAAAGCGCAATTCTTCCAGCTTTGGGGGGTATTGTTTATACAGCCTACATGATAACTTTATGCTGTGGGTCAGTACGATTACTACTATACCAAATGTATATGGTTTTTTTTTTTGGCTGTACTACTTGTAAAAAATAAAATATTTTATAAAAAAAGATATAATTATTTTCTGCCGCCATCTTCTGACAGCCATTACTTTATTTTTCCATCAACATAGTTGTATGAGGGCTCGTTTTTTTGTCGGCCGTCCTGTGGTTTCCATTGGTACTATTTTGGAGTACATACAATTTTTTGATAGTTTTTTTTTTACATTTTTTTCTTGGAGACCATGGCGAAGAAAAAAGCGCAATTCTGATATTGTTTTTTTTCTTCTAAAGGCATTCACCATGCCAGATAAATAATGCATTGCTTTGATAGATTGGACTATTATGGATGCAGCGATACCAAATAGGTTTTTTTTAATTATAAATATAGGGAGGTTTTTTTTCCCCAAAACTTTTATTAATTTTTATTTTTTAATGATTCATAAAAATTTTTAAAACTGTTAATTTTAGTCCCCATCGGGGACATGAACTTGCAATGGTTTGATCGCTTTTACTGAGCACAGGACAGAGAAGCTGCAGCACATTTATATGCCTATATAACAAGTGGTCTGTTGTTAGGGACAGATAGTCTACAGAGGATATATGGCTGCTGGGGGTGTATACCAGCAGAGAACTTACATGGGGTTATACTTACTTGGAGGGACCAGAGAAAGTTGCTGCATCATGTATATATGCCTATACGAAACTTGGTCTTTATGTTGGGAAAGGGTATATTTCTGCAGCTATCAACATATATAGCAGCAAAACAGACTGACTAAAATACACTCTAGCGTGGGGAATATTGTAGTTCTCTGTTTATGACATCAGACATCATTGAAAGTCACCATTCCGGCCACTATGAATTATTTGCAGGCCTTACGCAGCTACAGGTTTTCCTGAAAATAAGCCCTACCCTGATAATAAGCCCTACCTTTATTTTCAGGGCGGTTGAAATATAAGCCCTCCCCCAAAAATAAGCCCTAGCACATTGAAATAAAAAGTAAAAACCATCAATACTCGAATCGCTCGCACTGGTCCCCGGGGCTGCGGCAGACTGCCGTGTCCTCTGCACTGACACAGAACTCTCCTTCTGGTGACGGGGCTTTGAATACTCTGCCTCCAGCAAGTGAGTGCTGTGATTGGATCGAGCGCCAGCCAATGGCGCTCATGAGCCAATCACAGCACTCGCTTGCTGTAGGCAGGGTATTCAAGGCCCCGTTACCAGAAGGAGAGGTCTGTGTGAACGCTAAAGACACTGCACCCTGCTGCATCGCCACCGGAGATCAGCAGCACCAGGAACCCAGATGCCGTGGACTGGGTGAGTATAAGCCCTTCCCCCCGAAAATAAGACACTGTGCCTCTTTTGGGGCAAAAATTAATATAAGACAGTGTATTATTTTCAGGGAAGCACAGTAGCAGTGGGATTTGGGGACAGCTCACAAAGATACTAGCTACACTCTGTGGCCTGCTATTCTCACATATCGTGTCTTTCAGGGATTGCAGCTTATTTAGTTGGCGATCCTTTTTTTGTTAATATAAAACAGAAAGAATAGCAAACAGAGAAACAGCAGATACACACAGTGCGTGTCAGCGGCCGCAGGTGTCGTTCAAAGTCACCATTACAAATAATTTGTAAGCTTTACGCAGCTAGCAGTGGGGTTTGGGGAATTCCGTTACACTGCACCAAAAGGACAGCTCACAAAGAGGGAACAGGGAAACAGTAAATGCACACAGTGGTTTTCTGCCAACTACAAAGCTGATATTACCTAAACCTACACTAAGGACTGCTGCGTTTCCCGCAGCGGAATTCCACAGCTCTTAGGTTCTATTGAGGCTAATAGCTTTTCTGCTGCCAATGCTTACATGCGGAATTCTGCCGCGGATTTCTGCTGCGGGAAAAAAATCACGGCATGTTCTATTTCACAGCAGATTTCCGCAGCGGGAGTTCTCCATTAATATAGTGTTAATAGAGACCGCGGAAATCCACGGCGGAATTTTGCGATCACTTCCGTTTTTAAACGCGATACTCCCGCAGCGGAAATCCGCTGCAGAATTCAGCAACGCTCATGGGCATGAGCCCTAAAACATGAACCCCAAAAAACTAAATCTAAATAAAAAGGAAACATGAAGAAAGCAAAGGATAGGAGACATGTGGTAGAGGATGGGCCAAGTTGGTACTGCAAGTGGCTCCCACTGAAGCAAAGGCTCCTCAATCTGCAGAAGGCAAGGCAGGTCCACTGTCATTCCTTAGAAGTGGTTCTGCTTAGTGCATTACATCCACAGCATGCAGTACAGGTTGTAGAGTGGATGATACAGCATGCCTCAAGTACTACCACCTCCTCTCCACCTTCTCACCACCTTCCTCCCAGGCACATAGCAGTCAGTCTGCACCAGTCGACCATGAGCATCGCCCCCTTTACTTCACCCCGTGCCAAATCCCCGGCGCCCAGCAAAGCAGTCCACATGCATCAGTCTAAGGAGCTGTTTGATCATTCAGTGTCATGGATGTCAACCGCACAGTCCAAACACCCAGAGGAGAAGACCAAGACATTGAATGCACTATTGCCCAACCATTTTTTTCCTCCAAAGAGGAAGAGGAGGGTTGGTCAGTGCTTTTGGTCAGCCCTCCACAGGCAATGTGTACTTGGGGGGATGTGGAAACGGAGATGCCGGTTCCCTATGCGCATTGTGAAATAGAGTCCACTCAGGAGGAGAAGGAAAAGGAGGTGGAAGACGATGAAGTACTCAATCTAACTTGGAGAGGCAGGGATAGTCATCATAGCAGCTCTGGGGGAGGAAGAAGAGGCAGATGTTGTGGGGCAGCACCCTGTCAAGGCGACAAATAGGGTGTCGCAGAAAAAAAAAGGTCAGTACCACCAGCCTCAACTACTACCCTGTTTCCCTGAAGAAAAGATATACCCTGAAAGTAAGACATAGAATGATTTTCCAGAATTTTTGAGGATGCAAAATGATTTTTCAGGCTTTTTGAGGATGCTTGAAATATAAGCCCTACTCCAAAATTAAGCCCTGCTAATAGTTAATTAAAAAAGTCAATTTAAATAGTGTCCAGGCAGCTATACATGTAAAAAAAAAACCTTTTTGAACAAAAATTAATATAAGACACTGTCTTATTTTTGGGGAAACATAGTACTAGCCCCAGCACCAACATCAGGCCCACAGCTAGGTCTGCTCACAGGACTTGTGCAACCTGGGCATTCCTTGACAACGCAGGGGATGATAGTACAGCGGTCATCTGTAAGATCTGTGGTAAGTGTTTAAATCAAAACAAGAATATATACAACCTCAACATAATGTGTATGAAAAGTCACATGAACTCCCATAACCTGATGCCATGGAGAACCCACCTGGGACAGCAGGCAAAGAGTCAGCCTCATCCTGCTCCCTCTTCCTCCATGTTCATGCAGTAGCCTCTGAGCACAGAGAGGCAGTATTGCGTAGGGGCAGTAATACAACTACTTAAGGCCTCTCCTACACAATGGACGATTGGGCTGCAGGCTTCAAAGCCAGGTGTGGGAAACAGACAGCAGGAGTTGAGTTGCCACCATCACCACCACCTTCATCTACATTGACATCTACCCCATATCCCAGCATTTCCCAGGTCAGCAGCCGGCCCTCCATCCCACAGCTATGGAAACATTGAAAAAATACCATCCCAACCCCCCACGAGCACAGAGCCTGAACACAAGCATTGCACAGCTTCTCGTAATGGAAATTCTGCCTTTCAGGCTGGTGGACACAGATGCCTTCCACATGATGCTCCATGCTAACCCACACTAGCCAAATACCCAGCCGCCATTTGTTTACCCAAAAAGCCATCCCTATTCTGCACCGCCATGTGAGTGATAGTGTGTCCTTGGCTTTGAAGAATATTGTCAATGGCATAGTGCATGGCCAAGGGCATTACATGTCCTTAACAGCACAATGTCCTGCAGGTGGGACATGAAGCCAAAAGTGGTGGTCCACGTTTCATGGTAAACCCAAGAGTTGTGGGACATTCATCCTTGTCTGTCCCGTCCTCACCCCCTCCTTCTTCTCTTTCTATTCCTCCACCTCTTCATACCACATTTCAACACCCTCCAGATCGGTACAGATACCCGTATATGACAAAATCCGACCTCCATACAGTGGTGCATGTGGTAAATACCAAAATGCTGTCCTAAAACTCATAAGTGTGGGGGAGCGCAGCCACATGGCCAAAGAGCTGTTCACGGCTCCGCAGGCCTAGGCTGACACGTGGCTGTCCCTGCACAATCGGAAGCTAGGCAAGGTCATGTCTGACAGTGGGGACGACCTGCTGGCAACCCTTTGCCTCGGCAATCACACACATACCTCCTTGCCTGGCCCATGTGATGAACCTGTAAGTGCAGCGTTACCTAAACAATTACCCAGGTTTACATCCAGTGCTGGAAAAGGCCAGGAAACTCTTTGGGCTCTGGCAGAGGTGCAGCGACAGTTTGGGCTACCACCCATTGGCCTTATCTGTGATGTGCTTACACAGTGTATTCCATATTGCACATGTTGCAGAGACTAAGCCAGCTGCAGAGAGCGATCACAGAGTACCAGATTGTGTATGCCGTTAGCAGACACTGTATAGAGGTCACTTTACGCCTGTGGAGTTGCTGCAGATCAAAGACGTATTTCCTGCTTTGAGGAGGTGACCAAAATGGTCAGTCGTGATAACGCACTGATCAGTATGACCATCCCTGTTGTCTGCCTGCTGAAACACGCTACACGGCCTCAGGGACAATGACATGTTGTCACAGGAGGAGGAAGGGATACCAATTTCCTAACTGTCTGGCCAGTGCACCATTACTCAACACCGCAGGTAGGGTGGCTTTAAGCATTACAGTGGGTGTCTTCTCCAACACGTTTTTCCATCCATGGGAGAAGTATAGAGGAGGAAGAAGAGGAGGATAATATAGGTTCAGAGACAGGGTAGGGGGCTATACAACCTTCTATCCATCACTGACCCCAGCTATTCTACGTGAATGGTAAATATTGTTATATTTACTAACCGCATAAAGATGTGAGGTTCTTAGCTCACATTTTGATGAAAATGTGTGAGCCCATCTGCCATGCCAAGGCGACCTCTTGTAGATGGGGGTCTATACTACACTTTACTTGAATATCAAGAAAACTAAGATCATGATAACGGCTGGTAACGATACAGAAAAAAACACAATCAACAATGATAAAATTGAAGCAGTTCAAGACTTCATCTTCTTCGGATTGAAAATAGACTGCAATGGAGAATCAGGGCCCGAAATAAAATGATGAATCGTGCAAGGTCGCAGCACAATGTTGAGTATAGATAAGAAAGACATAAGCATTGTAACAAATGCCGGATAGTCACTGCAATCTTCTTCCCAATTACAACTTATAGCTGCGAAAGTTGGACAGTGAAGAAAATGGACCGGAGGAAGTACCAAAGTTTGAAGGCAACTCTTATGAATTCCTTGGACCACCAAGATCATGAACAAAACAGTCTTGGACCGCATCAAACCAAAGTTAAGAAACAGAGATTCTCATACTTCGACGCCATAATGCAAGCTAATTCATTAGAAACATCTGAAATTTATGAAAGAGTGGGAAATCTGGATACAAAGTAGCTTCTGCTATATGCCTAATTCTTACTTTAACCACTCTTAGTATGCAATTTTGTGTGTCGGTTCGACGACCTGATCCATAAGTTCTTCTTCTATATTTTTTCTTTTCTTCTTACTTCTAATATGTTCAAGTTATACAATTTATATGTTTCGTATAAAACTTTCTGATGTCTCCACATCAACGATATACAATTATCTAGTTCAACATTTTGTAAAAAAATCTGAAAAATGTTTCAATAAAAATCGAATGTTCAAAAAAACCCATCTATAATGCTTGGAGTGGTCAGCAGCAAAACAAGACCTGTTGGCCAAAGAACACACTGGGTTGATACTAGAGATGAGCGAGCACCAAAATGCTCGGGTGCTCGTTGCTCGAGTCGAACTTTTCACGATGCTTGAGAGCTCGTTTCGAGTAACGAACCCCATTGAAGTCAGTGGGCGACTCGAGCATTTTTGTATATGACCGATGCTCCGGATAGGTCTTCACTTGTGAAAAATCTTAAATCCATGGAAACACCACAGAAACGGATAGGGCAGGGGCAGCATGCAGGGCTGCATCTCAGGCTCCCAGGTCCCACTATTAAGCCACAATAGGGGCAATAGTCTGCCCCCCCCCTAACAATTTTTACTTTGGACAAACCCTTATTAGCAAGACACACCTTAGCTAAGCACCACACTACCTGCAACCAACTACAATCACAGCCTGGGGTCACACCGCTGCCTCTTCTCCTGGGTTACATGCTGCCCAACCCCCCACACCCTGCGTCCACAGCACACACAAAAGTGTCCCTGCCCAGCCTTCAGCTGCCCTCATGCCACACGCTTGCTTCATAGCTACACCACCCTCATGTCTATTTATAAGTGCGTCTGCGATGAGGAGGAACCAGAGGCACACACTGCAGAGGGTTGGCAGGGCCAGGCAGCGACCCTCTTCGATAGGGGTGGGTGATAGCCGACAATGCTGTTGAGAATTTATGAGAAATTGACATTCGATCTTCACGTGAGCGGGCCCGGGGCAAGCTCGTTCCCAGCCTCCATCTCGTGTGACCCAAGGTGCCGCGAGTTACATAGCAATGGGGAATCAACGTGCCCACACACGCTTCATTCTGTGTAGGTGTCGGATAGCTCAATCGACACCGCAAGGGGAAAGCCATCTGCACTCTGCACCATACCCAAGTCAGTCAGTGTCTTTGTGCCAGACAGGTAAATAACCGCAATGGGAAGTCTGTGTGCACCCACAGCATAGGTGGGTCCTAGGCAACCCAAGACATGAACCATGAAGAAATCAGAGTGTCCAAACATGGCAGACTTTCACTGCGCCGAGGACATAGGCCTCTGCACAAACCCTCAGCAATCGCTGGCATGAAGCGGACTTCGATGCTAGTTCAGCTGCGAAGGTCTCAGTAAATCAGTTACGTTTTTTTTCACCGCTCCAATGACTGGATTAGCCAGTAAAAAGTTCCACAGGCCCAACCTGGCGCAGTTGCAGTTCCCCCGGGACATAACCCTCAGCCCGCACCCTCAGCAATCGCGGGCATGAAGTGGACTTCGATGCTAGTACAGCATTGAACGTCCCATTAATGCAGTAACGCTCCTCTTCTTTGGCCCAAACCAGTGTCTCAGATAACTGTGGTAACACGAGAGCAAATACATGATGCCCAGTACTGATCCCCTGACCCCAAGCAGGAGGAGGAGGTGGCCTTACAAGGCCAAGAAACCATGACCAGGACCCGCTATAGTCTGTGTGGGAAGTATGTGAGCGGGCTCTTGGTCAGGCTCGGTCCCAGCAAACACACTGTGGTACCCAAGGTGCCGCGAGTTACATAGCAATGGGCAATCCGGGTCCCCTCACACTTTTCATTCTGTGTTGGTGTCGGATAGCTCAATCGACACTGCAAGGGGAAAGCCATCTGCACTCTGCACCCTACCCAAGTCATGACCAAGACATAAACCATGAAGAAATCAGAGTGCCCAAACCTGGAAGACTTTCACTGCGCCGAGGACATAGGCCTCTGCACAAACCCTCAGCAATCGCGGGCATAGAGCAGACTCCGATGCTAGTACAGCTGTGAACGTCTCATTAAGGCAGTAACGCTCCTCTTCTGTGGCCCAAACAAGTTTCTCAGATAACTGTGGTAACACGGGAGAAAATACATATTGGCCCCGGCCCACAATTCATGCCCTGGTCAGTGAGTGTTTTTGGGCCAGATAGGTAAAACACCCCGATGGGAAGTCTGTGTGCACCCATAGTATAAACAGACCCCTGTAACATTCCAGTAGAAAAGGTATAAGCAGAACCCAGTAACATTTCGGTTGCAGTAGTATAGGCAGACCCCAGTACCATTTCTGTAGTAGAAGTATAGGCAGACCCCTGTAACATTTTGGTAGCAGGAGTATAGGCAGACCCCTGTAACATTTCGGTAGCAGGAGTATAGGCAGACCCCAGTACCATTTCTGTAGTAGAAGTAGAGGCAGCCCCCTGTAACATTTATGTAGCAGCAGTATAGGCAGACCCCTGTAACATTTACATGGCAGAAGTATAGGCAGAACCCAGTAAGATTTCTGTAGCAGCAGTATAGGCAGACCCCTGTAACATTTACGTGGCAGCAGTATAGGCAGACCCCTGTAACATTTATGGAGCAGCAGTATAGGCAGACCCCTGTAACATTTACGTGGCAGAAGTATAGGCAGACCCCTGTAACATTTATGGAGCAGCAGTATAGGCAGACCCCAGTAACATTTCTGTAGTAGAAGTATAGGCAGACCCCTGTAACATTTACGTGGCAGCAGTATAGGCAGACCCCTGTAACATTTATGGAGCAGCAGTATAGGCAGACCCCTGTAACATTTATGGAGCAGCAGTATAGGCAGACCCCTGTAACATTTATGGAGCAGCAGTATAGGCAGACCCCTGTAACATTTACGTGGCAGAAGTATAGGCAGACCCCTGTAACATTTATGGAGCAGCAGTATAGGCAGACCCCTGTAACATTTACGTGGCAGAAGTATAGGCAGACCCCTGTAACATTTACGTGGCAGAAGTATAGGCAGACCCCGGCTCTTCCAGCCTCCTCCCCCTGCAGAGAGAGATGCCGTATATCGGCTGGGCGTGAAAACCCAGCCGATATACGGTCGTGTGAATGCACCCTAAGATTGCAAAGGCTCATAGGTGTAAGAATGATAGATATCCCCACAAATGACCCCATTTTAAAAACTACACCCCTTAATGTATTTACTGAGGGGGATCATGAGTGTTTTGACCCCACAGGTTTTTTTTCAGGAGTTAAAGCAATTTAGAGGAGAAAAAATATAATTTCAGATTTTTGCAAATATGTCATTTTAAAGGCAGTTTTTTTTAATAGAGTGATGGATTGCGTTTTAGGCCCCATTGCCCACTTGTAGAGCTCATCGGCCTAAACGATGGAGAACTCCCACAAATGACTGCATTTTGAAAACTTGACCCCTTAACGAATTTATCTAGGGGTGTGCTGCGTATTTTTACTCCACAGTTTTTGAATGAATCTAAGCAAAGCAGAAGGAAAAAATTATGATTTTCATTTTTTTGGTAATTGTGTCATTTTAAAAACTGTTCTTTTTTTTGTACAGCAAACATAGGAATGAAGACTTTCATTCCAAAAGGGATACCCCGGTTTGTCCTGTGTTTATAAACATATCCCTTGTAGTCCCAATCTACTTACTGGACACATGGCTAGTAGAGATGAGCGAGCGTACTCGCTAAGGCAAATTACTCGAGCGAGTATTGCCATTCTCGAGTACATGCCCACTTGTGCCAAAAGTTTCAGGGGCCGGTAGAGGTGAGCGGTGAGTTGCGGGAGTGAGCATGGGGGAGCAGGGGGGAGAGAGATAGCTCCCCCCCCCCCCCCCCCGACGGCCCCCGAATCTTTTGGGACGAGCGGGCATGTACTCGAAAATGGAAATACTTGCTCAAGTAATTTGCCTTAGCGAGTACGCTTGCTCATCTCTAATGGCTAGACCTATAATGGAGGGAACACCCATAGGATTTCAGGGCACAACTGAATAAATTCCAGGCCTCATTGCTCACTGGTGCAGAAAAAAAATTGACTCCCTAAAAATAATTATCCCCCCTCCCATTTTTTTGGCATTCCCTAAATCTTAGATAAAAGTAATAATGTAAACTGTGTGATATGTCTGAAGACAGGGGTAATTACGGAGGCTGGTTGGGATGACTACATGGGGCAATAAAACCAGGTATACCTCCTCCTCCCATGCTTTTTTGAGGGGTATTTCTTGACCTCAGGGATGGGGTGTACAAAGTGTTCCTCTGTGAGTCTCCGTAAGCTTGATGAGGTGCGGCGGTCTCACACAGAAGGCTCTCAACAAGCTGCTCCTGGAACTGCAGGAAGGCGAGCGTTCCCGGGGCTTCTTGTAAATTACATATTACAGGTAGCGATCTGAATAACGCCGGGCTCACACGGCCGGATGTGGAATCCGCTTGCAGAGGCCCTCAGCAAATCCCAGCGGTGAGCCCAGCCGTGGCCCTGCGTACGGCTGCGTTATGTACTGCGCATATCTGCCTACTCACACCGGCAGTCATCTGCAGTACACCTTTTTTTGTTTATATTTCCCAGACCGTCGCTTAGCGATGACGCGGGTACCCGCCGTCGTTACATATGAGCTGCGGGTATATCCGCGTCCATGGAGCACAATGGGCGGTTATCCATAGTAAAATAGAACATGCTGTGTTCTGTTTTCTGCGACTGATTACGTAATGGACCCGCTAATGTGAGCAGAATTGGGTAATCTGGTGCATTTGATTAAACCGCATATTACTGCGGTTCAAACGCTTTGCGGAATCCGCAATTTCTATCCGGTCATGTGAGACCGGCCTAAGGTGGATCGCTTTCTATCACGTGACCGGGAACCGCTCAACAGGCCACCAGTCACTGCTCCAGGCTCGTGGCGACCTTTGGTAGCCAGGAGCAAGGAGATTTAAAATTTCTTGGGCCCTCCTCAGCTCCTACGCATGCGTCTGGCATATTGCCGGCGGGCGCAAACACAGAAGCTGGGAAAGGTCAGTGGAGGAGGAGCGTGTCTGGGTTCAAATGCAGAGTCCAGTAAGAAGTTTTATACCACATACAGCGGTCCCCGGTGACATCTTCCTGCACTCGGCTATATCTGACAGACGTGTGCAGGGAGATTTTAAATTGGCTAAGCTCTCCGGCCTTCTGCGCATGCGCTCCACATCGGTGCATGCGCAGAAGCCCGCGGCAGGTCCCGATCTCCACGTGAGACATCACAGGGGGACAAGGGTGAGTATTTTCATCTGCCCTCATGGATCTGATCCATGAGAGGAGCGGAAACTTGAACTTTTTTTTCACTTTTCCCTGATTGCCGTTATCCATTGGATACCAGCGATCACGGGCCCGGGGACCGCTCACCACGGTCTTCGGTGACATATTCAGTCTACCGGCTACCTTCAGTAGCAGGGAGCCAGGAGATACCAAATTTCTCGGGCCTCTTGGCCTTCTGCACATACGGCTGATGTAATTACATCTGGTGCGCATGCGCAGTAGACTGGCGTCAGGTCCTGGAGGACGAGATCGCCACGGGACATCGCGGAGGACGGGGGTGAGTATTTTCAGCTGACCTCATGGATCTGATCCACGAGAGCTGAAAATCTAACTTTTTAAAACTTTTTATTTACATTCATGCAATCTGCGTTATCCATTAGATAGCGCCGATCGCATGACCGGGGGGAGGGGGGGGGCTTCCCGCGGCCCCCCATGGCGGCTCCAGGTTGTTCCTGCAGGGCTTTAATCCCCAGAGGAAGAATGTTTTATATCCCTGGGGATTAAAGCCCTGCAAAATAGGACGTAAAAACTCTAAGGGGTTAATAAAACGCAACTTAGTTTCTGCAGAACATCATAGTACAGAGCTCAGCTGCTGTGGAGCATTTGGGTACACAGCTCAACTGCTGCAGAACCTCAAAATACACTGCTTAGCTGCTGTGGAACATCATAATACACACCCCAGCTGCTGCAGAACATCATAGTGCACAACTGAGCTGTTGTTGAACACCATAATACACCACTCACAGCCTTTTCTCATCAGCGTTGGAGATTCTTTTTCAACTTTCCTTAGCTGAATTATATATATATATATATATATATTTTTTTTTTTTTTTAAAGGGACGATATATATAGCGCAGTCTGCAGCGCTACTTTTTTCTGTGACATGCTGGAAAGCACAGGGACCTTATTTATGGTCAATGGGGTCCTTTCGGAGCTTTTCAGTTCCGTAATATGGAGGTTCCATTTGGCCGCTAGATTCCGTTTTTCTGCTGTCACAACGGAGCGGGAAAATTGACTGCATAGTGCTGGAGTGAAGACGCTGCTACACAGCCTCATAGTGAACACCTCAGCTGCAACTGCAGAATATTCTGATGAATTTTTGATGATTTTTTTGTATTAGTTTGTTTATATTCAGTGTCTTATATTTTCCCCATTCACTATTTAAATATTTTTATTTATCCGTACTTATTAATATGTTGGCATGTTCTGTTTGAACATTTCTGCACTAGGAAGTTCATGTATAACCTCATCTGTTCGTTTGTCTAAGGCCCAATGTCCACAGGCGCATTTGATTTGCGGAACCCGTGCAAATCAAGCTGCCCATAGGAATACATTAGCGTCCAAGGGACAGTTAAAAGCATGCGGATGGGAAATCGCAGCACGCTCCATTTTCCCGCGGATCCTGCAGAAACGGCTTCCATTGAAGTCAATGGAAGCCGTCCGATTCCCAACACACCCTCAGCTGTCACTGTGGACGTGCTGCTGATCCATGGGGAAGCTGAAGAGTTAAAAACAAAAAGACAGCACTGCACATGCGCCGGGCGCGTTGACCGGCGCTCCCAGATGCATTTGCCATGCTGTAGAAAGAAGATCCAGCTGGCATGGAAGAGACCCTCGCTGGCCCGGACAAATAAGAAACTGTCTTTTAATGTCCATGGCCACGGGCACGGGCAGATTCCGCTGCAAGATTCAGCAGTGGAATCCATGCGTGCAAGTGGACATTAGGGCTACGGCTGCCTGCACACGGCCGGGTCAGATTCCACATGCAGGATCCCATAGCGGAATCCGACCCTGTGCCCAACCGGTGACCCTCGCTTACCTGTCCGCAGTCTTCATAAGCTGTGCTGCAGATGCTCCGTCCAGCGCGCCAGCACACATGCGCAGTACAAATATGCCACGCCGTCGCTTGGCGATGACGCGGACCCCGCGACCTTCCCGCAATGGAAGGCCTGAAGTTCGGACGGCATTGAAGCCATCCGCATGGAAGCCACACAGAATCGCAGCATGCTGCCATTTTTTCTCTGCAATTGATTTCCGCTTGTGTGCTCTATGCTTGCCATTGCATGTTATGGGTGGTGGTATTTGCTGCAGAATCCGGAGGCAGACGTCCATTCCGGATTAAGCAATTCAAATCCGCCCGTGTGCAGGTGGCCTAAGTGTCTTTTTTTATATTGATGCTTATGGTTTCTATGCGCATGGGCTACAATTTGACGAACTTGTGCGATATGTTCTGACCTTGGCACTTTTTCAGCGGGCTTGCTGCTGCCGTCCCTGACGGACTGCACTCTCCTGCTACCGCTGGCTCTGCATCCTCTTGATCTCCTGCCGCCGATCCCATTCTTGCCGCTGTCAGGGAATCTTAGTTGCCTGCCATGACCTGCACAGGAGGCAGCTCTACAGCCAATCAGGTACAGGGGGCATCACCGGCCTGCCAATCTTCTCTCCACCAGTACTTCTGGTGGTGACAAGATACAACAATAGCGGTTTTACATGCCAGTCTTAATTGAAGTCCACTGTTGGAAGATGCACCAAGTATATTAAGTCCCTTAATTAATTATGCCCATCTTCGGCTGTCTGCGCACCACAATCTGAAATTTATGCCAGTTATAGGTAGGCAAAGATTTCCGCTATAAAAAAAATACCTGTCACTATTACACATTAAATGGGAAACCACTGGGAAACACTGACATGGAAAAGGATTCTGGGATTTCAGTTACTGTAAGCTTAACTGGAGCAACTAGTGTCAGGCAGCTGCTGCCAAGGCAAATAGGATCATGGGGTGCATCAAAAGAGGTCTAGGGGCGCATGATGAGAACATTGTTCTTTCTCTTTAAATGTCACTGGTTAGATCACACATGGAATATTTTGGACAGTTTTGGGCACCGGTATACAAGAAGGACATATCAGAACTTGAGCGGGTACAAAGGTGGGCAACTAAAGTAATAAATGGAAAGGGTGATAACGAATTGAAAAAAAAAAGTTCAAGAGGGGCCTGGATGACTTTCTTGAGGGTTACAAGATTATATGTTATATCACTGATTACTTCAGAATGGATTAGTCCAGAATGGATTTGGAGTCAGAAAATATTTTTTTACCCTTAAATGAGGACTTATTGTCCCCTCTGTGGCATCCCTTATAGTACTGGTGCCCCCAATAGCACTGGTATCACCTCTGTGGTCCCTAAAAGCAGTGGTGTCTCCTTTTGACTATCCCTTATGCCAAACATCCAGCAGCACAAGCTTCACATACATTCCCACTGATCTCAGTCAGTGCAGGCTGCTTCTCTCCCTCTCTCAGCAGTACTACAGTGAGATCAGGAAGGAGGGAGAGGAGCAGCCTGCACTGACCGAGAGAGCAGCAGGAATGTAAGAGAAGCTTGTGCGGCTGGATGTTTGGAGGAAGGGGAGGTGAGTCATCGGTGGAACAGGGAGTGGAGCCATTCAGCCATGGGCCCACTCTGTCCCACGGGTCCCATGGCATGTACATTGGTGGCAAACCACTGTCCCCCACATCATGCACTATGGGAACAGCGCAGGATCTTGAAATACACCCCCAGCTCCCTATTAATTCCATGAGCAGCACCATAACCTAAGGCCCTTTTACATGGCAAGATAAATTGAAACGACCATGCAACTAGTGATGATGCCACGATTGTATATCCTTCGCTTGGCATTTATAGTGAACAATGGGTAGTTTTGATCATTCATTGAAATATAAGCACACCTCTAGTCAACCTTTCTGCAATTGCTTCCTATTCGTCAAATCGTACAACACTTGTTTATATCAAACAATGCAGAGGCAGATGAACAATAATTTTCAGGTCCGTTTTGAAAGATCCGATCACCGATCTAATGGTTTATCACTGATCATTCTTTCACTACATGCATTTACACTTAACATTTATTGAGCAACCCACTTGATCTTATGATAATTCGCAAGATAATTGCTACATGTAAAAGGGCCTTTGGTTCATGGTGCTGTTTGGAGGTGACAAGTTCGCTTTAAGGTGAGTTTTCCTGTGAGCTCCTTACGTATACTGCAAGTGTTATGCTCTGGTTGTTAAGTATTACACTGTCAGGCACAAGTCACTTTCTCTTGTAGTCCAACAGTTCAGGAAACCTACACTGCAGAATGAGTATTGCGTGCTATAGCCGGCACTCACTTCCTCTGCACTTGCTTTCATAACCAAATCTGAGGTGACAGCCTGAAAATGTTCAAGCATCAGCATCTTCCGAGCCTCTCGCAGAAGTGCCAGCTGGTCGGTAAAACTACAGCAATTTCCTGGCTCGAGTCTGCAAAACACTTCCTTCTGTATCAGGGAAGGGGGTGGGGGGATCTTATGATTGTATGTACAAGCTGGTTCTATTTGAAAGTGTAACAGCAAACAGTGTTGCTAAAACAAGGGAAAGAGTGCCCATAATTAAGTCTTTAAAGCAAGAATTGGAATACAGGTGCCATGGACAACTAGTACACTTCCCTGGAAAACCTTGATACATTCCCCGGGCTTTCTGCTGCAGGGAAAGTATTTAAAAACCCTATAGTGGGAAGTTGCAAGTTGTACTGTTGTATCTTGTTGACACCGGAAGCTAAGGCTGTGACAGGTGTTAGCAGAAGTGAACACCCCTGTCATGTCCCTAGATACCAATTGGGAGACAAGATACAGCTGTAACGCCAACGGGGCCGACCAACACACTCTGTATCCCGACACAGTGACAGCGCTACGAGGCGGATGGGAACAGTGAGCGGCTGCGACTCATCAGGCTAACGGCGGCAGTGAGGCCCCCACTGCCGGACCCGCTGTAAGTCTCCATGGTGGTCGAAGCATCCCTGTCGCCGTCCATTCAGCGCAGGAGTCCCCTTCCGCCGCACCTGCTGTCAGCCTCCATTCTGCCCGTGTATCCGGCATCCCTTGCCAATGCCGGTTGTCTCCGGCTACATACACTTTGATCAGTGGTGCCATGGCCCGCTGGGTGATATATAGCTGGTGCTCAACCACAGGTGCTCCTGCCCTTGCTGCGGCTGCTGGGATCATGGAAGCTGTAGACCAGGAGGATAACGGAGCCCATAGCCCACTGCAGCCGCCGCTCCGCTGCTAGCATCATGGAAGCTGGAGACCAGGAGGATAACGGAGCCACTGACAAGGCTCTGAGGATGTAGGCTGGCCACGGCAGGAAAGGTGTGTCTGTGGCAGCCAATCGCCACATTTGCCTGTGACATAGCCACTCCCTGCAACTCACTAGGTCTCCACCCACACTTGTGGTGGAGACAAGATACACCAGTACCGTTGACAGTTACCTACCTAGAAAAAAAAAAAATGAACTGATACTCTCAACCATCACATTTGAGCTAGAAATCCCAGAATGAAAGCTACATAAATGCTTTCTTGCATTATGGAGGACACTGTACAGCAGTGTAGATGCAATTACAGTATCTGAGACTGTAATACTGCACTAGCTGCAGCACCTTGAGTTTCTCTGCTTCCCCTTCCACCCCATAGTCTGCTATGGGCAGCAGGAGGCAACAGCAGCAAGCGGAGCCACCCCCACCTCCTGTAATCTGTTTACTAGAGACAGATTTCACATAACAGGCAGTGAAAAGTAAGTCAGATATGAGATCCACCTAGTGGCCAAAACTTTAGGGAGATTTTAGCACCAAAAACAATTTTAGGTGATAAAGGGATGTATCACATAAGCACAATTCTGTTCCAAGTATAATGCATATTTTCATTGTATAGTTGGTAACACCATTTGTCTTTCCCATAGTAAAACGTACTAAAAAAGCATATAGTCGCCTCTCCCAAGCTCCCTGTCAGTGGGTCCAGGTCTCCCTGTGACACTATGTTTACAGGCTGCAGCAGCCTGTTTATGGGACATCACAGGTTACTGCAGCCAATCAAATGTCAGCACTCAAACACTGAGCTCTGTGATTGGCTGCAGCAACTTGTGATGTCTTGTACACAGGCTGACTGCAGCTTGTAAACACAAATTGAGCACAGAGGATGGAGCTGTAGCACGAGGCATGCAGGGAGCCAGGAAAGGCAAGCAAAAGTTGTTATATTATGCTTTGCCATTGGGAAAACATTAAAAAAAATGACAACTCCTGTAAGTGATTGCAGAATGAGGGCTGGAACAAATTAATGCAAGGAAACGCATACAATAAAAGACAAAAACTTAAAAAATTATTAGAGATGAGCGAACACCAAAATGTTCGGGTGTTCGTTATTCGTAACGAACTTCCCGTGATGCTCGAGGGTTCGTTTCGAACAACGAACCCCATTGAAGTCAATGGGCGACCAGAACATTTTTGTATTTCGCCGATGCTCGCTAAGGTTTTCATGTGTGAAAATCTGGGCAATTCAGGAAAGTGATGGGAATGACACAGTGACGGATAGGGCAGGCGAGGGGCTACATGTTGGGCTGCATCTCAAGTTCCCAGGTCCCACTATTAAGCCACAATACCGGCAAGAGTGGGCCCCCCCCCTCCCAACAACTTTTACTTCTGAAAAGCCCTCATTAGCATGGCATACCTTTGCTAAGCACCACACTACCTCCAACAAAGCACAATCACTGCCTGCATGACACTCCACTGACACTTCTCCTGGGTTACATGCTGCCCAACCGCCCCCCCTCCCCCCCACAGCGCACACCAAAGTGTCCCTGCGCAGCCTTCAGCTGCCCTCATGCCACACCACGCTCATGTCTATTTAGAATTGCGTCTGCCATGACGAGGGACCGCAGGCACACACTGCAGAGGTTGGCACGGCTAGGCAGCGACCCTCTTTAAAAGTGGCGGAGCGATAGCCCACAATGCTGTACAGAAGCAATGAGAAATAGAATCCTGTGCCACCGCCATCAGGAGCTGCACACGTGGGCATAGCAATGGGGAACCTATGTGCCACACACTATTCATTCTGTCAAGGTGTCTGCATGCCCCAGTCAGACCGGGCTTTTTAATTCATAGACACAGGCAGGTACAACTCCCTATTGTGAAGTCCCTGTCGACCCACAGCATGGGTGGCTCCCTGGAACCCACTGGCGGTACACAGAAATATCCCATTGCATTGCCCAACACAGCTGAGGTAGTAATGTCGTGCTTAATGCAGGTGGGCTTCGGCCCACACTGCATGCCCCAGTCTGACTGGGGTTCTTTATAAGTGTACAGATGTAGTAAAAACTCCGTGTGCACCTACAGCATGGGTGGGTGCCAGGAAGCCACCGGCGGTACATAGAAATATCCCATTGCATTGCCCAACACAGCTGAGGTAGTAATGTTGTGCTTAACCCTTTCCAATCCAATTTGTATATGGTTTTCCTAGGGGGCTTACTCTTTTTCTGCTGTTATACAACGGCGCTATATGCTGGCTAAAGCCAGTACTGCATGAGCTGACACGTAGGATAGGCTCCGACAGCAGAGAGGCTGGCAATATACAGTAAGAGAACCCCGACGGACGTCTACCAACAACGGAGCTGTACAGCCTTAAACCCTAATGTCTTCACAGGTCACACAGTGGACTGGAAAGGGTTAATGCAGGTGGGCTTCGGCCCACACTGCATGCCCCAGTCAGACTGGGGTTCTTTACAAGTGGACACATGTAGGTTTAACTCCCTGTGGACCCACTGCCTGGGTGGGTGCCAGGAAGCCACCGGCGGTACATAGAAATATCCCATTGCATTGCCCAACACAGCTGAGGTAGTAATGTCGTGCGTAATACAGGTGGGCTTCGGCCCACACTGCATGCCCCAGTCAGACGGGTTCTTTAGAAGTGTACAGAAGTATTAAAAACTCAGTGTGCACCTACAGCATGGGTGGCTCCCTGGAACCCACCGGCGGTACACAAAAATATCCCATTGCATTGCCCAACACAGCTGAGGTAGTAATGTCGTGCGTAATGCAGGTGGGCTTCGGCCCACACTGCATGCCCCAGTCAGACTGGGGTTCTTTACAAGTGGACACATGTAGGTTTAACTCCCTGTGGACCCACTGCCTGGGTGGGTGCCAGGAAGCCACCGGCGGTACATAGAAATATCCCATTGCATTGCCCAACACAGCTGAGGTAGTAATGTCGTGCGTAATACAGGTGGGCTTCGGCCCACACTGCATGCCCCAGTCAGACGGGTTCTTTAGAAGTGTACAGAAGTATTAAAAACTCAGTGTGCACCTACAGCATGGGTGGCTCCCTGGAACCCACCGGCGGTACACAAAAATATCCCATTGCATTGCCCAACACAGCTGAGGTAACGTCAGCTGTAATGCAGGTGGGCTAAAAATTAATTTGATTACACTGTAGGCGAGGGCCCACAAAAATTGCTGTATCAACAGTACTAATGTACATCCCAAAAATTGGCCATGGCCAGCCAAGAGGGCAGGTGAAACCCATTAATCGCTTTGGTTAATGTGGCTTAAGTGGTAACTAGGCCTGGAGGCAGCCCAGTGTAACGAAAAATTGGTTCAAGTTAAAGTTCCAATGCTTTTAAGCGCATTGAAACTTATAAAAATTGTTCAGAAAAATTATTTGAGTGAGCCTTGTGGCCCTAAGAAAAATTGCCCGTTCAGCGTGATTACGTGAGGTTTCAGGAGGAGGAGCAGGAGGAGGAGGAGGAGGAATATTAGACACAGATTGATGAAGCAGAAATGTCCCCGTTTTGGATGGTGAGAGAGAACGTAGCTTCCATCCGCGGGTGCAGCCTACGTATTGCTTACGTATCGCTGCTGTCCGCTGGTGGAGAACAGAAGTCTGGCGAAATCCAGCCTTTGTTCATCTTGATGAGTGTTAGCCTGTCGGCACTGTCGGTTGACAAGCGGCTACGCTTATCTGTGATGATTCCCCCAGCCGCACTAAACACCCTCTCCGACAACACGCTAGCCGCAGGACAAGCAAGCACCTCAAGGGCATACAGGGCTAGTTCAGGCCACGTGTCCAGCTTCGACACCCAGTAGTTGTAGGGGGCAGAGGCGTCACCAAGGATGGTCGTGCGATCCGCTACGTACTCCCTCACCATCCTTTTGCAGTGCTCCCGCCGACTCAGCCGTGACTGGGGAGCGGTGACACAGTCTTGGTGGGGAGCCATAAAGCTGGCCAGGCCCTTAAAGACTGTTGCACTGCCTGGGATGTACATGCTGCTCGATCTACGCACATCCCCTGCAACATGGCCCTCGGAACTGCGCCTTCTGCCACTAGCGCTGTCGGCTGGGAATTTTACCATCAGCTTGTCCGCAAGGGTCCTGTGGTATAGCAACACTCTCGAACCCCTTTCCTCTTCGGGAATGAGAGTGGGCAGGTTCTCCTTATACCGTGGATCGAGCAGTGTGTACACCCAGTAATCCGTAGTGGCCAGAATGCGTGCAACGCGAGGGTCACGAGAAAGGCATCCTAACATGAAGTCAGCCATGTGTGCCAGGGTACCTGTACGCAACACATGGCTGTCTTCACTAGGAAGATCACTTTCAGGATCCTCCTCCTCCTCCTCCTCCTCAGGCCATACACGCTGAAAGGATGACAGGCAATCAGCCGGTGTACCGTCAGCAGCGGGCCAAGCTGTCTCTTCCCCCTCCTCCTCATGCTCCTCCTCCTCCTCCTGTACGCGCTGAGAAATAGACAGGAGGGTGCCCTGACTATCCAGCGGCATACTGTCTTCCCCCGCCCCCGTTTCCGAGCGCAAAGCAGCTGCCTTTATGGTTTGCAGGGAATTTCTCAAGATGCATAGCAGAGGAATGGTGACGCTAATGATTGTAGCATCGCCGCTCACCACCTGGGTAGACTCCTCAAAATTACCAAGGACATGGCAGATGTCTGCCAACCAGGCCCACTCTTCTGAAAGGAATTGAGGAGGCTGACTCCCACTGCGCCGCCCATGTTGGAGTTGGTATTCGACTATAGCTCTCCGTTGTTCATAGAGCCTGGCCAACATGTGGAGCGTAGAGTTCCACCGTGTGGGCACGTCGCACAGCAGTCGGTGCACTGGCAGCTTAAAGTGATGTTGCAGGGTGCGCAGGGTGGCAGCGTCCGTGTGGGACTTGCGGAAATGTGCGCAGAGCCGGCGCGCCTTTACGAGCAGGTCTGACAAGCGTGGGTAGCTTTTCAGAAACCGCTGAACCACCAAATTAAAGACGTGGGCCAGGCATGGCACGTGCGTGAGGCTGCCAAGCTGCAGAGCCGCCACCAGGTTACGGCCGTTGTCACACACGACCATGCCCGGTTGGAGGCTCAGCGGCGCAAGCCAGCGGTCGGTCTGCTGTGTCAGACCCTGCAGCAGTTCGTGGGCCGTGTGCCTCTTATCGCCTAAGCTGAGTAGTTTCAGCACGGCCTGCTGACGCTTGCCCACCGCTGTGCTGCCACACCGCGCGACACCGACTGCTGGCGACATGCTGCTGCTAACACATCTTGATTGTGAGACAGAGGAGGAGGAGGAGGAGGAGGGTGCTTTAGTGGAGGAAGCATACACCTCCGCAGATACCAGCACCGAGCTGGGGCCCGCAATTCTGGGGGTGGGTAGGACGTGAGCGGTCCCAGGCTCTGACTCTGTCCCAGCCTCCACTAAATTCACCCAATGTGCCGTCAGGGAGATGTAGTGGCCCTGCCCGCCTGTGCTTGTCCACGTGTCCGTAGTTAAGTGGACCGTGGCAGTAACCGCGTTGGTGAGGGCGCGCACAATGTTGCGGGAGACGTGGTCGTGCAGGGCTGGGACGGCACATCGGGAAAAGTAGTGGCGACTGGGAACTGAGTAGCGCGGGGCCGCCGCCTCCATGATACTTTTGAAGGACTCCGTTTCCACAACCCTATACGGCAGCATCTCAAGGCTGATGAATTTTGCGATGCGGACGGTTAACGTTTGAGCGTGCGGGTGCGTGGCGGCGTACTTGCGCTTGCGCTCGAACACTTGCGCAAGCGACGGCTGAACGGTGCGCTGAACTACACTGCTGGATGGGGCCGAGGACAGCGGAGATGAGGGTGTGGGTGCAGGCCATGAGGCGGTAGTGCCTGTGTCCTGAGAGGGGGGTTGCATCTCAGTGGCAGGTTGGGGCACAGGGGGAGAGGCAGGGGTGCAAACCGGAGACGGTGAACGGCCTTTGTCCCACCTTGCGGGGTGCTTGGCCATCATATGTCTGCGCATGGTGGTGGTGGTGAGGCTGTTGGTGTTGGCTCCCCGGCTGAGCTTTGCGCGACAAAGGTTGCACACCACTGTTCGTCGGTCGTCAGGCGTCTCTGTGAAAAACTGCCAGACCTTAGAGCACCTCGGCCTACGCAGGGTGGCATGGCGCGAGGGGGCGCTTTGGGAAACACTTGGTGGATTATTCGGTCTGGCCCTGCCTCTACCCCTGGCCACCGCACTGCCTCTTGCAACCTGCCCTGCTGATGCCCTTGACTCCCCCTCTGAAGACCTGTCCTCCTGAGTAAGCGTTGCACACCAGGTGGGGTCAGTCACCTCATCGTCCTGCTGCTCTTCCTCCGAATCCTCTGTGCGCTGCTCCCTGGGACTTACTGCCCTTACTACTACCTCACTGCAAGACAACTGTGTCTGATCGTCATCGTCCTCCTCACCCACAGAAAGTTGTTGAGACAGTTGGCGGAAGTCCCCAGCCTCTTCCCCCGGACCCCGGGAACTTTCGAATGGTTGGGCATCAGTGACGATAAACTCCTCTGGTGGGAGAGGAACCGCTGCTGCCCAATCTAAGCAGGGGCCCGAGAACAGTTCCTGGGAGTGTTCCCGCTCCTGAGCAGGTGTCATTGTAGTGGACTGAGGAGGCTGGGAGGAAGGAGGAGCAGCAGACAGAGGATTCGGATTGGCAGCAGTGGACGGCGCAGAACTGCGGGTAGACGATAGGTTGCTCGAAGCACTTTCTGCCATCCAGGACAGGACCTGCTCACACTGCTCATTTTCTAATAACCGTCTCCCGCGTGGACCCATTAATTGGGCGATGAATGTGGGGACGCCAGAAACGTGCCTCTCTCCTAATCGCGCAGCAGACAGCTGCGACACACCTGGATCAGGAGCTTGGCCTGTGCCCACACCCTCACTTGGCCCTCCGCGTCCTCGGCCACGTCCACGTCCACGTCCTCTAGGCTTACCCCTACCCCTCAGCATGCTGTATTACCAGTGATTAGATTTCCCAGGCAGGAAATAAATTGGCGCAAGACTGCAGGCCAAATATAATTTTTGCCCTTTTTGGAAAACGAAAGGCCCCACTGCCTCTAGTGAATGAATTATCTAAGTTTAATAACTGTGCTGTGTCCCTGCTTATGTGTCACAGAACGTGAGGGTAGCAGAGTTATTATAACTCTTGGAGAGCAGGTATTTTTTTTTCCCAATTAAGGAAAGCAAATGGCGAACCCAGCAGTAAAGCGTAGCTGGCTGCGTATGATTTAGCAATGTTTTTCACGCAGCTCACACGTCTACACAGGCGTAAGGACGGACACAGGCTGGACAAATAGATTTGTTTTCAGTTTTTTCCCACCAACAGGCAGCACTGCGTATATTCAATGAACCTGCGAAGTTTAATAACTGCGCTGTGTCCCTGCTTATGTGTCACAGAACGTGAGGGTAGCAGAGTTATTATAACTCTTGGAGAGCAGGTATTTTTTTTTCCCAATTAAGGAAAGCAAATGGCGAACCCAGCAGTAAAGCGTAGCTGGGTGCGTATGATTTAGCAATGTTTTTCACGCAGCTCACACGTCTACACAGGCGTAAGGACGGACACAGGCTGGACAAATAGATTTGTTTTCAGTTTTTTCCCACCAACAGGCAGCACTGCGTATATTCAATGAACCTGCGAAGTTTAATAACTGCGCTGTGTCCCTGCTTATGTGTCACAGAACGTGAGGGTAGCAGAGTTATTATAACTCTTGGAGAGCAGGTATTTTTTTTTCCCAATTAAGGAAAGCAAATGGCGAACCCAGCAGTAAAGCGTAGCTGGGTGCGTATGATTTAGCAATGTTTTTCACGCAGCTCACACGTCTACACAGGCGTAAGGACGGACACAGGCTGGACAAATAGATTTGTTTTCAGTTTTTTCCCACCAACAGGCAGCACTGCGTATATTCAATGAACCTGCGAAGTTTAATAACTGCGCTGTGTCCCTGCTTATGTGTCACAGAACGTGAGGGTAGCAGAGTTATTATAACTCTTGGAGAGCAGGTATTTTTTTTTCCCAATTAAGGAAAGCAAATGGCGAACCCAGCAGTAAAGCGTAGCTGGGTGCGTATGATTTAGCAATGTTTTTCACGCAGCTCACACGTCTACACAGGCGTAAGGACGGACACAGGCTGGACAAATAGATTTGTTTTCAGTTTTTTCCCACCAACAGGCAGCACTGCGTATATTCAATGAACCTGCGAAGTTTAATAACTGCGCTGTGTCCCTGCTTATGTGTCACAGAACGTGAGGGTAGCAGAGTTATTATAACTCTTGGAGAGCAGGTATTTTTTTTTCCCAATTAAGGAAAGCAAATGGCGAACCCAGCAGTAAAGCGTAGCTGGGTGCGTATGATTTAGCAATGTTTTTCACGCAGCTCACACGTCTACACAGGCGTAAGGACGGACACAGGCTGGACAAATAGATTTGTTTTCAGTTTTTTCCCACCAACAGGCAGCACTGCGTATATTCAATGAACCTGCGAAGTTTAATAACTGCGCTGTGTCCCTGCTTATGTGTCACAGAACGTGAGGGTAGCAGAGTTATTATAACTCTTGGAGAGCAGGTATTTTTTTTTCCCAATTAAGGAAAGCAAATGGCGAACCCAGCAGTAAAGCGTAGCTGGCTGCGTATGATTTAGCAATGTTTTTCACGCAGCTCACACGTCTACACAGGCGTAAGGACGGACACAGGCTGGACAAATAGATTTGTTTTCAGTTTTTTCCCACCAACAGGCAGCACTGCGTATATTCAATGAACCTGCGAAGTTTAATAACTGCGCTGTGTCCCTGCTTATGTGTCACAGAACGTGAGGGTAGCAGAGTTATTATAACTCTTGGAGAGCAGGTATTTTTTTTTCCCAATTAAGGAAAGCAAATGGCGAACCCAGCAGTAAAGCGTAGCTGGCTGCGTATGATTTAGCAATGTTTTTCACGCAGCTCACACGTCTACACAGGCGTAAGGACGGACACAGGCTGGACAAATAGATTTGTTTTCAGTTTTTTCCCACCAACAGGCAGCACTGCGTATATTCTATGAATAATAACTGTGTTGTGGCCCTGCCTATACAATTCTTTCCCTGCAGTATCAATGGAGGGTGCAATGCTCTGCAGAGGCGATTTTGAGAAGCCCAAAAAAAATGCAGCACAGCCAACAGCAGCCTGGACAGTACTGCACACGGATAAATATGGCCCTAGAAAGGACCGTTGAGGTTCTTGAAGGCTACACTCACTCCTAACACTCTCCCTGCCTATGCAGCACTTCTGTCCCTAATGCCAGGTGCAACGGTCTGCAGAGGCGATTTTGAGAAAAAAAAAAAAATCCCACTGCTAACAGCAGCCAACACACAGCTATCAGTGGCCCTAATAAGGACCTTTGGGGGGTCTTGAAGCCTACACTAACTACCAATTCTTTCCCTACAGCAGCTCCGGTATAAACAGCACTGTCCCTCATCTAACTCACACCGCATCTGAGGCGAGCCGCGGGAGGGGCCGACTTTTATATTAGGCGAACACCTGATCTCGCCAGCCACTCACAGCAGGGGGGTGGTATAGGGCTTAAACGTTGCAGGGGGAAGTTGTAATGCCTTCCCTGTCTTTCAATTGGCCAGAAAAGCGCGCTAACGTCTCAGGGAAGGAAGTGAAAGTAACCAGAACACCGCATGGTGTTCGTCACGAATAACGAACATCCCGAACACCCTAATATTCGCACGAATATCAAGCTCGGACGAACGCGTTCGCTCATCTCTAAAAATTATTTTATTAGGATTTTACATTCAGAACTTCAGTGATTGCACCTGCAGTGGTGAATACATTACCCCTTAAAGGGGTTGTCCCGCGAAACAAAGTGGGTCTATACACTTCTGTATGGCCATATTAATGCACTTTGTAATGTACATTGTGCATTAATTATGAGCCATACAGAAGTTATCAGAAATTTTTCACTTACCTGTTTGGTGTGCTGGCGTCCTCGTTTCCATGGAGCCCGTCTAATTTTCAGCGTCTAATGGCCAAATTAGACGCGCTTGCGCAGTCCGGGTCTTCTTCTTTTCTCAATGGGGCTCCGTGTAGCTCCGCCCCGTCACGTGCCGATTCCAGCCAATCAGGAGGCTGGAATCGGCAATGGACCGCACAGAAGCCCTGCGGTCCACCGAGGGAGAAGATCCCGGCGGCCATCTTCAGCAGGTAAGTAAGAAGTCACCGGAGCGCGGGGATTCAGGTAAGCGCTGTCTGGTGTTCTTGTTTAACCCCTGCATCGGGGTTGTCTCGCGCCGAACGGGGGGGGCTGTTGAAAAAAAAAAACGTTTCGGCGCGGTACAACCCCTTTAAGGACAGGGCCTATTTTGGGCTTAAGGACGCAACGATTTTTGGTGGATTTTCTTCTCCATTTATCAAAAGTCATAACTTTTTTATTTTTCTGTCGACGCGGCCGTGTGAGGGCTTGTTTTTTGCGTGGCGAACTGTAGTTTTTATCGGTGTCATTTTTGGGTACATTAAGTATATTGTAAAACTTTAATTTTTTTCTTATGATAGCAGGGAGAGAAAACGCATCAATTCTGCCATAGAATTTTTATTTTTTTTTTTACAGCGTTAATCATGCAGCATGAAAAAGACGATCCATTTTTTCTGCGGGTCGGTACGGTTACAACGATACCAAAATTCTTACATTTTTTTTTAGGTTTTTCCACTTTTCGGCAATAAAAACCCTTTTTATGGAAATCTTTTTTTTTTTTCTAAATCGCTGCATTCAAAGTCCTGTAACTTTTTTATTTTTTGCTGTACGGAGCTCTATGAGGGCTTATTTTTTGTGAAACGAGCTGTAGTTTTTATTAGTACTTATTTATTTTGGGGTACATACGGCTTTTTTGATCACTTTTATTGCGTTTTTAGTGAGGCAAAATGCTAAAAATTAGCATTTTGCCTCAGTTTTTTAGCGTTTTTTAAAATGTTTTTTTCTGTGCACAGTCAAAAGCATGTGCAACTTATTGTATGCATTGTTACGGACGCGATCATACCAAATATGTGGGGTTTTAATTTTTTTTTTACCTTTTTTATGCTAATCTGAGAAAAAGCATGAAAATTTTTTTTTTTTACTTTTTTTTTTACATTTTTCTAAATTCATTTTTTAATCTTTTTTTTTTTACAACATTTGTGTCCCTCTGGGGGACTTTCACCACAGTACTGCTGATCGCTGTGATAAGGCATGGCAGGGCTACTACCCTGCCATGCCTTATCACTTATACACCGATCTCAGGCACTGGCAACACAGGACAGCGACAGGCCGGGCTCTCGCGATAGCATCACGAGAGCCGGCCCAAGACACAGAGGGAGCGCACTCCCTCTGTGAACTCTTTCCCTGCCGCGATCTACTTAGATCGCGGCAGGGAAGGGATTAACAGCAGGGAGCGCATCTCCGATGCAACCCCCGCTGTTGCAGCGGGAGGCCGGCTGTGACTGAAAGCTGGCTCCCGCTGCGGGATAGCGCGGGACCACATGTGATCTCGTGCTATCCTCAGGACGTAAGTTTACGCCCTGTTGCGGGAAATACCCCGCTCCCAGGACATAAACTTACACCCTGGATCGGGAAGGGGTTAAAAATTTGTTTGTACTAAGCTTACTATATGGATAGTTCATGCCTAGGCTCTGCGGAGTAATGCAGCAAGCATTCAACCCTACACTCGCATTGATGCTCTGCCTGGCAGATTTGTTGTAAAAAGGAGTTCCAATCTTATAATGCAAAGACATATTGATAGGATTATTCATCACTTTATGGATCACGTGACCCCCAATGATATCAAGAATGAAGGGGTCTCTAAAGGTCTGCCATCGAGGCACACATTGAAATACATACCATGTTAAGTTGCATAAATAAGGGCTCTTTCACATGAGCGCATATCGGCTGCCGTTTTCATGGCCGGCCGATATACGCTACAATCTGATGCACTGAATTCCAATGCATCAGATCACCTGGCTGTATTCCAGCGGCGTAAAAGCAACCAGCCGGGCCAATATAGCGCCGGACGCTTTCACACCAGGCTGAAAAGATAGTCCTGGAACTATCGTTCTGGCTGGAATACGTTGGCCGCTGCATGGGCTCCTATGGGAGCCAATAACAGCGTCCGGAGAAGGGAGGTGGGAGGGAGTTTAGCAGCGTGACTGCTAAACTCCCTTCCTCTTCGCTCCTCCTCCTCTCCGTCTGTTTGCAATGGGAGGGGGCGGGATGGTGCGGATCTAAACCCCGCCCCCTCCTGTTGCTGGCTGGAGTGGGGAGGGGGCGGTGAAAAACTGGATGACTGGTATTTAAAGCACTAATATAGTGTCATTTTGGAGTCAATCATTAATTGCTAGGAGGGCCCCATTCTATCCTATCTTTGGGGAGTACCCCCACATTAAATTAAATTGACAAAAGACACTTTTTGCGGGGATCCTCGGTTAGTGAGGATCTCTGAAAAGCGACTAGGACTAGAGTATAGAGATGAGCGAACGTGTTCTTCCGAGCTTGATATTCGTGCGGTGTTCTGGTTACTTTCACTTCCTTCCCTGAGACGTTAGCGCGCTTTTCTGGCCAATTGAAAGACAGGGAAGGCATTACAACTTCCCCCTGTGACATTCAAGCCCTATACCACCCCCCTGCTGTGAGTGGCTGGGAAGATCAGGTGTCACCCGAACATAAAAGTCGGCCCCTCCCGCGGTTCGCCTCAGATGCCGTGTGAGTTAGATGAGGGACAGTGCTGTTTGTACCGGAGCTGCTGTAGGGAAAGAATTGGTAGTTAGTGTAGGCTTCAAGACCCCCCAAAGGTCCTTATTAGGGCCACTGATAGCTGTGTGTTGGCTGCTGTTAGCAGTGGCAATTTTTTTTTTCCTCAAAATCGGCTCTGCAGAGCGTTGCACCTGGCATTAGGGACAGAAGTGCTGCATAGGCAGGGAGAGTGTTAGGAGTGAGTGTAGCCTTCAAGAACCTCAACGGTCCTTTCTAGGGCCATATTTAACCGTGTGCAGTACTGTCCAGGCTGCTGTTAGCTGTGCTGCATTTTTTTTTGCTTCTCAAAATCGCCTCTGCAGACCATTGCACCCTCCATTGATACTGCAGGGAAAGAATTGTATAGGCAGGGCCACAACACAGTTATTATTCATTGAATATACGCAGTGCGGCCTTTTGCTTGTAAAACAAGTGAAAATAATTCTATTTGTCCTGCCTCTGTCCGTCCTAAGGGCGGTGGACACGTGTCGGCTGCGTGTGCAACCTGTAAAAATCAGACGCACCCAGCTACGTTTTACTCCTGGCTTCGCCATTTGCTTTCCTTAATTGGGAAAAAAAATACCTGCTCTGCCACAGTTAATAACTCTGCTACCCTCACGTTCTGTGACACATTAGCAGGAAAACAGCACAGTTATTAAACTTCTCATGTTCATAGAATATACGCAGTGCTGCCTTTTGGTGCAAAAAAACGGAAAATAATTCTATTTGTCCTGCCTCTGTCCGTCCTAAGGGCGGTGGACACGTGTCGGCTGCGTGTGCAACCTGTAAAAATCAGACGCACCCAGCTACGTTTTACTCCTGGCTTCGCCATTTGCTTTCCTTAATTGGGAAAAAAAATACCTGCTCTGCCACAGTTAATAACTCTGCTACCCTCACGTTCTGTGACACATTAGCAGGAAAACAGCACAGTTATTAAACTTAGATTATACATTCACTAGAGGCAGTGGGGCCTTTCGTTTTCAAAAAAGGGAAAAAATTATATTTGGCCTGCAGTCTTGCGCCAATTTATTAGCTGCCTGTGAAATCAAATCACTGGTAATACAGCATGCTGAGGGGTAGGGGTAGGCCTAGAGGACGTGGACGCGGCCGAGGACGCGGAGGGCCAAGTCAGGGTGTGGGCACAGGCCGAGCTCCTGATCCAGGTGTGTCGCAGCCGACTGCTGCGCGATTAGGAGAGAGGCACGTTTCTGGTGTCCCCACATTCATCGCCCAATTAATGGGTCCACGCGGGAGACGGTTATTAGAAAATGAGCAGTGTGAGCAGGTCCTGTCCTGGATGGCAGAAAGTGCTTCGAGCAACCTATCGTCTACCCGCAGTTCTGCGCCGTCCACTGCTGCAAATCCGAATCCTCTGTCTGCTGCTCCTCCTTCCTCCCAGCCTCCTCACTCCACTACAATGACACCTGCTCAGGAGCGGGAACACTCACAGGAACTGTTCTCGGGCCCCTGCTTAGATTGGGCAGCAGCGGTTCCTCTCCCACCAGAGGAGTTTATCGTCACTGATGCCCAACCATTCGAAAGTTCCCGGGGTCCGGGGGAAGAGGCTGGGGACTTCCGCCAACTGTCTCAACAACTTTCTGTGGGTGAGGAGGACGATGACGATCAGACACAGTTGTCTTGCAGTGAGGTAGTAGTAAGGGCAGTAAGTCCGAGGGAGCAGCGCACAGAGGATTCGGAGGAAGAGCAGCAGGACGATGAGGTGACTGACCCCACCTGGTGTGCAACGCTTACTCAGGAGAACAGGTCTTCAGAGGGGGAGTCAAGGGCATCAGCAGGGCAGGTTGCAAGAGGCAGTGCGGTGGCCAGGGGTAGAGGCAGGGCCAGACCGAATAATCCACCAAGTGTTTCCCAAAGCGCCCCCTCGCGCCATGCCACCCTGCAGAGGCCGAGGTGCTCTAAGGTCTGGCAGTTTTTCACAGAGACGCCTGACGACCGACAAACAGTGGTGTGCAACCTTTGTCGCGCAAAGCTCAGCCGGGGAGCCAACACCAACAGCCTCACCACCACCACCATGCGCAGACATATGATGGCCAAGCACCCCGCAAGGTGGGACGAAGGCCGTTCAGCGCCTCCGGTTTGCACCCCTGCCTCTCCCCCTGTGCCCCAACCTGCCACTGAGATGCAACCCCCCTCTCAGGACACAGGCACTACCGTCTCCTGGCCTGCACCCACACCCTCACCTCCGCTGTCCTCGGCCCCATCCAGCAGTGTAGTTCAGCGCACCGTCCAGCCGTCGCTTGCGCAACTGTTGGAGCGCAAGCGCAAGTACGCCGCCACGCACCCGCACGCTCAAACGTTAACCGTCCGCATAGCAAAATTCATCAGCCTTGAGATGCTGCCGTATAGGGTTGTGGAAACGGAGTCCTTCAAAAGTATCATGGAGGCGGCGGCCCCGCGCTACTCAGTTCCCAGTCGCCACTACTTTTCCCGATGTGCCGTCCCAGCCCTGCACGACTACGTCTCCCGCAACCTTGTACGCGCAATCACAAACGCGGTTACTGCCACGGTCCACTTAACTACGGACACGTGGACAAGCACAGGCAGGCAGGGCCACTACATCTCCCTGACGGCACATTGGGTGAATTTAGTGGAGGCTGGGACAGAGTCAGAGCCTGGGACCGCTCATGTCCTACCCACCCCCAGAATTGCGGGCCCCAGCTCGGTGGTGGTATCTGCGGAGGTGTATGCTTCCTCCACTAAAGCACCCTCCTCCTCCTCCTCCTCCTCTGTCTCGCAATCAAGATGTGTTAGCAGCAGCATGTCGCCAGCAGTCGGTGTCGCGCGGCGTGGCAGCACAGCGGTGGGAAAGCGTCAGCAGGCCGTGCTGAAACTACTCAGCTTAGGCGATAAGAGGCACACGGCCTACGAACTGCTGCAGGGTCTGACACAGCAGACCGACCGCTGGCTTGCGCCGCTGAGCCTCCAACCGGGCATGGTCGTGTGTGACAACGGCCGTAACCTGGTGGCGGCTCTGCAGCTCGGCAGCCTCACGCACGTGCCATGCCTGGCCCACGTCTTTAATTTGGTGGTTCAGCGCTTTCTGAAAAGCTACCCACGCTTGTCAGACCTGCTCGTAAAGGCGCGCCGGCTCTGCGCACATTTTCGCAAGTCCCACACGGACGCTGCCACCCTGCGCACCCTGCAACATCACTTTAAGCTGCCAGTGCACCGACTGCTGTGCGACGTGCCCACACGGTGGAACTCTACGCTCCACATGTTGGCCAGGCTCTATGAACAACGTAGAGCTATAGTCGAATACCAACTCCAACATGGGCGGCGCAGTGGGAGTCAGCCTCCTCAATTCCTTTCAGAAGAGTGGGCCTGGTTGGCAGACATCTGCCATGTCCTTGGTAATTTTGAGGAGTCTACCCAGGTGGTGAGCGGCGATGCTACAATCATTAGCGTCACCATTCCTCTGCTATGCATCTTGAGAAATTCCCTGCAAACCATAAAAGGCAGCTGCTTTGCGCTCGGAAACGGGGGCGGGGGAAGACAGTATGCCGCTGGATAGTCAGGGCACCCTCCTGTCTATTTCTCAGCGCGTACAGGAGGAGGAGGAGGAGCATGAGGAGGATGAGGAGGAGGGGGAAGAGACAGCTTGGGCCGCTGCTGACGGTACACCGGCTGATTGCCTGTCATCCTTTCAGCGTGTATGGCCTGAGGAGGAGGAGGAGGATCCTGAAAGTGATCTTCCTAGTGAAGACAGCCATGTGTTGCGTACAGGTACCCTGGCACACATGGCTGACTTCATGTTAGGATGCCTTTCTCGTGACCCTCGCGTTGCACGCATTCTGGCCACGACGGATTACTGGGTGTACACACTGCTCGATCCACGGTATAAGGAGAACCTGCCCACTCTGATTCCCGAAGAGGAAAGGGGTTCGAGAGTGTTGCTATACCACAGGACCCTTGCGGACAAGCTGATGGTAAAATTCCCAGCCGACAGCGCTAGTGGCAGAAGGCGCAGTACCGAGGGCAAGGTAGCAGGAGATGTGCGTAGATCGAGCAGCATGTACATCCCAGGCAGTGCAACAGTCTTTAAGGGCCTGGCCAGCTTTATGGCTCCCCACCAAGACTGTGTCACCGCTCCCCAGTCACGGCTGAGTCGGCGGGAGCACTGTAAAAGGATGGTGAGGGAGTACGTAGCAGATCGCACGACCATCCTTGGTGACGCCTCTGCCCCCTACAACTACTGGGTGTCGAAGCTGGACACGTGGCCTGAACTAGCGCTGTATGCCCTGGAGGTGCTTGCTTGTCCTGCGGCTAGCGTCTTGTCGGAGAGGGTGTTTAGTGCGGCTGGGGGAATCATCACAGATAAGCGTAGCCGCTTGTCAACCGACAGTGCCGACAGGCTAACACTCATCAAGATGAACAAAGGCTGGATTTCCCCAGACTTCTGTTCTCCACCAGCGGACAGCAGCGATACGTAAGCAATACGTAGGCTGCACCCGCGGATGGAAGCTACGTTCTCTCTCACCATCCAAAACGGGGACATTTCTGCTTCATCAATCTGTGTCTAATATTCCTCCTCCTCCTCCTGCTCCTCCTCCTGAAACCTCACGTAATCACGCTGAACGGGCAATTTTTCTTAGGGCCACAAGGCTCACTCAAATAATTTTTCTGAACAATTTTTATAAGTTTCAATGCGCTTAAAAGCGTTGGAACTTTAACTTGAACCAATTTTTCGTTACACTGGGCTGCCTCCAGGCCTAGTTACCACTTAAGCCACATTAACCAAAGCGATTAATGGGTTTCACCTGCCCTCTTGGCTGGCCATGGCCAATTTTTGGGATGTACATTAGTACTGTTGATACAGCAATTTTTGTGGGCCCTCGCCTACAGTGTAATCAAATGAATTTTTAGCCCACCTGCATTACAGCTGACGTTACCTCAGCTGTGTTGGGCAATGCAATGGGATATTTTTGTGTACCGCCGGTGGGTTCCAGGGAGCCACCCATGCTGTAGGTGCACACGGAGTGTAACCTACATGTGTCCACTTGTAAAGAACCCCGGTCAGACTGGGGCATGCAGTGTGGGCCGAAGCCCACCTGTATTACGCACGACATTACTACCTCAGCTGTGTTGGGCAATGCAATGGGATATTTCTATGTACCGCCGGTGGCTTCCTGGCACCCACCCAGGCAGTGGGTCCACAGGGAGTTTAACCTACATGTGTCCACTTCTAAAGAACCCCAGTCTGACTGGGGCATGCAGTGTGGGCCGAAGCCCACCTGCATTAAGCACGACATTACTACCTCAGCTGTGTTGGGCAATGCAATGGGATATTTTTATGTACCGCCGGTGGGTTCCAGAGAGCCACCCATGCTGTAGGTGCACACGGAGTGTAACCTACATGTGTCCACTTGTAAAGAACCCTGGTCAGACTGGGGCATGCAGTGTGGGCCGAAGCCCACCTGTATTACGCACGACATTACTACCTCAGCTGTGTTGGGCAATGCAATGGGATATTTCTATGTACCGCCGGTGGCTTCCTGGCACCCACCCATGCTGTGGGTCGACAGGGACTTCACAATAGGGAGTTGTACCTGCCTGTGTCTATGAATTAAAAAGCCCGGTCTAACTGGGGCATGCAGACACCTTGACAGAATGAATAGTGTGTGGCACATAGGTTCCCCATTGCTATGCCCACGTGTGCAGCTCCTGATGGCGGTGGCACAGGATTCTATTTCTCATTGCTTCTGTACAGCATTGTGGGCTATCGCCCCGCCCCTTTTAAAGAGGGCCGCTGCCTAGCCATGCCAACCCTCTGCAGTGTGTGCCTGCGGTTCCTCCTCATGGCAGACGCACTTCTAAATAGACATGAGGGTGGCGTGGCATGAGGGCAGCTGAAGGCTGCGCAGGGACACTTTGGTGTGCGCTGTGGGGGGGAGGGGGGGCGGTTGGTCAGCATGTAACCCAGGAGAAGTGGCAGCGGAGTGTCATCCAGGCAGTGATTGTGCTTTGTTGTAGCTAGTGTGGTGCTTAGCAAAGGTATGCCATGCTAATGAGGGCTTTTCAGAAGTAAAAGTTGTTGGGAGGGGGGGGGGCCCACTCTTGCCGGTATTGTGGCTTAATAGTGGGACCTGTGAACTTGAGATGCAGCCCACCATGTAGCCCCTCGCCTGCCCTATCCGTTTCTGTGTCATTCCCATCACTTTCTTGAATTGCCCAGATTTTCACACATGAAAACCTTAGCGAGCATCGGCGAAATACAAAAATGCTCTGGTCGCCCATTGACTTCAATGGGGTTCGTTGTTCGAAACGAACCCTCGAACATCGCGGGAAGTTCGTTCCGAATAACGAACACCCGAACATTTTGGTGTTCGCTCATCTCTACTAGAGTATCTACCAGTGAGCATTAGGTGCAAAATAAAGGGACTTCCAATATTCTCCTCGGAAAACCCGCAGCACCGTACACTGGGATACGTCCATTATATGTTGTCGGTTTGTTCTGTTCTGTTAGTATACAGACCAATTATTTTAATCATGTATCAATAAAGAATTTATAATTTTAGGGTACTTGTCTGTGAAAGGGCTTAATCTACAATTGTTCCCTCTGCCTCGGTGAATTGGTATCTAAAGCCGACGATTCCCAAACCAGCCAATGATAATTTTCATGCTTGCATAGAATGAATGATAAGCAAGCAAATTATTGTTCATCATTGGCCGTGTTTACACTGAATGATTATCATTCATTTTAGTTTGTTCAAAAAATCATTTAAATAAGATACATTTGTTTTAAATGGGCTTAAATCCCTGGCTGGATGGGCGACCCTTCCGAAATAATCAGGGACTATAACATGCAATACCGTTGCTCTCAAGAAAGGCGTCCAAGCCCCTGTTAAACGTTTATCCCGTTCGCCATCACCACGTCCTCAGGCAGAGTTCCACAGTCTCACTGCTCTTACATGAAGAACCCCCTTCTAGGTCGGTGTAAAAATCTTCTCTCCAGACGTAGAGGGCGCCCCCTTGTTACAGTCCCAGTCCTGGTATGAATATATGGGAGAGATCTCTGTATTGTCCCCTGGTATGTTTATACATAGTTATTAGGTCGCCCCTCAGCCCTCTTTTTTTCTAAACTAAATAATCCCAATTTTGCTAACCTCTCTGGGTATTGTAGTCCGCCCATTGGATTTATTACTTTAGTTTCCCATCTTTGTACCCGCTAATATGACTTTCTTGAGTACCGGTGTCCAAAACTGCACACAATGTTCCATGTGTGGTCTGACCAGTGACTTGTAAATTCTCTTTAATTCTTGACAAAAACGTGTTTCCTTTATAAGATTTGTAGGTTTCAAGTTCCCAGTTTATATCTGGATAGTCAAAGCCCCCCATAATAATTGCCTCATTGTGATTTGCAGCTTCATCTACAAACTTTACCCCCTCAAAAAAAATCCATTCCCTAAAAGGAGTTGTCTTAATCTAATGGAACTCTGTGTGTAATGGTAACATTGGTATAAGTGATTACAATATCAGAGCGAAAGGATCATTTATAGCAAAAAATTGAACACTTGAAGGGAGACTCTAGTACTACCTCTAGCTTGGATACAAGATGTGATACAGCCGGGCATGGAGGCTCTAGTACCCTGCTGTACTGCTTCTAGCTTGGATACAAGATGTGATACAGGCGGGCATGGAGGCTCTAGTACCCTGTTGTACTGCTTCTAGCTTGGATACAAGATGTGATAGGGGCGGGCATGGAGGCTCTAGTACTGTTGTACCACCTCTAGCTTGGATACAAGATGTGATATGGGCAGGCATTAAGGCTGTAGTACCCTGTTGTACCGCCTCTAGCTTGGATACAAGATGTGATACAGGTGGGCATGGAGGCTCTAGTACTGTTGTACCACCTCTAGCTTGGATACAAGATGTGATATGGGCAGGCATTGAGGCTGTAGTACCCTGTTGTACCGCCTCTAGCTTGGATACAAGATGTGATACATGCGGGCATGGAGACTCTAGTACCCTGTTGTACCACCTCTAGCTTGTCTACAAGATGTTATATAGGCAGGCATGGATGCTCTAGTACCCTGTTATACTACCTCTAGCTTGTATACAAGATGTGATACGGATAGGCATGGAGGCTCTAGTACCCTGTTGTACCGCCTCTAGCTTGGATACAAGATTTGATATGGGTGGGCATGGAGGCTCTAGTACCCTGTTGTACCGCCTCTAGCTTGGATACAAGATGTTATATAGGCAGGCATGGAGGCTCTAGTACCCTGTTGTACCACCTCTAGCTTGGATACAAGATGTGATACAGGCAGGCATGGAGGCTCTAGTACCCTGTTGTACCACCTCTAGCTTGGATACAAGATGTGATATGGGCAGGCATGGAGGCTCTAGTACCCTGCAGTACCACCTCTAGCTTGAATACAAGTGATACAGGCGCAGTGCAGGCATACTGGTTCTGTATGTATCCTGCAGCTTATCGCTCCACATTGGCTGTAACTGAGCCTCTATATCATGTAAACTCATAGCCTGACCATTCCAGATGGTCCCATACGTTTTATTGGTGATCAATCTGACAGCCACGGAAGTGCGACAAGGTCATGGAGACATTCCTGTGACCCCCTTGTGTGTGCGGCTGACCATTATCCTGCTGGATGCCTTTTGGAAGCCGCCATGAGAGGAACACATGTGGCTGCAAGATAACATACTGCTGATCTATCATTGTCCCTCGTAGGGGTGACTGCTGTATGAGATGCCTCCCTAGACCATCACACCAGCAGGGGGCCGCTTCACATCAAAGACAGGATTGAGACGCTCACCCCTAGGTCTCCAGACAGCAACACAGCCATCATCAGTGCCCAAACTAAACCTGGTTTCTTTCCGTAGCATCCAGGTTCGCTATTTGCAACATTATTGCACATGGCGTTGTCTGTGGGTGGACGGCGAAGGCAGGTAATGGCCCCACAAGGCCCAATGCCCTTCAACCAAGCGCCTGGAAATGGTTCTGCCACAAGGGCCTGTAACGATGGTGGCACTCATCTCTGGGCATCAGACAAGGCAGCACAGACACTGAATTTGTTAGCTCATTCTTAGTCGTTGATTTTTATGCCTAGCTAAAGCTGAGTGATGATCAACCTGTGTAAACAGGCAATTGTTCATTGATGAAGGACTGCCCGTTTGCTGTGAATGGAAGCAGGCGGCTGGAAGTGATCTCGGGCACGCTCCGTCGCCATCCTCTGCACCATCGCTGCTGGGTGACAGCACAATAGCGATAATCACTGGGACGACTGTCAGGCACTTCAGCTACAGGGAAGGGTTTTTTCTTTCCTCTTAAAATGGGCCATTTGTTGGGCACTTATCGCCCCAATCTGCATCACAATGAAAGCAATCAGTGGATGTGGGGGAAGCAGACCTCTTCTGCATAGATTTTACCAATTAAAAAAAAGGGCAAGTAAAAAAAAAAAGTGAAGCACTTTGATTACATGGCACAGTTAGCGCACAAAACACTTAGATTGGCGGGTCACATTATATATATTTTTTGGAGTAACGCATGCAGCAAAAGAACAAACAGCAAAAAGTTGGTGATCGTTCTTTCATGCGGACCCAAAAGTCATTTGTCGGCCGCAGCTTTCATCCCATGAAATAAGAGTGAATGCCGCAGTGACTGCGCTGTTTGTGTGGATTTGGTGCTGGGGATTAAGATGACTAGACTGCAAAAAGGCTTGTATAGTGTTAGATACACACTGTACATGCAGTCTTATAATTTAATACATGGTCTGTATAGGGCGGTGCTGCCCACACATTTACAGATCCATAAAAGAGACAGGGGTGCTGAACGGAGAATCATAGATTTTAGCCCTGCTTGCAGTTTGGGTCAGAATACCTGTAATCAGGATGGGAAACTTGTTTGTAGGTACAGCTGCATTGATGCACCCATGATACACTTGTGAATCTCTATACACATCATAAATACACTATGAGGCTGCATTCACGCGAACGTATATCGGCTCGGTTTTCACGCTGGAATTACCAGGAGCAGGAACTGAGCTCCCGCCCCCTCTCTGCCTCCTCTCTACCCCTCTGCACTATCTGCAATGAAATGAGGTGGGACGGGGGCGAGCTAAGTTCCGAGAATTAGTCCCACCACTGTCCCACCTCTCCCTATTGCAAATAGTGCAGAGGGGCGGAGAGGAGGCAGAGAGAGGGCGGGAGCTCAGTTCCTGCTCCTGGCTCTACCATTCCCCTAACCCCCCCCCCCCCCCCCCTGCACACGAGGACAACGTATATCGGCTCGGCGTGAAAACCGAGCCGATATACGTTCGTGGGAATGCACCCTAAAAACCATGGCATTATAGCTTGTGCAAAAGAAGTAAAACGGCAGTGAGCAGTGGAGATTAAGATAAATCATATCATAAGGGAAAAGTTTAAGGCCTTTTCAAGCCTTCTGTGGATGTCAGACAGACTGCATCCTTCAGTCTCTTTCACATGGGCGTAGGCATTATTACATGAGCCTGCCCAGTAAAAAAAACGAGTTAATGGGCGCACAACTCTAACGTTTCTGCGCCCGTTCAGACAGCACGGGGCCTGGCCCATATATGCTGAGGCCACTATGCCGTTGCCTCTTCTTCCCCCCTCATCGGCTTACCTTATCTGGCTGTTTGCAATGGGAGGGGCAGAGCTAAGCTGCTGCCCCCTCCCTACCCCTCGTCCGCAGCTAGAAATGAGAGGTGGCGGGGCGGAGCTAAGCTCCGGCCAATTACAAACAGCTGGAGAGGGGGAAAAAAAAAAAAAAAAAGTTTAGCAGTCATGCTGCTAAACTCCCTCCCTTCTCCAGCCGCTGTCATTGGCTCCCATAGGAGCCCATGCATCAGCCGATGTACTCCGGGCGGAAAGATAGTTCCAGAACTATCTTTTCAGCCTGGCCTGAAAGCGCCTGGCACTATATTGGCCTGCTCAGGCGCTTTTATGCCGTGGGAATATGGCCATGTGATCTGATGCATTTGAATCCAATGTATCAGATCGTAGTGTACATCGGCCAACAGTGAGCCAATATACACTCGTGTGAAAGCTCTTACTTTGTTAAAAAAAAAAACAAAAAAAAACACAACTTGACAGCACGTTGCTTCTGCTTGGAAGAAAACGATTCTAGCACACCTGTATAGCAGAAGAGTACTTCTAACTATATGTGCAATTTGAACAGTCTACATCAGTTCAAGTTATGACCACTTTTGCATTACTTTAGGTAGAGCAATCATAGAATCATGTAAAAGTTTTTATTGTACTGAGCAGGCATATATCTCAAACATTCTGCATTACAAGTCCAGGAACAGACAAAATAAGACAGAACACTACAACAGAATTTAGACTAATTCACGGTTGGGATAAGGGTGAGGGTCCTGCTTACAAGCTGAGGAAATAGGGGTGACAAAAGTAAAAGTGCTTGTACTGTACAGAGATTTCTTAAATAAAAGGCACCATTCATAAAGCTGTATGAGCCGGTCACCAGCTGTATCCGTAGGGATGACGCGCATTAGGGGGTATGGGGAAATACAATGAGAAGGAAGTCAGGGTTCAAAGGGTAGAGTGTAAAACTAGGACAGACCGGGAATATGCTCGTCTTCCTTGATTTTAGTGCACACTTAAAGCTGTGCATGTTGGAAAGTAACCAGCTTAATGAATAATCGTTCAGGGTAAGCGTACAGGACGTGGGGAACCCAGTGCAGGAAGCACTGACAACCAGAGACTTAGGCGGTCAGCGGTGCATCTTAAGTCAAAATCCATACTAAGGGCCTATTTACATGGCCGTAGGAGTTTTGCGTGCGCCTGCCAGCGCCGTAAATACGGCTGAACAGCAAAGGGCCCGATGCATATACACCAAAGCCGCGGAGCATGGGAAGACGTTTCCCCCCCTCCCTCCCCTCGGGCTGTTTGTTATGAGGGGGTTGAGCCAATCACCCATCCCCTTCCCACTGCCAGCAATGGGAGGGGGTGGGGCTTAGTTTCACCCCCACCCATTGCAAACAGCATCAAGGGGCAGAAAAGGAGGAAAGTTTAGCAGTCATGCTGCTAAGCTCCCTCTCACCTTTGGTAGTCAGCATAGGCTCCCATAGGAATGCATTTCACTGAAAGAGCCAAAAATGCGATACCCGATAAGATGCACAGCGGCCGCAGAAGCTAACAATATTGTTAGTTCCACAGCCATTGTGCTGGTCTTATGGCGATCGTGCCTGCTTTGCATCTTATCAGGCATTTCATTTTTGGCTCTCAGTGAAAGGTGTTCTCCCTCACCTCTCCGATTTCCCATAGGAATGTATGTAGCTGCCGCTGCAGAAATACACCCCTGTGCACTGATGCATTGTAAGCCAATGCATCAGAGGGGCAGTGTATACCGGCCAGGCGTGAAAACCCGGCCAATATATGCCTGCGTGAATAAGCCATAATGTGGTGATTTGGACAGTTTGATGCGGAAAATATCATGGGCTTTCCACGCCATTTCTGTCTTGTATAAAAATGTACCCTTAGAATGCCAAGATTGGAATAGAAACTGAATTCTAAAATGTGAAATTTTGCTCTGGGTACAAAGACCTAAAACCCCATTGACCATGAAATGGTTAAACAATGAGTATTTTAGAGACATTTGATATTTGTTTTTAGTCAATACAAGATGTTGAAGTCTTTGATATGTAAAATATAGCGATAGCACAATGAAATCCGTTATTCTTACACAGTTCCTTCAGATATCAATGCACTTCTGGCTGCGATGTTGGAACGTCTTCAACCCATCCACATATTCCTTTGGTTGGAGGCAAATCGGGCATTAGAAATAGAAGCAAATTTGTTCCCTTGAGAGTTTCTTCAAATTAGAAGATATTCACCTGATCTGGCACATTCCAAGGATGACCCAGGTCAGCCAGTTGGCTTTGTGTGAGACAACATGACACCTTGGATCAACTTTCTGCACCTTTAAGATTTCAATGCCTCCTTCAATTTATCCAGAAGTGATGTGTAATACACAACCGTAATAGTAGACCTCTTTGGAAGGTAGTCCACAGGCAGCATCCCATTTGTAACCTTGAAAACACTCCATCACCTTGGATGCTTTCTGCACCCAGGATCTTTGTACACAGGGACAACATTTTGGGACTCACTTAGACACCTTCCATGTATCTAGATGATCATAAACTCAACTCTGGAGACGTTTAGAGTCCTAGAAATTAGAGGGTCTTCCAGAATCAAGTAATGGATGGAGGCCATCTTTTCTGGCAGTCACCACTGGAGGTTTTGTGAAACGGTCTCCATTTGTTGATTCAGCTAGTTTTAAACTTGCCAACCCAGTTTTTTTCATGGTGGCGTATGGAGGGCACTTGTCACCTAATGTTTGCCTTGTGCTACCATGGAGGTCTTTAGCCGACATCTTTCAGAAACAGGAACGTCACTGATCTACATTCCTTTGCAAAGAGATCAGTTGCAGACTCCACCATGTTGTCTTCAAACCTGCATAAGAATTGCACATGAAATCATGCCAAAGTTTGCGCCCAACTTTCATTATGAAAACAAACGAATAGTGCAAAGCCAAGAACTTAGCACACCTTTGTATCTCATCCACTTAACCCAACTGTACATACGTTTCTTGCTGTCATTATCCACAGGGGGTAAGCTTGCTGATTAGTGGAGGTTTCAACACCCCCCCCCCCCCCCCTCCATCAATCCCAAGACTGTTGATGGAGCACTGGTCACACAAGCACACCATGCCACTTTCAATGGAACTGCCAGAGATAGCCAAGAGGCAAGAGCTTGGGTATTGCCCCATTGAAATGACTGGAGTGGCAGCTACATCTGCTCAGCCAGCACTCCATACATTTTATCATCAATGAGGGGGTAAAGAGACCCTGCAGTAGCAGGCAGAGGACACTGGACCCCTGATCTTGGGTTCAGTGAGGGTCTCAGCGGTAAGACCCACCGATCAGCAAGTTATCCCCGATCCTGTGAATAACTTGTCATCCTGGTACAGCCCCTTTAAGGCATTATGTTGGCTAAGAATACAGAGACCTCCAAGACTGCTCAAGGATTCCCTGCGCCGTCAGTCTTTTTATGTTGCATCCCAATTTAAGGGAAGTCTTCAAAAGACTAGATTCCCTTTGATTAATGGAATGCTTATCACCAATATTCAAAGCTGCTGACTGTCCACATCTAACAGGACTCACCCTAGTCAGATCTTTAGTATGAATTATCAGAGGTCTATTATAGTCACCTGGAATATAGAAAGAAAGTCAGCATAATGCAGTTTATAGTGCACAGATTTACACCAGACCACAGCAGGCTGCCTCCAAAACCTACAGAATCCCACTAAAGTAACATTCTAGGAAACTGGCAGCCCCTGTCCAGATCCCACGAGACAGCCCGGAAAGGGTCAGGATGAAAAACCTTCCTTTGCATAGGTTTGTTTGAAGAGCTTTATAGCACTCACTGCATATAACCGCAGACCATGTACACTACTCAGATACAAAAGCTGAGCAGCAAGGCGGCCTAAGGCCTCATGTCCCCGAGCAGGTCTGAGCCCACAGTGGAATCAGACCCTGCCCACAGCTGGCGGCATGGACCTCTGTTCTTCCAGGACATCTGTACTGTGGATGATCCACACGGCTTGCCAGATGGACATGTGCAGTACAGATTTTTATTTATTATGGAATCCGCATCGGATCGCTTACAGTGACCTTAATATCTGTGGGAAACGCAGTGAAATACCACATCAAAATATCTGCATGCTCTAATTCAGGTTCGGACATTAATGCTCCTCTATGGGCAGCTTAAACTGTGGATCTTCCATAAATCAAATCCACCTGTGGACATAGGGCTGCAGCTCATAAGACCCAACTACAAAGTTCTGTAGTATTATACAGGTCTCCATCAGTCACTGAACAGGCCTTTAGTTCAGGTCAATAAATTGTCCAGATTCCTGCATCTAGCGGGCTGCTTAACAATTATCATTTAGTTTAAATGCATGCCCCAACTACATGAGAATTCATTCACTTCTTGTTCATTCAGTTTCTGCATGCAGAAAACGGAATGAATGATCAGACTCTAAAGAGGTAGATCATTTATGAATGACTGCCTGTTTACTGAGAATGGAGGCAGGTGGGCTAGATTGATCCCTGATCCCTGGCCATCTCCATTCACTGAGTGATGACGGTTTCTCTGTCAAACAGGAAAGAGCATCGCTGGGACGACTTGTCAGCGTCTATTGCCCAACCGGTCGCCCCCTGTAAAAGGGCCTTTATTCTGCATGTAACGCAATCCTCATTGTAACAGTGCTTTCTAGGAATACAGTAATCCCTCAAGTTATAGTATTCTCAGCATACATTGGTCTACTATTGTAACTTGAAACCAAACTTAAAGGGGTGGTCTCGCGAAACCAAGTGGGTCTATACACTTCCGTATGGCCATATTAATGCACTTTGTAATGTACATTGTGCATTAAATATGAGCCATACAGAAGTTATTCCACTTACCTGCTCCGTTGCTAGCGTCCTCGTCTCCATGGTTCCGTCTAAATTCGCCGGCAGCTTGCTTTTTTAGACGCGCTTGCGCAGTCCGGTCTTCTCCATTCAGCACGAGCCGCTTCAGTGTGCTCCCCGCTACAGCTCTTCTGCGCATGCGCAGACGAGCTGTCACTGCTCGGGAGCGCGCTGCAGCGGCCATTCTGTACCATCCTCTGTTAGAGGAAGGTGCAGAAAGTGGAGCTGCCCAACGGAGAAGCCCAGCCCAGCCCAGCCCAGCAGCCCCGAGAAGCGTCTCAGGTAAGTGATGGGTCGGGGGGGGCTGCCGCTGCGCCGGGCTGCGCCGGGGGGGCTGCCGCTGCGCCGGGGGGGGGGGGGGCTGTCGCTGCGCCGGGGGGGGCTGCCGCTGTGATGGGGGAACTAGCGCTAGGCCGGGGGGGGGGGGGGGGGGGGGGGGGGCTGTCGCTAGGCCGGGGGGGGGGCTGCCGCTGCGATGGGGGCTGCCGCTGCGATGGGGGGGCTGCCGCTAGGCCGGGGGGGGGGGGGCTGCCGCTAGGCTACGGAACCTAGCGCTGGGCTCCGGGGCCTTCACCTGGGCTGAGGGTCTAGCGCTGGGGAGCCGGGGGCTAGCGCCGGTTACCTGCTGCCTGGCGGTGGGCGTCTGGTCGGCGGCTGCGGGGTGTCTGGTCGGCGGCTGCGATGCGTCCGGTTGCCATGGAGACACAGCTGGCGGCGTCTCGGGAGCGCGCACGTCGGGCTGCAGCGAGCGACGGGGAAAGAGCCGGCGGCCATCTTGAGGAAACTTTTATAAGTTGCTGAAACGCTGGAACGGTAAGTACGAACCAGCTAGAAATGTCATTTACAGGGGGGCTTAGTTATGTATGCTTAATGGGGGGGACTGGGCAAAAAAAAAATTTAACTGCTTCCTCGAGACATCTCCTTTAACATACAATATCACAGAGTCTGTGGCACCTGCAAATTGCTGAAAAATCCAGGCACACAGATTTTAATGGTAAAACCCCTGTACTAAGGTGCATTTACAGCAGAAAGATAAATTGCTCAAAAGATGGCTTTTGAACGATCATTTTACATAAACTACTAATGTCTATTAGTACCAATTAGTAGCATGTGAGACACTGGCAGCTGCATTTCAGGGAACAGACCACCCGCTGTTCCCTGAATATACTCCCTTTGTTCTGCTGTGGGGCTGACAGCTGAGACAATGTAATCAGCGCTCCCCAGCCCTTATCAGCTATTCTGCCAAACAATGACTTTTATGCAGAACTAAAATCAATCATTCAGCAGAAAAGTGAAAGATGGGCACATTTACACACCATAATCACTCCAAATATGGCGTTTAAGCACTTTGAGTGATAAGTGTCTAAATGGCCCTTTAGTGATGCCTCTATAGTACTACACATTCTGTACTGCCCTTTACCTGTGCCAGGATCTGCTGCTGTTATTTTTCTGGTATGTTTCCTATAGACCCTGAAGTCACTTCTAAAACCGAAGCTCAGAATATTCTAACCATTCAGTATTACAGTAGGTCTTCAATTCTTACCACCTTCCAACCACAATAACTTATTTTGGCTCTGTTCATTTCTAACCCATTGTTTTATGTAACGGAAGATCAAAAAGCTGCCGAATCTTTTCTAATGACCTATTGACTAAGGGGTTCTGTCACATCAGGAAATATAGCTGACATTTGAGGGGATGAGCAGATGGAACTCTGAATGGCGCTTCGGTAGTAAAAATGGCTTGTTCACATGGCAACTTGTATGTTGTAACACAACCATGGAGCTTAACACCTTAGTGACCAGCCATCAAGGGGCATTAGGTTAGCTTGCTGTAAAAACAGGGCAGCCTAGTCTAAGTCCCAATGCCCATGGCCCGCATTCTAAGTGCAGAATCCCACAGATTGTGCGTGCCCGCAGCCATGGGACTTTTTTTTCTCCCACCTCTCTGGATCCAGTGCGGGTCTACTGTTGCAGCCAGATCTTTTCTTCAGCACAGTGGGTGTCTGGGCATGCTGGTAGACATGTCAAGCGCACAAAGGTTTTTCCCCCCCCAATTCCCTGGATTTACTGCAGGATCCACGGCACATGTGCAGTGTCAGCTATGGGTGTGCTGGAGATCAGACAGCTTCCATTGACTTCAATGGAAGTCATCCGCAGAAAAATGGAGCATGCTGCGACTGTCTCCCAAGCGTGCGAAAAAAATAAATTTGACATCCACATGCTTTAAATTCTTTTGCAGATGCAAATATGCATCCCATGTGCAACTTGATTTGCGGATCTCCTGCGCAGATTCCGCAAATCAAATCTGCCCATGGACATTGGACCCAAGGGTGGTACAGGAGTCCAGTATCAGAAAAAGGAAGTGCTTCTGTGTCTGACAGCCAGACTCCTGCTCTAATATCTGGGAGCAGAGAAACCCGTTCAGCTCTTCACTCAATAGCAATCATAGCCTGTAAGTGGGTGACAGACGAGGCTCCCCTGTCATCCATCAGCAACAAGCAATACAAATCACAGGGCACCAATGAATTCCCATGTCACCAGATGCCTTATCAAGGCCTCCAGCTCTGCCAGGCATGCCTGTGGCAGTGTCTGGCTGCTGAGCAAAGTATACTGCAATACATTAGTGCAGTATACCAGTGATCAAATTATGATCACATTTGCAAGTACCCTTGAGAGGCAGATGTATGGGTCATTCCATGCCAAGTGGACCAGTGGTCCCCACTCGGCCATCTCCGATTTTGCTGAAAATTTATAAGGATGTACATGTATGTTTGAAACGAGGTTCTGTAAAGTTCTAGGGCCAGATATCAAATACCTGGGACACTGTTGCCCTTTCACTGGAGGTCCCAATGAGCGCGCGGCTTCAGCTACGAGGATTTTGCAAACTTAAGCCATACTTTGGTTAAATATATCTCAAAACCAAAAACCATTGGTAATTTGTGCTTTGACCAGTACACCAAACAGCTATATGGCTTTGCACTGCTGCAATATCACGGTCAAAGCATATGTATTTGTGAAGATATTCACACCCACATATGATGAAAAATGTTAAATGATCAAATCTGACCTATTTTTAAGGTCAAATATCTAAAAAAGGGTACCCCTCAAATCTATTTATTTTGATATCAGTCGAAAGAGCAAATTTTTCTCTACAAGGATCATCATTTTATTTTTTGGAGTCTTTCAGTTTAAGAAAAGAAAAATGCCACTGAACATGGCGTTTTTAAACATACGCAATGAATGATAAATGCACTATTCAAACCCTTGCGTTGGTCCATGGTGGTTATACCACTACCAATTCCCTAAGAATTGGTATTATAATCCTATTAAGAATTGTAATAATGCCAAATCTTTTGAGAATTGGCAGCCCCATCGCCTAGGGGCCACGCCCGATAGCCGTGCAAGGCCAGCCACGGGCGGTCTCTTTATCACAGGTTCCGAAGCCTGAGGGTGGGTGTCTTAGCCTAGGATCCCAAGCCTAATATTGGGTCTCTTTTGTTGGTTCCCAAGCCATAATGTTCAGTCTAAGTGGTCTGGAACTGTTGCTGAATTTGCAACATAATTGGCTCCAAGAAGCTGTATTGTCGTCCCATTGCTGTTGCAGCTGGTGCTGGCAGTATTGCAATGATTGACTGCTCAGGAATCCAGGAGGTATCATTTCTCACAGGCCAGTGAAAGCAGCTAGCTGGTCCATGAGGATGCATGAAATTTATTAATGCATCATGGTCGTCGACTGAAATTTCAGAAATATTTCCAATCCACCAGTTGTTATCGTAAATGCAGGCAATGTATTGCCCTGGCTGGAGGTTTGCAATTGGCACAAAAGGCATTTCTGATCTGACAGACCGATCTACATGGGCAATGAAAGATGATGTGTCATTTGACACCCTTGAAATGCGAATCTTTTTGTCATCAATTGGCACAAACTGGTGATTTTCTCGTGTTCCAGCAATTGTATGTCCATCTTTGAACCGTTCTTCTTGAACTACCCGTATTTCATCAATTTTTTCTTTTGGAACAAACAAAAACTTGATTCCATGCAGTTGCTCATTGCAAAAGTTGAATAAATCCACCGGGGTCAGTATTTGGTTTTCAGTTGGGCGTTGAAGACTGGCACGAGCTGCCAACCTCTTTGCTGTCCCTCCAATCCCATGACAGGGCGACTTTCCATGACTGGTACCAAAAAAATTCCATTCAGCACTGATATTGAAATCAGCATTATGGTGGCACAAGTTGAGAAAATTTTTGAAATTTTTGTACTGGGCTGCAGATCCATCGCTGAAGTAGTGGATATGACGAATTCCATAGATGAGAGTCTTGAGATACTCCACAATTACTGTTAAGAAAGTGTGGACTGCAACTGTGTCATGTCGTGAGCAATCACTGATTATGCACAAGCTGATGTTCTGCGCAGCTTCATCATTTAACTCCTTGAAGTAAATGACAAATGGGTGTACTGTAGCTTGACTATTTTCCCAGTGGAAACCTTGAACGGCATCTTGAACAATGAATGAGTAATTTTCAGCAAAGTCCATAAGGATCACAAGCTCTCCAGGTCTCAGATTTTCCTTCAATGATTTCAGATAGCAACTTTGATGCTTGGCAATGTAGTGATGGCTGCAAAGGTTAGAAATTTTTGAAACCAATTCTTCAATGAAATCTTCTATAGTCAATTGTCTTGTATCAAGCATGTCTCGATCAGTGTGAATCCATTGTTTGAACTCAATAATATCATCAGGGTCACTGTTGACAAACACATTGACTAGAAATTCTTTTAATCCTTCAGGACCTGGGCATTTTTCACAACGGCCAAGCATACAGTCCTTGGATTCAATTCCACAGACCATTTTGCATATGAGCTCTTTGTAGTCATCATTGATTGGGCTTGCTGCAAGCATTAGTTTGACATTTTGGTGAATGGTACACACACAAACAGAATGTGTTCCAGCGGATCCAACGGTAACGCACCACTTTGGCCGAAGCTCACAAAACTTGGAAAATCCAATTTCAGGCCCATTCTGATTTCGATAGGCAACAAACATTTCCCTCATATTGCTCAGTAATAGTCGCTTTTGCATCTGCTTTTTTTCTCCTGCTATTCGCACTGATACATAGTCTTTTTTACCAGGGCACATTCGACTGAATTCATCATCCTCAAAAAATGCCTGCACCTTTTTCTTCACTTCCTCAGAAAGTTTCTTGCCACACTTGATTCCTGGTAAGGCTAAGATTCCATGTTCACATTTAAGCTTTCGAGCTTGTTTGACCATTCGTTCAGAGACACCAAATTCGTCTGATGTAGCCTTAATGGACCAACTTTCAGGTGCCAATGTCAAGATTTGGACCTTTTCTGCCCGACTGGACACCTGCAGCTTTTGCTTCAAATCTGCCAAAAGGTGATTGTAATCCAGACACATTTTGCACTGTGCTGTTTTTGGTTGCTCAATGTCTTTCTGCTCAAGTCCTCCAATTGAAGCAATCTTGCTAGTAAATGCATTTTGCACCTGGCTTATCTTTCTCCTTGCATATCCAAGTGAATCTCGCTGGCTTACCCGTTGAAATTTCAGAGGAGAGATGCCAATGGATGTTAAGCTTGAATTTAGACTTGTAGAGCATTCCATTCCATCTGGATCAGATTCAGAGGAAACTGGATCAGCTGATTTTTTGCTTTTAGCAAATTCTTTTCGACATGATGCACACATCTTCTGGCCAGGCTTCACATCATTCTTTGTAAATTCTTTCAACTGGTCAGCTGCTAACAAATTGATAGCTCGCAAATTCTTTTTTGTGTTATGAGCTTTCTTTCCAAAAGGATTGCAACACGATTTTTGCAAATGCTCATATTTGGTCAAGAATGAAGCTTCATGGTGTAAACAGATTTGTGAATGTTCGTCAAAATTTATTCCCACTCGTCGACGCAGCAATGTCTGTTCATCCAATCCAAAGCTTGTAAACAATTTCAACTCGTCCTTGCTATGGGTGAATGTCTTAAGGTGGCACATCGAATTGTTCGCAAGGCCAATAGAGCACTGGACCGATTCTTCATCAATTTCATTCTCCATCGCTAAGAAATCAATAATATATGCAATAAAAATGCAACAATAGTCAATAAGTTTTCCTAAATAAAAAGGTTTATAGGTTATTGATTATAATAGACATTATTAGCAACAATATGACTCTGTAATCAAGCTAAGAATGTGATAAGAATCTGAAAATCAAATGCAAAAACAATGCATTACGCGCGTAAATAGCACCATGTTTAAAGTCATTTTTCTTACCTTAGCCTAAAAGACTCCAAAAAGAAAAGAAATGATTCCAGTAGAAAAAAAATTTGCTCTTTCAACTAATATTAGAATAAACAGATTTCAGGGGTACCCTTTTTTAGATATTTGACCTTAAAAATAGGTCAGATTTGATCATTTAACATTTTTCATCATATGTGGGTGTGAATATCTTCACAAATACATATGCTTTGACCGTGATATTGCAGCAGTGCAAAGCCATGTAGCTGTTTGGTGTACAGAGCAAAGCACCGGTTACAAGTGGTTTTTGGTCTTGAGCTATACTTGGCCAAAGTTTGGTGTAAATGTCATGCGGCGTGATTTTCAAGCTACTTTGACACAAAATTGTGGCCGATATATTCTTTTGTGATAGCCGGTACTAATTTTTTTGTGTTCACCAGCAAAAGTTGAGCTAGTATGTCCAATTTCAGCATCATAGCCAGTATATTTCTATAATGCCTATGTGCCAAAGTTTGCAAAATCCTTGTAGCTGAAGCCGCGAGCTCAGTGGGACCTCCAGTGTAAAGGCGACAGTGCCACAGGTATTTAAGATCTGGAGCTAAAACTTCACAGAACCTCGTTTCAAACATATACATATATCTGAGTAAATTTTCAGCAAAATCGGAGACGGTCGAGTGGGGACGATTTTGAAAATTGGTCCAATTGATGTGGAATGACCCGTATGTAGAGAAATAAAATTTAATGTGTTTTTTTCTCTACAAACCCATTATGGAGTAAAAGAAAAAAAAATTAAAGTAGCAGCATAATCAGATTGGCACTGATGGAAATTACAACTTATCCTGCAAAGTTAAATACCTCACATTGTTCTGGCTGTGGAGCTAAGTGCTGTGGGTCTTGGAAGGGACAGTGCAAACTTTTTAAGATAGTTACTTGTCACCAAGTTCATCCTGCCCGAGTCAATCAGCAAGAACCCAGGACAGATGGCAGGGAGGCACATGCCTTTCAGAACAAAAATAAGACAACTTGAAAGCTTTATCAAGACCGCCATCTGCTCCCCCTGCTGGTGTCTAGTGAGGATGGTTGGTCGGTCTTGATGCAGACAGAGTGCAGCTCCAAGTCAAACTTTATTTCAGACTAGAAGTGGCTGAATGACATCAGTCCCAGGTTCATGCTCCCTAGTTCGATCACCATGACCCTGGTGACAAATTCCCTTTATGTCATTTTCACTAGTCAAGAAAAAAGTTTTGGAATGTTTCTTTACCGTCATGAGTCAAATCTTACTAATTTTGGGGTGAGAAAAAAAAATTGACAAAGAAATGATTAGCTCTAGTTTCTGTGATCTACATTAGGTAAAAGTATGTTATTTTAACAGATTGAGAAAATGATAATTTTTTATTACATATGCTAACATTGAAAGTGCATTAAAAAAATTTTTTTAATGACAGTTACATTCTAAGAGTTCTAAATTGATGGAAGAATTCCTGGCAGGGGGGTTCGGTGTGAAGAGAATCATGTGGTGACTTCATGAGATTGTTGTCTTTTGGCTTGCCTCTTGTAAGCGATTTCTGAAGCATCCCTACACAGACCAGCAGTAATCCAAGAGCATTGCTTCATTCCAATGGCCCTGATATCTTTGTTCCATTACAGAAATATCCTGTTGAAGATGCCATTGCTGTAGTCTTGACCCTAGAAGTTCCGCCTTCTCCTTTGACAAGTCATGGTCTTGAATGAGATTACTCAGTTCTGCTTGACTCAGTCTGTGCGGTGTATCATCTTCTACCTCAAAGTCAGGGTCATGGGATGTGGAAGGCTTGTTGGGTTTTTCCCCCACACTTCCTCCTTCAAGCTCATAAAAAGGGAGTAATAACCCAGAGCCAGCATGGGTTTGTAACAAACAAGTCATGCCAGACGAATAGAATTTCCTTCTATGATAGTATCACTGACTGGGTTGATCAGGGAAATGTGGTGGATACAGTTTTTCTTGATCTTAGTAAAGCATTTGACAAAGTATCTCATACCAGTTATTGAAACAAAATGACCAAATATGAGATTGACAAGGCAACTGTTAGGTGGATTCACAACTGGCTGAGTGATCGTACTCAAAAAGTGGTCAGAAATGGCTGCACATTCAAGTGGAAGAATGTATCAAGTGGGGACCACAAGGCTCTGCCCTAGGCACAGTGTTGTGCAACATTTTTATAAATGATCTGGAGGAGGGAATTGATGGGAAACCGATCAAATTTGCTGATGACACAAAGCTAGGAGGGATGGTTAACACTGGGGTAGAGAGGGAGAGTATTCAAAAACATCTAGAAAAAGCTTACAGAGTGGGCAGCGACTAACAGGATGGTATTTAACAAGGAGAAATGCAAAGTCCTACATCTGGGCAAGAAAAAAAAAAAGTCCATACAGAATGGGAGGAATTGGGCTAAGCAGCAGCACATGAGAAAAAGACTTGGGTATACTACTAGATCATAGACTGAACATGAGTCAACAATGTGATGCAGCAGCCAAGAAGGCAAACAATTCTGGGACGTATTAAGAGAAGCATAGAGTCTAGATCACATGAGGTCATTATCCCTCTACTCTTCCTTGGTCAGACCTCATCTGGAATTCTGTGTCCAGTTCTGGGCACCCCACTTTAAAACAAAAAGACAGACAAACTGGAGCAAGTTCAGAGAAGAGTTACCAAGATGGTGAGAGCTCTATAAATCATGTCCTATGAGGAACGGTTAAAGGATCTGGGGATGTTTAGCTTGCAAAAAAGGCAGCTGAGAGGAGACTTCATAGCGGTCTACAAATATCTGAAGGGTTGTCACAGTGCAGAGAGAGGGATCAGCCTTATTCTCATTTGTACAAGGAGAGACTAGAAGCAATGGGATGAAACTGAAAGGGAGGAGACAGATTAGATATTAGACAGTGAGGGTGATCAATGAGCGGAACAGGTTACCATGGGAGGTGGTGAGTTCTCCTTTAATGGAAGTCTTCAAACAAAGGCTGGACAAATATCTGTCTGAGATGATTTAGTGCTCCTGCACTGAGCAGGGGGTTGGACCCGATGACCCTGGGGGTCCCCTCCAACTCTACCATTCTATGATAGTGAACCTGCAAACATATGGAGAAGGTTGTGTTATGTCAGTTGAGAGGTGTGACAACTACAGCCCACCCCCCACCAAAACAAAAAAACAAACCCACAAAATGTTAACTCTTAAAAAAAAAAAAAAAAATTTGACACCTCACCATTGCCAGAGCAAATCGGTCATTTTTATGGCAAATTTTGCATTCAGCAGATTGAAATAAACACAATTTTGAGCCTAAAACACAAATCACTGTTGGGCAGATCATAAACTGCTGCGGTATAAGGCTGGGCTCACGTGGCAGAACTGATGCGGAACTTTAGGAAGGAAATCCCGCCGGCAATGTTAAACCCGGCCTAAGCAGCAAAGTGGACAAGATTTGCAAGTCGCTTCCACACTCTGCGGACAGGCCGCACGGAAAGACCAAGCCGCAGCAGGTCAGTTGTAGCACCATCTCCGCTGCAGTCATCTCTATGGGGAGCGATGGCCGCAGCAGAATACAAACGGCCAAGCCACGTCATAACCAGTGCAGGTGTGGAAGCTGCCTTTCTGGTACATGGATGTTGTGGAGTTCCCGTGTGGTCGTTCTGCAGGATTTACGCCCCGTGTGACCGCAGCCCAAGGGTTATATCCCCAGGACTGTATTGGCTACAGAAGGGTTACATTTTACACCATACCATGGACCCAGAAGGTGTGTGTGTGTGTGTATATATATATATATATATATATATATATATATATATATATATATATATATATATATGCTCTTTTTTAAGTGTTCTGTCTTTCAGAAAGCAGTGAAGCAATTATACTGCCCCCTACAGCCACTGAGGTCACAGCTGAGAGCCACCATGCATGCAACAGCACTCACATCCTGGGCGCCATGATGCCAGGAGCTGAGGATGGTGACCCTGCAGCCTCTTGGAAGGCATGAGAGAAAGGGGTTAAAAGGTACTGTCCACCTCTGCTATGTTACTATACAAAGTAGCTGCCTGCAGGGGGCGCTGTTACTTGTGGGAGGTTCAGACCCATTGAAACCCAAGCCACCAACAGAGCCACACTGCCATGCGACAGTGGAGCCGCCGCCATCACGTGACCGCCCGCATACAGAAGCCTACAAGTGTCCGCAGTATCATACATGGGCGGCAGGCACTCGGAGCCGCCCACACCTGTTACTGCCCAGGAGTCACACCTGGGGGGTTTCTCTAGGTCCGAGCAGTAGGGCCGCCTGGTACCACAACCAGGAGCCGGCGCGCCCAGACCCCGTACAGCGCATATACACTAGCCGTTACCTTCTCCATCAGCGCGGTAAAGTATTAACCGCCACACATTCGCTTTTATAGGCGTGTTTTTTCCTACGTCATCGCGTCGACGCACTAAACAACCAATCACGGAGCAGAGGGTGGTCGCAGCGCATGCGCAGACGCCTCCAGCTTTCACGTGTGCGCAGAAGCTGCTGGAGTCACGTGGTCCAGGAAGGCTGTACTCGGTAAGACGTCAGTGGGTCACGTGACGGTTTCAAAGCCCGTGAGGCGGGCTGTGCAGTGGTGCAGACTGCGGTAAAGGGCGGGAGGCGCGGTTGTTGCTGGGGACGCTTTGGTAGCTACAGGGGTAATCTGAAAAAGCACGTGGTGATTGTGACGGGTTTACCAGGTGCATATTGATACAATTCAAATCTAAACATGATTGTGGGCTTTAACCCTTTAATGACCATCAGTCTTTTTACATCTTCCTTTTTTTTCCTTAAAACCCTTATGCTAATTACACACTTATAAGTATAATAATTATACATAGTCCTCATTGAGCATCAGTCATCGTGTTCGCAAAACGTTCTGCCCGATATTGCGCTCGCCATTATGCGATTTACCTGCGGGGTGTTTTTATATCACTTTGGGGAAGTTCGCGGAGTGTCTCATATTGTTTTTATGGGAGACCCATCACATCGCACTTGGTGCACCTTGCATTGGGCATCATGGGCGATGCGGGCACACCAGAGATAGGGCACACCGCAATGTTCTTCTCGTATTGCAGTAAAAACCGCTCATGCGTATGACTCCATATAAAAGAATGGGGTTCGTATTTGTGTGTCTTGCAGCGCACGAATCTCACCCGTGTGAAACCGGCCTAATGCCGGAAAAAACAGGCAGATCTCATGCAAAAAGGTGAAAAAAATGGCGCAAAAGAACGCCCTGTTTGTGCTGCGTTTCAGATTCTGCTACTAACCTACATCTGGCCATAACGTTTTTTGTTTAAAACTGAGGGCGGATTCAGATGACCGTATATCAGCTGGGTTTTCATCTGCAGGGGGGGAGGATGGAAGAGCCAGGAGCAGGAACTGAGCTCCCGCCCCCTCTCTGCCTCCTCTGAACTATTAAAGGAGGCGCGGCAGGGGCGAAGCTAAGTTCTGAGAATTAGCCCCGCCCCCATCCCGCCTCTCCCCATTGCATATAGTGCAAAGGGGCTGAGAGGGGGCAGGAGCTCAGTTCCTGCTCCCGGCTCTTCCAGCCTCCCCCCCCTGCAGAGGAGGACGACGTATATCGGCTCGGCGTGAAAACCGAACCGATATACGTTCGTCTGAATCCAGCCTGAGGGCTTATTTACTCGAGCGTATATATCGGCCGCTGTTTTCACAGCCGGCCGATATACGCTTCCATCTGAGCAGTCCACCCAGTCCACCCTCACCGGCTCTCTGCCTCTCTCCTCCCCTCCAAGCGGTTTGAAATAGGAGTGGGTGGGATAGGAAGCTCCCGCCCCTTGTCTGCACTTAGCAATTGGGGTGGGCGGGACAAAGTGGAGCTTAGCTCCACCTCCTTCCATTGCAAACGCCAGAGTGGAGGAGAGAGGCACAGAGCGGGTGGGAGGAGGGAAGGGACTGCTGAGATAGAAGCGTATATCAGCCGGCCAATATACAGGCGTGTAATAAGCCCTTACAAAAGTGGGTTTTTACTGAATAATGCCGCGTGTGAAGCCAACTTAGCCTCACCAAAGAACATGACATTTATTTGGTATCCTCCATGTACAAACGATAGCACAAAGGGTAAGGGACTTGTTATTTGTATAGCCCCAACTTATTCCCCAGCGCTTTCAGGTAATTTTATTATTTATTATCCCCCCACCAAGCTGGGTACTCATTTTACCTACCGAAGGATGGAAGGGTGAGTCAACCTTGAGCCGGCTACCTGACCAATGCAGGGATTGAACTCACAACCTTCAGGTCGTGAGCGAGAGCTTAGGACTGCATACTGCTGCCTTAAAACTCTGTGCCATACTATATATTGTCAGAATTGACCAGCATTCATCATGTTCACAAAACGCCCATTAAACGGGCATCCAATGTTATGCTGATATATACAGTAGTGGACAGGGTGGGTGAGGCGGCCACAAGGGAGGCCTTGTTAGTGGCCACTATGGGCAGGGCCATAGTGGCAATTGGAGACCTTGTTAGTGGCACCGGGCTGGGCCATAGTGGCCATTGGAGGCCTTGTTAGTGGCACCTGGCAGGGCCATAGTGCCATTGGAGGCCTTGTTAGTGGCACCGGGCAGGACCATAGTGGCCATTGGAGACCTTGTTAGTGGCCATTGGAGGCCTTGTTAGTGGCACTGGGCAGGGCCATAGTGGCCATTGGAGGCCTTGTTAGTGGCCATTGGAGGCCTTGTTAGTGGCACCGGGCAGGGTCATAGTGGCCATTGGAGACCTTGTTAGTGGCACCGGGCAGGGTCATAGTGGCCATTGGAGACCTTGTTAGTGGCACCGGGCAGGGCCATAGTGGCCATTGGAGGCCTTATTAGTGGCACCGGGCAGGGCCATAGTGGCCATTGGAGACCTTGTTAGTGGCACCGGGCAGGGTCATAGTGGCCATTGGAGACCTTGTTAGTGGCACCGGGCAGGGCCATAGTGGCCATTGGAGACCTTGTTAGTGGCACCGGGCAGGGCCATAGTGGCCATTGGAGGCCTTGTTAGTGGCACCGGACAGGGCCATAGTGGCCATTGGAGGCCTTGTTAGTGGCACCGGGCAGGGTCATAGTGGCCATTGGAGACCTTGTTAGTGGCACCGGGCAGGGCCATAGTGGCCATTGGAGACCTTGTTAGTGGCACCGGGCAGGACCATAGTGGCCATTGGAGACCTTGTTAGTGGCACCGGGCAGGGCCATAGTGGCCATTGGAGACCTTGTTAGTGGCACCGGGCAGGGCCATAGTGGCTATTGGAGGCCTTGTTAGTGGCATTGGGCAGGACCATAGTGGCCATTGGAGACCTTGTTAGTGGCACCAGGCAGGGCCATAGTGGCCATTGGAGACCTTGTTAGTGGCACCGGGCAGGGCCATAGTGGCCATACAAAGTGAACTCAATTTGATGAAAATGGACAATATCAACCAAAACGGTTGTTGGGTGAAATTTAGCAACAAAGTATCGTTTTAGCTGACTGAGGACAAAGTCATTGTCTGGAAAGAAGTCGTCCGCCTTTAAATTTTTTGTCATGTAGTTGGACGAAGTCTTTCAGAGAAAGAACGTTCCCAGAAAATGTGTTTGTCCATTGGCCGGTGTCAAAGTGTTTCCCAACTCCAGTCCTCAGGGACCCCCACAGGTCATGTCTTCAGAATATCCTATAGTAAGAACCCCTGTGGCAATGTCTGAGGCACTGACAATAATTACACACCCTATGCCATACTGAGGGAATCCTGAAAACATCACCTGTTGGGGGTCCCGAGGACTGGAGTTGGGGAACACTGGTGTAGGAAATAGTTTCATAAAGGTTGAAAGGAAACTAAGGCCTCATATTCACAAGCGGATTGTATTCTGCATGCGGAATCCGACCCTGCCGGCAGCCGAGGTCACTGCGTTACCTGTCCGGGTCTTCTACTCCCTGGTCTACAAAAGCGCCGTCCGGCGTGTATGTGCAATACATATTTTTCTTTAACTACTTTCCCTTGCGGATCGGATGGCTTCTGTTGACTTGGAAGCCGTCCATACAGGATTCGCACTGAAATGGAGCATGCTGCGATATTATTTTTTTTATTTGCCGGACCAAAAGGTCTGCAAAACAAATCCGCATGCTTTATTTAATTTGTGGACGCCCATGTATCCGTATGGGTGGCTTGATTTGTGGATTTTTCGTGGGAGTGTCCCATGCGGATTCCGCAAATCAAACCCGCCGGTAGACATTGAGCCTAAGGGTGCCCACCCACTAGCGTTTTTTTACTGCGAAATTCGGAGCGTTTTTTTTTTCTGCAGGGGTCTTTGGGCTATGGGACATGCAAAGCTAAAATCGCGATCGCGGTAAATCGTGATTTTGCGCGATCGCGATTTTTACATTACAAGTCCCATAGACCCCCCGCAGAAAAAAAAAAACCTGCGAATTTCGCAGTGAAAAAAAAACGCCAGTGGGTGGGCACCCTAAGGGTGGATTCAGACGATCGTATATCGGCTGGGTTTTCACGCCGAGCCGATATACGGTGTCCTCATCTGCAGGGGGGGGGAGGATGGAAGAGCCAGGAGCAGGAACTGAGCTCCCGCCCCCTCTCTGCCTCCTCTTCACCCCTCTCCGCCCCTCTGCACTATTTGCAATGGAAGGAGGCGGGGCTAAGTTCCTAGAATTAGCTCCGCCCCATCCCGCCTCTCCCCATTGCAAATAGTGCAGAGGGGTGGAGAGGAGGCAGAGAGGGGGCGGGAACTCAGAGCACTGCTCCCGGCTCTTCCAGCCTCCTCCCCCTGCAGAGAGAGACGACGTATATCGGCTGGGCGTGAATATACGGTGGTCTGAATCCAGCGTCAGGCCAACCTCGAATTTTTTGGGTGATGCTGCACAAAATAGGACTTCAACTGAAAAAAGCACAAAATAGCAGGTTAAAGCTGGTATATGCAGCATTGTCAGGGTACATTTGCACATGGCACCTATAAATTACTTTGCGGGCTCACTGTGACTATATCACTCAAGGGCCCATGTAAATCTGCAGCCGGTTCTGCCTCTGATCCTTCCTATGTGTCCTGCTATGACCACGGCACAGGTAGCCACAGATTGCCGCTGCAGGTCGTAGGGTTTTACATTGAGGTCTTGAATCAATGATATAGCTGCAGGGAACAGGTGGATTCTTAGGTGTAGGGAATTAGGTGGTTTGTTAGGTAGCTGAAACAATATAAGTATTTGCTGAAATATGGAGCTCTAAGAAGCAGGCATACAGAGAAGGAATCTTGTCTCCAGGCGCGCATAGGGTCCAAATGTCTTGTTCATGGATGATAGCGCCCTCCAACATAGAGATGCCATAGCAACTAAATACCTGAAAATAATATATTGGGCCCTTTGAGTTCCCAGCCCTTTCCCTTTATTTAAAGAGTACCTGCACCTTCAACTTCCAAGCACTCCTGCTCCATCGGCCTTTTTCGGCAGCCGAAGGTGGCCCCACATAGCACCTATATAGCGTTATATGGGGCCGCCTTAAGCTGCCAGAAGGAGGTGAAAAAGGCCGACAGCAGAAGAGCCCCTAAGGGGAAAGTACAGCGATTCCTTAAACCAACAGAAATCAATTCCATGACACAGGATGGGCCTTTCTAACGACCTGCAGACACAGGTGTCTGTCTATTTAGCTCTCAGTGATGAAGCTGCAGGTAGATCTTGGCTTGACCAATACGGAGTGTGATGTTCTACTTATCTGGCATATTTTGGAATATAAAGGTATCTGACCATTATGTAAGAGACATCTAAATTTAATAATTATAAAATGTATTTAGTAAAATGTGCTTTGTTGGTGATAAAGGCCCTCATACCCATTAGACTACAGTCGTACGAACGTGCAGACTTTGTGAGGACTGGACAACTCGCATATACCTATATGGCCTCACAACGTTTCCCTGACAGATGATGTCAGGGAAAAGATACATAGGACACCTTGAATTTCAATGCCCAATCTTTGTGTCACCTTAGCCAAACCAAGTGTTCATGTATATAGGGGAGCTGGAAGAAATAGCTTTTCACAAACCTTCTGACAACAGCTATTGAAGGTGTATAGACCTACTGGCATAACTATAGGGGATGCAGTTGCACCCGGGCCCAGGAGCCTTAGGTCTCATGTCCACGGGGAAAATCAGGCCCGCCGCGGATTCTTCATGTAGAATCCGTAGCGGGTTCCTCCTGCCCCGTGGACATGAGGCTAAAAATAAGAATAAACTCACCTGCTCCGGACGATGCGGATCTTCCTTCCTTCGCGGCCGGATCTTCTTTTTTTGGCCCGGCGGATGTGCTCAGCTCGCCGGCGGCGTGCCACGCGCATGCACCGGGCACATCCGCCGGGCCAAAGAAAGAAGATCCGGCCGGGAAGAACCGCATCGTCCGGAGCAAGTGAGTTTAATTTTGGTACGGGTCTCCCGCGGATCCAGACGGCTTCCATAGGCTTCAGTAGAAGCCTGCGAGAGCCGCCCCCGCGGGAGACCCGCACGAAAACGGAGCATGTCCATTTTTCTTCCCGCACGCGGATCTGCCCCTGATGGGAAAAATGACATCCGCAGGTATTTAACTACCTGTGGGTGTCCAATGCATCCCTATGGGGCGCGGATTCGCGTGCGGGAGAAACGCTGTGGATTTTAAGCCTGTGGACATGAGGCCTTAGGGAGCCCATAAGGCCTCTCTTCTCCATGTAGTAAACCTAGTACTATGAATAAAGCATTATAGTTGGGGGCCCTGTTACAGGTTTTGCATTGGGGCCCAGGAGCTTCAAGTTACGCCTGTGTATAGACCCCTTAGCAGTATGTTCCCATGTGGCAGGTCTGCAGCAGATTTCACCCCTTCAAATTAATTTAAGGGAAGAAACTGTTGCTATTCTGCACCACAATCTGCATGAAATTCTGGACTTTGGTGCAGATTTTCCTGCTGTTGACAATCTGCTGTAAATCTGCCATGTGGGAACATGCTCCAAGGCCAAACTTTAATATTTTTATAGATGGATTTGGCTTGGATTTTCAGCCCAAACCACAGTCTATAATTACTTTAGATCTTCTTAGTCATAGTACAACATTTATATGGCCTCTGCTCACCCAATAGCCTATAAAGTAGCCACATACTACTGACATAAGCACTGCCCTAAAATATCAGGCTAGCTTCACTTCACATTTGTCAAATTTCTTTTCAGAAAAGAAAATTATCAAAATTTTGCAAAGCATAAAAATGTTGGAACTGTATACTTACTGTGTACTTACTGTATACTTACTGTGTACTTACTGTATACTTACTGTGTACTTACTGTATACTTTTTTGATTGAGTAGTCAATTGAATAAGTGAAAACAAAAGTACAACCGGTGGTACCCAGTTGATATAGTTGTTATCAGCATCAGAATGGGAATGAAGATGTTGTGCATATCTACTTTTAGGCAGGGAACAAACTACTGTATTTCTGCTTCGTCTTTGCGTTTGTAATATGGAAGTGTGTGCCAGGCTAACCACGGGGCTGGAGAACCGGAGTCAGGCTGGGACCCACTTTTGTATTATGGACACAGACAACAATTTGTGATGTCACGTGAGTATGCTTGATATATATGTGGGTGCAAGGTGTGTTGGTGGGGGGTTCCTAAGGAGTGAGTGCTGGCCGCATGGGGGTACCTTCAACCCTCATGTGGTGGAGAATGGAGGAGAAAGAGAGGTACCCTGGATGTCTATTCCCAGGACCCCTACCCTAAGAGAGAAAGAGTGAGAGAGAAGAAGAGAAAGGAATCCGCTGTGCAGTATCCAGAAGCCTTCAGAAAGTGAGTGTCAGTGAACTGTTATTGTCCATTATTCACTGAAAAGGAAGCCAGTAATGCAGCACCTGATAGACTGCAGCCAAGGCACAATCGCCGTAGACCCTAGTAGAATGCAGTGGGCCATACGATAATTTGGAGGAGATACTTGTTAAATGCAGACTAATAGTGCAAGCCACTCACTCAACCCAGCCCAGATTGGGGAGGAGTGACTGCAAACTCAGGGGAGGAGTTGGTAGTGCCACCGTGGCAATCCTAAACCCCGCTTCTTGAGAAAATAGCATGGGATTTGGTGGATGAGGATTACCACCTCTACGTAGATAACTTCTATACCAGCATCTCACCTAGCTTGCAGAAGTAGTGCAGCATGCATCACCCAGTGCAGAACCAGAGGCCTCTCTAGAACACAACTTGAGCAAACCTACTAGGCGTCCAGAGGCAGGAGGCGTCCAGGAGTATAAGGGCAAGAGGGATGACCTTATATAGACCACAGTACAAGCTAATAGCAGTAACCCCGTCTTTTTGGACCCTTGATCTACGAGCCAGAAAGGAGAGCTGCTCTGCAAGAGCAGATCTCACTATAGTGGACCACATAATGGATGATTTTCAGGGAAGGGCTCATATTTAAAGCCCTTCCCCGAAAATCCCTACAGGGCCTGCCGGCAGCCCATTGCTTTCAATAGAACTGCAGAAGTGCCAGTCCCATTAAAAGCAATGGGAGAACATCGCAATCCTCTTCCACAGCTGTGGTAGGGGATTCCTTACGCCCCGCGGAGATGAAGCGATCCTCTGTCACAGCTGTGACAGGATTTTTTACTCCCCGCGGGGAATCCCCGCTGGGTAATATTGACGCGCAACATGGACCTATGGTGCACGCATGTCCTATGTTTTGCGGGTACGTACGTTTGCACGCCTGTAAAACACAGACATGTGAACAAACTATAGGGAACCAATGGTTCTAATAGGCGTGTGTTTTTGTGCGCACAATTGTACAAACATAAACATGCTCGTGTGAATCCACCCTAAGGTCTGTAAATAATTTGTAGTGGTTGGACTGACAGCTTTGAACGATCCCTGAGGCTGCTGACACGCACTGTGTATATTTGCTGTTTTCCAGTTTGGGTGTCTTTTTGTTTAATTTTTAACAAATAACACTGCCAACTAACTAGGCTGCAATCCCTAGTTGGCACAATATGTGAGAACAGAAGCCTATACAGCATAATTTGTATATTTGTCAACTGTTCCTGTGTGACACAGCATAATTGAATTCCCCAAAGCTAACTGCTAGCTGCATAAGACCTTCCATTAATTCATAGTAGCCGGACTGGCAACTTTAAACGACGTCTGAGGCCACAAACAGAGAACTACAATATTCCCCATGCCAAAGCATAGTTTGTCTGTTTGCTTTGCTGCTATATACGACGATAGCGGCAGAAATATACTCTCTCCCAATGTACAGACCAGGTTTTGATAGCCATTTAAACATCATGCAGCTTCTTTCTCTGCTCCCTCCATAAAACCATTTAACTTTTTTGGTGGTTTATAAGCTTTCACGCCCAGCAGCAGAAATATATCCTCCGTAGAATATCTGTCCCTAAGGCCGCCTGCACACGAGCGTTCCGGATTCCACTAGCGGATTTTCACGCGCGTATGGTACCTAAATGTGCTTGCGGATAGGTGCGGATGCGTGAAAAATCACGCGCGGATATACGCGGATGTGTTGCGGAAAAAAACGCGCGGAAAAATCCGGAAGACACCCTTATTGTAAACCCAACCCCTAGAGAACTGCCCATTCCCTGGAAAACAGCTTAAAAACCAACACCCAGACTCCGTTTTGTCCCTCTTGCTTGTGCGAGCACCGTTAAATTATTCTGGCAACATGCTTTCACCCGGTGAGCAGATGTCTTTGTGGGCATGGTTGATCCATGTAACTTTTTTCGGACGTACTATAAAAATACTATATAAGTTTGGTAACGTAGTAATCGTACTGACCCATAGAATAAAAATATCGGGTCGTTTTTGTTGCACTTTGCGCGCTGCAGAAACAGGACGCACCGAAAGATGGTGGAAAGTCTTTTTTTTCTCTCCGATTACAATTTTTAAAGGTTTTTCAGTAAATTATATGGTACAATAAATAGTGCCATTGCAAAATACAACTCGTCCCGCAAAAAAATGACAAGCCCTTATACAGCAACGACGATGGATAAATAAAGGAACTACGATTTTTTAGGGAGTAGGGGGAAAAAAAGGAAAAAAGCAAAAAAGCTCCGTCACTAAGGGGTTAAAAGTGGGGATGGAAAAAAGCACAATAAAAACAAAAGTAAAACTGCTTGGCCACTAAGGGGTTAAAATGGAAAAAAAAAGTACATTTGACGCAATAGCGAATAATACTCACGCAAGTTCTTCTGTTCTGCTTCTACTGCGTTCGTCCACGCATCCCCATAAACCTGCGCGGACAGTAGACGCCAGGATTGTTCCTTTCTGTTCTTGTCGAGGTATTCTGGGGAGTTACTGTCCCATAGGCTGGGGAAGTCCTGCATGATTGCCACAAGTTTCCCCATGTCGATCATTATGGCTTGTGGCAGGCTGGTGTCTGCTGGCTGCTCTCTGGTAGATGAGGGGACTGAAAGGACAGATCTGCAGTTGAAATGTGCCTGTGAAGCTCTGTGCTGTGTGTTGGGACGCCTCCTACTAGGCCTACTTCCTGTAGTCATAGCAACCAGTGACTCCATCCGCAGCTGCACTGCGGATGTACTGCGTGAAAAAACGCACCCATTGGCCGCCTGCAGACGAGCGGGTCGGATCCGGCAGCGAGAAATCTCGCCACGCGATCCGACCCCAGAGCCTGCAGGGGCGAGCGCGTACTCACCCGCGCCTGGCGGCCCCGGCTCTTTGATGTGCCGGCTGCCGCGCAGCCGGCGCATGCGCAGACCGGAGCCGGCGGCCAGGTGAGTGCGTGCTCCGCACAAAATTAGAACATGCCGCGGTTTGTTTGCCGCGCGAGATTTCGCGCGGCCAAACCGCGGCCGTCTGCATAGGAGTGCGTATTGTAATGCACTCCTATGCAGACTTTCAGCGGCGGAAATCCCGCGGCGGGATTTCCGCTCGTCTGCAGGCGGCCATTCACTTGTATTGGAGGCTTCACGCGCATGATCCGACCAAAATTAGAACAGGTCGCAGATTTTTTCACGCGCGTGAAAAAACGCGATACACATCCGTCCGTCTGGGGACAACTGCGGATCCTCATAGGAGTATATTGGCTGCGGTCTGGGGCGGATTATGTGCCTAAAATTACGCGCTTGAAATTCTGCTCGTGTGCAGGCACCCTAAGACCAGACCACGTTTTATATAGGCATATAGATGTTATGCAGCTTCTCTGTCCTGTACACAACTGTAAAATAGGCGCTGGTTATACTGTGCTTATTTTCTATATGGCTAGGTCATAGGATGCAGGCGTCCAATGAAAGTGCTGCCCATATTCAAGATGGAGGACACATCTGGTGACATCATCAAGGCACCCTAGGTTTTTATTGGTTCCTGTCTAACCTCTGTATCAGGCATTTTTAAAATTCGATTTTCGCTAAAAATTGGGTCGGACTTGGTTTGGTGAAAATTGGGTCAATTTTATTGCCCAGCTGATTAAGACTAGAGATGAGCTATTGTTACTATGATTATTTGTCTTCAATACGGTATCATTGCTGGCTGAACGTGCTCCATTCATGTGGGGAGATGTGCTGCCAATAACACTTATAACCTTTCCTGCAGCACGAACGAGATAATCAGCTGATAAATAAGCATTTGCTCTTTCATCAGCTGAATGTTGGCACATTTACATGGCCCAATGATTGGGCAAAGAATGTTCGTGTCAAGGGCCTTGTATGCTGCCCAATTTATCAGGCATGAACAGTTGCCCAAAATTGGAGCACAGGAGACCCCAGCCTTCCATCATCCATATTAGGATGTTCGTACTCTTACCAATCCTGTCGATATATGATAAATATTGATGGCTGGGTTACACTTTTAAATATCCCCTTAAGCCCAAAGAACAGAAGGCCATGGATCCAGGAAATCAAAAACATTTCCATGTATATAACTATAGTAATAATGTGACTAGTTATTACATGTATTTAAAGGGCCACTCCAGCAAAAACATTTTTCCAACACTGCTCTCCTCACCTGATTACCTGTCATGCTCTGGAGGTCTCTGTGTATTTCAGCCACTTCCATGTAGTGCAGTCTAATGTCTGAAGTTTATCAGGCACAGTCTTGCCTTAGTTTCACATTTACATCTATTACATGATGTGCCAGTTCTGCTATATCACTAGCTATACCATTTCTTCCTGCAGGGGGGAAGGGCAGTTTTATTATCATTACCTTCTATATTCACCTGAATAAACTACAGACCATAAGTATACAGCTGCGAGACTGAGCTATGATCTCTATTATAACTGTGTGACAGGAGCTATGTGATCATCATCAGTAACTGTGACAAGAATGACTATGCCTCCCTGCAGGTAGGTCCTGTGTAACCGCATCATACAGACTGCAAAAACGGCTTAATTTGAGAACACATAACCCTAAGAAAATCTGAGCTGGTCGTTTAACCCCTTGAGTGGCGGGTTTCCTACCACCCTGTCGTGCCCACCAGGGCAGGTTTTTTAAAATGGTCTAATCATTGAATTTCAACTAATTTTGCAGTTGCGTCTCAAGAGCCATAACTTTTTCATTTTTCCATTGACATGGCCATGTGAGGGCTTGTTTTTTGCGGGACAAGTTGTGATTTTTTTAAAAGGGGGAGGAAAAAAGGGGCCATGTCATTAAGGGGTTAAATAATGCATTAACTTCCTTCTCTTGGTCAGTACGACGCATGGATACCACATGTGTGATTGTATTTTTGATTTTTTACAAAGTAAAGGGAGACAAGTGTTTTTATTATTTTTTTTATAATTTTTAAACTTTTTTTTTTTTGAATTTTAATTTTTTGTCCCTTTAGTGCACTTCCACAGGGACCCATCAGGACCCCCTGATCACATTCCGGGGGTCCGATGGTGACAGCCCTTTACATGCTGCAGTGACAGCCCTTTACATGCTGCAGTCACATAGACTGCAGCATGTAAAGGGTTAACACAGCAGAGATCGGAGATTTTCTCTGATCTCTGCTATAAGAGCTGGTACCTAGCTGTCCTCTGATAGCCAAGCACCAAGCTCTCCCTGCCACAGAGACCATCGGCTTGCTTCTGACAAGCCGATGGTCTCTATGGCAACCTGTAAACAAAGCAGGAGATTGCCGATATGCCGGCAATATCTTCTGCTGGTTTTTCAAAGTCCTTGCTGTGTTCTCTGTGGGTCTGTGCAGGCAGAGCACACTGTCACAGCTTGTGGCATTGTGCTCTGCAGCTCCCATAGTGATACATAGCCCGGAAATCTTCCGGGCTATGTCTCTATGAGCAGTGGAGCTCGTCCCGGAAAATTTCCGGGCGTGCCTATTCAAGGGGTTAAGGGAAAAGAGGCCAAGAGTTTCAGATAGAAAGGATTCACCAATCAAGGTAACACTAGCTCACTGATATAGACTGGGGGATAGCTACATAATGAATATCCGGAGCGGCCCTTTAACCATTTTTTGTTACGTTCATAAGTGATCGTGTGTCATTGGTCCTTGTTTCGTGCGTGCAAAGGACTGAAAAGTGAAAAATGGAGCGCATGCAGTTGTCCTACATTCTTTTTTTCAGTCCGTGTAAAAACTTGTATGTAGTCCCATTGACTGTAGTGTATCAGCGGGCTATCAGTGTACATTCTATGTGCTATCCGTGTTTCCGTGTGCCATCGGATGCAATATGCACCCAAGATTCTGGGTGCAACCCACATATGGCCACCTGATTACGGCCTAAAAAGGGGTACATACCTAACAACTACCAACTGTCCTGTTTTGTTCTGGGTTGAATTTAACCCATTTGTATGTTGTTGCAGCAGCAGATTATGGAAATCTTTCCTCAAATTCACTAGGGAATGGCAGTTATGGGGGGTGAACACTAGATGTCACTCCTGACATGGTAAAATGTCTTATCTTTAGCTATCTTAGATCCATCAAATAAAACTAATTATAAAATGCAATGTGTGAAATATTCTGCATGTTAATCATCGTAATTTAAACCAATGTCCCTTTTGATTGGTTGCAATCAAAATTATTCATCCTCTATTGCAAATTAGGTTTATTTGCTGAATTTACAAGCTTTCAGCAGTTTGCAACAAAACAAACAAGAACAGTTTAAATAGCTCAACACAACTAATAACAAGTGGTTTCTCCAAATTCAAGACAAAATGCCACTTTTAATAATTCCTTTGGTCTCAGCATTATTTATCTCCTTCATGACAAGGGTCTTTAGTAGAGATGAGCGAGCACCAAAATGCTCGGGTGCTCGTTACTCGGGACGAAATTATCGCGATGCTCGAGGGTTCGTTTCGAATAACGAACCCCATTGAAGTCAATGGGCGACCCGAGCATTTTTGTATTTCGCCGATGCTCGCTAAGGTTTTCATGTGTGAAAATCTGGGCAATTCAAGAAAGTGATGGGAACGACACAGCAACGGATAGGGCAGGCGAGGGGCTATATGTTGGGCTGCATCTCAAGTTCACAGGTCCCACTATTAAGCCACAATACCGGCAAGAGTGGGCCCCCCCCCCCTCCCAACAACTTTTACTTCTGAAAAGCCCTCATTAGCAATGGATACCTTAGCTAAGCACCACACTACCTCCAACAAAGCACAATCACTGCCTGCATGACACTCCGCTGCCACTTCTCCTGGGTTACATGCTGCCCAACCCCCCCGCACGACCCAGTGTCCACAGCGCACACAAAAGTGTCCCTGCGCAGCCTTCAGCTGCCCTCATGCCACACCACCCTCATGTCTATTTATAAGTGCGTCTGCCATGACGAGGAACCGCAGGCACACACTGCAGAGGGTTGGCACGGCTAGGCAGCGACCCTCTTTAAAAGGGGCGGGGCGATAGCCCACAATGCTGTACAGAAGCAAAGAGAAATATAATCCTGTGCCACCGCCATCAGGAGCTGCACACGTGGGCATAGCAATGGGGAACCTATGTGCCACGCACTATTCATTCTGTCAAGGTGTCTGCATGCCCCAGTCAGACCGCGGTTTTTAATTCATAGACACAGGCAGGTACAACTCCCTATTGTGAAGTCCCTGTGGACCGACAGCATGGGTGGCTCCCTGGAACCCACCGGCGGTACATAAAAATATCCCATTGCATTGCCCAACACAGCGGATGTAACGTCAGCTGTAATGCAGGTGGGCTAAAAATTAATTTGATTACACTGTAGGCGAGGGCCCACAAAAATTGCTGTATCAACAGTACTAATGTACATCAGAAAAATTGGCCCTGGCCAACCAAGAGGGCAGGTGAAACCCATTAATCACTTTGGTTAATGTGGCTTAAGTGGTAACTAGGCCTGGAGGCAGCCCAGTTTAACGAAAAATTGGTTCAAGTTAAAGTTTCAACGCTTTTAAGAGCATTGAAACGTATAAAAATTTTAAAGAAAAATTATATGAGTGAGCCTTGTGGCCCTAAGAAAAATTGCCCGTTCGGCGTCATTACGTGAGGTTTCAGGAGGAGGAGCAGGAGGAGGAGGAGGAGGAATATTAGACACAGATTGATGAAGCAGAAATGTCCCCGTTTTGGATGGTGAGAGAGAAAGATGCTTCCATCCGCGGGTGCAGCCTACGTATTGCTTAGGTATCGCTGCTGTCCGCTAGTGGAGAAGAGAAGTCTGGGGAAATCCAGGCTTTGTTCATCTTGATGAGTGTTAGCCTGTCGGCACTGTCGGTTGACAGGCGGGTACGCTTATCCGTGATGATTCCCCCAGCCGCACTAAACACACTCTCTGACAGGACGCTAGCCGCAGGACAAGCAAGCACCTCCAGGGCATACAGCGCGAGTTCAGGCCACGTGTCCAGCTTCGACACCCAGTAGTTGTAGGTGGCAGAGGCGTCAGGGAGGACGGTCGTGCGATCGGCTACGTACTCCCTCACCATCCTTTTACAGTGCTCCCGCCGACTCAGCCTTGACTGTGGGAGCGGTGACACAGTCTTGGTGGGGAGCCATAAAGCTGGCCAGGCCCTTAAAGACTGTTGTATTGCCTGTGCTGTACATGCTGCTCGATCTCCGCACCTCCCCTGCTACCTGGCCCTCGGAAGTGCGCCTTCTGCCACTAGCGCTGTTGGATGGGAATTTTACCATCAGCTTGTCCGCCAGGGTCCTGTGGTATAGCAACACTCTCGAACCCCTTTCCTCTTCGGGAATGAGAGTGGAAAGGTTCTCCTTATACCGTTGGTCGAGCAGTGTGTACACCCAGTAATCCGTAGTCGCCAGAATGCGTGCAACGCGAGGGTCACGAGAAAGGCATCCTAACATGAAGTCAGCCATGTGTGCCAGGGTACCTGTACGCAACACATGGCTGTCTTCACTAGGAAGATCACTTTCAGGATCCTCCTCCTCCTCCTCAGGCCATACACGCTGAAAGGATGACAGGCAAGCAGCATGGGTACCGTCAGCAGTGGGCCAAGCTGTCTCTTCCCCCTCCTCCTCATGCTCCTCCTCCTCCTCCTGAACGCGCTGAGATATAGACAGGAGGGTGCTCTGACTATCCAGCGACATACTGTCTTCCCCCGGCTCTGTTTCCGAGCGCAAAGCGTCTGCCTTTATGCTTTGCAGGGAACTTCTCAAGATGCATAGCAGAGGAATGGTGACGCTAATGATTGCAGCATCGCCGCTCACCACCTGGGTAGACTGCTCAAAGTTTCGAAGGACCTGGCAGATGTCTGCCAACCAGGCCCACTCTTCTGTAAATAATTGAGGAGGCTGACTCCCACTGCGCCGCCCATGTTGGAGTTGGTATTCCACTATAGCTCTACGCTGCTCATAGAGCCTGGCCAACATGTGGAGCGTAGAGTTCCACCGTGTGGGCACGTCGCACAGCTGTCGGTGCACTGGCAGATTAAACCGATGTTGCAGGGTCCGCAGGGTGGCAGCGTCCGTGTGGGACTTGCGGAAATGTGCGCAGAGCCGGCGCACCTTTCCGAGCAGGTCTGACAAGCGTGGGTAGCTTTTCAGAAAGCGCTGAACCACCAAATTAAAGACGTGGGCCAGGCATGGCACGTGCGTGAGGCTGCCGAGCTGCAGAGCCGCCACCAGGTTACGGCCGTTGTCACACACGACCATGCCCGGTTGGAGGCTCAGCGGCGCAAGCCAGCGGTCGGTCTGCTCTGTCAGACCCTGCAGCAGTTCGTGGGCCGTGTGCCTCTTATCTCCTAAGCTGAGTAGTTTCAGCACGGCCTGCTGACGCTTGCCCACCGCTGTGCTGCCACGACGCGCGACACCGACTGCTGGCGACGCGCTGCTGCTGCTGACACATCTTGATTGCGAGACAGAGGTTGCGTTGGAGGAGGAGGAGGGTGGTTTAGTGGAGGAAGCATACACCGCCGCAGATACCACCACCGAGCTGGGGACCGCAATTCTGGGGGTGGGTAGGACGTGAGCGGTCCCAGGCTCTGACTCTGTCCCAGCCTCCACTAAATTCACCCAATGTGCCGTCAGGGAGATATAGTGGCCTTGCCCGCCTGTGCTTGTCCACGTGTCCGTTGTTAAGTGGACCTTGGCAGTAACCACGTTGGTGAGGGCGCGTACAATGTTGCGGGAGACGTGGTCGTGCAGGGCTGGGACGGCACATCGGGAAAAGTAGTGGCGACTGGGAACTGAGTAGCGCGGGGCCGCCGCCGCCATCATACTTTTGAAGGACTCCGTTTCCACAACCCTATACGGCAGCATCTCAAGGCTGATAAATTTGGCTATGTGGACGGTTAACGCTTGAGCGTGCGGGTGCGTGGTGGCGTACTTGCGCTTGCGCTCAAACACTTGCGCTAGCGACGGCTGGACGGTGCGGTGCGAGACATTGCTGGATTGGGCCGAGGACAGCGGAGGTGAGGGTGTGGGTGCAGGCCAGGAGACGGTAGTGCCTGTGTCCTCAGAGCGGGGTTGGATCTCAGTGGCAGGTTGGGGCACAGGGGGAGAGGCAGCGGTGCAAACCGGAGGCGGTGAACGGCCTTCGTCCCACCTTGTGGGGTGCTTGGCCATCATATGTCTGCGCATGCTGGTGGTGGTGAGGCTGTTGGTGGTGGCTCCCCGGCTGATCTTGGCGCGACAAAGGTTGCACACCACTGTTCAGGCAGGAAGGAAATAAATTGGCGCAAGACTGCTGTTAAACGTAGCTGGCTGCGTATGATTTTTTTACTATCTCCACCCACCACACACGTACACAGAACGCTGAGGACTGACAGAGGCAGGCCACATAGATTTTTTCCCTTTTTTTTTAAAGAAAAGGCCCACTGACTATATTCAATCAATAATATATGTCTTCTGGCCCTGCCTACACAATTCTCTCCCTGTAGTATTACTGCAGGGCGCAATGCTCTGCACAGCCGATTTTGAAAAAAAAAAAATGCAACACTGCTAACAGCAGCCTGCACAGTACTGCACACGGTTAAATGTGGCCCTAAGAAGGACCGTTGGGGTTTTTGAAGCCTACACTCACTCCTAACACTCTCCCTGCCTAACCACCACTTCTGTCCCTGGACTATTACTGCAGGGCGCAATGCTCTGCAGACAGCCGATTTTGAAAAAAAAAAATTGTGCAACACTGCTAACAGCAGCCTCCACAGTACTGCACACGGATAGATGTGGCCCTGAGAAGGACCGTTGGGGTTCTTGAAGCCTACACTCACTCCTAACACTCTCCCTGCAGCAGCACCAGCAGCAGCACTTTCCCTCAGCTAACTCACAAGGCATCTGAGGCGAGCCGCGGGAGGGGCCGACTTTTATACTCGGGTGACATCTGATCTCCCCAGCCACTCACAGCAGGGGGGTGGTATAGGGCTTGAACGTCACAGGGGGAAGTTGTAATGCCTTTCCTGTCTTTCAATTGGCCAGAAAAGCGCGCTAACGTCTCACAGAGGAAAGTGAAAGTAACCCGAACACCGCGTGGTGCTCGTTAAGAGTAACGAGCATCCCGAACACCCTAATATTCACCCGAGCATCAAGCTCGGACGAGTACGTTCGCTCATCACTAGTCTGCCTGATGCAGAGGTGATGCATAGCCAGACACCAGCTTCTGACAGGGTTCCTGGGGAATCATGGACAATGGCCTCGAGTTCACTGGTATTCTTGTGTTTGCGTGCTACAACCTCCTCCTTCACATCCCACCAAAGACTTTCCATGCAGTTCAAGTGAGGTGACTGTAACGGCCACTTCTGGATGTTCTAAGACCTCTTCTGAAACCAAGTCTTGGTGGAGTTTGAGGTAAGCTTCGGATCATTGTCCTGTTGGAAGATCCAATGACGCCCAAGCTTTATCACAGATGGCATGACATTTTCCCCTAGGATTTCCTGATGCTTGATTGAATCTCATTTGTCCACAACACGCTGCAGGTTTCCAGTGCTAGAGGAAGCAAAGCAGCCCCAGAACATCACCGAGCCACCGCCATGCTTCACTGTAGGCAGGGGGTTCTTTTCAGCATATGCCTCATTCTTCCTACTCCAGACATACTGCTAATCCATATGCCCCCAAAGCTCCAGTTTTGTTTTATTTCTCCACATATCAGAATTCCAAAACTTTGGGTCAGTAGAGGTTTGTACGTCTTGGAGTTCGGACACAAAGACCTTTAAGGCCGCCTGCAGACGAGCAGGTCGGATCCGGCGGTGAGAATTCTCGCCGCAGGACCCGACCCGAGAGCCTGCAGAGAGCAGCGCGTACTCACCCACGCCCGGCGGCCCCAGCTCTTTCATGTGCCGGCTGCCGGGCAGACGGCGCATGCGCAGACCAGAGCCGGCGGCCGGGTGAGTGACATATCTGTGCGAGGCTCTGCGAGCCCCGCACAAAAATAGGACACGCCGCGGTTTGTTTGCCGCGCGACATTTCGCGCGGCCAAACCGCGGCCGTCTGCATAGGACTGCGTATTGTAATGCACTCCTATGCAGGCTTTGAGCGGCGGAAATCCCACGGGAAATCCCGCCGCGGGATTTCCGCCCGTGTGCAGGCGGCCTAATTAATGTTAAAGGGGTTGTCCCGCGCCGAAACTGTTTTTTTTTTTTCAACAGCCCCCCGTTCGGCGCGAGACAACCCCGATGCAGGGGTTAAACAAGAACACTGGACAGCTCTTACCTGAATCCCCGCGCTCCGGTGACTTCTTACTTACCTGCTGAAGATGGCCGCCGGGATCTTCTCCCTCGGTGGACCGCAGGGCTTCTGTGCGGTCCATTGCCGATTCCAGCCTCCTGATTGGCTGGAATCGGCACGTGACGGGGCGGAGCTACACGGAGCCCCATTGAGAAAAGAAGAAGACCGGACTGCGCAAGCGCGTCTAATCTAGCGATTAGACGCTGAAAATTAGACGGCTCCATGGAAACGAGGACGCTAGCAACGGAGCAGGTAAGTGAAAAATTTCTGATAACTTCTGTATGGCTCATAATTAATGCACAATGTACATTACAAAGTGCATTAATATGGCCATACAGAAGTGTATAGACCCACTTTGTTTCGCGGGACAACCCCTTTAAGTATGTGCATTACTGTGCAAACGGAAACTTCAGTGTCTGCTGCCACCACGACTTGCTGCAGGTCTAATGCAGTCACTCAAGGATTGTTGACCACCTGCCTCCTTAAGAAACTTGTGGCAGCCGATGAGAGCTTCCTCTTTCTACCACATACAGGTAGTGTTGTCAGTGCTCCTTTAATTTTGAAGTTGTGAACTATGTTTCCAACCGTATCTTCTAGAGCCCTCTGAGCGGCAAGTTTTTAAAGTTCCTGCAGTAAGCTCCTGTTAATCCCCAGTGGAGATGAAGTGAGTCCCGAGCACTAATGAAGGGAACCCCCGGGAGATGAAGGGGTCCCCTCCTGGGCTTTCCTTCATCGTGGGGGACTCCCTTCATCTCAGCAAGGATAAAGGAATTTCCCCGCAGTTGGGAGAAAGGGATTCCTCTGTGATTAAAGGGGTTTCCCCGCAGCGGGGCTTCGCTTCAGCCCTTCATCTTCTTGAGTAACTGCTTACTGGTCCGAGCAGGCTCGGGGGGGAGAGAGAAAGAGAGAGATCTCTCTCACTCCCCCCCCCCCTGCTGCCCCCCGATGCTCGCTCGAGTAACTGCTTTATCCGAGCGTGCTCGCTCATCTCTAGTCAAGACCTATATTTTTGCATAGCAGGAAATTTCAGTGCACCTTAATTTCCTTCGTCTGAACATTTCCATAGGAAACCATTGGTCCTAATAGTCACGTTTTTTTTGCACGTGTAAGTTAGCTGCACGAATTCCCTTGTGTGAATGAGGCCTTAATCTGCAAATATGTGCTCTCATGAGGGATTCTATTCAGGGGGTTGAATAATTCTGAGACTACATTTACGCACGGCATTTTGGATGCTCTTTTTGCTGCGTTTCTGAACCATAGTAAAAAATATGAATTAAAAAATTCAGTCCATCTATGACTCAAAGATCAAGATCAGATCATTCTTTCCCATTGTCAGATTTGTCTGAGAGTTATTGACTGCTTTGCTAAGCATCCTTGAGCAGGCTCAAATCAATTTACCTTCTTTACTGTAAGGGTTTATACACACGGCCGAGAATCTCAAGCGAATTTAGTGCGATCCGAGATGCACAAATATGAAACCCATTCTTTTTAATGGTTTTATTCACATGAGCAATTTTTTGATTGCAGTGATGCTGCGAGGAAAAAAAATTGCAGCAATGCTCTATTTTTGGATATTGCCGTGGAAGGAGTCATCCATTGTTTTCTATGGGACTTTGAAAAAACACGCATCGCCCTCGCATGCCATGTGAAACGCATGTGAGTGCAATTTTTCTCATTGAAATCGATGTGAAGCACTTGTAATCTTTTCGTGAAAATTGCAATTTCACAGAAGTAATGCGATTTTTAAGCAAAAATGCATTGTGTCACAGTGAAATCACAGTGAAGTTGCCAAGTTCGATTTCAGGCCAAGAAACTCAGCCTGATATTGCACTCATTCATGTAAATGTAGCCTAAAAGTGTTTGGTTTCATAGAATCATGGAATGGTAGAGTTATAAGAGACCTCCAGGGTCATCAGGTCCAACCCCCTGCTCAGTGCAGGATTCACTAAATCATCTCAGACAGATATTTGTCCAGCCTTTGTTTGAACACTTCCATTGAAGCAAAACTCACCACCTCCCATGGTAACCTGTTCCACTCATTCATCCCCCTCACTGTCTAATATCTAATCTGTGTCTCCTCCCTTGCCTCTAGTCTTTCCTTGTGCAAATGAGAATAGGGCTGATCCCTCTGCACTGTGACAGCCCTTCAGATATTTGTAGACCGCTATTAAGTCTCCTCTAAGCCCTCTTTTTTTCAAACTAAACATTCCCATATCTTTTAACCGTTCCTCATAGGACATGATTTATAGACCGCTCAACATCTTAGTAACTCTTCTCTGAACTTGTCTTTTTTAAAGTGGGATGCCCAGAACTGGACACAGTATTCCAGATGAGGTCTGACTAAGGAAGAGTAAAGGGGAATAATTACCTCACATTATCTAGGCTCTATGCTTCTCTTAATACATCCCAAAATTGTGTTTGCCTTTTTGGCTGCTGCATCACATTGTTGACTCATGTTCAGTCTATGATGTATTAGTATACCCAAGTCTTTTATTACATCTGCTGCAACTTAGCCCAATTCCTCCCATTTTGTATGTGTTTTTTTTTTCATTTTTCTTGCCGAGATGTAGCACTTTGAATTTCTCTTCGTTAACACTTTGTACTCCAACGACTGACCTGTTCCGACATCATGAACTTCCGCTATAGCTCCGATGTCGGAACAGGCCCGCCACTGCAGTGCAGGAGCGTATCTGTACCCTCTCGACAGACACATCGGGTGCAGATGCACTCCTGCACTGGTCCTCATCTCCTTTACACATTACATAGCGCTCAATTAGCGCTATGTAATGCAGAGAGAATGCAAAAGTAACACTTTCACATTCTGCCCGGCGATCATGTGACTGCTGGGAGCCTTCTGACCTCATCTGTCACTCATAGCCTAGGTCGGGAAGATGAATAGAGAATGCGTGTTACTTCTGCATTCCGCCCCGCGATCATGTGACCGCTGGCACCCTCCTGTTCTGTCAGTGATCAGAAGGGTTAAGGGAGAATGCCATTCTCCCCAGCTCCAAATAAATTGGAGCTGGGGAGAACGGAGGGAAAAAAATAGGATTGGAAAGGGTTAATTACCATTCTATTAGTTGCCACCCACTGTTCAAGCTTTTTTAGATCTTTTTTAATACTCTTCCTCTTTTCCCTAGTGTTAGCTATCTCTCCTATCCCTCCAGCAAATTTGATCAGTTTTCCATTAATTCCCTCCTCCAGATCATGTATAAAAATGTTGAACACTGGGCCCAGGACAGAGCCTTGTGTTACCCCACTTGATACATTCTTCCACTTGGATGTGCAGCCATTTATGACCACTCTTTGGGTACGATCACTCAGCCAGTTGTGAATCCACCTAACAGTTGCCTTGTCAATCCCATATTTGGTCATTTTTTTTCAATAAGTATTGAATGAGATACTTTGTCAAATGCTTTACTGGTTTTCCATTGCTGATCTCTGGGGAACAAATAACCAGTGTCCAAGAACTCCATGGTCCATGGTCCAAGACCAGTTTGTCCCAAATGACCCATTTGGGACAAACTGGTCTATTAGATGCATGTAATGCCTCAATATCTGCATGCAGTTTACTTCATGCACCCAATATTATAGCTATATAATCCAAGCAAATGACCAGGAAGTGGCATAAATGGACTGTCTAGCACTAGTAAAACCTATTAGTTCCAGCAATAGTGGTACACCTGTGTTCATGGGTTATATCTGGTATTGCAGCTCATTGAAGTGAATGTAATGGAAGTGCAATATCATACACTCCGACAGCATAACCTCCGACCTACCATCAAGGCCGGAGGCTCTATCTGTTTACTGTTGCATATTATCACTATTAGGGCGCCCACCCACTGGCGATTTTTTTTCCCTGCGAAATTCGCAGCATTTTTTTCTCTGCAGGGGTCTATGGGACTTGTAATGTTAAAATCGCGATCGCGCAAAATCGCGATTTCGCGGTAAATTGCGATTTTGCGCGATCGCGATTTTAACATTACAAGTCCCATAGACCCCTGCAGAGAAAAAAATGCTGCGAATTTCGCAGCGAAAAAAATCGCCAGTGGGTGGGCGCCCTTAGGGCTGACAAGTAGAATCTATTGTGAATAGAGCTCTCTCTTAATAGGAGTTCTTTTATAGCGGTTGCATTGGTTTATTGATGGCTTGCTATGTACGGCTGCAACTACACAAGTCCATCGAGCCATAGTACAATCGCTGGGGTGCATACTATACTCTAGTTAAAGTCCACCACTGCTGCCGTTATAGAGCTAACGATTTTTTAGGCTCCTTATTTAATGGTGCAAGTTGAGTATCTCAGCTGTAGTTAGGTAGGTGGCACTTGCAGCATACTTTACCACTTTGGCTGCATTTATTAACAGTCCTGAAACCCAATTATCAGTACCTTTTTGGTGCGAAGTGCCTGTTACGTATCTAAGCAGGCATTCTCTTAACCAATAGTCTTTCCCGTAAATATTGGATATTCAGTAACCACTGGTTTGGGATATTCTACATAAACCATTATGACTTGAAGTCCATATGCGAGAATTCGTCTTGCGCCTTGATTTCCCGCTGGGTCTTAATTATTCAGCATTTTTACCTAGCGGAATCAGTGTTAGGTTCATGTTGGTCACTTCTATCATTAGGCCTACCTGAGCCAGGTACATTCAGTAGTCAAACCAGTGGATAATTCTATATGTCCTGGTCTATATTCTCCCATGACCAAGTAATATAGGCATCTATGTTTGTACGTCTTGTTTGTTGTTGGTATTGGCCCTATTTTAAAATTGAGTTAATAAAGAAGTGATTTTAACTTGTCTATAACTGTGAAGTGCAATATCATACACAGCTGGAAAACATGAATGACACTATTTCTAGAAAGAATTAACCACGTTTTACTAATTCTGTACAACTTTTAAGATTTATTGCCTTCAGATAAAGTGAAAGACTAAAGGGAACCTGATACATTGAAAATTCTAATTCTATATGCCTTACCGCGGCATATAGAAGAACTGAAGAACTTGATATATAGGTCTGTGGGCATTGATTCAATATAATTTATAATCTCAATCTCTATTTTTTTGGAATTAGGAGTCCAGTGGGCGGTCTTATCAATGAGATACTCATAGAGAGAAGGCTGTCAATCACTGTTAGGACCTCCCACTGGACTCCTACATCCAGAATGAGCAGGGATTTCAATTTAAACATTATACTGAATCTTTCCCCTCAAGTCTATCTATATCGAACAGCATGTGTCAGCGTGACAGGTTCACTTTAACATTTGACTATTGATTATATAGTCAGAAAATGTAAAATCCACTACATTTGTAACATATCTTCCATACTCCTCCACTGTCTTGCTTAGATTTCAGTAGAATAGAAATGTATCTGAAAACCGTCAAGCAAGCAGATGAGATGATTTCAATGGATCTTCTTATTGTATCATTTTTTTCTATTTAATGGCACATGTGAACAAATACTGCTTAGCTTCAGAGGGTATTAAGGTATTAATGTGCCAATCAAACTGACAGCCCCTTCACAACAGGACACCATTATGTACTAAAACTACTGAATGAAAAAACATAATAAGAGTAACATCAGTCAACAGTTTCCAGGCAATATAAAGGCAGACTACTAAATAAAGGAAACCACCCACAATATAAAGATACATTAGCTGAATATGACTCAAATTGAAACCTGTTTAAATGGTCCCAAAATACTATTTACTTATGACCATAGTCAAAGAGGACGTGCAGCTCGCCTTACATCTGTTTTACTACGTACTATTTTTTTCTTAAAACTTTCCATTGTGCAGTTACTCTGTTATTCCTCCTAGAAATATATTCATAAATTAACAACTAGTTGTTATCATTCCCCCTATCAATGGGGTGTGTCCTTTAAAAACTGAAGTGTGTTGACAGCATTTATAACCTTGATTTTGTGAGGACTGGTAAGAGGCTTTGGGCACATTCAGTGAAGTTGTGTGAGGACCATGCGAGTTCATTTATTTCAAAGTTCACCCATAAAACCTTAGATTGAAATCTGGCCCCTACTGGACATTGCTCTTGTGCCTTTAAACATCATTGTCTCTTTCTAAACCATCTCTGTGTAGATTTGGCATTATGTTTGATTTTTTGTATTTTGGGAAATCAAGTCTCAGTTCTCTTGTAGACTGCAGCAGGTTTTCCCTTTTATGATTTCTTTGACTTTCACAAACCAAATAATACTTTTTTATTGCCACTAATTGTTAAGGCTTATGTCATATGGATGTTATTGAAGTTAGGATTTCAGTCGATTAATTAGAGCTTTTGTAAAGAGTTATTACTTATTGCGGCATGCCGCTTGCAATCCGGAAGTGGAGCTGGGGTGACATCTCAACATTAGCCCCAGTCCATGTGACTGCCTTCTTCTTGTCACTACAGAAGATCCTTGAAGTGTCATGTGTTGGATAATCCCTCAGTGTGCTTAGTGTACAATGTGTCCTTTTTTACAACCCTGCTACATCATCTTCTGTGGATGTAGACTGATTGGCCGACAGGAAGGTGTTTTCCTTAGCTGACCAATCAGCCATAATGGAGGTGTATTTAGTCTGGGCCCTCCTCTATGTGGGTGCTGGTTATTTTCCTGCCTCAGGTGTCTGGTGTGGCAGTGGATTCCTGTCAGCTAAGTACCTGTTCAGTCGTTCATATTCACTGGTATAATGAATGTAAATAACTGAATGATTTAGCGAATGAAAGAGCCACCGATTTATCTGCCTGTATAAACAGGCTGCACGAGAGCGAACTCTGACATCGTTCATGTGAATGACAAATCGTTAGGTGTGAAAGCTTATTTACTCCTGCCAAATGCATTGCTGTTTCCAACTACATTAAACATCTTCCGTATCCTCTATATAGCGACAAACTAGGCCCCCTAGGTTCTTAAAGTTGGGCCCCTTTATCGCGGTGATCGTCCTGCTCTAAGCAGGGTCTGCCACAGCAAACTTGGTTAAGGATAGCGTTCCCATTCCCATATTTCTGTTAGGCCGGCTTAAAACGCATGTCAAAATCACGTGAGTTTGAGTGTTGCAAAATGCACAAATCTCACATAAATACGAACCCCATTCTTTTGAATGGGGTCACCACATGAGCGATGTTTTTCTGCATGTCGCTGCAATGCGATGCAGGAAAAAAATTGCAGCAAGTTCTATCTTATTGCGTGCTCTCTTATTGTTTTCATTGTCTGCAATGGGGCCGGCTGCAGCATCACACCATGTGCTTGGTGCACGCCATGCTAGGTCTCCCATTGAAAACAATGGGAAAAAATCTGCGATCCTACACCACAGCAGAGGACCTCTACATCCCTGTAGTGTTGTTTTGACATGACTCAAAGCCTCATAACCTCAGGCAATTCACATGGTGGGGAACGCAATATGGGGGCGGGATTCACGGCCCAATATTGAACTCGCCAGTATGAGGTTAGCCTTTCTGTTACTCTCTTTATTTCGTGTTTCACGCATTTTGGTAAAATTATACATGTCTATATTTGTCCAATGCAGACATTAAAGGGATTATCCAAGAAGTGGCTGCTGGGATACCCCAGGTTTAGAGCGGAAGCACTTCCCTAACCCTTGTGTAGCGGCCGTAATTGTAAGCGCAGCTCTCACTGCAATTATTGGGAGCTGCTCCTGCAATTGTAAGTGCATCTCTCATTGATTCCAATGAGAACTGTGCGTGCAATTACGAGTGCTGGACGCCTACTCCGGGGTCAGAAAAGTGCTTCTGCTCTGACCCTGGGGTATCCTGATGGCCACTTCCTGGATAACATTTTAATGATGTCTTGGTCTGATATGTTGGTGGTGTCCGTTCATACTTGCACCCTGCACAAATGTAGCATTACTGCTCTGGAGAACTCAAAGACGGTTGGAAGAATCAAGCATGAAAACCAGGGTTCCCCTGGTATTGCTTGCTTAGATAACCAAAAGCCAAACCATTGTGTGACAAGGTAGATCCACATCCACCTGCCTGACAACTCCTACACATCGAAGTATATTAATGCTTGTAGCTTCACCTCTAGAACCACTTTTGAATGATGGTCCACCTTGGACAATCTTTTTTTTGCTAAAAGAGTTCCCAATAATAAGTTTATGACAGGAGTTCTGAATGCTGGGACCCCCGGCTGTAAACTCTTTGGGAAGTAAGTGTTCCGGGCGCCATGTCCAGATGGAGATAATTTTTAGAAATCTCATACACTTGAACAGTTGTTCAGTCACATTGGATGCATCCACCAGCGGTGGCCATTCTAGTGGAATGAGGATCCATGTGGTGGCCTCATCTAGTAGAATTAGGATCCATGTGGTGGCCTCATCTAGTGGAATGAGGATCCATGTGGTGGCCTCATCTAGTGGAATGAGGATCCATGTGGTGGCCTCCTCTAGTGGAATGAGGATCCATGTGTGTTAGGAAGAGGCTCACCACTGGGGGCATGGGTGCTCGGCGTGGGTGCGCTGTTTTTCCTGGTGCCGCCGGCGGTCTTGCTGGCGTCTCTGCTCGGGTTTCCCCCATGCTGGTGGTCGCTCAGGGGGGGGGGGGGGGTGTCAGCAGTGCAGGTCCCACCGCGCGCAGGGGCGCGTCGTCCCGGCCGGGCTCGGGGTTCTCCTGTTACGAGGCGTGGCAGTAGGGGGCCGGATTTATGACATAACCGACCAGCGCGTCATCACGTCCTGCCCTGCACCAGACGGGGACTTCTGTATTTAGCCTGTCTGACACTGGATCCCAGTGCCAGTGTTTGATTTGGTCTTGTCCAGCTAACACCCGCGATATCAGTTCTGCCTCTAGTTTTCTGACCCGGCTATTCCCTGACTCTGAGCTTGTCTTTTCCTTTGGCCTGACTTTCCCGGTTGGTTTGACCCTGCTATTCCCTGACTCTGAGATTTTGTGTTTTTCATCTATTGTTTTCTATTAGTTGCTCTCCTCTTGTCTCTTCCCTATCAGGGTCGTCCTTAGTGCAGAGTAAGGACCGTCGCCCAACTGTCCTTGGGTTTAGCCCAGTGATGCAAGTAGGCAGGGACACGGGAGAGGGCTGGCGTAGCGACTTCCATACCCCCTGGTTTCTAGCCAGTCCTGACAATGTGGTGGCCTCATCTAGTGGAATAAGGATCCATGTGGTGGCCTTATCTAGTAGAATGAGGTTCAGGAGATTTTTGTCCTACCAATAGGGGGAAATTTAGAAGGGAAACAAAAATATATGCTGCTCACTAGTGTAGAACCTTGTGATCATAGATTATTTTTGTAATAAAATGGCCAATAGGTGGGTGATCACCTTATATAGATGAGCAAAGATGGGCACAGGTCTGTGAAAAGCTTTGCAAGGGTATTTATGTGCTAGTGTCTGCTTAGCCTTGGACTATACATGCAGCACATGGTCACCTACGCATTTTAATGGGTACCATGTAATAGGACATTTCTGCAGATTTCCCAGCATCCACTTCAGTTGGCGAACAGCAGTAAGTCTTCATTTAAAAAAAAGCATTTTTTCTAAAAGCGATTTCCTGATCTCTAATGATGCATCCTATACTCTGAAGGCCATAGAGTCATTATTATTGGCCAATATGCCATAATAGCCCACAATCATAATACACGCTTCCATTTTAAGTTTTTGCAAAATATACTGTAGAGAAATAATGCTAAATATCTGACCAGCACTGGAGAGACTGCCGAAATCCTATTCACAATTCTGAAAGAGAACTAGGTAAGTCTACAGACGAGAAGCCCCATGAAGTATTAATAATGGCACCGTACAGCAGGTCTGGGTGAAGCAATCCTATGACGCATTCCACTACACCTGTTTGCTGCAGAATGGTATGAGACTCCGGATTAGGACGTCTTTTCATCTGTTTTTCATTATTTAAGAGAGCGACGTTCCCTATTGATCGCTTGCAGTATGTAATAAAACAGGATTGCACTTTATTGGATGTAATTTGTGATTTTTGGTACGCCTGGCTTTACATGCCTCCAAGGACTTTTCTCTTTAGATTATTATTGTCATATGATTCTTTTTATATCCTGATTATATGAGAACTATGCCATTGTTTTTTATGTCTACATTGATTGGTATTCACATTTATACCTTCTGTGTTATGAATCTTCTGTGTGGATTAATTATTGCCATAAGCAATGAATAATTAGTGAGATAATACTCCTGTCATGTTGTGTTGCTGCTGCTAACCACGCTCACCTGCTTCTGGGGTTGCAGTTGGACGCCGCCGCCTGTCACATGCTGTTGTTCGCCCTAGTTCTCTGCCTGTAGGGCTTGTGTGCACTCCTGCCCCCTTATTTAAAGGGCCAGTGCACATCCTGTATCCAGTCCCTCACCAATCATGAGTCATTCCCTGCTATATTAGACACTCTTCCATCATGGTAGATGCCTAAGCAATTTGGTCGTATTAGCTATTTGTGGCAAAGCCCCCATCTGTGTACTTTCCGATTCTGACCCTTGCCTGATTATGACCAATTTGACTTCTGTGCTCTCTGACCTCAGCTTTGTATTATAGACTTCGTTAGTGCTTGCTGCCAGCCCTGACCTTCAGTTAATGCATCTGTGCTGCAAGCCCTGACTATAGCCTGTTTCTGCACTATATTCATGTTCAGACCTTCAGGTAACATAGTATATAAGACCCGAAAAAAGCCATATGTCCATCCAATTCAGTCTATTACCCCCCCAATGTTGATCCAAAGCAGGGCAGAAAACCCCCCAATGAGGTAGAAACTAATTTTCCGCATGTAAGGGAAAGAAATTCCTTCCCGACTCCAATCTGGCAATCAGAATAATCTCCGGATTACCGATCCTTCTGAAGTTATTAATGATTATAATATTGTATCACTCAAGAAAGATGTCCAGGTCCCTCTTGTACTCTTTTATCGAATTTGCCATTACCATGTCCTCGGTCCAGTGCAACATCGACATATATTTACGCTTGTAGCTCCATCTCTAGAACCAATTTTGGAGGATGGTCCACCTTGGGCAAGCCCTTTTTAGCTAAGAGTCCCGCCAATAATAAATTTATCACATAGATCTGGGACCCCCCAGCTGTAAACTCTTTGGGATCCTTGAAGTAACTGCTCTGGGCGCCTCATCCAGATGGACATAATTTTTATAACTTCCATACAGTTAAACAATTATTCAGTTGGATTGGATGCATCCACCAGCGGTGGTCTCATCTAGTGGAATGAGGATCCATGTGGTGGTCTCATCTAGCGGAATGAGGATGCATGTGGTAGCCTCATCTAGCGGAATGAGGATGCATGTGGTGGCCTCATCTAGCGGAATGAGGATCCATGTGGTGGCCTCATCTAGCGGAATGAGGATCCATGTGGTGGCCTCATCTAGCGGAATGAGGATCCATGTGGTGGCCTCATCTAGCGGAATGAGGATCCATGTGGTGGCCTCATCTAGCGGAATGAGGATCCATGTGGTGGCCTCATCTAGCGGAATGAGGATCCATGTGGTGGCCCCATCTAGCGGAATGAGGATCCATGTGATGGCCCCATCTAGCGGAATGAGGATCCATGTGGTGGCCTCATCTAGCGGAATGAGGATCCATGTGGTGCCCTCACCCTGCAGAATGAGGATCCATGTGGTGGCCTCATCTAGCTGAATGAGGATCCACGTGGTGGCCTCATCTAGCGGCATGAGGATCCATGTGGTGGCCTCTTCTAGTGGAATGAGGATCCATGTGGTGGATTCATTTAGTGGAATAAGGATCCATGTGGTGGATTCATCTAGTGGAATGAGGACCCATGGGGTGGTCTCATCTAGTGGAATGAGGATCTATTCGGTGCAGGATTCAGGCTGTTTGCACCCATCAGCATGGTGCAACAGAAATCTGGATCTATCTGACCAGACAATGTTTTTCCACTGGTCAGTGACCCAGTTTTTGTGTTCTTTTGCCCACTAGAGTCTCACCTTTCTATTCCTCTTAAATAGCAATGGCATACAAACTAAAAACAATGAGTTGTGCATTTGGACACACTAGTTGGAGCACCAGCGTTACAATCAGTTACAATTTGCTTGACTGTGCACCGTCTGTTTGTCAGAATGCATCTTAACATCCTCCTCTCACCCCTTTCATTGACAATTTGTTTATTTCCACAGGATCCCTTTCGCTACATATTCTTCCTCAATCATACCTTTCTTGGTATGCTCTTGAGACCACCTTACTCCATAAGGTTAGCAGTTTTTGAAAAATTGGCCCTGGCTAGATGCTTGATTTTCCTACTCTGATGTGAACTCGCACTGAAACCGATCCATGGAAAACTTGCTTGATTTTATGCTGCACAAGTCTCATTCCCATATAGGGAAGCTCTAATTGGGAAAGGGCAGGTGTCTCTAAAAAAAAAGTGGCCATTCAGTGTATATACCTATTACCCAAAGCAATAGTTAAAGAAAGTGGGGAATTAACTCCTTCAGGACATGGCCTAATTAACCTTAAGGAGCAATCCTTATTTTTTAAATGACATTTATGACTCTATAGGGTGATATCTTTTGAATGATTTTACTTATCGTGCTTCTGAGCTATATCAGAAAACCCTTATGAATCTCCCCATTTTAAAAAACTGCACTCCTAAAAGTGTTCAAAACAGCATTTAGGACATTTATTAACCCTTTAGATGTTTCACAGGAGTTAAAGAAAAGTACATTTAAAAAATCATCATTTTTGCAGATTTTCAATCTAAAACCATTTTTTTCCTATAACACAGCAGGAGTTAGCAGAGAAACAAAACTCAGAATTTATTATCCTAATTATGCAGTTTTTAGAAATGTGTGGACATAAACTGCTGTTTGGGCACATGGTAGGGCTCAGAAAAGAAGGAGAGCTATATGGCTTTTTCTGAAATGATTTTCAGACGCCGTGTTGTGTTTGTAATGCCCCTAAGGTACCAGTACATTTCAAATCCCCAAGAAAAGACCACATTTTAGAAACTAGACCCCTCAGGGAATTCATTGAGGGGTGTAGTGAGTGTTTTGACCCCACAGGTGTTTTGTAAATGTTTTTAACATTTTAATTTGCAAATGAAAAAATCCTATTTTTCCAGTATTATGTAGGTTTAGCCCCAAAATTTTAATTTTTGCTAAGGGCAATAGAAGAAAAAGCACCCCACGATGTGTTACCCAATTTCTCCTGAGCATGGAAATGTCCTATGTATGGATATGTACTGTTGTTTGGGCACATGGCAGGGCTCAAAATGGAAGGAGCAGCATGTAGCTTTATGTATAAATTGTGCAGCGTACATCAAGGTAATATTTAAAACAGTGGTTGAATGCAATAATACAATTAAAAGTCCAGGCCTGGTACATTTTGAAACAATCTTTTATGCACAGGCCAGGTTGTGTGGGGCATGTTTTACAGCAGTAAATAGTGTCTTTCTTTATCCCTCATTTGTAAATGTCCAAGAAGGTAGGGAAATATTGCAAAATGAGAGCCTCAAAGCGCAATCGTTAACAATCCCTAAAAGAAAGAAGAATGGGAAGCATTTAAAAAGACCAGGATTGGTGAACACTGAAGTGAAATACATGCTGAAAAGGAATACAATATGTTTCTGAAGTAGAAAGAGTGAGAAATATATAAAGAAGAATATAATGCAGTCTGCAGAAACTCTAGGGCAAGTGTCAGAAAAGCTAAAGTTAATAGTGAATTGAGGCTTGTAAGAGAGGCCAAAAGCAATAAAAAAAGGATTTGGGGGTATATCAAAAGCGAAAGAAAAGTCAAAGATGCTATAGGATGTTTACAGAATGAAAATGGTGAACGTGTTGAAAATGATGTTGAGAAGGCCAAACTTTGAAATTCCCATTTTGTATCTGTTTTCTCTCAGAAAGTAAATGTAATATCAGCTGATCTTCCATGTGCTATTGTGGGAATAAAAGAATGCAGGCAATCATAAGCAGAGAGATGGTGAGGGAACTTACATGAATTCCAGTCATAGGTTCAGATGAATTACATACTAGGATACTAAAAGAAGCAGCAGACGTAATTGCTGAACCACTTACCATAATTTCTGAAAATTCCTGGAGAACAGGAAAAGTCCCAGAAGATTGAAAAAGTGCAAATGTTCTCCCTATCTTCAAAAAATGGAATAAGGTGGCCCCAGGAAACTACATGTCTGCGAGCCTGACTTCTATACCAGGAAAGATCTTTGAACAAACTATTAAACAGCATGCATGCAAGTTCTTAAATAAGAATGGAGTAATAAGCCAGAGCCAGCATGGCTTTGTAACAAACAACTCATGCCAGACAAATCTAATTTCCTTCTATGACAGAATCACTGACAGGTTTGATTGGGAAAATGTAGTAGATATAGTAGATCTTGACTTTAGTAAAGCATTTTACAAAGTATCTCATACCATACTTCTTGAAAAAATGACCAAATATGGAATAGAGAAGGCAACTGTTAGGTGGATTCACAACTGGCTGAGTAATCGTACTCAAAGTGGTCATAAATGGCTGCACATCCAAGTGGAAGAATGTGTCAAGTGGGGTACCAAAAGGCTCTGTCCTAGGCCCAGTGGGGTTCAACATTTTTATAAATGATTTGGAGGAGGGAATTGAGGGGAAACTGATCAAGCTTGCCGACAACATGAAGCTAGGAGGGATAGCTAACACTAGAGAAGAGAGTCCTACATCTGGACAAGAAAAATGAAAAAAAAAACACAGATTGGGAGGAATTGATCTAAGCAGCAGCACATGTGAAAGAGACTTCGGTATACTAATAGCTCACAGACTGAACATGAGTTAACAATGTGATACAGTAGCAAAAAAGGCAAACACAATTCTGGGATGTATTAAGAGAAGCATAGAGTCTAGATCACGTGAGGTCATTATCCCCCTCTACTATTCCTTAGTCAGACCTCATCTGGAATACTGTGTCCAGTTCTGGGCATCCCAATTTAAAAAAGACATAGAAAAACTGGAGCAAGTTCAGAGAAGAGTTGCCAAAATGGTGAGCGGTCTACAAATCATGTCCTATGAAGAACGATTAAAAGAATCTGGGAATTTTTTGGTTACAAAAAAGAAGGCTGAGAGGAGGATAAATACTTGTCTACAAATATCTGAAAGGCTGTCACAGTGCAGAGGGATCAGCCCTATTCTCATTTGTACAAGTAAAGACTAGAAGCAATGGGTTGAAACTGAAAGGGAGGAGACACAAATTAGATATTAGGAAAAACTTTCTGAGAGTGAGGGTGATCAATGCGGGGAACAGGTTACCACAGAAGGTGGGGAGTTTTCCTTCAATGGAAGTCTTCAAACAAAGGCTGGACAGACATCTGTCTGGGATAATTTAGTGAATTCTACATTGAGCAGGGGGTTGGACCAGATAACCCTGGAGGTCCCTTTCAACTCCAGCATTCTATGTAACAGACTCTGCACCTTTTAGGGGTCCTTGTCTTCTTACCAGTGGTGGGAATTTCACTAGGAAAGTGTTGCCCTGGTACTATGTGTGAACCCCATAATGTAGTTTATGTGGCTCAAAGGTAATGGCAAGTTCTCTTTAAATTCTTCTGATTTGCATGTAGTTTAAAGGTAAAAATGTATCTGCTTGTGGCCCCAGCTTTGTGCACATGGACGTCTTGCAAATAAGAGAGGATTTCTGTGTGTTCTGATATATATTCTCTACTAAAGCGAGTTATGAAGCTCTATTCTCTTCCTGTCTCTCTCACACATCTCTCTTGCTTGACAGAGGCTTTCAATTAAGAGCATGAAGCTTTCCTTCTCCATCTCACTAAGCGCTAAGGGATCTCTGGTTGTGTTTAGCAGTTATTTGTGCAGGATTTTGCCTGCACTCATGAAGCGTGTTCTGCCCGGGGCTGTAAACCATTTAGAAACAGGCCTTGCTCAGAAGGATACTGGTGAAGGAAATAGTTCTCTAAGGCAAGAACGACTGGCCAAGGGACTTACCTTGTTAGATGATCAAAATACTGTTACATGGCATATGAATTGTTGTTTTTGCTTAATAGTTAAAATAGCAAAGTTTAGATTTCTATGAAATTTATATTCAGAAATTTGAAAACTTAATATAATATATAGTATCTGTGTGTCTCAGAAGTGTGGAAGCAGCCATATAGAATGAAAACAGTTTGGCAGGTGATGATCCAATTTTGCATACAAGCTCTAGGGAAGAGGGAAACCTGTTAGGCCACGTCACCCAAATAACGGCCATTTTGAATGCTGCCATCTTGGAGTCAATTCTAATTTTCTAATGGGAAGGTGGGTGTGTGATATATCAGACTGGCGGAGAATTTCACCAGAATACAATGACATACATCAATTTAACATAACTTTTTTTGTTCTTATGTTTACACAGTGATTTTTCTTTGTTACATGTAATGTGAATGATGGAGCAGAAGGTCTTGAGATCATAATTATGTCCAGTGAACCAAATGCACCTATCATTCTAGCACATTTCAATCAATGCCACACAACCAGACCCCCCCATTACCCGCAGTTAAACATGCTAAACATACTTAGTGTTTTTATGCAATTGTAATCTATTCTTTTACTTGAACCATGTTACATTGATCTTTGTCACTGAGTGATATGATGTGTTATGTTCTTGTATTCCTTAATAAAGCAAGTTAAAAGAAACTTCCTTAGTGTTTAGCCTGTTTATTAGAATTGTTCCCTTTGATAGAGGACTTATCCACCCTGTTACACCAAATAATAAAATTCCTAAATTAATTTAATGTATTTATTAATAAATGAATTATTACCAAATGTATTTATAACTTAAAATTTATTAATAAACTAATTAATTGCTTAATAATTTCTTAGTATATCTTTAATGCAGTTGGAGTGTCAGATTTTGTTTTTTACACAGAGCTTTAAATTCCCAGCATAATCATACAGTTAAATGATAAATTCTAGCATTCTGCAGCTGCCACTAGGGGGAGCTTACTGCATACTGTTCATACATTGATCTCTATGATAAAACTGTATACAATAAACAAAGTTCCCTCTAGTGTTGGCATTTTATTAATACTGTCAAACATTGCTTTTCTCTTCTTTTATTTTTCTATGTCACTCGTTATTCTCTCTGTCGGATCCACTTCTTATCTTTGCTGTAACAGTGTTCTGTCCAGCACATCTGAGGAAGAGGCACTAGCCTTGAAACACATCATATTTTCTTTTTTAAATAAAGGAGAAATAAGATCTATCCCTTGATTTTAGTATTTCCTATTCATAATATGCTGTGCCTATATCCAGTTCTTTCGTAATTACTTTGTTTCCCCAAATAAAAGACACTGTCCTATACTATTTTTTGCTTCAAAAGAGGCACGGTGTCTTATTTTCTGTGGGGTGTAATAATATTCACCTAGCAGCTTCGCTTTTGGGTCCCTCGTGGTGGTCTCCGGCACTGCTGCAGGGTTCCGTGTCTTCCTTCATGCCAACAGAGCAGTTCTTTCTGGTAGTGGGGCTTGAATACCCCACCTTCAGCAAGCTAATGCTCTAATTGGTTAATCGAGCGCCGCGTCAGCCAATGAGAGCCAGAACAGCAAAAATAGTAGCAGCATCAGATGGTGAATTTAAAACAAGTCAACCTTTATTGCTCCATAATGTAAAAAACAGGCAACGTTTCGACTATAGGAAGTCTTTCCAATAGAATGCAGCATAGAGGTGGAAAAAACAAAATTAGTGGTTTACTTGCACTAGTATCCACTGAAGTCTTATATATTAAGTGAAAGGTACACATCAAATCAGCATCCTGATGTACTGCCAACTACAAGCACCCCAAGGGCGACATCCAAGCACCATTTAAAAAAAGAATGAGTAAGAAGCACTCAATCAGCAGCTGAATGACAAGGACTAGAGTTGAGCGAACGTACTCTGCCGAGCTTGATGCTCGTTCGAGTAATTAGCGTACTCGATGGTGCTCGTTACTCGAACGAGCATCAAGGCGTGTTCGACCCCCCCCACCACCCCAGGTTTTGGCTCCTCCCCGCTGTGACGTGCCTATTTTGGCCCCTCCCTGCCACGACGCAGCGTGCGTCAATGGCAAGAGAGACGAACCAAGAAAAAAAAAGCTTGGGACCCGGCGTCCCACATACAAAAATGCTCGAGTCTCCCATTGTAGTCAATGGGGTTCGTTACTCGACTAGAGCTCTCGAATTTTAAGAAAAGCTTGATTTGAATAACACGGACCCGAGCATTTGGGTGCTCGCTCATCTCTAACAAGGACTCAATGATTTCCTGCAGAATCCTGCACTGAGCAGGGGGTTGGATCAGGATGACCCTGGAGGTCCCTTCCAACTCTACCATTCTATGATATAAGAAAATGCCCACATCTACGGGGGGAAACCCTAGATCCAGAAATATGTTCATGGAAGAAGTGACTTTATTGCATGACTAAGGAACCATCAACCTGTTTCGGGGGTTCTTCTTCACATGGAGCTAATGGGTTACAGGGAACTACATTCTTGTGAGTATATCTAAGATGTTTCTGTGTCATATGCTTTATGTAGCATGTTCCTGATGAATGGGGCACTTGTAGTCGACCTTGAAATGCTTTGATGGTACCATAGGGATATAATAAAGTCACTTCTTCCATCCAAGGTTGGACTTTTGAACTTATTACTGGATCCAGGCGTTGAGAAGAATCCCCTCCCTCTGCAGATATAAGTGGTAATTTTTTCTATATCCTTCATTCCTTGTCATTCAGCTGCGGATTTAGCGCCTCTCCCCCTATTTTTGTTTACATTCTACACTGCATCACAAGAAATGACAGAAGTTTCAGGAGTGGACAATTTTCTCTACGTGAGTGGCAGCAAGCTATAAAACATATGTCTCAAAACACAGAGTGTATTTTCAGACGAGAGTATATCTATTCCCTATTTGCCCAGTAGAAAATAATGCAGATGAAAGCAAATATGGAGGCAATGCAGATCAAATATTGATGACATATTGATGCAGTCTCAGCTGTAATACGTTTGTATTACAGACCTATACAAATACGCTCGTGTTAAAATGTACTTTAATCCTATTCGGATCACTCAAAAAAATCCATATGTATTTACATTGACACCCAAGGAAAGTGGTGAGGAATCTCATTTAAGTATTGGTGTAACTGTGGCACATTAGGATGAATGGAGTATAAAAAATAAAAATGGGGATATACGGTACTGTGAAAAAGTTTTTTAGGCATGTGGGAAAAACTCCTGCAAAGTAAGAATGCTTTCAAAAGTAGAAATATTAACCCCTTAATGTTATAGGACATACAGTTATGTCTTGCAGCATTGGGGTATGTATGAAGGGAGATCACGGGGCCGATTCTTATAACTAACACCCGCTGGCAACAGCTTCGATAATCCGCGCCGCTCATCGCAGCTGTTAACCCTTTAAGACCCCCAGCCAATACTCAGAAGTCCATACAGCCCCTTGCGATAAGATCGTAGGGAGCCGTGTGGTTTTTGAGGCAGCCAGGGTCCATCTGAAAGGCCCCAGGGCTGTCATGGCAGAATGCCTATCAAGCCATGCCCGCGGCGTGGTTTGATACAATGACTGTCCGATTGCAGTATGATGAAATGCTATGGCATTACATCATATTGCAGGAGCGATCAAAGCGTAACGAGTTGTTGTCCCCTAGGGGGGCTAAAAAAAAGTAAAAATACGATCAATAAAGTTTTACTAATTATATTTAAAAAAGGAATAAAAGTTACCATATTTATAATAATAGAATCTAAATAATAAAAGAAAAATACATATTTCATATTGCTGTGTCCGTAAAAGTCCGATCTAGCAAAGCAATGCATTATTTAACCCGCACGATGAACGTCGTCCGAAAAAAAAAAAAAGAACTACAGAAATGCGCTTTATTTTGTCACCCTGTCTCCAAGAAAAAATGCAATGAAAAGTGACCAAAAAGTCATATCTCTTCCAAAATGGTACCAACGCAAACTACAGAACATCCTGCAAAAGATGAGCCCTCGCACAACTATGTTGACGGAAAAATAAAGTTATTGCGCGCAAAAGATGGCGGCAGGAAATAATTTTTAAAAATTAAATATCTTAAAAAAAAATAAAAGTAGTTCAGCAAAAAAAAACTACTTAAGTTTGGTATCGTAGCAATCGTACTGACCCGTAGAATAAAGGTATCATGTCATTTTTGTCGCAGTGTGTACGCTGTAGAAACAAGATGCACCCAAATATGGCAGAATTTTATTATTTTTTCATTTTACTCTACTTAGAATTTTTTAAAAAAGTTTTTCAGTACATTATATGGTACATTAAATAGCACCATTGAAAAATACACCTTGTCCCTCAAAAAACAGCCTTCATACAGCGACGTCAATGGATAAGTGAAGGAGTTATGATTTTTAAAAGGGGGTGGGGGGGACTGAAAATGGGTTCATAGTTTAGACTGCCCAGCTATGCAGCAAGCCTCACTGACTTTATGCCATTACCAGCCCACTTTATTAGTTTCTATATGTTTCATATATATAAAGACCCCTTTTACTTTAGAAGGTGTCTATACATATAAATGAATGGATGTGTATATATAGTATATTGGAACAAGATCCAGTTTCGGCATGGGTTCTGAACTTCTCTCCTACGCAGTACATCTTGTTTTCTTGATGCTGGCCGGCGCTGTCAGGGTCCAATAAATAAATTAGTAACACCGTGAATATGGTAGCGGTTTCTGAATGTGTATCAGACCCATCGTCACTGGAAAGGATGTATAGCAGCAGCTGCAATGGCAAGGGCTTGATCTATTCCAGATGGATGGTGTCAGTGAGAGGAGCTGTCCACACCCCGGGTGCTGATCCGAATATCATAGTGGAGTCCCCAGAGCTAGCACATAAAGAACTCTTTCTTTTCTTATTACACCAAAGCAATTGGATTTTTCTTGCAGTCCGCTACCTACTGACTCTATCTGACGGCTCTAAAAGATGAGTCAGTTGGTTAATTTAACCCCTTTCAAAGATGAAGTGGATGGATAATACTCCATAGCTGCTAAGCAAGTTAATTAACAAGGTTGAGTCAATGGCTTTTTCCCCTGTGGGGCAAGTAATGAGAAAACAAACAAGCAGATTCTCTTAAACCCAGCAATCCTCATTTCAAAGTCATCATGGCCAGAAAAGGCTGAGGAATTCTATCAGCAGCAAAGGCGGAATTTGTTTTCCACACAAAGCTTTCCCTATGGACAGGACGGAGCACAGCTGCCTGTAGAGCGAGGCAGAAGGGTCCCGCGCTGCTTCATGTTTAATTCAGAAGAGCTTGGTCTTATCTTTGTGCATATTCCTGATCTAGCTTCACATGCGCTACTGAGAAACAAGGAAAATCCCTTCTGATTAACGCTCTTCCAGTTCCCCAACTGATTGTTTGCCAGAGACCTCTGCAGTAAATATTCGCACAAGCTATAGATGGCAGTAGAGCTTGTGGTCGCGATGAAGAATGAAATATTGTGCACATAGGAAGTCCTCTTTCGCTAAACCAACACACACTCCTATGAAAGGCTGCCTAGCTGTCTGTCTTAGAAGGGTCTTAAAAGTTTTGACTAGTCTTGTGTAACTCAAGTTTTAACCCCTTAAGGTTGTGGCTTTTTTTTTTTCCATTTCCTTTAGCCTTTTTAAAAAATCTTTTTTCATTTTCCCGTCAACGTAGCTGTCTGAGGGTTTGGGTTTTTTTTCTTCTTGCGGGACAAGTATTTTTAATGTACCTGTGGCATTACATCATACTGTGCAGGGACCGGACAGGCTTCTATCAAGCTGTCCGGTCAGATCGCGGGACGCTGTGCGGTGGCTAGCCATGTGCTTGATAGGCACTCTGCATAGGCAGCCCTGGGGCCTTTCAGAAGGCCCCCGGCTGGGTAGCCCTTGCACAACATCCTGTGATCTTATCGCGTGGCACTGTACAGGCCCCCTGAACGCCGGGTGCCGGCTGTATTTTACAGCCGGCACTTGGCAGCAGCAGTTCCGATGAGCCTCACCGCTCATCGTAACTGTTAACACTTTAAATACTGCTGTCTATTCTGACAGCGGTACTTAAAGTGTTAACAGTTCCAATGAGCAGCGCGGCTTGTGGGAACTGCTACCGCCGGGTGTCTGCTGTAAGAACAGCCGGCACCCGACATTGTATGGAGTGGGATCCACCAAAGATACGAACAAATGTACTTGCGAACAGGTTCCTGGAACGAAACCTGTTCGCAAGTAGGGGAGCAACTGTATATATTTATTAAATATATATATTTTATTTTACAAATTTCTATCATTTCTTCTGACCACCATACCATTTGTCTAAGGTGCATTTTGACAGGCACATCTTGATAGGCATTCATTCATGGCAATCTTGAGGATTCTTCAAAAGGTGCTATGGCAACTGAACGGCACCTTGCGAACTCATTGATCCAAGGACTCCGATCGCGGCATATAAATACTACAGTCAGAATTCATAATGGCATTTAAAGGGTTAATAGCTGTGATCACTAATAGGACTGCCTACTGGACTCCTAAACATTGAAATTCCTGCTCATTGTGTTTAGGAGTCCAGTAGGCGGTCCTAGTAGTGATTGACAGCTATCTCTGTAGGCGCATTCACACAATAAAGGCTGTCAATCACTGAGAAGCACCGCCCACTGGACTCTTAAGCTTCTGCTCTATAATATCTGCATTTTCATAGTGACAGATTGCCTTTGAGTCATGTAACTTTCTAATATACTTAAGATTTCTAGTTGTTGTCAGAGAATGAGAAATACTTGTTTATATTCTGAGGTTGTCGACCCATCTTGTCACTGCGGCTCACACAGCTTAACACGGCAGCGGCGCTAATCCCTTTCCTGTTCTCAAGATGAAGCTACTAACTCTTAGGCCGCTTTGAGACGAGCGTATTTATACTCTGTATTAGGTCCATATTAAGGAGCTAATATAGATCTATCGGGCTAATCGCATGGCTGTTTTTTTTTTATGCCCTTTTTTCAAAAACACAGTATGCTCTATTTTTGCATATTTGCCTCCGTATTTGTATTATTTTCTATTGGGCAAACACATATCAGTAATCGTCAAACTAAAAATAATTTTTTTTTTAATTCTTGCCTAGGTTTTCCTGTAGAGCCTCCGCTTTGTCGCATCGCAACCCATGAGCTTGCGATGTTCGTGGGATACGTTTTTAACATTAGCAACTCCTATTATCATCTATTGCGCGAGAAGATCACAAGCGGCGCTCAAACACTGCAAGAGTAAAAAATGCAATATTACCGCAAATTTCACGCGGCGATATCGCGCTCGCTAGTGGGATGGAGCCTTAAGGCTGTTTTTACATGGGCGATTTTCACGGGCACATTCTTTCGGATTGTGAGATGCACAGAACTGGTACGAAAAGAGAACCCATTGCTTTTATTGGGTTGGTATACCTGAGCGATTTTTTTTCTCGGTTCAATAGTCTGAGATTGAAAAATTGCAGCCTGTCCTATTTTTCTTCAGCTGCAAGAGTTACGCATTATTTTCTTTGGGAGCGTAAAAAAAAATGCATTGACCCGCTTGCAATTGACATGCGAATATGATGCGTTTTACTATTAGGCCTTTTTCACATGGCTGAAAAAAACCTGCGAGATTTCTGTGTTGCGAGAGACACAAATATGAACCGCATTCGTTTGAATAGGGTCATACATATAAGTGAATTTCCTTCCTGCATTCCACATGGTGTCAGGTCCTATCTTTGGGTGTTCCCTTTTGGAACACCTCGCATCACCCATTGTTTTCAATGGGGCTGGACCAGCAGTGCATGGCGTGCGAGGTGCACACAAGTGCGATGCAAGGTTTGCCCATTGAAAACAATGGGAAATACTCCGCGATCTTCTGCTGCTAAAAGCCGTGGGCACACGATATAAGGCCAAGTTTCATCACCTGATATCGCTCTCTCCCGTGTGAAATTTGCGCATTTGTATTTTTAAAAAAAAGCATCGTACATGCAGGAAATTTGCAATGAAATCTCAGATGAAACTGTCAGTTTTTTAATGCCCTACATTGCCCCCGCCAGTGTAAATGCAGCTCCATCTGGTTGTTGCTCACTAGTGATTTAAAGACTACCTGCACTTTCACCTTCGGGGCATTTCTGTTCCGCCTGCCTTTTTCAGCTCCTTTTTTGAAGGCTGCCCTATATTAGACTGTCCCATATAGGACTTATATAGCTATATATGCCTTCGTCTTCAGCTGCCGGAAGGAGCCGAGAAAGGCCGATGGAGCAGAAGCTCTCGGAAGGTGAAAGAGCAGGTCCTTTAAGTGGTTGCTCGCTGTTCGTGACTAACAACCCTGCGGTTGGCCTAAAACTGCACAGCCATTAACATCAACGGTCAATAATCACTTACATAATTAGTGAGCTGCAGCTCGCCCGCTACATGGTGGACATATCGCAGGCGTGGGGCAGAAACGCCACGCACGCTTTGTAGAACCGTAACCTCAGCTACACTGATTCCCAGTAATGATTCACCGTTACAAAAGAAATGGTGTTTTTCTGGACAAAATGTTTGTGTTTCTTACAAATTTGGCGCGCATTGGCGTATTTTACTGTACTTTTTGCATTTGCAAGACTTGCACAATTGCATGCATAAAAGAACACGCACCGATGTTGTCAGCCATTGAAATGGCCAATAGTTTCATGAGCTGAAAATGTTCTCTTCCCCTGCGCAAGATCACGCTGCATATTTTTCTGTGTGCCCTAATTACGCACGCCAAATATGTACATGCGAACAAACCCATTGAAATCAATGGGCTCTATTTTCTGCATATTGCATGCGCACAAATGCGTTTGTTTGAATCAAGCCTAAGACCGCATGCACATGGGTGGGGTGGATTCCGCATGTGGAATGCAGCCCTGACAGCAGCGGTGTCCGTGCACCTGCTTTCTTATTCTTCTTTCCTTATTTGCGGATGGTCCGCACGGCTTTTTCCGCAGAATTGTGGGTCAGATGGCTTTCATTGACTTTAAGGACATCGCAAGAAAATAGAGCATGCTGCAATTTATTTTTTTTTAAATCCGCAAGCAGAAACCACAATTGGTTTCCGCTCGTGTGCATGAAGAATCATTTTTCTATAGCACGGGCGATATTTGCTGCGGAATGCATAGGCAGATGCCCGCTCCGGATTCCACAATTCAAATCTGTGTGCATATACCCTTAGGCCCAATGTTCACGGATGGATTTGATTTGCGGAATCCGTGCAGGATATCCACAAAATCAAGCCACCCATAGGGAAACATGGGAGTCCGTACATAATTTAAATCATGCGGTTTTATTTTGCAGACCTTTTGGGTCCGGAAAACAAATCGCAGCATGCTCCATTTCAGTGCAGTTCCCGCACGGATTCCGCAAATCATTGAAGTCAATGGAGGCCGTCTGATCTGCGGCCCGCCTAACGCTGACACTGCAGACAGGCCCATTTTTTAAAAAAAAATCTGTACTGCGCATGTCTGACGGCAAGCCATGCAGACCATGCAGAGTACAGATAACCCGGAAGTACAGAGGTCCGCGCGGATGCCGACGCCTGCCCACAGATTCTGCTGCGGGCTCCTGCACACTGAATCCGACCCACCCGTGAATATGAGGCCTAAGTCACCCATTTCTTTTCTGTCCACCAATGTTCTCCCTTGGAATATTCCAGCAGTAATCAGTCGACATTGCAGGAATCCACTTTCCTTCATACCGGTTTTCGATTGCAGGTATGTCCTAGTGAAATCTTTCACCATGCTCATCCGATAAGTCGCTGCATCTCAGACAGTTGATAAATGAGGCCCATGGTTTTAATGGTCAATACACTGTAACAAAATAGTACAATATAGAATATCCTACTTTCTTCTGATGTGTGTAACTTCATTATCTTGCCTAACAGACAATTTTGGTTGTCATATTTGGATTCAGCACCCTAAATCTAGCTAAAAACCACTGATTTGTACGGAGGAGAATTCTCTCTTGTAGCACAATGAGTTTGCAGCGTGTGCAGTAGGACTAGGGCTCTACTGACTTTCATTTTACAATATATTCCCATTTCAGACATTTATTTCATATCTACAGGTATGCAATAAATACCTCACTGGTGGTGGTCCCATCAGATGAGGTGGCCGCATCAAGCTGCAGACAGGGGGCGCCCAAAGGAGGAGGTGTGATGAGACGGAAATACATCTTTAAGCTATATTTGCATAAGCCAGGACCCCCACTATAATACATATAGCTTGCTCTGTAAAAGCTATCATTGCAGTTGCTATAACATTGACCCCAGAATTCGCCATTCCGAATGCTGAACAGTCTTCTATTACAATCCAGTCACATTATAGTGTAAAATGCTAGTTGACTTAATAATAGTCGGAAACATCTGTCACTTGGAGAATGGATGAGTCACATGCCATTTTATTTATGTTACTCAGGGCGCCATGCCAGGACTCTGCCGCTATAGTACGGGAGCATGCCTAGAATGTAGATTCTCATCTTGTTTTCCTAAAGTGACTGGTGGTGTCAAAACTTTTCGGCTCTTCTTCAAATTATATGGGAAGCATAGTGGAAGAAAATAGAGGCCATATGGCAGATATAGCCACCCAGAGCATGAGAAACAATTAAAGGGAATGTTCACTTTTAATAACCATTTTTGTAATTCAAGTGGGTCGAAATTCTGTCCTGATCATATTATATAGTGATCTCTCAAGATACAACGACCTCAGGATATAATGTTTTCACCATACTATGGTCTTTCCTGGGCCTTTGTAACTTGAAACCAGACTCCCTATACAATGTCCCAGACCGTCCGGATGGATCTGCAGTGCATACAGTTCAATGGAAATTCCAGCCAATCAGTTAGGCATTTTACTGGTAAAGCCCCTGTATTAACGAAGCGCCTACACTGATTGGCTGTCTAGTGGTGCCTATCTGCAGCCTTATTACTAGGTGAGCGCCTATATGAGCATTACTACTGTCTGTGTATGGATTCTGGCTTGGTTTTCAATTCCCACTCCTTGCTCTACAGACCTGTATAAAGGGTCAAGCATTGATTTGAAGGAATGCTGCTATCCAATAGGTGGCGCTGCAGCAGTATTGTTCCTTCTTTCTTATTTGCATATTACCCAGAAGAGCATGGATGGCCTTATAAGTCTCCTCACTCACCTTTTTGGTGCTCTCCCTAAGGAGTGATGATACCCCTTCCGTCCAAAGTCTACACAAAATGGTTCAGATTTTGATTCCAATTTTCTGTGGATTTTTTCGCATGTGCGAACATACCCGAAGGGTGGACCACGACTCATGGGCCAGAGTTTTGCGCTTTCCCCCTATACTAACAATTGCCAGCTAGCCCCTGCGCTGTGTTTGGCTGATAGAGCTACAACTCACCTCTGTTGCTTGAGGTGACGTCCCAACACCTAGCGTGTATTATTATAATTTGGGAAGCAGGGGTGCCAAAAAAACATTTCATACAGAGAGCCATCTAAACTAAGGCCAGCCTTGGTCATGGCCAACTTTGCCGCGTAAAGATGACTCTGCACCAGCTCTTCACTTCATGTGATGAGCCAATTACTGCTTTTATCGAAGGTTGTGAACTAATTTAAGCGCCTCGCTCCTCCAGCCCCGCGACGATAAATCCACATCATTATCCATTTATTTAGTTTCCACACTCTGAGGTGCGATCTCCTGCCTAGCACAGAGACACATTCATACCCACATATAGCTTCTGTAAATCTCTCCCTAATAATAACATCTCACAATGATGTACGCTAGTCTAATTTCTTACCCCCATAGGTGTCATTGTACGTAGGGGAGGAGGCCAGCCTCTTCGTAGGATAGTCAAGGAACTATCATTTTATCTGTCAGTCCGTTTATCAGAATTTACCATCTTGGGTGATTTCTGTTTGCAGCTTTAGTGGTACATTTTATCATCTCGTGAGCTAGCTGGATTTAGAGCAAACTAAATTGAAGATGTTTTCCTTGTCTCCATACTGACTGAAGATGCAGGAGTTACCATCAGCGTTCTTTATAGTTGACCTACGGCCATTGCTTTGTACTTTATGCATGCATAAATGCCAGGCGGAGATTCTGGCCAAAGGTTTTGCAGTAGTGCAATGCTCATGCCAACCAAAGATGAAGTCCACTTCTAGTACCGGTCATAGCGTTCTCATGCCTCATTTAGTTTGTGATCTTTTGCCATTCCTGTTGCTGACCTGGAATGCATAACTAACTATAGTTTCCGTCCCATCTTCTCTAGTATGTTTGCTTCAGTAGTCTCTAACTTGCAAGAAGTAGGACTTGAAGGAAACCTCTTGCTGAAGTCCAGGCATTGCCCAAATACATGAGACCCAAACCAAAATGTAAAATTTACTCCTATCCTCAGGAGAAGGGATAAATGTTTACTGGGAGTACAACCGCTGTGACTCCGAGACAGCCGCATCCCAATACCTCATGTGAATGGAGTGGCAGTGCACATGCTTGATCAGCATGCCATTTACTTCTATATAACGGGTGCAGATCAATGTGCTTGGCAATCTCCTTCCATCCTATAGAAGTCAATTGAGCGATGGTGGAGCATGCTTACCACTGCTCCATTTATATAGGGCATTTATGTCATGTAGGGTCCCATCAATCAGATATTTATCCCCCATGGAAAGAGGATAAATGTCTTCAATAGGAGAATTCCTTTAGGCCATGGTCAAATGAGCCTTTGTGCGCAAAAAAAAAAAGTGCTCCTCGTATAAGCTTAAAACACGTGAACGGACAAGTTTCATATGTCCTGTGACAGCTGTGGCAAAGGACCGCAATGCTATCCCATTGCTTTCAATGGGGCTGGTGCTGCTGCCGCCCTATTGAAAGCATTGGGATGAAGGCAAACCCTGCAGAGATTTTCGAGGAAGGGCTTGAAATATAAGCCTTTCCCTGAAAATAAGCCATAGCTGCTGGAAAAAAATATATACATCACCTAGCAGCGCTGTTGGGGCTTCGGCACGTCTTCTCCCCATCTTCCCGACACTCTTCTGAACCATTTCTTCTGGTTGGGGATTTAAGAAGTCCTGCCTCCTGGAAGCGCTGCCTCTGATTGGCTGAGTGCAGGGACCAATCACAGCTATTCAATGTTTGTGTATTTGCAGGTGCAAAATTTGTGTGTGCAATACGCAGAGAATATAGCCCAATGATTTCAATGGGTTCATTCACATTTCTGTATTTTGGACGCGCTTTTCAGCTGTTCTATTTTTCTGCGTATTTGTGCACCATAGGTCCCCATGAAAGTCAATGGGGGGGGGTGCGCAAATGCACATACAATACGCAAGGAGATGAATGAAACTCTTTGTAATTGCACAGGAGAAAGAACACATCTGGAACTCATTAAGACTAATTAGTCATCTCAATTGGTGCGTCTTTGTTTGCCACACACAAAAGAACATGCTCTGCGGGTGCAAAAAGTACAGTAAAATACATGCAAAAAAGCATTGCTCGTTCTGCAAAAATGCTATGCTCATGCGCGCGCAAATATGTGTGCCCTCGTGTGAAGCTGGTCTTGAGGGCTCCATTGCCGGTCATGTGTTCTTTCTTCCGGCGCTGCAGAGAGTCATCCGCACCTGCAGTACGACCGTCTTCTTCGTGCAGGAAAACAGGCGCATCGGCACCCGGATGCGCCCATGCGACTGAGCCCTAAGTCTGGGGACAGAGGGCTGAACGTGTTATGAACCAGCTCACAAATCTTTAAAAAGTTCTGCGCTCTTAACTAAATTTAATTCCCCTACTTGTTTTTGCCCATTAAAGTATAAATTTAAATTGGCATAAATGTAACTTATGTACTAGGAAACGGCATACAAATAGCACATATATAATAAAAAATAGATCCAGCTACACTTCACATAATTACAGTTTATGACGAGCTCTGTTGGTTCTGCGGGAAAAGTACATTTCAGTTTTGGATAAACAGAACTCATTCTATTTTAAACAGCTATAGCTCTGGTTATATCACCCATAACAACCTGTCCTATAAACTATTACATTATTTATCCAGCACGGTAAACTCAGTAAAAGAAGACTATAAAAAGAAAATACCAAAATAGCCGTTTTCTGTTCCTCTCACTTCTGCAAAACAGAACTAAAAAATAATTAAAACGCTATACAGTATATACTTAACCCATTCCAATCCACTGTCTGACGTCTAAAGACATTCTGATTGAAGGCTGTATGGCTCCGATGTCGGAATACGTCCGCCAGGGTATTCTTGCTGTATATTACTGGCCGCTCTGTTGTCGGGGGCCTCTCCAGCATGCCCCATACTACAGTACTGGCTCTAGCCAGCAGATGGTGCCGTTGCATAATGGCAGAAAGAAGAATAACCCCTAGGAAATCCTGAATCCAAAATTGGATTGCAAAGGGTTAAAAATTGTACCAATAAAAACTACAAATTGTCCCAGAAAAAAAGCAGACCCTCATTTAGCTCTGTCAACTGAAAAATAAAAATGCTCTGGACTTGGAATGTGGTGCCACACAAAAAGAATTTTTGTTAAAAAATATATATATTGTACAAAAGTAGTAAAATATAATAAAACCCCCTATAAATTTGGTGATGCCCTAGATTGTAATGAGCTGAGGAATAAAGTTAACCTAGTATTTAGACCACATGGGGAAACACCATAAAAATAAATCCCCCAAAAACTATGATGAAATAGCTTTTTTTCTATTGCCTCTCAGCAAAAAGAAAATAATAAAAGATAGCCAATACATTATTTGTACCCAAAAAGGGGTTCCTACAAAAGGTGGAACTTGTTCCACAAAATGCAAGGTCTCATACAGCTACATTGACGAAAAAATTAAAATGTTATGACCGCTACAACATAAAATGGGGCACCGTAGACATGCGCTGTCTGCTCTATTTTATTATGTTTAGCGCATCTCATCACCCATCACTAAATCCTGCTGTCGGAGGTAGGAACCCACGTCCGAAAATGAAAGTAAAATCGCGGTGTTTTGCCGGCCGCATGTATGAGAGTGGCCTTAGGGGGTTAAAAGGTACACTTATTACCTACAGGGAAGCTCCAATTGTGAAAGGGCGGGTGTTTCTAATATCGTGGCCATTCAGTGTATTAGGGTAGAGTTCCATCCGTTGCTAAACTGCTGAATGTAGTGATCAATGGCCTGAAATTTTACCAATAAAAGGGCAGTAATACCGTCAAAAGCTCAGGCCATTGGCCACTGTGGATTAGCGGGATTTTGGCTGCATACAGTTTAACACAAAGTGGGACTCTACCCTAAGTCTAGTTTTACCAAACACATCCGTCAAAGTCTTTTCTGAGATTAGAAAAAAGGATTCTGCTTTTTTATAGAAGCAGTGGTGCTCCTGCCTATTGCGGCGGTTCTTGGATTGCCACCTTGCTAATAGTCTGTTGTTGGTTTTGGAAATGTTTCTACATCTTCTGGCTCAGTGGTTGACATGCTTGGTCGCACCTGTGGATGATTGTTTGGGCTATTTAGCCTGATTGGAGACTGGGCTGAACTGTGGTTGATTCTCAGTCTCTCCCTGACTGGGCTACCATTCAGAAGGTTCCTGCTGGATTGTTCAGTTACTTGCTGCATCTAAAGGCTAAATACTGCATTTGTTTGCATTGTTATTATGGGTTTCTGGTTTTGTTTCCTTTCTCCACGTGGGGTCAACTAGGGGTCAAGGTATGCGGTCAGGGCCGTCCTTATTGGGGTGATCACCTTGCTTTCAGGCAGGGCCCTTCCCAGTGTTTGATTGCATAGGCACAGTGTTTCCCATATTTTGTTCCATTCTTGTTTTGTCATTTATTTGCATTTTTGCTAGATCTGCGAGTGAGAGATCCAGTGCAGTTAACACTGCCTATATCTGACGTTATGGCTCAAGGTCCTTCTATATGGGCTTATTATCGGACACTAATGTTCCTCCGAACATTAATTCACCCGACAATCAGGTCATGTAAAGTGACCAGCTGTAGTTTGCGGGGTGATCGTTCAGTTTCAATTAACATAAAAATGCTCGCTGATCGGCGGTACACCTCCAACAGGGAGATGTACTACCGGCCTATGATGATAAATGATCATAGTAGTGATCTTTTATCTGCATACAGCCAATTCTCAAACAGCATAAAAGAAAATGAAACGAACACCAATCGACAATGTTAGGCCTACTACCCGTGTCTGCAACCCTATTGCTGTTCTGGGCTGACGTGGACATCGCTCTGCTCCTCCTGTGTAAATGGACTCTAAGCTTCTACTTTCTATCAGCACTGCATGAGTTAATCCTCAGTGCTCTCAGCCCAACTTCAAGGTAATAGATTACTAGCCCCCTATTTAGCTGAGCTGGGGATCCTCCTTTTTTGCCTGAGTATTGGTGTGTGTTTGTCTCAGTCACCCAACATAGGTCTCTTGTCTGACTTTATTGTCTGCTCTTTATCTTGTACTCTTGTCTGTATATGTTTGTTCATTGCCTTCCTGACTTTGCACCAGATCCTGTTTATAGGTCAGCCTCTTTCATGGTGCTCGCACCGTTGCTTCTGACTCCCATGGGTCAGCTGCCAACCCCACTTGAGGAAGTAGCGGTCAGCTTGGTTTTCCGCGGCGAAGTCCGGATTCCTGTACAGGGGTTAAAGGGTGAATACCAGGGATTGGTCAGATAACGCCCTTAGGTTAACTGAAAGTCAAACTGGTTGGTTGGCACAGTGGGTCCACACTCACAGTCCGTAACAGACAAATGTATCTATTAGGGCTTGTTTCATCAGGCCAACAATTCTGCCAATGTAATAACTTCAAGAGGTTCAGTGATCCAGGGGGATTTGAGTCAGGAAGGAATTTTTTACCCTAAAATGGGGAAAATTGGCTTCTACCTCATTGGGTTTTTTTTGCCTTCCTCTGGATCAACATTGGGGGTTAATAGGCTGAACTGGATGGACGTATGTCTTTTTTCAGCCTTACATACTATGTTACGTAAAAGGGCTATTAGGCTTATCAACTGAGCTGCAATTTTAGGCAACCCATGGACAAGAGTTGTGCTGAGGTTCAGAGAAAGCAGAAAATCCCTTTAATGCTATACTACTGCATGTGCTAGTGCTGCCTTTACATTATGAATCTGTATATATGCCCAGCTGGCTATATTGTCTCTATACCTCAGATAGATGGAATTCAAGCTTAGACAAAGAGCTGTAGAGAAAAACTGAGGAATCCAGACAAATGTCATATAGAGAGAAATGTATTCATGCAGTGGGAGGTTAGATTGAAATAGATGTGGAGACAGACTGGCAGTGTCATTACAGAGATGTCTGCTGGGGAGGAGGAGAGGAGGAGGAAGGGGTCTGATCACTTCTGGGGAAGAAGAACATTTAACTTTGATTTATAGCAGTGAGATGCGGCTGAGAACAATGAGGGGAAAGGAATATAAAGGCAGGCTTAAAATAAACTGGGGCCAGGAAAATAAATTGCAGATAGAATAGACTTTCTGAATCTATTTATTAAATCTGCTATTGTTAGAGAACTGGCTGCTTATGTCCAGCATCCTGCTGCTAATAGAACCCCCTACTCATTTGTGGTCTACGCCTGCGATACATTGTCTTTGGTTTTATCCATGGGTTGTTCATCTTGTGTCAGCTGCTACTACGCTAATTGTGACAGTCGTTGAAATACCGCACCACATTAAACCGTTTTCAGTGGTGAATTTAAATGTGGGAAAAGGATTTATTCCTCCATGCCTTGGTGCACATCCATGCAATCCTATACTGGAGATAGATAGAAAGGATAGAAGAACCTGGAGAGGTAACATAGTATATAAGGCTGAAAAAAGACATATGTCCATCCAGTTCAGCCTATTACCCTGCAATGTTGATACAGAGAAAGGCAAAAAAAAACCAATGAGGTAGAAACCAATTTTTATTCCCAACTCCAATTGGGCCTTCTGAAGTAATTAGTGACTATAACATGTAATATTGTATCACTGAAGAAAATCATCCAGACTCCTTTTGAACTCTTTTAGTGAGTTCCCCATGACCACGTCCTTAGGCAAAGAGTTCCATAGTCTCACTGCTCTTACAGAAAAGAACCCCCGTCTATGTCGGTGTAGTAAGTTAACGGGAGTCTGTCATCTATTTTTAACCCTATAAACTAAGTTTATAGGCTGAAAGTAGGTGACCATGGAGTCCAGGGATGTACGTTTTATACGTACCTGCCAACGCTGTTCCCATGGTGTGAGTGCTGAAAGACGTTGCTCACAGCATTGAGTGGTGCACGAAGTAGTCCATCCGTTCTAATTTTATAATAGGTGGACTGCTTGGTAGCTCTGTTCAATGCATTGAGGGGCGGCTTCTAGCGCTGACACTGGGGAAACGATAGGCAACGTTAGTATAAAACTTACATCTCTGGACTTGACAGACCTACTTTCAGCCCATAAACTAAAAATAGGTGACAGATTTCTTTTAAAGTTTTCCAGGGAGAATAATATTGATGACCTATCCAACAGCTCGCGTTGATTTCAATGAGAGCCATACCTGACGACATGCGCCACAGCCGATCAACTATTGATGACCTATCCTGATGATAGGTCATCAGTAGTATTCTCCCTGCAAAATCCCTTTAAGACTTCCACCACAGTCAAATGGCCATATATTTGTTTCCTGTTTCATGCACATATTCTCATACCCATGTCATTATATATAATCTTCTTCTTCCCATTATTCTTGGATCTCATCAGATGAAAGCGGACAAAACACTTTATTTTGAGACTTTCTGCATATGAGATCTCAATTCTGTTCTGGAGACCAGAAAATATGACCATGTGATTGTACATTTATGCTGAATGTATAGGATGACAGGTACAGGAGACAGCTGATGTTACAAGGAAGGCTGATGTCTGGCATGAATTAATTACACAACATTGTTAGTGGGTAAATATGACAGATGTTGGAAGCAAAAAAATAAGTACACATTAAGATCCTATGTAATCTCAGTGACGGGTGCATAAGAAGAAGTCTACAGAAATGAACGGAGTAGCAGAATGAAGTTACTCTACAATGCGGCAGTACATTGCTGCTTATCTGGAAGAACAGAGATCTGCCTGGAAATCTGATCAGGTGGATTTATAACTCATAATACCTTCACTCTGCAAGAGCGTGCGGCAGACAAGGGATAATGCAACACCCAATTCTGTTGTCTGGATACATAGTCTATAAATGCATATATAGTATATTGTATAATAGCCATGCTTAGTTTATGTTGGTTAGGTGTAGTGTGCTAAGCAGAGGCGTAACTTGAAGCTTCTGGGCCCGAATGCAAAATCTGTAACAGGGCCCCCAACTATAATGCTTTATTCATAGTACTGGGCTCCCTATATGGAGAAGAGAGGCCTTATGGGCCCCCTAAGGCGCCTGGGCCCGGGTGCAACCGCATCCCCTGCATCACTTATAGTTACGCCCCTGGTGCTAAGTGTATGTAGGGTGCAAAGAAACAAGAGGCAGACTAGATAGGTTCAGCAATTATAAGGCTGGGTTCACACGAGGCGGAATTGCTGCAGAATTTCTGTGTGGAAAGTCAGCACAGCAATTCCACCCGTGGCTCCTAATCCCTGGATTAGCCAGCAAAATCTCGTCTACACGCTGCGGCCAAGCCGTTGTGGCAAAGCTGCGGGTTTTTCGGTGCGGCCATTCCGCGAGAATTTTGCTGAAATTCCATCCCATGTGACCCCAGCCTAAGGGCCCACAGTACCATTAGGCAAAGATAATTAAAGGGACAGTCTGTTTTGGACAGTCTATTTTTATTAGAAGGTCCTTTCAAAAATAAGCAAATCACAGAGTGTCTTGCTGCTTCCCATTGAAATCAATAGGATGTCTATGTAAAGCTTGGCCATGTCAGATCCTCCAGAGTGTAATACTCTTGCTCTTTGCAGCTGGCTGCTCTCTACTCCAACTATTTGATGGCTATTGTCAATGAGGGATCAGTCGATGTTAACTCAGACTGCTTGTAAACCACTGTTGGGAGAACAGGGGGTAATAAATAAGGAAATTCGGCAGCATTAGTGGTGATTAAAATATATCCAAACCTTTATTGTTCCATATTAAAAAGATGACCTGGCAACATTTCAACCATAGAGGTCTTTGTCAGGCTTGACCAAGACCTCTATGGTCAAATAAAAAAAAAAAGAGAAACAATATAGCTACAATGTATATGCTAACTTTAGAGCCAGCTTATACACTGTAGCTATATTGTTCTCTTTTTCCTAAAGATTAAATTCATTATACTGAGGGGGTATAATGGGGAGTTATATTGCTAAACATTGGTACATTTAAAAGCACATATAAGCCGCCTGCACACGGCAGAGCCGGATTCCACATGTGGAATCCTGCAGCGGAATCCGGCCCTGGCAATAGCTGCGTCCGCGCTTACCCTCTTTTCCCTCTCTTCATCTGTACTGCGGATGGTCCACATGGCTCGCCATGCGCAGTACAGATATTTTTTCCAAACTTCTACTTTTCCTGCGCTATTGCCTAGCGATGATGTGGAATCTGCGACCTTTCCGCAATGTGAACAGCAGAAGGGATGCGGGTCCGACGGCTTCCATTAACTTCAGTGGAAGCCGTCCGTGCGGAATACACTTAAAAATGGAGCATGCTGCCCTTTTTCCTCCATGAGTGGAAACCGCAATTGGTTTCTGCTCATGTCCAGGAAGAATCACTTGTCCATAGCATGCCTTGGACGTTATTTGCTGCAGATGCCCGCCGCAGATTCCGCGATGCAAATCCGTCTGTGTGCAGGCAGCCATAGTCTGCTTGTGGGTTTCAGTCTTCATTGCATTGCACAGGTGATTAATTAGGGTGGGTTACCCAATCAGGGTGTGATAAACTTCCAGTGTCCTCTCCAAACAGAGGAGGAGCAGAAGTATTACAGATAAGAGCCATATAAAGCAGACATAAGTCAGTGTGTGAGCTGAGTGTGCAGGATATAGTCCAAGTGTGCTGTTTTCTAAGTGTGCTATTTTTTATGTGTGACTTGAGATTAGTGACTTTGGATTCAGGGACATTGGAAGAGTCATTTATAGCTATTTACTCCTAATCTATTTTAATTTTTGTATATATTATCTACCTTTTGTATGATGCCCATTTAGAATGTGTTCCATGTTTGACAATGCTATCCAGTGTACAATACATCTTGTGCTATGTGACTGTAACAAGGGGGCATCCTCTACGTCTAGAGGAAAGAAGGTTTCTACACTGACATAGAAGGGGGTTCTTTACTGTAAGAGCAGTGAGACTATGGCCGAGGACATGGTGATGGGAACTCACTAAAAGAGCACAAGAGGGTCCTGGACGTCTTTCTTGAGTGTTACAATAATACATGTTATATAGAGATGAGCGAACGTTCTTGTTTAGAGCAATTACTCAAACGAGCATCGCTTTTTTCGAGTAACTGCCTACTCGGGCGAAAAGATTTGGGGGGCGCCGGGGGGAACATGGGGAGCTCTCTCTTTTGTGTTGTATGCAATGTGGTAGAACGTCAGACGAGCCAGTGATGATGTGTGTGTGGTCAGTATCACAGTATGCTCCATATAGGTTCATGTCCCCTTACCCATGGAAATGAAGTATTCCTATTTTTCCTCATATATGCGGCCACCTATCTGACAGCCACATTTTCCTACCTTGCCTCTATCTCTGCTGCCTCCTCTCTCAAATCTGAAAATCCCCATGTAATCCATGCCAAGTAGGTGTAGCCCATTCACATCTCATGTATATTTTATTCCGTCTGTAATTTCCCCGCTGTGTCTTTTTCTGCCTGATTTCGCCTCTGAAAACATCTCTTACTGATTTCACATATTTATGTGCTTAGACTTTTCTTCGTGGAGACTGCATTTAAATGAATTAATTCTGAGCAGAACAGTTTTACGCATTCAATCAATAGGACTTAGACCTTACAATTAGTTATCGCAATCTGTTAAATGAGGAGATGCTCAGAAAAATATATTAGCATACAGCTTTAATGGCTTTTTCTAATCAAGCATTCTGCTGAAGATTAATGAATCATTGCTAGGTAACGGAGCCTCCACATTGGTGTAATGCTTCATGTGCCCAACATACCCTTTGTGCCAAATGGAGTTCAGTCTCTGGCAGTACCTATTGGCACCGGATATGATGGCTACATCTGAGTGGTTGCCGATTGCTCAGATATCACTTCCTGAGAGATCAGTTTCACGTGAACGTATAACGAGTGCATTTATGCGTCTGTAATATGGATGAGTGTCCCAGGCTGAGTGTGGGTCTACTGGCCCAAATGTAGACCTTCATAGGAATCTATAATGCTCTGAGTTTGGGTCAGTAGACCCATGGTTAGACTTGGTTGATATAACAAACACTGTCAAGGCCGCCATGGACAATGTGTGGGTGTTCTATATCCCAGTGCAGTGGCCCTTTTATGGTTTACATACAAGGTCAACATGCTGGGTGGGACATGTGCATCTCTTGGATGAATAATAGAGCACATCTCAGCCCGCAGGGTGGTGCCCGTAATTTGTATGAATGGCAGGCAATGACACTCAAGCACGTTCTTTGTTGTTGGCACTGAATTAGGGCGCCCACCCACTGGCGTTCGCGATTTTCGTGCGTGAAAAACGCAGCGTTTTCATCGCGTTTTTGGCGCGTTTTCCGCGGCGTTTTCGCGGCTTTTTCGCGGCTTTTTGCGTTAATTTACATTGACATTCATGGGTGCATTAAGAGAAAAATAAGGACACATATGCAACTGACAGTTCCTATGTTAAAAATTGCAACGGACTGAAACAAAAAACGCCAGTGGACAGGAGTACATTCAAAACTAATTGCTCTTGAGAAAAAACGCAAAACGCAAAGGAAAAAAAATCGCCAGTGGGTGGGTGCCCTAAGAGTGCAAAAGGAGTACTAGTGTGCTGTAAAGGCCTCATGCACACAGGTGACACGGCCAAAAGGATTAAGTTTGACCTGTAGTCATGAGTCAAAAACATAGCCCCAGAAGCCTACTGAAAGGGGATAAGCATCCAGTGCTATAACTGTAGAACAGGTGCCAGAAAACGCCACACAGTAGCCCGGCTATCAGAGTGAACTTAAGCAACGGCGGTAGGGCACCATCTACATCCAACTTCTTTGAAGCAGCAGATCCTGAGGATTAAAGAGACTGGTGAGGGACTACGGCACCATCATAACTAGTAGAGTGACCCCAAGCTCATTGACCATAGCGCTGCCACCCCAATAGGTTGATAATGTGTTCAAACAGAAGGCCCCGCACAGACTGCATTAATTGGACATCAGCAGCCATTAGGTTGAGGGCCCGAAAAAAAAATCTGCCTCTTCATCCATTGCTGAACCTAGGAAAGATGCTGAATAAACCATATCAGTGAGATAACCCTTTTTAAGGCCCGTTTACAGTGGTCGAATTGCGGGCAACCCATGCCCGACATTCTGCCCCGCTTGTAATCACTACCGTACTGTTGCCAGAGAGACTTGCTCCGGTCCAACTGTGTGGGAGATAGAACATGCGGGGAAGAGTGTTGGGCATTGTATGCCCGACATCCAACCAGTGTAAATGTACGTTTAAGAGCCTATGCCTTATATACAACTGTAACTTGTACGTGGGCGATGAGATGTAGCATGTCCAGTGACCGCCCTTGCCATCGATTTAGAATGCCCTTTGCATACGTGAATTTAAATGTTGAGCAACTGACATCCAGTCATTCCGTTTCTGCATGCCTATCTCCCAATGCAAAAGGGCGCAGAACTGCAAAGGCCACTGCATGAATTTCACTGAGAGATACCTGCGAATCAGCTGCAGAAAATGACACTTACCAGGCACAGGCGGAGACAGTGATGTGATGGAGACTACGTTGGGCACCATTGTGACTGTGGAGATGGTGGGCAGGAGGAGAAAATTGCAGCTCAGGTTCCTCTTCACGAGCTGCATGAGAAACCAAAATTTATGCTCCGAGCAGCAACTCATGATCTATATACCTACCAGTGGGTCACTCCTCTTCCTGCTGTGGTAGACCTGGAGAAGCCCTTACCTCGGGTGGGCTGTTCTCCGCTCTGTGCCTGTGTCCTTGTCCCTCTGCAAAAATGCCAAAAACAACCATTAGCATATGATGGACAAGAAAGTACCCAGTCCTCACCTCACATTGTCAAGTGGGCATTTCAAGTATAGTATGGGGGGGCACTGTTTTTGGTGGGTTACATAACGGACAGCCCTATCATTACTCCCACAGCAAATTCTGATGATGCTGATTTCGCTAGACGCCGCTGCTGTAGGGTGAGTCCAATAGAGGAACTGGAAACCATTGGCGCGCTGACTGTGGAAAGCCTTTGGATGAGGTGTGTGTGGGGGGTGTGGGGGGGGGGCACCGCTATGTATGGAATCACCTGCGGATACACATGGCTGATTTACTTTCAAAAAGCATGAAAAATGAACATATTACTAATGAGGAACTGCTACAGCATTTGGCCTCTGTCCTTTCTGTATAGGCCCTGTACTTAGAGCGATGGCGGTATAATCTTACGCTGCCATAAGTATCTATCTTTTTTTGGGTTATAAAGCGCGCGGTATTTTAGGCGCTAATGTGTGTGTATTAACGAATGTTTTATCAGCCTATTTCGGATCAAGAATATTTAACTGAAAGGTTTTAGAAATATAAAACATAAATATTTCTGTACTGTGTCAAACAATTGTAATGTCAGGCAATCTATCAAATAATGTAGGGAAGCGTAACATTAACCCTTGCCAATCCAATTTGTATCCTGGTTTTCCTAGGGGGCTTACTCTTTTTCTGCTGTTATACAACAGTGCTATCTGCTGGCTAAAGCCAGTACTGCATGAGGTGACACGTTGGATAGGCTCCGACAGCAGAGAGGCTGGCAATATACAGTAAGAGAACCCCGACGGATGTCTACCAACATCGAAGCTGTACAGTCTTAAATCAATGTCTTAAAACGTCAGACAGTGGATTGGGAAGGGTTAAAACTGCGCCCTTCTATTACAGATGCAAGCTGTTGGCTATGGCCTCCTGCACTCAGGTGGGTCGGACCCCACATGTAGGATTCCCACATAGCGTAGCTGCCTGCACACGTTGCTGTGGCGATGACGCAACTCCTGTGGCCATTCTGCAATGATGATTGAGTAATGCCAGCAGGACAGATGGCTTCCATTGACTTCAATGTAAGCCGGCCGTGCTGTGATTTTTTTTTTTCCCGCAAACAGAAAATCGCAATTGATTTCTGCTCATGGGCAGGAAATCGCCCTTTGCCACAGCATGCTATGGGCTGGGTTTGCTGCAAAATCTGGTGGTGGAGTCCCGCTCCGGATTTTGCAATGCAAATCTGCTCATGTGCAGGAGGCCTACCTCAGGCAAGACTTCCGGAGCTGAAATACACTAATGGGCAGCAACAACAGCCAAATCTGCCACCGGGCTGACATGCGTGTATGTTGATGTCATCCATTTGACAGATGTTAAGAAATTAAAACGGACAACATGGGTAACCAAGAAAGTGAACCGTTGTGAACAAAACCAATACATAGAATACAGATTACCCAAAACTTTTTTAAAAAACAAAGTTTATTTATTTAACATAGACGCAATATTTTTTTTGTATTTCTAAAAAATCCCTTACAATAGCCCTTTCACATAGGCCCAACTTTCAGATGTGTAGAATCACAAACCATGTCCAGTGAGGAAACACAAACTTTTGCCTTTTACAGTCTGTGTAGGCTGTATCCATTGTCGCGGTCAGGTAGTGGCGGCGGTGTGGAAAATTGGGGGAGTTCTGTATACGAAGCCGTAGATGGAATGGCAGTTGGCAATGGAGGGATAGTCATTGAGTGCTAGAAGCCTTACCCATACATGTGTCCCACAGGGTGGCCAGCTTGTGCAGTGCTGCTTGGATGTACAACATAAGTCCCTTCACTCAGGCGGCCATGCAGTGCGTCTGCGCTCAGCTGCATTATCATCTTCTCAAAGCGTTCCCGTTGGGACCCATCCATGCGACGCATTTTGCATTCAACAGTCTGTCCGATATGATACAAGTCATCTGGCCCATGTCTGCAAAGGAGCTTCACCGCCTCAGTATCTTCATGTTCTCTGCTTTCCGTGCTCTCTTGCGTGAACGGGTGGTGGCTATAATAGGTCTAGGGGGATCAGTCTCTGGGGGGGTCGGTGCGGTATTGCTTGCTTCAGCCGTCACTGTGTCTAACAGTCCCTGCACCATCGTGCCCTGTTGGAAAAATTTTAAAAGTGTGTATTTTAGCGCAAAAAGGAACATACGAAAATGCTAATAACTGTGTACTCTTTAAGGTAGGCTAGTCATGTACTTACGCTGTTCAATTCAGGCAGGGTATTTCTTGGAGCTTTAAGCGAAGGTTTGTCGTGTTGAATCCTCAGCTGTGGTCTCTAGGTCTTCAGAGGGATTCTAAAATAATGCATCTTTCTATACCCTCTTGATGGGATACAGTGCTATTCCTTCAATCCTTCACATTGGTCTCATTAATTAGATACCTATTAGAATATGTCTATACTCCGCATTGTTTAGTTTTGTATGAACCTACTGATTTGTTTCTATGCCATAGCTGGGAACACCTACACCAGCCATTGCTTGGTTTTTCACTAATTTACAAACTTGACACCTAGAGATTCTTTAAAAGGTCAATTCACAAAAAACATGTTTATCCGACACACCTAGAGATTCTTTTACATTTCAATCCAAAAAGTACTTGTTTTTGCAGCAACTTGTTTTTCCTACTGATTCGTTCGCAATTCCTTTTCATTGATTGCCTATAGTAGGCGATTTTTTTTCAAGTAATTTACTTTTATAACAACTTTTAAACGAATTTTGAGCGATAATCGTTGCGTCTGAATGGCCCTCTAATCTACCTGCCATAAAGGGTCCCAAAGGCCCATAAATGGTCCATTATGGTCACTTCCATGTGGAGGCAGAATTATTTTGGATAATTTTGTGCTGTGGGTACAATGTTATAGACTGGAGGTGCAACTAGAGGCTCTTGGGCCCCAATACAAAATCTGTAACAGGGCCCCTACCTAGTATGTGGTGTTTAAAATAATGGTGACTTCTTATATGATGGAGAGGTCTTTGGACCTATTAAGTCTCTAGAGTCTGGTAGCAACTGCTACCCCTGCACCCCTATAGCTATGCCCCTGTTTTGGACTATTGAATTCTGGCACTACTGTTCTGTCCATACTACTATCTGGACATTGTAATGTGAAATATCTGTAAGATGGCACCACTACAGAGATAGCAGACAGAACAGTCTGTAATAAATCGGGTCATTGGCACTTACAGAACCCCATATTGAAGTGACCGACATACAGTATGCTTCTATGCGGAAGAACAGCTAGCCCAAAAGCCATTTAACGGGTCACTCTTTCTATATGCTATAAATTGGGCAAAAGGAGTTAAAACTACTAAATCATTTACTGGGCTGAATGCTGAAAAGTGTAACAGAAGAATTACCAAAATGTTTTTGTATGTTTTTACCCTTCCATTTTTATGAGACAGATAATGAAGAAATAGGCTCGGTAATAACCAGCAATGACTGCAGTGATTCACACTCTAATTATCTATATAAATATCTCAGACATGTAAATATGACTCATGATTTCTATTAAGCGGGAACGGAAAAGAAAGCCAAAATGATGATACTATACTTAAGAATTAAAGAGCTTCTCTATGGCTAGAACAGTGCTAGCCTACGCTTGATCACTGTTGGATCGCTGGGGGTCGAATCTGTAGGACCCTCTGACAATCAACACAATGGTGGAGCCGCGGCGTTCTTGGGAGTTCTGCAGAACTTTCAATCTTTAGATAGAAACAATGGCTCATCCATAAACTAAGCTGTAATGCATCATGACTTAAGTGCCTGTTATAGGACCTGCAGATTATATATCCCCTCCACCCCCAGCTAATGCTTGATTCAGTCAATCAATCAAGAGATACTATGTTGTTTTCATTTTCAAGCACTATACATCTATTAGCATGGATGCCAGATTAAAGGAATTGAATCTGTGTTTTCAAAAATTTTTAACCCTTAGGGACACAGCTTAGACTCTTGAGTAGTCTTGCTTTTTTGATCTATGAGTGTAGTTTTTTTTAATTTTGTATTTAATTTTTCTTTTGACTGTGCGGATTAGGACCTTTGTTTTGCCCAGAGCATTGGCCTACATATTGGCGGCCACATCTATATATATAAAAATGAATGTATGTCTGTCTGTCTGTTTGTCTTTATGCGCTACTACATCATTCATCCGATCGCCATGAAACTTTGGGAAGTTGTTGAGTGCACTCCTGGGAAGATTATAGGCATAGTACAACTATCCTACGATAAATGGCGCGCGTGCGAGCATCGTCAACAGTTACCCCCCCCTTGTAGATCGTTCGATTTCCATCATTGCCACTAATTCTCTCACTTCCCGATGTCATAGAAACATGAAATTTGGCACGAGCATTGATTATGTCATAAATAGGAAAAGCTAATGGGTCCCAACTCGATTATTCAATTCTAAGTGCAAAAGAATTAGCGTCCAAATTTTAAGTACAAAATCTAATTCTCTCACTTCCCAATGTCATAGAAACTTGAAATTTGGCACGAGCATTGATTATGTCATAAATAGGAAACGTTAATGGGTCCCAACTCGATTATTCAAGTCTAAGCGCAAAAGAATTAGCGTCCAAATTTTACGTACGGAATCTAATTCTCTCACTTCCCGATGTCATCAATATATATAAAAATGAATGAATGTCTGTCTGTCTGTCCTTTATGCATTACTACACCATTCATCCAATCACCATGAAACTTTGGGAAATTGTTGAGTACACTCCTGGGAAGATTACTGGCATAGTACAACTATGTCAATCCGGGTATACAGGCAGGTAGGAACTATTAGGGGTTGATCCAGGGAACAGTCTGATTGCCATTAGGGAGTCGGGAAGGAATTTTTTTCCCCAAAAGGGCTAAATTGGCTTCTGCCCTTGGGGTTTTTTGCCTTCCTCTGGATTAACACAGGAGGATAGACAGGCTGGACTAGATGGACATTGTCTTCATTCAGCCTTATATACTATGTTACTATCCTACGATAGGTGGCGCGGGTGCCAGCATCGTCGACAGTTATGCCCCCCAGACAAAGATCGTTTGATTTCCATCTCAAGCACGAAAGTCATGCCGCCGTTAAACTATGAGTTTAATAAACCCTTGCACTTCAGCATTGTTTTTTGTTGCATGCGTCTGCCACTGTGTGGGACTGTATCGTTAGGACTCTCGACCCTATTATTCGATATCACCAAGTATGTTAATAGGAGTTTGTGGCACAGAAGGGTTAATTTTTATTGCTCACAAGGGTTAAGCAGTTGAGATGACTGATGCATATAATTTCATATGCGCTTTGTTTTCACTTTCTCTCATACGGTTTCCTATACAACTCAATTGTGAGCTAATCCTATATTCTGCCGAGCTCAGCAATCGAGGATTCCATAAAGCTGAAATATGTAAATGTTTGGAGTGTGCAGATAACCAGCTGCTATTTTCCTCATGGCACGGAGACATTGTATGCGAAAACAACGTAGTCATCCCTGTTTGAAATCTGTTAAGATTTATGTTCCTGATTCGGCTAAAATACTAAATATTGTAAAACATTACGTAGAGTTATTTTCTTCTGAACTGAAATTAGATCCATTTACGACCTCCTGCCTCACTTCACATATAAAGGCCATAAAATGTGAACGATTGCTCAGCAAGAGTAAAATTCAGGAACAATCTGCTACCTGGAAGCGTGAGATAACAAGGAAATGTGTGCATTACACTTACTGTTCTATGGCTGAGGACTGGGATGTAATCTACACCAAACTACAGGGCGAACACAAGAAACTGCATGTAGACATAATTAGCTGGCATCGCATTATTACAGGAGGCTACATAGCGGCCCTCCGATATCAGAGGAGGTGAGGGCCAGCCATATATTGGATAACACCTTGTGTGAATCTATTATGCAGTTTGCAAGTAACCGTGCCATACCTAGTTATAGCATTATACTCTAAGGGTGAAGTCAGACGATCGCTCTTTTGCGTGCGCCTATGAGCGCAAAAAAAGTGCGTATGATAGGACCATTGGTTCCCTATGTAGTGTTCAGATGTAGAAGAAAGGATGGGACAGCGCCTTGGGATAAAATACACTAAATATCCGGATCCAATAGAGGCAATACCAAGTTAATACAGATCCAAACCATATGCGATCCACTCAATGGAGAGCTGCAGCAATAAGAAATAATAAACCCTCCATCAACATGTGATGGAGGGCAGAAAGTCACAAGAAAATGTAAAACAAGCTGCGCTCCAAACATATAGAATGAAAATGTACTCACTAGAGGGAGCAGGTACCCAGTAAACCAAGTAACAATTCTCCCCTCTCAAAATCCAGAGTAGCCTTGAATAAAAGTAATCCGGATCCCACGTCCACCAGGGTCAAATCAGGTCCATAGGAAATCCAGATGGTGTAAAGACAGATTTATTTACATAAACAAGAGGTTCCCCTACTGGGGAGCCAGCAACACATACGACGCGTTTCAAAACAGGCTGTAAATTGCCAAAACGCGTTGTATGTGTTGCTGGCTCCCCAGTAGGGGAACCTCTTGTTTATGTAAATAAATCTGTCTTTACACCATCTGGATTTCCTATGGACCTGATTCGACCCTGATGGACGAGTTTACTGGGTACCTGCTCCCCTCTCCTGAGTGAGTACATTTTCATTCTATATATTTGGAACGCAGCTTATTTTACATTTTCTAGTGTTCAGATGTCCATCTTTTACAGGCGCAAAATACTCAGACCTGCAAAAGATAGGACATCCGTGTGCTGGGAAGCTCCGTGCTGTGCATAAAATATCCCCATAGGGAGTCCCCTCATCACTGAACACTGTGAAAGCATTGTCACAGTGTTCAGTGACAAGGGGACTCCATGTGGGGATGAAGGAACCCCCTGCCACAGCTGTGGCAGTGGATCGTGACCTTCTGTCATTGCTTTCAATGGGGTCGGCGCTACAGCTTCCAGCCCAGTGAAAGCAATGGGATACAGGCAACCCCCACAGTTATTTTCGGAGAAGGGCTTGAAATATAAGCCCTTCCCTGAAAATCATCCCTAGCTGGTGTAAAAAATTAAATATATATATCACCTGTCCGCCACTGTCAGGGCACAGACGTGTCTTGTCGCTTGGTCCCCGGCAGTGTTCTAAAGCTCTTTCAGCAGGCGGGAAATTAAAAATCCCTGCCTCCTGAAAGCAATGGTCTGATTGGCTGAGCAATCAGCAAATCACAAGCAGCGCTCAGCCATTCCTTGAATGACAGCTAAGCGCTGCCTGTGATTAGTCACAGTGCTCAGCCAATCAGAGGCAGCACTCAGCCATTCATTGAATTCACATCCATGCAGCGCATTTTTTTGCACAGCACAGATACATGCACAAATACACACTTGTCTGACTGAGCCTTAAAATTCCTGGTGTGAGGGTGGCTGGGATCTAGCTGAGATGACTCCTTATCCCCTGTCTTAGGTAGAGCCAATTCAACCAGTACTACGTTTGTGACTGGTAGGCTGTCTTTGGTTTGGGTCTATGATGGCACCAGAAAGGGGGTCCTAATGCTTCTATGCTGCATGGTGGGCAGCAGTGACATTAAGCCCTTGTGGCCAGGATCCGTCAACAACAGAGTTGGGACAGGTCAATGCGAAATCTTTTTGTAATAGCTAAGTGGTAGAGGCATCCAGCAAGAACAGTTGGGATAATGTTCGTAGCCAGATGTGACTTGGAATGCTCAGAATCTTTTCTTTTAAGAAATGTATCTCAGGCCGGTCTAGCGGCAAAATTCGTACAGAGTCCGTATAAAGGGAACATTTGTAGAACACTAAACGTCATTAATATAAAAGGCAGTACTCATCCGCAGTCATTGACTTGTATAGTCCTTGAATATGAACAGTCGCTAACTAAGTTAAGTCCTTAGTGCCAATGTGCTATGTGCAAAGGAATGCTATGCGCTCACTGTGGCGGTTTATCACAGGCCTTACCTAAACCGGTTTCCAGTGTTTTTAGAAAGAAGTAGCTGCACATATTCATGGGGATGCCTGTTCCAACTTTCTTTGGAGCAGAAAGTTGTCCATAGGGAAAGAGGCAAGCTGGTGTAGAGTTGGGGCCAGCTAACTGAGAGGTCAACTTTACTGCCTGTTGCTTACTCTGGAGCCCCCCAAAATACTTCCCTCCCGGAAGTCGGTCAGAAAAATCGCATGTAAGAGGAGCGGCCCACCCCAATAACCCACTTTATACCTTTCTTAGAGTACCAGCAAACAAAACATAACCTTCCATTTCCTGTCAACCCCTCCATCCTTCCCCAACGCCTGGCTCCTGGGGATCCGGATACTCTTCATCCCAGGGGCTTACCTTAAGGAGGTAGATGTGTGCGGCATTCTGCCAGTAGAAGTCCCGGTAGCAAGGGTTGCAGATGGTAGGTTCATGGAGAAGCATTGTCAGAGGTAGCAACCCTATAATAAAACTTGTAAACTTGCAACCGAAACTTTATTCAGAATTCGCCAAGGCAATCTTACAGGAAACTTTTGATGGAGATGATTGCTGCTAAAGGGGATCTACAGGTCATAACGTTCAAGGATTCACTTACTTTTACTCCCTGCCTTGTGCATCTTTACTCATTGCGCTCAATTAAAAGCGCATCTGTTTGTGTGCTATTAGTTTAGTTAGACGGTGCTTGTCTATAATTGTAACTTCCATAACAATTAGACCACATTTTATTAGTGCTTAATGCAGAGATCTAGGTAATTCCAAAGGGTTCACTTACTTGTTCATGCAGCAGTGTATATACTAATATACAGTATATTCATTTCATTTTATATCTCTAGCTTTACAATAAACTATCTGTAAAAACAGCCTTGATCCTGATGAGACGCCACAATCAACCTAATACTTTATTTTATTCCTAATTTCATTTAAATTGCAAATGATTTCTTACAAATGAGTCACTTAGTATTCGATTCCATTAACCCCTAATTTCTGCTAAGATTGTATCCCAGTGCTCTGAAATATTAAAACTGCACAAAAGTCTAATTTTCTGATCTCTCGAGTGCAATATCTTACAGGATGAAATTCATGGCCCATCATTAAGTCATCAATAATGCAGAGCCAATAAGAAGAATGTAATTGAGATCTGTATTCATGATCACATAACCTTGGTCTAATCTCCGTAATGTAGGGTAGACTACATGAAAACTCACAGACAGAGGTGTCATCACTGAGGAGAACAGCAACATATTTTGTGCTTGATTACATCATAGTTGAGGTATATCCTATCATTACATCAACGTTGATTAAAGACCCATGCAGATAACCACCTTGCTAAATGAAAGATGGCACAAAATGTTTATGGCACTTGCAGAGGAAATGTGCTTAAAACAGGGTCCTTCAAAAAACAGGTTAGAGAAGTGGGGAAATGCAACAACCATTAAAATGAATGGCTTTCTATGTGATTCATGGATGGTGCGTCCAACAGAACAGCTCTACATACTCGCTCAATTGGAGCCATAGTAGTTCATATGGACACAAGTTGACTTAATCAGACAACCCCTTTAAAGCCTATATAGTCAGCCTGGGGCTTTATTCCAATGAGCATATATTGGCCAGCCGTTTTCACTGCCGGCTGATATACACTGTGATCTGATGCATTGGATTCCAATACATCAAATCATATGGCCGTATTCCTGAGACATAAAAGCACCCCACTGGCCAATATAGCACTGGGCGTTTTTAAGTTGGGTCTAAAAGATAGTCGTGGAACTATCTTTTGGACCAGAATACGTTGGCCCTGCATGAGCTCCTATGGGAGCCAATGACAGCGGCCGGAGGTGGGAGGGAGTTTTGCAGCATGAGGGTAGATCAGTGCGAGCAGTCAGTCCTCCACAGGCAATGTCTATACAGGGGTATGTGGAAACAGAGGTGCCAACTACCAGTGCTTAATATAGCATAGAGTCCACTCAGGAGGACAAGGACAATAAAGAGGAACTGGAAGATGCTGAAGTACTAGACCCAATGTGGTATGAAGGTAGGGAGTGTCATCATAGCAGCTGGGAGGGAGGAGAGGAAGAGGCAGACATTGTGGGGTAGCACCCTCCCAAGACAGGAAGTTGGGTATCCCAGAAAAGCAGAAGGGCCGTACTGCCACCATCAGCTACTACTAGCTGCAGCAACAACATCAGGCCCACAGCTAGGTCTGCTCACAGGACCTGTACAGCCTCAGCATTCTTTGAACCGCATGTAATGACAGAAGAGTGGTCATTTGTAAAATCTGTGGTAAGTGTTTAAAATGTGGCAAGAACACAAACCACCTCAACGCAACATGCCTTGGAGAGCACACCTGGGCCAGAGAACTAAGAGTCAGCCTCATCCTGCTCCTTCTCCGGGTGCTTTAGATTTGTACTCCCCTTGACATTATTGGTAATTAGGATTGGGTTGTTCAATTTTTGGAAAATTGGGTCAATCACTCCCAACTCAATTATTCCAATAATCACTCATCACTACTCAACAGTCCACCTCCTTGTCTCTGTGCATAGATGGCACCTACTAAAAGGGGCCTCTTCTATGCATCTTCTGAAAAGGACTGTGGTAGAGACACCCTGGAACCTATCCTAACGTTATCATAAAGGCAGTCTTGTATGTCAGCTCAATGTCTGAGCAATAAAGTTCTATGGTTCTTCTAGCTTTTAGGGTATCTTTCTGACCCTGATCACCTACTAACAACTCAGCCTATTTTTGAATTGTATATTCTATTAAGTTTTGAACAAGGGGACTACCAGAACAGATAACAATGAATAAGCCATATACCAATATGATGTTTCATATCACAACCTGCAAAAGCAAGCACATACAGTCTAAGTCTAGAGTCTGTGTGTCTGACCATAGTTTGAAAGAAGCACTACTTGTATATTGTAAGTCCCAGATTGGAAGAAGGTTTGTATATTTTTTAAAGTAGGGCTAGGGATTTTAGAGAGGGCAATCTCTCCTTTTTCGTAACCTGACAGTACTACAGATATCCATCAATATAGCAAAATTAAAATTGGGGTTAGGTATAACAAACACGATCAGCAATAATATTGGAGCGAAGGAAGAGATTTAATGGAGAACATATAGGTTATGCTGACCTTAAAGGGGCTGTCCCATGAAATTAACTTATTCTCTAGCACAGGATGGGTGATAACAAATTGACAAGTGGGTGTCCAAGTGGTTAGATTCTGTGGATGGTACATAATTAAATCATTTTATGGAACAACCCCTTTAAGTCATCATATAACAGTAGAAATAGGTCATCAATTTGTTTTTGTCCAGAAGTTGTCCTAGGAGGGGCAGGTAGCATAGAAAAAGGGAAGCAAATTCTTTAGGCTGACTACTATGTATTCTATACTGCAGATATCTGCAATCCTAACCTACTATACAGATCACATTGAGAAGGCAGAGAGGCTCACTTCTAATGCAGAGCTATGAGGCACTTGGCAGTTGTGAGGAGATGGAGAAGAAGCCTAGCACTCAGTTTACGAAGCCCTCTCGAGGCAACATTAAGAAGGAATTGGAGGGACTTCCGCCCAAGACACAGAGGGAGCAGGACGTGTTCTACAGAGCTCCTGCGAACACAGCCTCCCAGAGCCACCGGGACCCTCTGGTGCCCTACAAAAGCAGCTGCCGGGGACGAACATCTCCCCGGCTTGCGAGGCAGAAGCCCCCCACACCCCAAAGACACCCGGGAAGCCCCCGGGAGACCCCGCAACGCGACACGCGGAACCCCCAAACCGGGACACGGGCGGGAGGAGAGAGAGGACACGGGGCCCGGGGCACACCGAAACGCAACCAACCAGCGGAGGGACTCACCGAATCGTTGACCGCGACAGGAGACGCGCCGAGGATCCCCCGGGGTGCCGCGGCCTGGGAGACATCTGAGACCGGGGCCCGGACTTCCGGTCACGAAGGCCGCGAAACCCCCTGATCGGAGAGGGCCCCCGTGGAGCCCCAGGGGGAGCCCGGAGGACCCGCTGAGAGACATCGGCACACGGGGAGAAGGCGGAGAGGCGGAGGCAGAGCGGCGGCGTGAGCCGCGATCCAGCCACCCGGCCGCGATAGCCAGCACACGGAGCGGCGCGAGAAAGGTAACCTCCCCAGGGTATCCGGACGACCCGGAGATCCCCTCCGGGACACAACCGCCACCCGCGGAGCGACCGGAGCGCCGCGGCCTAGCAGAACCAGAAGCCGCGGCCTAAATTTCTGGCAGTGACGTCAGCAACAAACCCCGCCCACTACGGTGGCCGCGGGAGCGGCGATTACGAGACCGACCTCCCTGACTGAGGCGCGCCGCGGCCCGGCGGCACTCGAATCACCGGCCCCGACCGAGGGGGGGCTGCCGGCAGGCCGTGACCCGACGAGACACAGGGGCTGAGGCGCGGGGCCTCGGGGGAGATACCAGCGGCCCGGTGAGTAAGGGGAAGGACACAGAACCCCCCCACAGAAGACTGGATAACCCCCACCCACACATCACCCTAGAAACCGGCCACAGGGAAACCAGCAAGGGGAAAACAAAAGACACACCATACATAAGCCCCCATACGAACTGTAGACAAACCCCACCAGACCGTGGCCCGGGGCAGTGCCCCAACAACACAGCAAGGGCATAAACAAGGCCTGAGAGGAGGGGGAGAAAAAGAAAGGAGGAACACAGAAGGGTAACGCGCCTAAAGAAAAGGAGAACACCCCAAGAGGGGGGGGAGGTGGAAAAGGGGAAGAAAACGAACAAGAGGAGAAAGACAGCAGCAAAACAGAGACCCCCCAACCCTGCAGAATAGAGTGGAGGCGAGAAAGGAGACAGAAGTGAACATAACAAGAACAAAGTCCACCAGAAAAACCCAATAGAACCACTCAAACAAAAATGCAAGAATAATAACTAAACGAGAAGCCGCATCCGCACCGAAAAAACCAGCAACAAAACAATAACGAACTTGGAAACAGGGAAAAAGCAGCTCTCCGTACACTAAATCTGCATACCCACCAGAACCGAAAACTGAAATATGGACAAATATCTAAACGAACGTAGTTCAAATACTTCAACGCGAGCAACACGCCAGATAGATATAGACAAAACAAACTCAGGGGGAAAGCAGAAAAACAGACCGACCAAAAGTACAAAAGAAAAAGAGAGCAAGAATACTCAACAACCCACACCCTCCCCAAGAAACGCCTCACCCCGAGCCACAACAACATCGGACCAAAACCCTGAAACTCCGCCTCCACAAACCGCCACATCACCGATGGATAACAGTGCAGAAATGACACAGGCCACAATGGTGGCGCAAGAGGTCTCAAAAATATTACTACCATTATTTGACAACAGATTAGAGACATTGCACAAATCTATAAATTCAGCTCTATCGCAAATTACAGACAACACTCAAAGACTGACAGAGCTGGAAGCAAAGTCCCAAAACACAGACCAATCCATAGCCACCTTAGAAGCCTCATTACAAAGAAGCCGATTAGAAACCGAAGCACTCCGGGAAAAAATAGACGACCTAGAGAACAGACATCGACGCAATAATCTACGCTTTGTGGGAATCCCGGAATCGGTAACCAACGCCCAACTCTCGACATACCTAACCACTGACCTACCACAAGCCCTTCAACTCAACATGCCAAATGACCCCTTAATAATTGAAAGGGCCCACAGAATCGGCCCACCAGGAGACGGACGCAACAACCGAACCCGACCACGACTAGTGATAGCCAAATACATGCACTGGGCAACGAAAGAGGAGGTTTTACAGGCCTACAGACGACGAAAAGAACTGATAATTCAAGGAGTGAAAATCCTCATATTTCAGGACTTCTCAGCTGCAGTCTCTCAAAAACGCAAATTATTCACTCCAATTTGTCAAGCCCTACACGAACAAAACACACGTTTTCAACTGCTGTATCCCGCAAAACTTCGGGTTCAAGAAGGCAATAGAACTTTGATATTTAACAATCCGGAAGACGCAAGGAGACACCTACAACTGGAAGAAGAAGACGGAAGAGGATGAGACAGAAAGAAAAAGGGAACTGGGTCCCTGATCCCCCAACACGACCCTGATCCAAATAATGCGGATGTGGCAGCACTAATGCAAAAGAAAAGATTGCATACATGTTTTATGTTTATATAAGTTTTTCTATGTTTTTCACTATGACCCATTTGAATTCTAGGAGAGAACCCAACAGGGAGATCGAAGGGCCCAGCCGACACGGCACGACCACTATTCAGTTGCACCCACGGCTCGCTGGGACCGGGGGATGCGACGACAGAAAGGCACTCACAACGGTAAATATGACCAAAACACATACATTAACATGCCTATAGACGTAGAGACTACAGATTACCACACACCCAAAACACTACAAATCCTATCATGGAATGTAGATGGTCTTAACACACCTATTAAGCGAAAAAAAGTACTAACACACTTGAAGAGACACAAACCAGACATTGTATTCCTGCAGGAAACACATTGGAAAAAAGAGGGAAAGGGCGAGCTGAGAGCACCGTGGATAGAAACATGCTACACAGCCTCACATACATCAGCATCACGAGGAGTAGCCATCCTGATAAGGAAAAACATACCACACACGATGATACAAACCATAGCAGATCCACAAGGGAGATTCCTGGTGCTGAGGGTCAGCATAGACTCACAAACATATTGCCTGGTGAACATATACGCCCCCAACACAGACCAACCAAAATTCTATGCAACATTAACTGAACAGCTACAACCTTACCTAAACGACCACATAATCCTGGGGGGAGACTTTAATGGCATACAAGACGACTCACTAGACAGAACAGGACCTTCCACCCAACCAACCCTAACCACACAAGCGCTAATCACACTAATAGACCAACTTCACGTGTGCGACCCGTGGCGACTTTCAAACCCAACCAGCAGAGAATATACATGCTGCTCCAACGCCCATCACTCGTTTTCTCGGATAGACTTTTTTCTAATATCGAACAAAATATTCGATTGCCACCGGCAATCTATAATTCATCCGATATCTCTAAGCGATCACGCACCGATCGCAACAACATTACAACTGGTCCCTTCTCGGAGGCTGTCACGGCTGTGGCGTTTCCCCTCCTACCTACGGGAATCGGAAGAGTTTAGAGAATACATAAAACTACACTGGAATAACTACGCAGACGACAACAGCGAACACATAGACAACATAGCACTCTTCTGGCAGGCCTCGAAGGCAGTGATGAGAGGCCACATCATAAGCTACGTGTCCCACAAAAGGAAAAAATTCCAAACAGAATTCGAGGCCTTACACAGTTCTCTCTTGACAACACAAAAAGAACACATAGACGCTCAAGATGATAACTCATATCAAATATTCCTCACAGCAAAACACCTGCTAAATGAATTCGTACACACACATGCACATTGGCAAACACAACTAACAAAAAATAAATTTTATAGGTGGGGCAACAAGACGGGGCGACTGTTAGCAAACCTAACCAAACAAAGACAGCCACATAAACCAATATTAACCCTAAGGGGCACCAACGATAATACCCTGATGACAAAGCAGGAAGAGATAACCCAAACACTTTACGAATATTTTGAAAACCTATACCGGGCAGAACCAGCAAACATACAGGACATCCACAATTTTTTAGAAACTATGAGCTTGCCGAGACTCACAGAGGAACAAAAAACAGTACTGAATGCAGATATACGAGAGGAGGAGGTTCGGGACGTAATCGCAGCGGCAGCAGGGGGAAAGACGCCGGGACCGGATGGTCTCACAACAGAATATTACAAAATACTAACAACAGACATAGTACCAGTGCTGACCCAACTATACAATGCAATATACATGGAAGATACCCAAATAGAGGACTTTGGCACTTCCAGAACAATTCTACTCCCCAAACAAAATAAAGACCCGACTGACCCGCGATCATACAGACCGATCGCACTACTAAACTGCGACTATAAATTCTTATCCAAAATACTAGCAGACAGACTTCAAACCATCCTACCGTCCATACTAGACACATCGCAAAAAGGCTTCACGCAAGGACGTAGTGCCCTAAAAAACATCAGGGCCGCCATAGCGGCAACTGTGGCAGCACAAAACCCTGAAAACCCCATAACAATGCTCCTCAGCCTAGACGCTGAGAAAGCTTTTGACAAAATGGCCTGGCCATTCCTAAACGTACTGCTGAAAAAAAGAGGGTTTGGACAGACCTTTGCAAACTATATCAACACAACACAAACAAACGCCACCACAATCCTCACAGTCAATGGCCATAATACCCCCCACATCGACCTTTTTAGAGGAGCTCGACAGGGTTGCCCCCTTTCACCATTACTGTTCAACATATCAATTGACCCGCTACTCAGATTCCTAACACACACCACACTTTATACAGGGGCGTGCTACGGAGAAACAAGGATAAAGGTAGAAGCATTTGCTGACGACCTCTTACTCATAGTCAACAACCCTAGGGAAACACTATCACCCCTATTACGGGAAATAGAAAGAATAGGCAAACTCTCAGGTTACACCCTGAACCTGGACAAAACAGAAGCACTACTACTTAGAGGACCAGCGAAACCCACATGGGCAAACCAACACCCATTCAAATGGGAAAAACATTCCATACAATATTTGGGGATTCAACTCACAAAAAACCCTTCTGCACTCTACCACACAAATATTGAACCATACGTCAAAAAACTAGAAACGACCCTAAATGTATGGAAGAACTTCACGGTCTCCTTTCTGGGGAGAATCAACCTCTTAAAAATGGTAGAATTCCCACGATTACTATATATCCTGCATTCACTCCCCATATTTCTAAAATTGAAAGACATAAAGAAGATCAACTATCTATATAGAAAATTCATCTGGGGAGGGGGAAGACCACGCATTGCCCTTAAAACCCTACACAAACACAAGGACAATGGCGGCACCAACCTACCAAATATAAGGGATTATAACCTAGCAGCACAAGCGAGATTTATCCATGACTGGATTTATTCCAAGTCGCACTTTACAAACACGCCACTAGAACAAATAATGGCCAAGCCAATACAATTACAAAATGTACTCCACCAACCATACTCAGAACTGCCAAAGCAAATTAAACATAACCCCCTGATATTAGCAGCGTGGAAAGCATGGAACAAACTACGTAGAGACAGTCAAACGTCACCACACATATCCCCACACTTGACATTCATAAACAACCCCAATTTTCAGGACGGAAAACCCCACAACATCTTTTTCGAATGGAAGGCGCACGGGTTGGACTCAATAGATAAATTACTGCACAAAAAGGAAAAAAGAATCCTAACTCATACAGAAACAAAACAAAAATACCCCGAAATCCCTATTCCACTGTTCTCATACCTACAGGTCAGACACTATATCACAGGCCTTACCCCGCAGTTCCAGGAACATGACTGGACACAGGCAGGAGACACTTGGATCTCCAAGAAAACGGGAGCACGGGGAATGATATCAAAAATATACAGAGCAATAAGGAACATGAGGGAAGAAGAGGACATTGATCCAGGGGTTGGGAAATGGTCTCTGGACAACCCAGACCTCACACCTACATTAATTAAGGAATCCTTAGTATCAGCCCACAAATGCCTGCCATCAGCTAGGTTTCTGGAGATGAGACTACAGATAGCCCATAGATCATACCTCACCCCAATTAAGGGATTTTACATGGGAATTTACGACACCCCAAACTGTTTCAAATGCCAGGAACCAAACACTAATCTATATCACAGCTTGTGGACATGCCCACTGATAAAAAACTTCTGGTCCCGAATACGCGAATACACTACAACACACCTGACAAACTTCTGCCCACAAGAACCAGCGTGGGCAATATTTGGATATCTAGACCCCAAGACATATCATTGTGCAAGGGGAGTAAGAAAGTTACTACATTTTATAGCAGCAGCAGGCCTAAAAGCCATCCTGCAGACCTGGGTGCAACCAACAGGCCCCCCATTCAGACTGTTCCTGGAAAAACTCGCATTCTTATTTCAAATGGACTGGGCGGAAACTTCATTATTTAAGGAGAAAATGGTACAAACTTTCTTCGAAACATGGGGAAGTTTCATCCAATTAATGCCACAGAGAGTAAAAGAAAAACTAAAAAATTGCTTTCACCACACCTATTGGTTCCAGGAGCAGGCGGCAGTGGGGGACACACCAATATAGGGTGAATCACTGGTCGTGCCGTGGCCGCGCGGGGTCTCCATACCTTTCGAAGATCTCCAGCACGAAGTCCAAAAGACTAAGTGTATAAATACCAATTGGGTCAAAAGTTTGGTTTAATGCAAAAGTTCTCTCCCCTCCCCCCCCCCCCCCCCCCCCCGTCCCTTCTTGCCGGACCGACCCCCTCCCTCCTCCCCCCCCCCTTTTTTTTTTTTTTTTTTTTTTTTTTTTTTTTTTTTTGTTTGTTGTTTTTTGTTTTGTTTTTGTGAGTGTCTCTCCTTCCCTTCCTTACGTTTCGACTCCCTGACCCCTCATACCCCTCCCCAACTCTCCCAGTTATATAAAAATGTTATGTAAAAGTGAATTAGGATGACATTTTTATTTGTGAAGCCAAAACAGCAAATGCATCTGAAATGTCAAAGTTTGTCCTGATTCAATAAAAACAAGTTTCAAAAAAAAAAAAAAAAGAAGGAATTGGAGAGCGTCTAATGGAATAGTGTTGTCTAGCATCTCATGCTGAATTTGTGTACAATTTCTGGAGTATGCTATCAGTGCATCAGTATCTTGTACTGATTTCCTTTATAGAAAGTGCAGAGGGGTGATTTAGATGCATTACTTCAATTATCTGCCATGTTTCTTGGGAAATCTCTCAGCCCAGGCACCGCTCCCATTTCAGCTTATATCCTTGTTTAGGTGTAGAATTCATGAAGGAAGAGCATAATGGCTTATACATCTCGGAGATTGTGCCTCTGGATGAAAGACCTCTAAGGCATAGACGTTCAAAGGGAATGAGCTGAAGGATAACAATGGAAACAATCATTTCCTAGCCAGGTCCCATTTCCGAATCTGAAGAACATGAAGTCAGTTTATTTTTAACAATTCGCTACATAAACTCTTTACTGACTTGATCTCCGCTTCTAGTCCCGATCTCCGATGGTTTATTGACCTGCACATATTCTACTTTCCTTGACTTTTCCCCATATTCTAATTTCCTTTCTCAGTTTTCCTTGAATTGACTTCCCTTGAATGTTACCTAATAATTTGGCACGAAGCTTTGGGTTTCTGCCTGCTAATTCAGAATCATATTCTAAGCATCCAATTGGGAAAATCTTTAATTGCTTGTGATAGTTAACACATTAACCACCATGTGAGTTGTATTTAACTCATGCTAGTTTTGAACCAGGTGGGCCTCGTGAAGCATATATAACTCACACATCTCTTTGCCTTGGGAGCCATGCGGTATGCAGGAAACTCACTCTGCCATGTTGTATCATACATGTTGCGTGATGGGTAGCCCCTTGGGCAAAACCCTTCAGCTGGTTCATTTTGCCTTGAATGTTTGCCTGGCGGCTCGTTGAATGAGGTTGATACAATAGTATGCGGTGATATGTCATTGTTGCCCATACTTAGATACTTGAGGGGGGGGGGGGGGGGGGGGTATGATTCAGAAGTCATTATCTAGTAGCAACAAGGTCCACTCCAGACACAAGTAAATACTTATGGAATGACAAGTAAAATTACTTTTTTGTACTATTGCGGCAGTCCATGCTTTTCGAAGAATAACAACTTACCTTGGACTTTCTTGACATTCTAGCAAGTGGGTCAGTAAGAGTCCGTGTCCCGATATGTGACATCAGTTGTTCTGTTGAACCGGTATGGTCAAGAGTTCACCATGTCTTAATATTTTCTTTCTTAAGTTTGCAGTGTAATCACACAAGGGTTAATGGTGAGGCATGTAAAAACAGCTGTGAATTGAGCAGAAGAGGCTCTAACCCAATTATCAGCTCCTGCTTTATATCATCAATTATCAAGGTATAATTGCTAGCTTTGGGTCTCGTCTCACGCTGCAGTGAAAGGCTCCAATTAGTAATTTTGTTAAGTGCCAGTTTTATCTGTATAATGAATACAAAGCTCTGTACTCATAATCAGCCCCATCCTCTCTGCCTCCCTGCCCTCCATACCCTGCAATAAATGCACAGCTCTACCCACCTGCATTATCTTGTTTTGTGGCAAGATTCACCCGTTCATGACTACTCAGTTTTTGCTATGGTCTGAGACTTTGAGAACAGGAATGCATACCCATATTTAGAGTGAGTCTGTCAATCAACATTATACCCCATAAACCAGCCCTAACCATGGGCGGGCGATATGAAGACAAATATAGACATACCTCTCTTTCTCTTCAAAGTGCTGCACCCAAAATCAACATTTTCCACCATGTACACTGTATGCAAGTGGCCTGCAAACTATCCAATGGGCTTCCACTCAGTTGGACTGGTCCAGGCTCCCTCCCGTTGTTCCTCCCAAACTTGACTAATGACTGATGTAAATCTGGAGACTTCCATTATAAGACTTCTATTGGAGAGAACAAGTAGAAGGAGCTTGGACCAGTCTGAATGGGTGGACTGCCCTTGGACAGTTTACAGGTGATTTGTCTTCATGTTACCTATGGTTAGGATTGGTTTATGGGGTAAAATGTTGATGACACTCCTCCCCAGGTTTCATTCATCCAAAAGCTCCTTTTGAACAATTGTGCGTGGCTGAGGGCCCATCTAGACACACTCTCTCTCGCATCTACAACCAATTAAACTCCCAACGTGGTGTACCAGACCCCTCATGGTATGGGAAAGAGATCTGCTGATTTAGCACACAATGGAACAGAGGCATAGGATCTTCACATACACACATACATTTTTTTTATCTCCAGCAAAATCCAGGAAACTGGGTTCAAGATCCTTACCCGTTTGTATAGGGTGCCCTCACGCCTGCATGCCATATTACCTTCCATTTCCACTTTGTGTTAGAGATGTGGAGGAGAGCATTGTACAATGCTGCATATATTCTTGGAGTGCCCGTTATTGTCTGGCTTCTGGTCTGATGTTTGGCAAATTACTTCTAAATTCATCAACTACAATTGCCCGTGCTGTTCCTGTTGCACTTTAGTGATCTGTCTGTGGCAATGTACAAATATTCGGTGGTGAGACATCTGGTGAATGCAGCAAGAGCATGTATCCTAAGGTTATGGCGACAGACTGTTTCCCCCTTCATTTGTTAAAGGGGCTCTCCAGAACTCCAATAATGATGACCTGTCCTCAGAATACAAGCAGGAAAAAGTGGCAACAGCACTCAAAATACATTTGCTATCAGAAGTATACATACCTATAATAAATACTCTAACCACATTAAATAATGCAAGGTTCTTGGTATATAATTTGATCAAATCATATTGGCCCATCTACCAACGTCCAGGTGACCAAGCTTTCAGATGGGTCCTAATTAGAGATGAGCGAGCACCAAAATGCTCGGGAGCTCGTTGCTCGAGTCGAACTTTTCATAATGCTCGAGAGCTCATTTGAAGTCAATGGGGGACTTGAGCATTTTTGTATGGGACCGATGCTCCGCCTAGGTGATGACTTGTGAAACACCAGAAAACATCAGAAAGTCATGGAAACACCACAGAAATGGATAGGGAACGGCAGGGGCAGCATGTATGGCTGCATCTGAGGCTCCCAGGTCCCACTATTAAGCCACAATGAAGGCAAGAGCCTGGCAGTCACCCCCCTAACAATTTACTTGGGACAAGCCCCCATTAGCAAGGCACACGCGCTGGCACATCTTAGCTAAGCACCACACTACCTGCAACCAAGGACAATCACTGCCTGCGGGTGACACCACTGCCTCTTCTCCTGGGTTACATGCTGGTATTGCTGTCCAATCCCCCGCACGACCCTGCATCCACAGCACACACAAAATTTTCCCTGTGCAGCGTTCAGCTGGCCTCATGCCACACGCTTGATAGCCACACCACCCTCATGTCTATTTATAAGTGCGTACTGGATGAGGAGGAACCAGAGGCACACACTGCAGAGGGTTGGCAGGGCTAGGCAGCGACCCTCTTTGAAAGTGTTGGCGATAGCCCACAATGCTGTTGAGAATTGATGATAAATTGACATATGATCATCATTCCAATCCTGTGCCACATCTGTCACAAAATTGCTGGAGCCGCAAACGTGGGCATAAAGGGGACTCAGGTGCCAGCAGTTCTACACATCTCCACAATGCAGCAATACTCTGTGTGGGAAGCACGTGAGCGGGCCCAGGGTCAGGCTCAGTCCCAGCCTCCACCTTGTGTGACCCAAGGTGCCATGAGCTATATAGCAATGGGAAATCCATGTGTCCCCACACAATTCATTCTGTGTAAGTGTCAGATAGCTCAACACCGCAATGGGAAGTCTTTGAGTTCCTTGGGCTCGCCTATGCTGTGGGTGCACAAAGATGGTATTACACAGGAAGAAATCAGAGTGCCCAAACATGGCAGAGTTTCACCCCACCAAGGACTTCAGCCTCGGCCCACATTTCTGCCCTAATCAGTCAATGTATTTGTGCCAGACAGGTAAAACAGCGCAATGGGAAGTCTTTGTGCATCCACAGCATAGGCAAGCCCAAGGAATTCAAAGATGATATTACACATGAGGAAAACAGAGTGACCAAACATGGCAGAGTTTCACCCCGCCAAGGGCCTCAGCCCACATTTCTGCCCTAGTCAGTCAGTGTATTTGTGCCAGACAGGTAAAACACAGTGATGAGAAGTCTTTGTGCACCCACAGCATAGGCGAGCCCAAGGAACTGAAAGATGGTATTACACATGAGGAAAACAAAGTGCCCAAACATGGCAGAGTTTCACCCTGCCAGGGACCTCGGTCCACATTTCTGCCCTAGTCAGTCAGTGTATTTGTGCCAGACAGGTAAAACACTGCAATGAGAAGTCTTTGTGCACACACAGCATAGGCGGACCCCAGTAACATTTCTGTAGCAACTGTATAGACGGACCCCAATCACATTTCTGTAGCAAAAGTATAGGCTGACCTGAGTAACATTTCTGTAGCAAAAGTATAGGCGGACCCCAGTAACATTTCTGTAGCAAAAGTATAGGCGGACCCCAGTAACATTTCTATAGCAAAAGTATAGACGGACCCCTCAAACCTTTTAGTAGCAACTGTATAGGCGAACCCCTGTAACATTTCTGTAGCCAGAGTATAGGTGGACAGCAGTAACATTTCAGTAGCAAGAGTATAGGCGGACCCCAGTAACATTTCTGTAGCAAAAGTATAGACGGACCCCTAAAACCTTTTAGTAGCAACTGTATGGGCGAACCCCTGTAACATTTCTGTAGCAAGAGTATAGGTGGACAGCAGTAACATTTCAGTAGCAAGAGTATAGGCGGACCCCAGTAACATTTCTGTAGCAAGAGTATAGGCGGACCCCAGTAACATTTCTGTAGCAAAAGTATAGACGGACCCCTCAAACCTTTTAGTAGCAACTGTATAGGCGGAACCCAGTAACATTTCTGTATCAAGAGTATAGGTGGACCCCAGTAACATTTCTTTAGCAAAAGTACAGGCGAACCCCAGTAACATTTCTGTAGCAAAAGTATAGGCGAACCCCTCAAACCTTTAAGTAGCAACTGTGTAGGCAGACCCCAGTAACACTTATGTAGCAAGAGTATAGGCAGACCCCATTAACATTTCTGTAGCAAGAGTATAGGCGGACCCCTGTAACATTTCAGTAGCAAAAGTATAGGCGAACCCTTCAAACCTTTCAGTAGCAACTGTATAGGCGGACCCCAGTAACATTTCTGTAGCAAGAGTATAGGCGGACCCTTGTAACATTTCAGTAGCAAGAGTATAGGTGAACCCCTCAAACCTTTTAGTAGCAACTGTATAGGCGGACCCCTGTAACATTTCTGTAGCAAGACTATAGGTGGACCCCAGTAACATTTCTGTAGTAAGAGTATAGGTGGACTCCAGTAACATTTCTTTAGCAAGAGTATAGGCGGAGCCCAGTAACATTTCTGTAGTAAAAGTATAGACAAACCCCTCAAACCTTTCAGTAGCAACTGTATAGGCGGACCCCAGTAACATTTCTGTAGCAAGAGTATAGGCGGACCCTTGTAACATTTCAGTAGCAAGAGTATAGACGGACCCCTCAAACCTTTTAGTAGCAACTGTATAGGCGGAACCCAGTAACATTTCTGTAGCAAGAGTATAGGCGGACCCCAGTAACATTTCTGTATCAAGAGTATAAGTGGACCCCAGTAACATTTCTTTAGCAAAAGTACAGACGAACCCCAGTAACATTTCTGTAGCAAAAGTATAGGCGAACCCCTCAAACCTTTAAGTAGCAACTGTGTAGGCAGACCCCAGTAACACTTATGTAGCAAGAGTATAGGCAGACCCCATTAACATTTCTGTAGCAAGAGTATAGGCGGACCCCTGTAACATTTCAGTAGCAAAAGTATAGGCGAACCCTTCAAACCTTTCAGTAGCAACTGTATAGGCGGACCCCAGTAACATTTCTGTAGCAAGAGTATAGGCGGACCCTTGTAACATTTCAGTAGCAAGAGTATAGGTGAACCCCTCAAACCTTTTAGTAGCAACTGTATAGGCGGACCCCTGTAACATTTCTGTAGCAAGACTATAGGTGGACCCCAGTAACATTTCTTTAGCAAGCCTTTTGGGCTGCAGAAAAATTGGCAGTTCAGCGTGATGACATGCTGTTTTAGGAGGAGTAATAATATCTGAGAGTGATTGACGAAGTTAATGCCACTTTTTTGTGGTGATAGAGGATGCATTTTTCTCCTGTTACAGCGAAAAGAATCATTAGGTTCCGCTTCTTTCCACCGGTGGAGAAGAGAAATCTGGGGAAATCCAGCCTTTGTTCATCTTTATGAGTGTAAGCATGTCGGCGCTGGCAGTTGACAGGCGGGTCCACTTATCTGTGATGATCCCCCCCCAACTGCACTAAACACCCTCTCTGACAAGACGCTAGCAGGCCAGCACCTCCAGGGCGTACAGGACAGGTTCGTGCCACGTGTCCAGCTTTGACGCCCAATAGTTGTATGGAGCAGAGGCGTCACCAAGGACGGTCGTGCGATCGGCTACGTACTCCCTCACCATCTTTTTACAGTGCTCCCTCTGACTCAGCCTTGACTGGGGAGTGGTGACACAGTCTTGCTGAGGAGCCATAAAACTGGCAAAGGCCTTAGAGAGTGTACCCCTGCCTGCGCTAGACATGCTGCCTGATCCCCATGCCTCCTCGGCTAGTTGGCCCTCTGAACTGCGTCTTCTGCCACTAGCGCTGTCAGATGGCAACTTTAGCATCACTTTTTCCACCAGGGCCCTGTGGTATTGCATCACTCTTGTACCCCTTTTCTCTTCGGGAATGAGAGTGGAAAGGTTCTCCTTGCTGGCGCTTGCCCACCGCTGTGCCGCCGCGCTGCACGCGGTGCACATGGTGAGAAGTAGCTCTGAAAAGGACCATTGGGGTTCTTGTAGAGAGGATCACGACTGTACAACTTTCCCTATATAAGCAGCTCTGTCCCTATACTCTGCCTAATGCACAGCACACACAAAACAGTATAGCTGAAATAGTTTACAGTAGCCTAGGAAATATTACAGTGCTGTTTCACGTTGAGACCTCGGTGTAATGCACTACAGGCTGTGAACACTATAAGTGAAAGGCTGGGAACAGGCCTAGATGCATTAAAAAAATCGATGCACTACTGCTCCCAGCCAGGAGAAGTAGCCCTAAAAAGGATCATTGGGGTTTCCTGTAGAGGGGATCACGACTGTAAAACTTTCCCTATATAAGTAGCTCTGTCCCTAAACTCTATGTAATGCACTGCACACACAGAACAGTATAGCTATAATGGCTTGCACAGCCCTAGATGCTTAAAAAAAATTGGTGCACTACTGCTCCCAGCCAGCCACAACTATAATGCACACGATGAGGAGTAGCCCTAAGAAGGACCGTTGGGGTTCTTAAAGACAGAATCCTACTCTAACACTATCCTGTATAAGTCTCAGCACTTTCCCTAACCTCTGCCAGCATGCGTCTGAGGCGAGCCGCGGACAGGACCAGTTTAAGTACTCGGCGGTCACCTGATCTCGCCAGCCACTCACTGCTGTTGGCGGGCAGAGGGCTGGCACGTCACAGCAGGAAGGGGTAATGCCTTTCCCGCATGTTTATTCACTAGAAAATGGCGCTAAACATGCGGGGAAGGAAATGGAATTGACCCGAGTACCGCCTTGTGCTCGCCTCTAGTAACGAGCATCTCGAGCACCCTAATACTCGAACGAGCATCAAGCTCGGACGAGTACGCTCGCTCATCTCTATTCCTAATGCTAATACCAGGTGGTTTAATCTTAACCTGGGAAAGATGGGTAACTACCTCTAAGAATGCTCCTCTCTTGGGACTAAGCTTAGAAATAAAACCAGGGAAGGTAGGATAGCATTTATATAGTCCAATAGGAGGAACGGAAGGTAAATGGTCCTATTTTATCTTTTTCTGTCCTCAGAATAGGTCACAGATATTTAATCAGTGGGGTTTGCTTCTCTGGATGTCCCTGTCAATCAACTGTTTGAAGACACCATGCCTCTCAGGTGAGCGCCACAGACTCTTCACTGCATACAAGGCTACGAAATGTATGGTGCCATGCCTGGTATGCAGGAAAGAGGCTGTGACCCTCATCCGGGCATCATGGTCTTTTCAAACAGATGATCAGAAGGCTCCTGAACAAACAAACCCCACTGAAATATTAGTGATTTATATTAAAATATATATAAACCTAAAATTATATATATATATATATATATATATATATATATATATATTTATGTATCACTGCATACATCGAAGTCATTAATAACACTGAGTGCAGTAAGCCCCTAGTTTCCCTCATGCTATCAGCAGCAGCAAGGGGATTAGTGAATCTATAAGCAAGATGTGAGGCTCTGTATCAGGAAAAGGAAGCATTCACTGCTATGAAGATATATTAAGAAATGATTGAGCCTATTAACTGAATTGCCTCGCAGGGAGCCCGCAATGTGATATTTGGTAAAGCAGTCACTAACCTACTCCCCATGGCTGTTCTACCAAGTCCTGTCAGCAGGATAGAGGTCCGGTTTAGTGAAAATAAAAATAAATAAAATAAAAGTATTCAACAACAACAAACGTTTTCAACAGGAAGTTTTTTTCATGATGTAATGACAAGTTCTGTATCTACTTTCTGTATCAGTTCCTCACAGTATTCATGATCTCTGCTGGTCGTCATTAAACTGGAAGTTTCTTTGCATACAAAGTAGATGAACACACAGGTACAGAAGTGATTACAAGCGAGAGCTCTGATAACTGCGCTATGACTCTAATGAGCCGAACATGACCAGGACATTCTCTGAAAAGTAAATGTTTACCGCTTTTCCTCTCTCCGCTGTGAATAAATAGCGTTGCAGAAAGTCATTCTTGCAAACTGTCATTCATGTACGGCACAGTGATTAGGAAGGGCATTGTTCTTACTTGAGGAGAGTACATAGAAGGTGCGGGGAGACTTATAAGGCCATCCATGCTCCTATGGGAAATATGCAAATTGGAAAATGGAGCAATACCTCTGCAGCACCACCTATTGGAAGGCAGCATTCCTGCAAGTCAATGTTGGATTTTTTTAAACAAGTCTTGTGACAATCACTGGGAATTATTTAAAAGTCTAACTTTGACTTGCAGGAATGCTGCCTTCCAATAGGTGGCGCTGTAGAGGCATTGCTCCATCTTCCTATTTGCATACTTCCCAGAGGAGCATGGATGGCCCTATAAGGCCATCGCGATCCTCTGCTTATTGAAAGTGCTGCTACAGATCAGGATCTCTTGCTACTGTGGTGACAGCTGTAGCAGGAGATTCCCTCATCTCCCCAGCATGTCCCCTCGTCACTGGACACTAGGACACTGCTGTCACAGTGTCCAGTGATGAGGGGACATGCCGGGGAGATGAAAGAATCTCCTGCTACAGCTGTCACAGCAGTAGCAGGAGATTGCACTGCTCCGTCATTGCTTTGAATGGAGCCGCCGGCTGCCAGCTCCATTCAAAGCAGTGAAGCGTGCATGACGCCAGTCCTCCAGTCATGTGACCGGCATCATTGGGAGCGTGCACGCTGAGGAGAGAGAGGCAGCAGTGCATGATGGGAACTACCCAGCGGCGCCATCTTTAAAAAGTTCTTCAGGCAAGCTTTATAAGGGGAAGAAAAGGAAGAAAAAGGTGAGGAAAATATAGTTTTTTATGGGAAAGGCTGTTGTGTGTGATGCTTCTACTCTACAGGGCATTCATGGGGGGAAAAAAAATTAATTTTGGGGGCGGGACAACCCCTTTAAGGACATATATATTCAAGTTACCTTGTGGGACTTGACAAAAACACAAAAATTGCCATTTTAGCAATTGGCAGAATCACTGTTTTTTTCCATTACCTCAAGAAGGAGTTAATAAAAGTTAGTCAATACGTTTTATGTATCCTGAAGGGTTCCACCTATATTGCCCCAGTAAAACCTGGGGGAAGAAAGACTACTGATCGGTATGTTTAAGGCCTACTACACCCACAAGATGGACAAATGGTGGGTGGTGGAAAATGCAAAAACCAAAACTCTTATGAGCAGGCCCGGGAATATCCATAAGAATTTTGTTTTTTGTATTTTACTCCAACCCCCAATTGGCCATCTCATGACTCAAATATACTGACCAGTAACCCTTCTCCCCGAGTTTTCACTGGGGCAATCTAGATGGAACGTCTTTGTGTTCCGTTCATTGTTGTATGTCCTAATATATATACACCCGGCTTGTGTGCTCTATTTTTAAATGTTCCCAATAAAGTTTGGTTTTATCTACCTTTTTCCTCAGTGAATATATCTATTTTGATTGTCGCCGCTATCAGTGATTTTTATGTAACCTGAAGTGATACCACTGAAAGATAAAACTTGTTCTGAAAAAAAACAAGTCCCCATATGGCTATTTTGACAGAAAAGTATAAAAGATTATAGTTTTGGGAATGAGGAGATGAAAAGAAAAAAAAAGCAGCCTCAATATACAATAATAATTGGGCGTCGTGTGGAACAGAGGGTTAAAGCAGCAGAATGCAGTCCTAAGCTCTCAATCATAACCTGAAGGCTGCAAGTTCCATCCCCGCATGGTTCAGGTAGCTGGCTCAAGGTTGACTTAGCCTTCTATCCTTCTGAGGTTGGTAAAATGAGTACCCAGCTTGCTGGGGGGTAATAGAGAAATTACCTGAAAGCTCTGCAGAATAAGTTGGCGCTATACAAATAACAAGTCCCTTCCCTCATTCTGCTGTGACAATTGTATGTACAACTCTATGGAAAACTGGTAAGTGGTTCCAAAGCCCCAAAATATCAACCACAAGTACTACAAAATGAACATAAAAATATAGATAACTAATATAGATTAAGCATATAATAGTCAGCTGCTTGGAAGCTGTAAATCACTTGAGAGGACAGACATAATGTCTATAATGTCACTACATAATATAAAAATAAAATAGAACAGCTCTCTAAGTGTCCAAAGTAGTTACTCATTGAGTGAGTACAGAACATGTAGCATTTGCGTGGCTTGAAATATAAGCTCTCCCCCCCTGGTAACTGGGCTACACTAGGTTAAAAAAAAATAAAAATACTCACCTAGCCGCCGGCGTCTGTGTCTCCGGTGCTGTGGCAGGCTGAAGTCCTAACCGCTGACAGGATTCTCTTCTGGTGATGGGGCTTTGAATACCCCACCTCCGGTAAGGGAGCGCTGTGATTGGATCAAGCGCCAGCCAATCAAAGCCTGCACTCAATCATTCACAGCCATTCAGTGACTGACATTCACAGTGATGGCTGTGATTGGTTCATCAAGTGCTGGCTCTGATTGGCTAGGCTCGATCCAATCACAGCGCTTAACAAAAGTGCGGTCACCAGAAGAGAATCCTGTCAGCGCTGAGAACTGTAGCAGCGTGGCGACCAGCACAAGGGACGCCGACGGCTAGGTGAGTATTGCTTTTTTTACCTTATCGCTTATACTCCACTAGCAGCTGGCATCTGTGTCCATCGCGCTGGTCTCCACGCTTCTGCAAGCTGCAGTTCTCAGCGTTGACAGGATTCACTTCTCCTGGTAACTGGGCATTGAATACCCCGCCTCCGGTAAGCGCTGTGATTGGATCAAGTGCAAGCCAATCAGAGCCGGCGCTCAATGAACCAATCACAGCGCTTATTGGAGGCGGGGCATTCAAAGCCCCGTTACTGGAAGAAGAGAATCCTGCCAGCGCTGAGGACTGCAGCAGTGCAGGGACACAGATGCCAGCGGCTGGGTAAGTATAAGAACCCCCCCCCCCCAAAAAAAAAAAAGACACTGTGCCTCTTTTGAGGCAAAAATTAGTATAAGGGCGCCCACCCACTGGCGTTTGCGATTTTCGTGCGTGAAAAACGCAGCGTTTTCGCGGCGTTTTTTGCCGCGTTTTCGCGGCTTTTCCATTAATTTCCATTGACTTTCATGGGTGCACTAGGAGAAAAATAAGGACACATATGCAACTGACAGTTCCTATGTTAAAAAACGTAACGCAACGCAAAAAAAAACGCCAGTGGACAGGAGTACATTCAATTCTAATTGCTCTTGAGAAAAAACGCAAAACGCAAAGAAAAAAAAATCGCCAGTGGGTGGGCGCCCTAAGGCAGTGTTTTTTTTTTTGGGGGGGGGGGGGGACACGGTAGTACAACATAGTACTATAGCGAGGCACTACTGCTCAGCTAATCAGTGCATGCACTTCAGTAATACAGGGGTTTTACAAGTGAAATATCCATGCTGATTGGCAAAGTTCACAGAATGCAGATCCCAATGTATTTTGAATCTGATTAAGTTACAAGGGTCTGAGAAAGACCATTATATGCTGAAAATATTATATCCTGAGGCCGCTGTAACTTAAGGAATCGCTGTATATTAGAAAACTATTTTGTATAATTATTAAATAATATTTACTGAAAGTGTACTGCCCCTTTAAAAAGTTCAGGTTTCTAAAGAGTTATAGACTTAGCTGTTATTTCATGGTTCTTACAGCGTACCTCCGTAAAACTCCCTTCACAGCATCTTTGCTCAACTTTGTACTTCTCAATCTTCCTCTTTTCACTCATAATTCTCACCCTTAATTCTGTCTGATCTTGACTTCCTCAGCGTGCAGCCATTTCCCGATGCCTGCTATAATTACAATGAGGCTGCATGCACTGCCTGCACATTGGACGGTAGGTGCCACAGGCATAGAGCGCCATACTGTGATTTCTACCAACTGCTGGGACAGTCAGCCGCAACATAACATGGTAGCTGTCCTTGAGCTATAATTGACAGCTAAGCCCGGCATGGTAATGTGAACTGACAAAGACGCTTCTTCTGGGCCCCAATCTTGTTTCATACACCACACACCGCTTTTATCCATTCTACCCTTCATGTTACATCTTATGTCTTCCAGTTCTTTTTATTTCTTTATTTACTGTCAGGAAGTCATCACTGTCTCTGCATGAAGCTCACTATTCCTTCCTATTTGCATGCAAAATTTACATTTCCTCTTTCTAAGGTCAGGTCTCGCCGTCCATGTTAATGCAGACCTGTAGATAAAATTACAGTAACTTCAAGATGAGAAAAGTCTCTTGCAAATATTTCTTCAAGCAACTTTTCCTTCAGGACCAGTAACATGGGCCAGATGTCAAAATTATATGACCAGCGAACAATACAGAGACCTCTCCCATGATCTGTTTATACCCAGGACCGTGACTGTAAAGGCCCATTTACACGTAAAGACAATCTTTCAAACTATTGAAAGATTGACAGTTTTAGCGATCATTTTGCATAAAGCGCTAATGGACACTAATGTCCATTAACACTTTATCACCTTCATTTGCCTGTAAAAGGGCCTCCGGGAGCTGTTTGCAGAGCCCAGCATGTGGTCTGAGCTCTGCACACAGCTGCATTGTTCTCGCAGGGGCTGTCTCTCACTATGTAATCTCCGGCACCTGTTGAGAACACAGCATGCGGTCCCCGCCATCTCTCTCCGGCTGAACAATGGATTTTAAGCTCACCTTAAAATGGTTCAGACGAAAAGTGAACGATAGCTGCATTTACACTCAACGATTATCGCTCATTTGCCATTGTTTGAACAAATTTTGAGCGATAATCTTTGCATGTAAATGGGCCTTAACAAGGGGGCATCCTCCACGTCTAGAGGAAAGAAGGTTTCTACACTGACGTAGAAGGGGGTTCTTTACTGTAAGAGCAGTGAGACTATTGAACTCTCTGCCTGAGGATGTGATGATGGTGAACTCACTAAAAGAGTTCAAGAGGGCCTGGACACTTTTCTTGAGCGATACAATATTATGTTATAATCATGGAGTCAGTAAGAATTTTTTTTCCCTAAATGAAGAAAATTGGCTTCTACCCCATTGGTTTTTTTTTTTGCCTTTCTTTGGATCAACATTGGGGGTAATTGGCTGAACTGGATGGACATACCGTATATACTCGAGTATTAGCCAACCCGAGTATAAGCCGAGTCAACAAGTTTTACCACAAAAAACTGGTTAAACTTATTGACTTGAGTATAAGCCGAGCTATACTTGAGTATATACTGGGTAAAAAAAAACTCCATACTCACCTCCCAGCCGGCGTCTGTGTCTGTGCAGCAAGCTGCTTGAATTCTCCCTGCCATCAGCGCTGTGTAAGTAAGTGCTGTGATTGGATCAAGCGCCAGCCAATCACAGCCGGGCCTCGATCATTCACAGCCAATCAGTGAATGTCATTCATTGATTGGCTGTGAATGATTCAGTGCCGGCTGTGATTGGCTGGTGCTCGAACCAATCACAGCATTGATGGCAGTGGATGACAGAGCAAAGCAGAGAGGATGCTGGGAAATGACAGCAGGGAGAATTCAAGCAGCTTGCCGCATCGCCGCCAGGAACACAGGAATTCAAGCAGCTTGCCGCACCACCGCCTGGAACACAGACGCTGGCTGGGAGGTAAGTATAAAGTTTTTTTTAAACCCTTCCCTGACTCGAGTATAAGCCTAGGGGGCTTTTTCAGTACAAAAAATGTGCTGAAAAACTAGGCTTATACTCAAGTATACACTACCGTTCAAAAGTTTGGGGTCACCCAAACAATTTTGTGTTTTCCATGAAAAGTCACACTTATTCACCACCATGCGTTGTGAAATGAATAGAAAATAGAGTCAAGACATTGACAAGGTTAGAAATAATGATTTGTATTTGAAATAACATTGTTTTTACATCAAACTGCTTTCGTCAAAGAATCCTCCTTTTGCAGCAATTACAGCATTGCACACCTTTGACATTCTAGCTGTTAATTTGTTGAGGTAAGCTTGAGAAATTGCACCCCACGCTTCTAGAAGCATCTCCCACAAGTTGGATTGGTTGGATGGGCACTTCTGGCGTACCATACGGTCAAGCTGCTCCCCCAACAGCTCAATGGGGTTCAGATCTGGTGACTGCGCTGGCCACTCCATTACCGATAGAATACCAGCTGCCTGCTTCTGCTGTAAATAGTTCTTGCATAATTTGGAGGTGTGTTTAGGGTCATTGTCCTGTTGTAGGATGAAATTGGTTCCAATCAAGCGCTGTCCACTGGGTATGGCATGGCGTTGCAAAATGGAGTGATAGCCTTCCTTATTCAGAATCCCTTTTACCCTGTACAAATCTCCCACCTTACCAGCACCAAAGCAACCCCAGACCATCACATTACCTCCACCATGCTTAACAGATGGCGTCAGGCATTCTTCCAGCATCTTTTCATTTGTTCTGCGTCTCACAAACGTTCTTCTTTGTGATCCAAACACCTCAAACTTGGATTCATCCGTCCACAACACTTTTTTCCAGTCTTCCTCTGTCCAATGTCTGTGTTCTTTTGCCCATCTTAATCTTTTTCTTTTATTGGCCAGTCTCAGATATGGCTTTTTCTTTGCCACTCTGCCCTGAAGCCCAAAATCCCGCAGCCGCCTCTTCACTGTAGATGTTGACACTGGTGTTTTGCGGGTACTATTTAATGAAGATGCCAGTTGGGTACCTGTGAGGCGTCTGTTTCTCAAACTAGAGACTCTAATGTGCTTATCTTCTTGCTTAGTTGTGCAACGCGGCCTCCCACTTCTTTTTCTACTCTGGTTAGAGCCTGTTTGTGCTGTCCTCTGAAGGGAGTAGTACACACCGTTGTAGGAAATCTTCAATTTCTTAGCAATTTCTCGCATGGAATAGCCTTCATTTCTAAGAACAAGAATAGACTGTCGAGTTTCAGATGAAAGTTCTCTTTTTCTGGCCATTTTGAGCGTTTAATTGACCCCACAAATGTGATGCTCCAGAAACTCAATCTGCTCAAAGGAAGGTCAGTTTTGTAGCTTCTGTAATGAGCTAGACTGTTTTCAGGTGTGTGAACATGATTACACAAGGGTTTTCTAATCATCAATTAGCCTTCTGAGCCAATGAGCAAACACATTATACCATTAGAACACTGGAGTGATAGTTGCTGGAAATGGGCCTCTATACACCTTTGTAGATATTGCACAAAAAAACAGACATTTGCAGCTAGAATAGTCATTTACCACATTAGCAATGTATAGAGTGCATTTGTTTAAAGTTAGGACTAGTTTAAAGTTATCTTCATTGAAAAGTACAGTGCTTTTCCTTCAAAAATAAGGACATTTCAATGTGACCCCAAACTTTTGAACGGTAGTGTATATGGTATATCTTTTTTCAGCCTTACATACTATGTTACTATATTAAAAACTGTATATCACACACATACAGGCAATACCTTTTCAAGGTCCTATATACAGGATGTCGTTCGTATGCACATTATTGCATCAAATCACTAAGAACAAGCCATATACCAGGTAAAAGAAGGTTAAAACATGTATCTACAATAATGGCTACGTCTGAAAATGAATGATCTGTAGCTATCTTATTATAAGTTGGCTCCTTTTAATGTCCTTTAGGTTTGGGAGAAAGTATAGAATCCATACTGAGTACTCTGAAGGACCCAGCAAATCTATGCATTAAATGGATTTTAATGGGAATTGTGTAATGTTTCTAGGAAGCTTGTCAGATTTGTGCTGCTTGCATCATGGCCAGCATGAAATATCGAAAGGCTCCCTTTATATAAACAGCTGTGTTTTACTCTGGAACCCTGCGGCGCTTTAGATAAAACATACAGTATTTTAAAAAACAACCGAAAATGGGGAGAAGAGTCATTTGGGTGGCTCCCTGCAGGCTTCTCCTCACCCAGCTCAGCTAGATTGACAGGTTTCTCCCTATTTTCGACTCTAGTCTTGTCCTCATTCATGACATGTTTTTAAAGTACTGTTTTATCTGAAGTATCATGGTATTTCAGAGTAATACTTCGCTGTTTATAGTGTCGGAGCCTGTTGGTATTTCACGATTCCCGTAGTTCGGGCATCATGAATCTTCTGACAGGTTTTCTTTAATTTCCTCTCTACTGGTGTGGTAGAGAAGTTGAACATTTATTGCTGGATTCACCCACAGATTATGGATGATTGTTGAGGAACCCCAGAGTAACCTGCGACCAGTTTATTGTTCGAGAATCTCTCTAATAAAAGTGATTTTCCAAAGCACACAAACCCCTTAAAGTGTCCCCTTGAATGTTTGGAAGTCTACTGTATTAGTGCGCCTCTCATCCATACCATTCCTGCCAAGTGGGAAGGATTCCTAAGTTTTATAATAGTATAAGTGTGGGCTATCTGTCACATTTTTAATGTGTAAGTTCAAAGCTTAAGCTGTTTTTAGCTGGGCCAGATAGATCTGATGGGTAATGTGGCCTCATAAGTGTTCCTCGGCAGATGATGTAGTGGGAAAAGAAGGATCAGGCATGTTGAATTCCAATATGGATTCTTTTGTTCTCCCTGGAGACAAGTTGCCACCAGGGCAGAAAAAATGGTGGCGTCACCCGTGACACAAAAAGGACTCAGGTAATCCATTATTGCCTTGCAGAAGCTCTCTCCACTCTCCCTATTGAAAACACAGGCATGCTTGGCCAAGTATATGTGTGCAGAAGATGGAAAGAATACCTGTCATCCGGCCAACAGCTATTGAAGGTGTATGGGCAACTTCAATTGTTAATTAAATGGTAAGAAACAGACCAAATTATTGGCTGTAAACTCAGCTCAAGTATACACAGTGGCATAGCTATAGAGGTCACAGGGGTCTCACTTGAGACAGGGCCCTAAGCCCTAAGTTATGAAAGGACTTCTTCCATACCAAAAGTGAGAGAATGAGGAAATGCCATGCAGTGCACCCTGGTTTATCAAATGTGAGTGTTGACTTGTAGAGTGTTGGAGAGAACAGAGTGTGTTGCCGGGACCAAGACCTACAGATAACGAGACTGTGGTTTCTCCTGTTCACCCATGAGTCATCCCTGTCACATCACTTTAATGTGTTTGCACTGTTTTCCTGCTGGCGTATATTTTGGAGTTGTCAACAAGTTACTACAAGTAAAGTGACCAGTCACCCATCAGTTTCCGGAGGCTGTGTCTTAAAAGAACCCCGTGTGTGTGTGTGGATTAACTTCGACATCCAGGAATTCCCCCACGGAGGTAGCGCGAATTCCCCTGTGGCAGAAAAAAACGGTGGCGTCACCCGTGACACAAAAAGGACTCAGGTAATCCATTATTGCCTTGCAGAAGCTCTCTCCACTCTCCCTATTGAAAACATAAGCATGCTTGGCCAAGTATATGTATGGAGAAGATGTAAAGAATACCTGTCATCCGACCAACAGCTATTAAAGGTAACGGTAAGAAACAGGCCAAATTATTGGCTGTAAACTCAGTTCAAGTATAGACAGTGGCATAGCTACAGAGGTCACAGGGGTCTCATTTGAGACAGGGCCCTAAGCCACATTAGTGCTAAGTGGTGGACTCTTGCAAGTGCCTTCAGATCCTATATTTTCTCTGCTTCCTCACACATCACACTGCTGGCATCGGGTAGAGTGTGCAGCCTGCATCCTCCTTTCTTCCTCCACTCTGGTGCCTCAGAAATCAAAGAAAAAGAGTTAAAGGGGTTGTCCCGCGCCGAAACGGTTTTTTTTTTTTTTTAACCCCCCCCCCCCCCCCCCCCGTTCGGCGCGAGACAACCCCGATGCAGGAGTTAAAAAAAACAAAGTCTTCATACTCACCTGCTGAAGATGGCCGCCGGGATCCTCTCTCTCTGTGGACCGCAGGGCTTCTGTGCGGTCCATTGCCGATTCCAGCCTCCTGATTGGCTGGAATCGGCACGTGACGGGGCGGAGCTACACGGAGCCGGCATTCTGCACGAGCGGCCCCATTGAAGACAGCAGAAGACCCGGACTGCGCAAGCGCGGCTAATTTGGCCATTAGAGGCCGAAAATTAGTCGACACCATGGAGACGAGGACGCCAGGAACGGAGCAGGTAAGTATAAAACTTTTGATAACTTCTGTATGGCTCATAATTAATGCACAATGTATATTACAAAGTGCATTAATATGGCCATACAGAAGTGTATAACCCCACTTGCTGCCGCGGGACAACCCCTTTAAGGGAGGAATGAGAGAGGACAGGGAAAATATAAGATCTAAAGGTATAAGAGAACCACCATTAATATTCGGTGGGGATACTAAAAGAAGACACCATTACTATTCTGTAGAGGCACTAAAAAGGACCACTATTTGTGCTCTGTAGGGTCACTACAAATACCACTATTACTACTTTATTGGGGCACTAAGAGGGACAATAATTACATCATTGTAGGGAATTAAGAGGTGCCACTATTACATTGTGGAGGCTGTAGCACTTCAGCTTATTCTGAAAAGTAATTCTATTCACATTGCAGATTTTACCTGTCAAGTATTCCCCTCATCCATCATGGGGGAAAATATAAATAAAGTTATAACCATTGGGGTTGCATAGGGCAACACTAATATCTACCATCTATTGTGTTAATCCTTAAAGGAGAATTCCACCTGCAGCAAGAAATAGAATTACAATGCTACAGTATGAATATTGTTTTGTGCTTTTCCGCTTTTTGTGTCCGTATAACTGCTATAAATTTCCTCCAGTTGATGGATGGCAGGAGAAATCTCCAGAACTGATTTCTGAAGTAGCATATAAGCAGTCAGTACTAGTTACCTGTATCCACAGTGCAGGGGGAAAATTGAGTGACACCGTGGAATTACCTGGATTTCTGTAATGATTACTAATAAAATGTGATCTGATTGTTATTTGAGTCACAATTATAGACAAACACAATGTAACTAAACTAATAATACAGAGTTGCATTGTTGAGTAAATATCCACAGTGCAGGGAGAAAAAATGAAGGCTCGTTTACACGCAAAGACAATCTTTTAAATGATTGAAGGATTGACAGTTTTAGCGATCATTTTGTATAAAGTGTTAATGTCCAATAACACTTTATCACTCTCATTTGCATATAAAAGGATCTTGGGGAGCTGTTTGCAGAGCACAGCATGTGAGCTGGGCTCTGAACACAGCTGCATTGTTCTCACACAGGCTGTCAGCTGTATACAATGTAATCTCTGGCACCCGCTGAGAACACAGCGTGTGGTCTGTTATCTCTCTCCCACTGAACAATGTATTTTAAGCTCACCTTAAAATCATTGTTCACACGAAAAGTAAATGATGGCCCGTTTACACGTAATGATTATTGCTCATTTGCCATCCTTTGAACAAATTTTAAGTGATAATCGTTGCATGTAAATGGGGCTTTAGTGAACCTCTGTGTTGATAACTTCTTTAATTGACAAAAGGTGTTTCAGTTAACATCTTAACGCTCCATAATGTTCAGACTATGGCAGACTATGTAGGCACACAGACCTTTTTTGACAGAGGAATGGTAATACCCAGTCGCCAACTTAATTTCACATGGGCAAGTGCGATATCAGGCTGTTAAATTCGGCATAATATCATACTTGCCAACATGCGATTTCCCTATGGAAGTGGGGCGTTTTGTGTCAAAAACAGCTTGCAATACTTCGGGGAAGTAACAATTCTCCGATGTAGCTGAATGCCTCGCCAAAGAAGCGGCAAGTGTTTCCTATTGTTTTCAATGGGAAACCTAACATTGCACTTGTGTGCACGCTTTGCAATGCTTTTGCCACCCACATTAGGACCCATAAAGTGATAGCATGTCCTAGCTACATGAAATTCTTTTCTTTGGTTTCTAAAACCTAATAGAAGCATTTTTCTCTTTTCATGCTACTGTTATGACTTTTTTTTTTACTTGTGGCATCCATGCCAGATCAGTTCTTAAATGGAACCTGTCACCAGGTTCATGCTGCCCGAACCACGGGCTGCAAGAACCTCGGTCAGATATGACCATTCATCCCATATATGTTTTATTCTGAAAGCTGCTGCATTCCATAAAAAACATACATACTTAGAAGTTTGACTTGGAGTTGAGTCAAAGAGGTGGGCCGCGTCAGGCCCGCCCCACCTGTGTCATCGAGACTGACAGCTGCTCTACCTACTTCTGTATAGAGAGCCTCTTTAACTTGGAGTCAAACTTTTAAATGTTTTTTATGAAACACTGCAGCATTTCAGAATAAAACACAGAAGGGTTGAATGGGCATATCTGTCCCGGGTTCATGTTGCCCGTGGTTCAGGTAGCATGAACCTGATGGCAGAGTCAAATGCTAAATAATTTATAATGGGAAGCACGAATAGATAAGTCCATAGCACTCTCACTTCTATCAGGGACCTTACAAGGTTTACATGCAGACGCAGCGCCAACTAGTCCAGAAATTCCTTGTTGGATACTTGATTACCAGAAAATGTAGAAAGTGTGACGTTATTAAATGGGTTTTATACATCTAGTATAAATGTAACACACAACATTTTACAAGTTCTGACTTATAATAGGGTCTGCCAGGTATCTGCTGAGGTTCTCGTATTTTTTACTACAAATCTATGGCTACTGATTCCCCTATTCTTGTTCTCAAAAATACCGGAACCCCGGTAAAACATAAAAAAAATACGAACATGAACAGAGACTGTCAATGGAATCTACTAGGTTCATGTAAAAACAGATCTGTCCTACCAACCCCATGATGCCAGTGGGAATAGGGCCTCAATCTTTCACCTACCACCTTTGTCAGATGCTACAGCTTTATGCAAAAAGTTTAGATCTCCATATGTCCCATGTTCCTACAATTACGCAGTTTACTGTGTGACATTGGTTACTTGCAATTCCTCACAAATAATAGATTCCAGCCAGAGGTACTTTCCAAGAATGAAGAGTAAAGGCTGATTTAGACACAACGAGAATCGCTCAAAATTCGCTCAAAAGAATCTGTTGAGCGATTCTCGCTCTGTCTAAATGCACTGACATCGTGCACGAGTCGTTGATCGCTGAATTCTAGTTTGCTAGAATTGAGCGATCAGATGTTATCAGTGGAGCAGGCTGTCATCACAGCCAGCTGCGCTGATAAGATTCTCTCTGCCTGTGTCCTGCTGTGAATTCACAGCTGGGCACAGGCTGTAAGTGCAGAGAACATTACAGCTGTTTGCTTATGCAAAACAGCTGTATTGTTCTATTAATGGCCACGGCGGTATCCTGCTCTGCCTGCATAGCTCTATAGTAGCTAATTAGCTACTATAAAGTATGCAAAGATGATCGCTCAAAACTGTCACTCAAACTGTTGTTTGAGTGACGTTTGAGCGACTTTTCAGCGATCATCTGTCAGTGTAAATGGCGTAGAAAACTAATGGACTAGTCCAGTGGGGTAATATCAGATTGTTCAACTTAGCCAAAAGTTCACTTATCAATCACCGTTCTTTCATGGCGGCTGCTCAATCACAATCTACACCATTGTATCACTTTTTCTACAATTCAAAACACATCTTTTATATGGATTTTTTCCTCAGTCATTTACTCCATAAAACATTTTACAGTCTTAAGAAAAGACTGCCAAGGATTGCATAAATCCTGATATTCTAGATTAAAATAGCACACAAGATAAATGCCTAAGGATGTTAACCCTACAGCAACGGGCTTATTCTGGTAGGTTAATAAGACTCATACATATGGAGACACTTCACTCGTAAAGAACATTTAATGTCCTGTCTAGACATCCTATTACTATTTCACGAGATTGGCCTACCTCTCATCACAAGCTTGCCTGCACATGTTACGTGGCTTCCAGCATACCCGGTTTATTATAATTAACCGTGGTGTCCCTCAAGGCAAAAAAAAAAGTTTAGCTTTCTTCTGATAAGGTTAAAGAAAACACCAAAAGTGTTACAGAAAGTACCTAAAGTTTTCTGAGGCTGAGATCATTCGCCAACAATCTAATGGGCATCGCATCCTCCCGAATGTACCTTAACAGATGATGTAGGGGAAAAGAGAGATTGGGTATGTTGAATTGAAATGTTGATCTTTTTGTTCTCCCTTGGCAGCAGTTCTCTCCACTTTCCCAATTGATAACACACGGAGAAGATGGAAGGAATAGTTGATATTTGGCCAACAGCTTTTGAAGGTGTATAGGCACTAGAGATGAGCGAACGTACTCGTAATGAGTACTTACGCACCCGAGTACCGCCATTTTCGAGTACTTCAGTACTCGGGTGAAAAGATTCGGGGGCCGCCGGGGGGCGGGGAGAGGCGCGGCGGTGCGGGGGGTAGCAGCGGGGAACAGGGGGGAGCCCTCTCTCTCTCCCTCTCCCCCCCACTCCCCACTGCTACCCCCCGTGCCGCCACGGCGCCCCCCGAATCTTTACGCGCGAGTACTGCAGTACTCGAAAATGGCGGTACTCGGGTGCGTAAGTACTCGTAACGAGTACGTTCGCTCATCTCTAATAGGCACCATTAATTGTGAGTAGAGATGAGCGAGTATACTCGCTAAGGCACATTACCCCGCCGCAACTCACCTGTCACCCGCGCTGGCCCCCAAATCTTTAGAGACGAGCGGGGAGATACCTGGCTAAGGCACTACTCGCTCGAGTAATGTGCCTTAGCGAGTATGCTCGCTCATCTCTAATTATGAGCCAACTCATTAGAAAAAGACATTAGTGTCAAATGATTGCTATAAGCTCAGCTCAAGTATACAGAAGTATATGCCCAATTCCTAAAGGGTTATCAACCATGGACAATCTCTTGTCAGATGAGTTTTTGGAAGGTTAGCTGATCAGAGGGTACTTTGCTGCTGGGACCATAGGCGTAGCGTCAGGGGGTGCTGGGGTCGCCATGGCGACCCGGCCCCTGCGCTCAAGGGGCCCGTGTCCGCCCTCCGCCATACCCACATGCACATTGAGTGCATTAATGGCTGGCCATTCTTTCCCCCGCATGATGCGGTAGCCAGAACGGCCAGCCTGAGAGGAAAAGCAGGGAGGTACTCCCATGGGCCGGCAGGGGAGGAGGGAGGAAGTCACATGGGACGGCAGGGCACAATGATCATGTGATCATGTGCTGCCCCCTGCTTCCTGTTGCACGGAAGCCTCTGAGTTTACTTCTCCTGCTGCTGCTGTCACATGGAAGAGAAGTGGACCGAGCCCTGGGGTAAGTGTATATATGTGTGTGTATCTGTCTGTCTGTCTCCCTCCTTTATCTATCTATCTAATTCATATCTATCTATCTCATATCTATCTATCTATCTCATATCTATCTATCTATCTATCTATCTATCTCATATCTATATATCTCATATCTATCTATCTATCCCATATCTATCTATCTCATATCTATCTCTCTATCTATCTATCCCACATCTATCTATCTATCCCACATCTATCTATCTATCCCTCTATCTATCTATCTATCTATCTATCTATCTATCTATCCCATATCTATCTATCTATCTATCTATCTATCTATCTATCTATCTATCTATCTATCTATCCCATATCTATCTATCTATCTATCTATCTATCTATCTATCCCATATCTATCTATCTATCTATCTATCTATCTATCTATCTATCTATCTATCTATCTATCTATCTATCCCATATCTATCTATCTATCTATCTATCTATCTATCAATCACATATCTATCTATCTATCTGTATAATATCTATCTCATATCTATCTCACATCTATCTATCTGATATCTATCTATCTGATATCTATCTATCTATCTGATATCTATCTATCCCATATCTATCTATCCCATATCTATCTCTCTCTCTCATATGTATCTATCTATCTCATATCTATCTATCTATCTATCTATCTATCTATCTATCTATCTATCTATCTATCTCATATCTATCTATCTATCTCATATCTATCTATCTATCCATCTCATATCTATCTATCTATCCATCTCATATCTATCTATCCATCTCATATCTATCCATCCATCCATCCATCCATCCATCTATCAATCACATATCTATCTATCTATCTATCTATCTGTATCATATCTATCTATCTCATATCTATCTATCTATCTGATATCTATCTATCTATCTATCTATCTATCTATCTATCTGTATCATATCTATCTCATATCTATCTATCTATCTGATATCTATCTATCTATCCCATATCTATCTATCTATCTATCTATCTATCTATCTATCTATCTATCTATCTATCTATCTATCCATCTCATATCTATCTATCTATCTATCTATCTATCTATCTATCTATCTATCTATCTATCTATCTATCTATCTATCTATCTATCTATCTATCCATCCATCCATCCATCCATCCATCCATCTCATATCTAACTATCTATCTCTCTTTCTCTGGTATAAGTTACACATCTCCCTGGATTTACTGTATTTCTTTGCACCCTTTACACACAATTAAAAAACGCATCAAAACCGCATGCGGTTATTAATAGTGTCTGCAGCTCCTTTAGGGGGACTGCCCACTACAGTTTTTTTTCACAGCGAAATTCGCAGTGTTTTATTTTTCTGCAGGGGTCTATGGGACTTGTAATGTTAAAATAGCGATCGTGCAAAATCGCAATTTACCGCGAAATCGCGATTTTGCGCGATCATGATTTTAACATTACAAGTCCCATAGACCCCTGCAGAAAAAAAAAACTGTAGTGGGCAGTCCCCCTAATACCGTACGCGGTCTTTAAATACTGCATGCAGGTTTTTATGTGTTTTTCTTTATTGTGGTTCTAAAGTGCAACAAACACATGACCCCCCTGAGGGCGCTCTCACACGTGTTCACAAAACGCAGCTTGAAATCGTGGCATTTTTACCGTAATTTGAAGCAGCCTTTTCGAACACCGGTTACAGCGTGTGACAGCACTTTTTAATGCACCCCATCATTGTGATGGGTGATGTGTAGGGATGAGCGAGTATACTCGGCTAAGGCACTACTCGCTCGAGTAATGTGCGTTAGCCGAGTAGCTCCCTGCTCGTCCCGAAAGATTCGGGGGCCGCCGCAGCTGACAGGTGAGTTGCGGCGGGGAGCGGGGGAGAGCGGGCGGGAGAGAGGGAGAGAGAGATCTCCCCTCCGTTCCTCCCTGCTCTCCCCTGCAGCTCCCCGCCCCGCGGTGGCCCCCGAATCTTTAGGGACGAGCGGGGAGATACTCGGCTAAGGCACATTACTTGAGCCTTAATACTCGCTCATCCCTAGTGATGTGATGTGTTAAAAACCACAAACATGCAAAAATAGAACGAACAGCTCTCAAAAATCACAGCGTTAGGGACACCGTGTTCCAGCGCAGGTTTAAGTAAGCTCAATAAAATCTATGGGAGTGTTGTACCGCGGTTAGTACGGCGCTCGGGACACCGCGCTAATAGCGGTAAAAAGCAGTGTGTGTGAGAGCGGCCTGCCGGGCTACGAACAAATTTTCATGTTCAGGAAATGCGTCATGTTTGGAAAGATTACGCCAAGGGGCAGATAATGTATGCAGCACGATACGGGTATGGGTACGGGGGAGTGTAGGGTGGAGGCCCAAGGGGGGCCCCGAGCTGAACTTTTGCACCCGGGCCCCTGAGCCTTTAGGTATGCCCCTGTATATATATATATATATATACATTTATATATATCCTGTTTCCCCGAAAATAAGCCTTAGTTACACTACATTAAAAAAAAAAGAATCCATTACCCAACAGGCTCGGTCCAGGCCCCTCCCGCTGCTCTCTAGAGGTTAGCATGATTCGGTGCGGTTCCCGCAGACCTTCGCCGCTCGTACAACATCACTTACTGGTTAGGGGATGCACCTCCAGAAAGCGATGGCTCTGATTGGTTCTTCGGCCACTCCTCACCCAATCAGTGCAGCGCTGGATGAACCAATGCTATGGCTGGGATCGGTTTATCTGCTACTATATACTTCTGCTTTGTGTCGGTCAGTTAGGTCTTATTCACACGAACACATTTTTGCTTCGTATTATGTTTGTAAAACGCTCGCGTACGATTCGCAGTGAATAGAACCCATCGATTTAAATGGGCTCGTTCACATGCACGTATTCTGTTTGAGCAAAAATATACGCAGCGTGTTCGCTTTTCATGCGTATTAAACACAAAAATAGCGCATATCTAATTAAACTGAATTGCCCATTAAGATCCCTGGGAGCGAGTTAACATGTGCTTTTTGCGCACGCAAATACGCAGGAGCATATGTGAGCAAAAAATATAGTAACATACATGTGCACAGAAATGCAACACCCGTAGCGCAAATATGCAGCGCTAATGCGTACGGAAATATGGCGGCCTTAAGGCTCCTTCACACGGGCGTATGCGTTGTTGTGCGCGGCTCAGCGCAATATATTTGTGCTATGTACAAGGCTTTTTTGCATACATAATGGCGTATTTTACTGTACTTTTTGCACATGGCCATTTGCGTGCAGCAGACAAACCCGTCAATGGGTTTTATTCTCTATGTATTGTGTATGTACATTTTGCACACGCAAATCTGTCCGTGTGAAGGAGCCCCCAGGAGCGGCTTCAGATGTGGTGGGGGAATGTAGTGTAACGCCCCTTCTAGAACCCACCACAGACCCCACATAACGACCCAGTGATACAACGCAAATAACGCAACGTCTGACATTAAAGGGGTTGTCCCGCGCCGAAACGGGGTTTTTTTTTTTTCAACCCCCCCCCCCCCCCCGTTCATCTCTGATATTGTCCATCCGGCTGTTGTGGTGGATTATCATATTGTGTGACTGCAGCCTTATATTATATCAGGATAGCGGATGATGGACCTGGAATAGTCTGCTTCTGCTCCAGATCGGCATGGTCTATGGAGAAGTCTTGTCTAACTCATCCTGGTAACTGTGAGATATAATAACCCTGAGAAGAACGACACGAGAGCCGCTTGTTGTTACACCTTTATTTATTAGCAAAAAGCAGTGGAGCCAATAATAATGACTTATATCCTATGTAATAACGAGGGTGGTGACTCCTAAGTCAGGTCCCCGGTCACATCTGCAGCGGAGGATCCTTTTGGAGCCTCCGGCACAGATCCAGCATGGCGTCACGAACAAGATAGCTCAGTATGCTGCACTATGTCATCCGGGAAACATTCTGTCATCATGCAGGAAGCCAAACGGATCCCATTATAGTCAATGAGGTTCAATTGGCGCCAAACAGGTTTATATGTTGTTCAGCTCCTAGGATGGAGACAAACAGAACAACCCAGCGCTGGTGTGACCCCCATAATGTGAGCATCCAGCACTTGTCATATATAGCACTTAGCATTATTCTGGGGTCCGGAGTTAGGAGCCACACCCCAAAGATCCAGAGGAAGGCGAAGAAAACCCCCGGAGAGCTTAGTCTCAGGGGGAAAAATAATTCCTTCCTGACCCCAAATGTGGCGATCGGATGTCACCCTGGATCTCATCTACCCTCCTGCTTAGTGCTGCACATAATCCTGCCCCGAGGAGCTTACAATCTAGGGAGACGGACCTTACCTCTCAATGACTTTATGACCATATGGATACAGATGGTGTAAAAAAATCTAACATCTGCCTGATGGAGAAGCGTCTGTGCGTATATATGTAGAATAGTGTACGTCTGTGCGTATATATGTAGAATCGTGTGCGTCTGTGCGTATATATGTAGAATAGTGTGCGTCTGTGCGTATGTATGTAGAATAGTGTGCGTCTGTGCGTATATATGTAGAATAGTGTACGTCTGTGTGTATATATGTAGAATAGTGTGCGTCTGTGCGTATATATGTAGAATAGTGTGCGTCTGTGCGTATATATGTAGAATAGTGTGCGTCTGTGCGTATATATGTAGAATAGTGTACGTCTGTGTGTATATATGTAGAATAGTGTGCGTCTGTGCGTATATATGTAGAATAGTGTACGTCTGTGTGTATATATGTAGAATAGTGTGCATCTGTGTGTATATATGTAGAATAGTGTGCGTCTGTGCGTATATATTCAGAATGGTGTGCGTCTGTGTATATATATGTCTCTTAAAAATGGTAAAAGAAATAGCAAAAAATACCATAAATTAAGAGCGCATTTAGACGGCTGTGTGCGAGTTAGCTCCAATTCTTCTCACACGGACCATTTGTCTGCGTAACAACATCCATGTATGAGTAGCCTGATGAGTTATAATGTGTCCGTGTGCGTCTGTAAAATGCACGGCCGGTGCAGATATGAATATACACCTGTGTGAATGGGCCCCTAGCAAGCTGTGATGATGATCAGGGCAACAATGTGTCTGGTCATTAAGAGGTTAAGGCTTACAATGTAATATCATATCTTATAATACAGAGATGATTCCGGCCAATCAAGGCTTACAATACACTGACGTGACAAGTTAGGTCCTGCTCCTAAGAGCTTACAATCTAAAGGAACCCTCTCACTACACACCTATAACAGTATGTTTAGATCGCGCAGTTCAGCTCGGTTTTTCTCCTTGTGGATTCGCCTCTAAAAACCGCAGCAGAAATCCAGGCCAATAATAATAATGACTTATATCCTAGGGCACAGGTGTCAAACACAAGACCCGTTGGCCGAATGTATGTGTATATGTAATATATGTATGTGCACCTGTGCGTGTGTGTCTGTACGTATATTTGTATAATAGTGTGCATTTGTGCTATATGTGTAGAATAGTGTGCGTATATGTGTACAATGGTGTGCGTCTGCGTGTATATGTGTACAATGGTGTGCGTCTGCGCGTATATGTGTACAATGCTGTGCGTCTGTGCGTATATGTGTACAATGGTGTGCGCCTGGTGTATATGTGTACAATGGTTTGCGTCTGTACGTATATGTGTACAATTATGTGTGCGTCTGTGCGTATATATGCAGAATGGTGTACGTCTGTGCGTATATATTCAGAATGGTGTGCGTCTGTGCGTATATATGTGCAGAATGGTGTGCGTCTGTGCGTATATATGTAGAATGGTGTACGTCTGTGCGTATATATGTAGAATAGTGTGCGCCTGCGTATACATGTAGAATAGTGTGCGTCTGCGTATATACGTAGAATAGTGTGCGTCTGTGCGTATATATGTAAAATAGTGTGCATCTGTGCGTATATATATGTAGAATAGTGTGCATCTGTGTATATATGTAGAATAGCGTGCGTCTGTGTGTATATATGTATATTAGTGTGCGTCTGTGCGTATATGAGTAGAACAGTGTGCATCTGTGCATATATATTTAGAATAGTGTGCGACTGTGTATACATATTTATATGTATAATAGTTTGTGCCTGTATATATATATATATATATATATATATATATGTATATGTATAATAGTGTGCGCCACTGGCCACTATGGGGGACCTTATTACCAATCGGGCCACTTTGGGGTTCACTTTTACTATACTGTCTTACAATTAGAATTGGCCCTTTGAAGCAAGCTATAAGGCTGATGTGGCCCTCTTTGAAAATGAGTTTGACACCCCTGCCCTAGGGAGACGGACCTTACCTCTCAATGACTTTATGACCGTATGGATACAAATGGTGTAAAAGATCTAACATCTGCCCGATGGAGAAGCTTCTCTTAAAAATGGTAAAAGAAATATGGCAAAAAATACCATAAATTAAGGGCGCATTCAGACAGCTGTGTGCGAGTTAGATCCTATTCTTCTCACACGGACCATCAGTCTGCGTGACAACACCCATGTATGAGTAGCCTGATGGGCTATAATGTGTCCATGTGCGGACTGTGAAACACACGGACAACATATAGACCTGTGTGAATGGGTCCTTAAGTAGGAAGCTCTCCCGATGATCAGGGTAAGGGCGGCTTCAGATGACCCAATACGCAGTAAGGCTCACCCAGGGCAATGTATTTCCACATGAACGAGGTCGGATGAGGTACATTTGCACGCGTGTCCACGCATAGTATTGTACTTTTTGCGCTAGCAGGGCCTGTTGAAACACGCGCACGCAACACACCCTTTTTGTAGATTTTAAAGGCTACTTAGGTGAGTGATATCCAGATGTGTTCTGCTTTTTGTGCTTTTGCGCAGTGTTTCACGCATCACCTTGCGTATTTGTGCAGCTCCCATAGACTTTTGTACGCAGAAAGATAGAGCAGGTCCTGCTTTTATTCCCGCGGGGTGAAATGCGCGCCCCAAACCAGTTCATGAGGACGAATACATTGAAACCGAGGGTTACATTCTCTGCGTTTGTGAAATACACGGCCGGCGCAGCCTGATTATGATCAGGGCAGCAATGTGTCTGGTCATTAAGAGGTTAAGGCTTACAATGTAATATCACATCTTATAACACAGAGAGGATTCCGGCCAATCAAGGCTTACAATACACTGACGGGACAAGTGAGGTCCTGCTCCTAAGAGCTTACAGTCTAAAGGAACCCTCTCATTACACACCTATAAGCTTTACAGGTATACACTAATGTCTGAACCTCTTAATAAATGTGGCAGATGGTGTCCCACGAGGCCCCAGCAGTGATCATAGAAGACGTTCAGATCCTTCTCCATCCGATCCTAGAATATCTCCGGCATGGACATATGTGACTCTATAGGAGACGGTGGTTGTGTAGCCGGAATACATATCTGACGTTCTTCCTCTCTCCGTCCGCCATGTTGTTCGTCCTCGTCAGCTTCCTCCATCCTCTTCATGTAGAACTGAGCGGCTCCAGCCGTGTATGGTCGTCTATACAAGAACATCACTGAGATGTCTTAGAATGTTCTCAGGTATTGTTGCTATGTTTTCCATAGCAACCAATCACAGTGCAGCTTACATTTGACCTCAGCAGCATAAAAGCTGCATTGTGATTGGTTGCTATGGGCACCACACCATTATAAATGCTGCCTAAAAGAAAATTTGTCTTTGTCGCCCATAGAAACCAATCACAGCACAGCTTCTATTTTACCTCGGCAGCATAGTAACCAATCACAGCACAGCTTCTATTTTACCTCGGCAGCATAGTAACCAATCACAGCACAGCTTCTATTTTACCTCGGCAGCATAGTAACCAATCACAGCACAGCTTCTATTTTACCTCGGCAGCATAGTAACCAATCACAGCACAGCTTCTATTTTACCTCGGCAGTATAGTAACCAATCACAGCACAGCTTTCATTTCTTATACTGCTGAGGTAAAATGAAAGTTGCGCTGGGATTGGTTGCTATGGCAACAGAGACAGATTTTCTTGTAGACAGCTTCCATAGGAGTGTGGTGCCGGCCTACCTTTCCATGGCCGCCCTGTATTATCAGTCATTCATATGTGTGGAAATATGATTTTGTTTGTTACCTCACTACAGTGATCTTCTCCTCCTTCTGAAATGGCTGATAACAGGGAGCAATAGATAACATTTAAGAGGAGGAGATATTGGAGCACGTGATGAATCACTGGGATGATTCGGCCTCATGTTAGTGATGGGAATAATTATGGCCGTTCTGCTGACTATGTTGCTGATATGTCGGACCGCACACTTATGGCGGTTTGTGTGAATTAGTAGCAGCCGGGCAAATATTTAGGTCGGCGTTCTGGACAATCCGTAAAATACGGGTTTAATTATTTGTTTAGTAGATTATTTTTGCCGAATTCCAACCACATAAATGCGTTAGATATTGTTTTCCCGCACAGACTCTGACACCCTTTTCACCCCCTCAGGCCGGGCTCACACGAGCGGGTCAGATTCTGCATGTGGGAGGCCCGCTGCGGATTCCGGTTTTGAGCCCGGCCGGTGACTCTCCGTACGGCACTTTAAAACCTGCAAATCGCTTGCAGGTTTTTGATGCATCTTTTAATTGTATGTAAAGTGTGCAATCATATACAGGAGATATTGAGATACCCAGGTTATACCAGCATGCTCCATATCACTATATACAGGAGATACTGAGATACCCAGGTTATACCAGCATGCTCCATATCACTATGTACAGGAGTTACTGAGATACCCAGGTTATACCAGCATGCTCCATATCACTATATACAGGAGATACTGAGATACCCAGGTTATACCAGCATGCTCCATATCACTATGTACAGGAGTTACTGAGATACCCAGGTTATACCAGCATGCCCCATATCACTATATACAGGAGATACTGAGATACCCAGGTTATACCAGCATGCTCCATATCACTATATACAGGAGATACTGAGATACCCAAGTTATACTAGCATGCTCCATATCACTATATACAGGAGATACTGAGATACCCAGGTTATACCAGCATGCTCCATATCACTATATACAGGAGATACTGAGATACCCAGGTTATACCAGCATGCTCCATATCACTATATACAGGAGATACTGAGATACCCAGGTTATACCAGCATGCTCCATATCACTATATACAGGAGATACTGAGATACCCAGGTTATACCAGCATGCTCCATATCACTATATACAGGAGATACTGAGATACCCAGGTTATACCAGCATGCTCCATATCACTATGTACAGGAGTTACTGAGATACCCAGGTTATACCAGCATGCCCCATATCACTATATACAGGAGATACTGAGATACCCAGGTTATACCAGCATGCTCCATATCACTATATACAGGAGATACTGAGATACCCAAGTTATACTAGCATGCTCCATATCACTATATACAGGAGATACTGAGATACCCAGGTTATACCAGCATGCTCCATATCACTATATACAGGAGATACTGAGATACCCAGGTTATACCAGCATGCTCCATATCACTATATACAGGAGATACTGAGATACCCAGGTTATACTAGCATGCTCCATATCACTATATACAGGAGATACTGAGATACCCAGGTTATACCAGCATGGTCCGTATAACTATATAGAGGAGATACTGAGATACCCATGTTATACCAGCATGGTCCGTATCACTATATACAGGAGATACTGAGATACCCTGGTTATACCAGCATGCTCCATATCACTATGTACAGGAGATACGGAGATACCCAGGTTATACCAGCATGTTCCATATCACTATGTACAGGAGATACGGAGATACCCATGTTATACCAGCATGCTCCATATCACTATGTACAGGAGATACTGAGATACCCAGGTTATACCAGCATGCTCCATATCACTATGTACAGGAGTTACTGAGATACCCAGGTTATACCAGCATGCTCCATATCACTATGTACAGGAGTTACTGAGATACCCAGGTTATACCAGCATGCTCCATATCACTATGTACAGGAGATACGGAGATACCCAGGTTATACTAGCATGCTCCTTATCACTATATACAGGAGATACTGAGATACCCAGGTTATAGCAGCATGCTCCATATCACTATGTACAGGAGTTACTCTGATACCCAGGTTATACCAGCATGCTCCATATCACTACGTACAGGAGATACGGAGATACCCAGGTTATACCAGCATGCTTCTTATCACTATATACAGGAGATACTGAGATACCCAGGTTATACCAGCATGCTCCATATCACCATGTACAGAAGTAACTGAGATACCCAGGTTATACCAGCATGCTCCATATCACTATGTACAGGAGTTACTGAGAAACCCAGGTTATACCAGGATGCTCCATATCACTATATACAGGAGATACTGAGATACCCAGATTATACCAGCATGCTCCATATCACTATGTACAGGAGTTACTGAGATACCCAGATTATACCAGCATGCTCCATATCACTATGTACAGAGAGATGTACATGCCCTGTATACAGTGATATTGACCATGCTGGCGTAAGTCCGGTTTCACCTCTGTGCTGGAACCTCACAAATCTGCCTTTAAATACGAGAAGACAAAGTGCTGCATACAGCGCCTCTACTTCTGTCCAAAAGCCGGACAGCTGGGCGGAAAGCGGATGGACCCCATTATAGTCAATGAGTCCGTCTGATGCTGCTCGGTTCCGTCTAGAGACAAAGCCATTCGGCTGCGGGAAGTCTTCTTTCATGCTCCCCGAATAGAGCAGAAAAGTAGAATCCCCAATTCCCCGTATATAGTGATATGGAGCATGCTGGTGTAACCTGGATAATTAAATATGTACAGCTGCTAGAAGTCTATATAATTATATATGCACAGCTGGTATAAGTTATACATCACCTGTATATAGTGATATGGAGCATGCCTGTGTAACCTGGATAATTATATATGTATAGCTGGTATGTCTATATAATTATATATGCACAGCTGGTATAAGTTATACATCACCCGTATATAGTGATATTACCACATACAGGATGTATAGCTAATACCAGTAGCACATATATAATTATATACAGAACATATACAGGTTATACCAGCATGCTCCATATCACTATATACAGGAGATATACATCCATAGTGATATGGGGCATGCTGGTGTAACCTGGATATGTGCTCTATATAATTATATATGTACAGCTGTTATCAGTCTATGTAATTTTATATGTACATTTGGTATAAGTTATACATCACCTGAATATAGTGATATAAGAGAATGGTCACTACATACAGGATGTATAGCTTATACCAGTAGTGTATATATAAATATATACAGAACATATGCAGGTTAGGTAGTAGTGTATCTTGACGCCACCAGGAAACTAGGGGTTTGACACACCCCCAGCTCCTGATAGGGTCAAGAAGCAAAGGTCCTGTAATTGGCTAAATTGTATTAGGAAGCGCCGTACTCAGTGAGTGAGGAGTGCTCGGTGTGTGTAATGGGCCGCTCACCTGCTGCGCTGTTATATCAGCTAAGCGGCTGTCCCCCGTCCTCCCAGGTGTCCTACTGCTTCAAGTGTCTGCGGGCCGGCGTCTGTGTCCGCCGCTGTGTCCGCCGCTGTGTCCTGCGTTATGGCGACCGGGGGTAAGGAAAGAGATGGGTGAGGGAACGCCTTCATAGCCGCCGCAGGCTAATCCAGTTCAGGGCGCTGTGGGTTTCCTCATGGCCACCCCGGCTCAGCAGTGTAAGGCGGATCGTGCTACGTTGCAGCCCTCCATGCTTTGCAGTGGAATAACTTGTTGTGGCCGACCGCTGGTTAGGTCTATTGTCCTGCCCTAAATAGCAACACGTCCCCTTCTTCAAAGCGGGTGACAGAGAAAAAGATGTTGCAGCCACAGCCTCTGCTTACTCGGCTGCCAGGACCTGCAGCACACCCACCTATGGCAGCCAATCAGGTAAGGGGGGGCGTGAAACCCCTTTCAATCTTGACTCCACCAGGACTTCCTGGTGGCATCAAGATACACTAATACCTGCAGGCTATACCAGCATGCTCCATATCACTATATACAGGAGATATACATCCATAGCAATATGGGGCATGCTGATATAACCCGGATATGTGCTCTATATATTTATATATGTACAGCTGTTATAAGTTATAGCAGCTATACATATAAGATTACATGTGGTACATACCTGGTTCTACCGCATGATCAGCAGACTGCGCTCTCATTTTCACTTTCAGTGCATTGCCAGCCAGACAATCACATGACCGGCAGTGCACTGACATAGTGCAGTAATGACCAATCACAACTGCAGCCTCTTAGCTGAAGGGAGGGCCAAGCGACAGGGGAGTCTACAGCTTATAACTGGCTCCCTGGTAACAGTCCCTTCCCTCCCTGGGTGCCATCCACAGCAGGGCGCGGCCCTGCGTATGGCAGGGGCCCGCAGGCCCCCGTTTGCTAAAGGGTTGGGTCGCAATTGTGACCCCTGAGTGTGTTGTTCCACCAGTTTAGCACAGCAGAGGTTCCGTTATGGTCTGGGGATATTTTACGCGGCATGGTCTCGGTCCGTTAGTTGTAGCCGCAAGAACCATGGACACGGAGATGTACCCGGACATTCTAGACAATAGTGTGCCGCTGACAATGTGGTAATACTCTGGTAATGGTCGGCCATACTTCCAACAAAACGACGCGTCTCATCACAGATCTAACACTGTTTTACATTGTTTTGAGGATATGGACGCTCCATGATTGGACTGACCTCGATGTTCATATTTCCTGACGCAACGTTCTAGTACGTTCCAAAGATGATCATTGTCAGAGGTGAAGCAAAAGGCTCATGAAGTCAGGTGCAAAAGTTCAGCCTGCCCCCCCCCCCCCCCCGTGCTATTCTGCTCTTCATGGCCGCTGGCCACATCTCATCCATCAGTTTTGACTGTATCGCTGGATCTCTTAAGGGACTCATCACACAGATGACGGGTGACGATCAAGTATCTTACAGTCCCATAGGACCCTCAGAAATCAGCTGTAATCTGCAGAGAAACGTGGATGCAAGTGTTTAAAGAATACCTGCACTTTCAGAAAACTTTTGACATGTCACAGAGATATGTCAAAAATATTGATCAGCGGGGGTCGTGTTGCTGAGACCCACGCTGATCACTAAAATGTTTTTATGACATGTCAAAAGTTTCCCAATAGTGCAGGTACTCTTTAAATCCACTGCAGTGCCACCGAAGGATAAATGAAGCATTGCATGGCGCCTATTTAAATCATGTAATGCACAGCCTGAAAGCGTCCTTCACCGAAAGAGGTACTCTTTGTAAAGATTATCCACTCTTGCAAATTCATTGAGGTTCCAAAGGAATGTCTCCCATATATTAACTCAGAATGCTCTAATAGCTTATTTGAAAATATATTTTCTAAACTAGAAAACCTCTCTAAAGGGAATCTGTTCGGACCGTAAATTCACCATGGGAAAACATGAAATACCAGCAAACTCCCTCATTAAAGAACTGTGTTTTACTCTAAAATGCTGTGGTGTTTCAGAGAAAACAGATTTAAAATGAGGCAGACATGGGAAGACGTATCCACTGAGTGGATTCCCTTTGGCTTCTTTCCACCGGGCTTCGCTTGATTACAGGTGTCTCCCTTTACGCAAATAGGGAGAGATCTTTCAATCAGGCTGAGCTGAGCAGGGAGAAGTCAGTCACCCAGCAGACACAATTCCCTGTCCCGCCTATTTTTAAAACTATGGGGGAAATTTATTAAGACTGTCATGCTTAAAAACAATCTTGATATAACTTCTGCTGCACACCTCTTCATAACTCGGTTCCTCCATGTGCCTACACAGACATCTACTGGCATAGATTTCTAGTATAATTTACGCCAGTTTCTGCAATAAATTATACATAAGTATGTCGGTCTGGGGCATTTGTGCCCCTTCCTTACAAACCACGCTCACTTTTCGGACATTTGTCTAAATTTGCAAGAATTTAGTGCATGCCGGATTTTTTGCGAAACTGGCATAAAAACTTTTAGAAATGTCTCCTTGCTTTCCTTTGAAATGCCTGTTGCCTTCAGCGATGAATCCAGGTTTAGTTTGGGCACTGATGATGGCCGTGTTTGTGCCTGGAGATCTAGGGGTGAGCGCCTCAATCCTGCCTTTGCTGTGGAGCAGCAGAATGCCCCCTGCTGGTATGATGGGCTGGGGGGCCATTGCATATGACAGTCGGTCACCCCCAGTAGTGGTTTGAGGGGCAATGAGCTTTATATATATATTACATCTTGTATCCAAGTTATAGGTGGTATAGCAGGGTACTATATCCTCCATGCCTGCCTGTTTCACATCTTGTATCCAAGCTAAAGGTGGTACAACAGGCTACTAGAGCCTCCATGCCCACCTGTATCACATTTTGTATCCAAGCTAGAGGTGGTACAACAGGGTACTTCAGCCTCCATGCCGCCCGAATCACATCTTGTATCCAAGTTAGAGGCGGTTCAGCAGAGTACTAGAGCCTCCATGCCCACCCATATCACATCTTGTATCCAAGCTAGTGGCAGTACAATGGAGAACTAGAGCCTCCACGTCCATCTGTATCACCTCTTGTATCCAAGATAGAGGTGATACAACAGGGTATTAGAGCCTCCATGCCCACCCATATCACATCTTGCATCCAAGTTAGAGGCGGTACAACCGGATACTAGAGCCTCCATGCCCCCGTATCACATCTTGCAGCCAAGCTAAAGGCGGTACAACAGGGTACTAGAGCCTCCATGCCCCCGTATCACATCTTGCATCCAAGCTAGAGGCGGTACTGTTGTGTCCCAGAGTTAAGGGTTCCCTCCAGCATCTCAGAATACATGTTATGATGTTTGTCTTGTGCATCGTTTTGAATGTAGAATGAGCCAGATTTATGTGTATTGAGTGCTTGAAGGCATGAATGGGTTAATGTCTGGTCATGTCTGGGTATGTCTGGGAAATGTTTCATTTTGTCTTGTGTGTGGTATAAAAGAAGGGTCACATGTCTATGTGAGGAGAGCAAGAGCTAGATAGATCTGAGAGTTAGTGGGATGAGACAAGTCAGACAGTTAGAGAGGAGACATGGAAGAATCAGAGAGGTGGTCTGCTGTTCCTGCCAGACCCTAGCCCTGCAAAGAGACTGCTTATGACCTCCATCTGTGAAGAGTGAAAGCCTGGACATGATGGAAACGCATGGGTGTACAGCACAGGTATCACATGCACAGGATTGGAAAACCGTGACTAATCGAGAGGAGCGTGAGTGTGTGACAGGAGAGAGAGAGAGTTTGCCGGGAGAGAAATCTTACAGCTAACTTAGACCGTGGATTATACAAATGCCCCGAGAATCCTCCCTGCTTCACCACTACCGTTGACTTCTGTACAAAGACTGTTTTGTTTTGATATAGGTTCATGGGTTTAAGTAAATGAACAGAATCGACCGTTCCTGGCTCTTGTTCAGAAAATATCCTGTGTGTGGACTACCTTATTACATCTGAGGGATCTGCCACAGAGGAGAGAATGGTGGCGTCACGAGTAACAAACAGGACTACAGGTAAATATGGTTGTCCGTTTCGTGAACTCCCCCTGTGGTAATGAGGTCAGGTCCCAAGCTACCCTCTAGGGGAAGAGATGGTAGAGCCACCCATGACAAGGCCTTTTCTCTACATCGCTGTCTCCTCAGCTAAGCGCCTGCTACTCGGACACTGCAGTACAACAGGGTACTAGAACCTCCATGCCCACTTGTACAACATCTTGTATCCAAGCTAGAGGTGGTACAACAGGGTACTAGAGCCTCCATGCCTACCCTTATCACATCATGTATCCAAGCTAGAGGTGGTACAACAGGGTACTAGAGCCTCCATGCCTACCCTTATCACATAATCTATCCAAGCTAGAGCTGGTACAACAGGGTACTAGAGCCTTCATGCCTGCCCATATCACATCATGTATCCAAGCTAGAGATGGTACAACAGGGTACTAGAGCCTCCATGCCTACCCTTATCACATAATCTATCCAAGCTAGAGCTGGTACAACAGGGTACTAGAGCCTCCATGCCCGCCCATATCACATCATCTATCCAAGCTAGAGGTGGTACAACAGGGTACTAGAGCCTCCATGCCCGCCCGTATCACATCATCTATCCAAGCTAGAGGTGGTACAACAGGGCACTAGAGCCTCCCTTCAAGAGGTCAGTGTTCTGCAATAAAGTATCCTATTGCTCTGATATTGTAATATCAATCACCTAGATCATCGTTACAAACACATATAAAGTTTCATTCGATTCGGACAACTCCTTCTAGGGGAGGGATTTTTTTTTACAATAAGTGTAATATCCATAGAAATTTGGAATATATGAAAAATAGAATAAGCAGGCAGCTGCCTCACAAGAGTTTTGTTTTCAGCCCTGGACCAATTAAAGAAAAAAAAAATGGTTGAACTTGATGGATGTGTATATTTCTGTCATCAAATTATGTGACATGACTATATGAACAATGAAAAGATGGAGGTTGGCACATACATATAGTAAAAGTATGTGGTGGAAATTGGACTGCGATGTTCATTATGTACCAGGGCATAAGGTCGTCTGAATGCACAAATTTGGAGTTGGGACATTAAAGAAGGTTTTTTGGCAACTCTAATATTTCTCAGGAAACCAAAGATTTCCCTCAGAGATTCCTTATGATGTGGGGAAGTTACATATCACTGAACACATCTAATTTCAACTCAAATGTTATCTATAAGATTCATTGTGAAGATGAGCTGTGCTGGCAGAGAAGAGTATGAAAGTGGCTGGAATAAAACCACAGGAATTAATGAGTTATAAGCGGATGCCCAGATCAGCCAAGAAGAGATATCAACAAATGCGAGCCTAGCGGATATCTGAGCCCTGCCACCTCAAGTGAGAATCCACACAACTCATCATAAAGGGAAATCAGCAGGTTGAAGATTTAGAGTAAGCCATGGAGACATAAATAAAGCTTCAGATACACAAGTCTCTATATCTCCTGCGTGGACCTTCAGAGTCGGGACAAGTGAAGCCACGCTGTCATTATGATCTGTTAGAAAATCAATGTAGTCAACGCTTTGAGCATAGCCGAGGAATACATAGTATAATGCTCTACAACGTATCACAGCCTGAAAGTGTTGATAAGGTGAAGAAACACTGTATCTGTTTATTTAAAGGGGTAGTCCCCAAAGGGAAACCCTGCTCATATACAATTGTAAACACAATTGTGTCTAAAGGCCCATTTAGACACAAGGATTATCGCTCAAAATTAGCTGAAAAGCCATGTTTTGAGCGATAATCTTTGTGTGCATATGCTCCCATATTTCACTGTTCAGCTGAACGATGATTTTCAGCTGTGCATTAAAACCATAGTTCAGCTGGAGTGAAGATAAGACAGACGGCATGCTGTGTCTGGTGTCCATGGTGCTGAATTCTCCACGGGGAGCTAGAGATTACATTGTTTTCTCTTAGCAGCCCATGGCTGAACAATGGAGCTAATTACAGAGCTCAGACCTTCTGCTGAGTTCTGCAACAACTCCCAGAAGCTCATTTGCATGCAAATGAAGCTGATAAAGTACTAATAGCAGTTAGTGCCCATTAGTACTTTATGCAAAACAATCTCTGATCTTTCAATCTTTAGAAAGAATACCCTTGTGTGTAAATGGGCCTAAACATGCCAAGCAAATGGACCAAAATGCAATGAGGAAACAGCATGCAGTGTCTAGCGTCTGATTACCAAAGCACATTGTGCATCAAGTAATGAGAGGAGCAGCGTGGCCATGTTAAAAGTATCAAGATGAGTCCCAAGAAGAATCAGATTGATGGCCAAATCAGAAAATGAATGGCACCAAGTAATATAACTCCCTCGTCTGGTCCCTGGACAAATTTTTACCCCGGGACTGAAGAGTCACTTTAAGCTAGATGAACTTTTTAAATATATAATTCACTAAGGCTTTGCTCATACTTCTGCTACAAGCCTCAGTCAGGGTTCCATCGAGGTTTCTAGCATGTTGACAGCAAGAATAATGCAGCACGCTGTTCTGTTCTATTCTTGCCCTCAACAGTGACAGAAATGTCGATGAAAACTCCAGCGGAAGTTCATAATGCGAACTAAATTCGAAAGGTGTCTAACTTTTCATTATACAATGATAGAACAGTTTTTACTCCCCCCCCCCCCCCCCCTCATTTGAAGAGGTCTTGTTAAGGTGCCAGATTCTGATTTAGAAAATAGATTGTTCTGATGACATTCCCACTTTAAGCTTAATTTACATAAAACCAAAAACCCGCATTATCTTAACAAGTTGTATACATATTTCATTACTTAAAGCCACCCTACGACTTCAGGACAAAATTCTGTCCTGGGATCGAAAGAGCTGGGGGAATATTATCTGCACTTGTTCTTCTCTGCCATCCATCTGATTCACCAGTTCAAGCCTCGTATTTTTTACCCGTCCGACATGGCTACTGCCATCTTCTATCTAGTTAATGCACACTGTGCACTGCTCCCTGATTGGCCAATGTTGATCATGTGAGCAGCACTGGCCAATTATAGAGTAAGTGTAGTGCATTGTTAGTCTACCAATGCACAATGGGGATTAGATATTCTGAAGATTGGGTCGGCCATCTGTAAAGCCCAAAAATGGGACCCAGAACAAGCAGTTCGGATGGACGGCAGAAAAGAACAACTGTAGGAAATATACCCCCAACTCTCTCTGGTCCTGGGACAGAATTTTGTCTCGAAACCAGAAGGTTTGCTTTAATAACATCCTACAGGAGAAGACATTAATAGTGTCATTGCTTTACTGAAAATCAATTTGCCACTGCTAGACATATATTAATAGAAAGTGCAATGTCTTACCTTATTTGAGGCGGTGACAGGCACATATAATATTTATTGATAGTTAACCTGTCCTAAACCTCAAGGACAAGAATTTGTTCTTAGGTCCATAGGGAAGAAATGTGGATATATATCAAGCCCTGATTCCAACCTGCTGATGATCTGCAACTTGGTCATTATTTCACAGAGAGACGAGTTCTGCTTCATTAGCTTGCAGTAGAGTAGACAGAAAGCTGTAGGGACAGGACTTGTGTATTCAGCTCCCCTGCTGAGTGATGCATTTAATACCAGATCTCAGAAAGGTACAAGCCTCATATACAGTAATTGCACTAGTGTTTAACCACTGCTAACTGCAGGATCAACCAACTAATCTAAAACTATGCTTAAATTGTTACAAACCATTTTTGTCTCATATCTTTACAATGATCATCTACGGGCGGTTTCACATCTGTGGCAGGGATTTTGCTTTCCTGCTCTGTTCAGGAAGCAGGAACAAGGAATTCCCGCAGCTAAACGGTTCCATTCCTGGAACAACGCTGGATGGACCCCTTTGACTATAATGGGGCACACCCATTTTCCGCCCATCTTTTGGACAGGGGGAAAAGTGCTGCATGTGTAGTGGCGCAGAACAATGGGGCCCCTCCATAATGTTTGGTTTATATTGTCTGTATTGTCTTGCACATTGTTTTTGAATGAGGAGTGAATCAACAAAATGTGTGTTGAGATTTGCAGCACTGAATGGGTTAATGTCTGCAAATGAGCCGTCTCTGTCTGGAAATGTATCATTATATGCTGTAAGTTTGGAGTCATGTGATCACGAGAGATATATGTGTTTGCAAGGGATTGTGAATAGGTCTTCTGTTCCGATCATAGCCTAAAAAGGATCCCCACACAGACACCTTCCATTCTATGTGGGCCGGGATGGAGGAGGCTGAGGGACATATGCAGCTGTCCCTGGGCCCGTTACTCCCAGGGGGTACTGAAAGAAAGTGAACCTGCATCGCAGTGTGGAGTGTATGTCAAATGTGAGTGCAAACCAGTAGAGAGCTGGAGAGTAGAAGAGGTGTTTGTGCCGGGCACAGAGCCCTACAGATAATTGGGACTGTAGATTCCTCGGTGAACCAATGATTACCTCCCTGTCGCACCATTTTGTAATTTCTACACTGATTGTCCAGCTGGCATGAATAGCATCGTGTTGGACTGTAAATAAGTTTGCACAAGTAAAGGAGCACTGCCTATGCTATTAAAACCAACTCTGTGAGTGTGGACCAGTTCTTTCATCACCCAGACTAACCGCAGGGGAGGAAACGATGGTGTCACCTGTGACAACTCATCAATAGGGTGGATGGCACCCTGGGTTACCCTTTTTGTAGGCCTTTCCTCAGCTACTTGGACAGGTCCCGTGCTACCCTCAGGGTGGGAGATGGCAGAGTCCCATGACATGGCCCAGACTCTGCCCTGCTGTCTCCTAGGCTGAGGGCCCACTCCTCTGATGCTGCCAATGCTCATCAGAATTCTTTTTGGTTAGCTCTTTAATAATGTGTTACATTTTCTGCTGGATGGTGGTGGGGCCCTTTACTTACAGAGCTCTATGGTATGTATTACTTGGTACTTTTGGAATGCATTTTGGAATGCAGAATAATATTATCTGATGCATTAATTATCTATACTAGATATTCAATACTATTTTTAGTTTAAAAATTTGATGTGTTTTTTAATATACCACATACTTGACAGAACAGATATGACACATTATATATATTTTTTCAGATAAAAGGTTCAGTTAGGACACCACTATTGGGCGTAATTCTCTTCACAGCTGCCAGTTGTGTTCTTCCATAGTATTTAAAGATCAGGGGCACAAACTTCAAGACATATATCTGTCCCCCATTGCTAAGGGGCAATGTGTCACCAGGCAAATGGTGACCTAATAGTTCATTTCCCTGCTTGAATGTACAATAAAAGTAAAAAAATTTCCAGGTAAAAAATAGACATTATATGATGCCCAATAATACTGTATACGGTGACCATATAGTGGTAGATACCAGCTTTACACAGGTGTTCTGCACACTGTATAAGTGATAATAGTACATTTATGTCCAGTGATCATAGTTGATGCCCCCTCTGATTGGAGTTATTCACTTTCTTTTTCCTTCTCCACCGGCCCAGACTGCCATGATGACTTCTTCTCGCCAAAGTTTGTGTCTGCTGAATTTGACATATAAACACCTCTAGCTCCTTGCTTTTCCAGCATCCTCTTTATGTTCGCTAAGAACAAGCATGTTGCAATGGCAGCTTGATGACAAAGCTTGTCAATGCATTCTCCTGCCTGGCTCTGTCTCCTCCAATCCGATGCCTCAGAATAGTAGTGAGGAGGAGAATACAATGATAGTCTCTGTCATTAAGCTGCTGCAGTCACAAAGAGGTTGTCAGCAGTTGGAAGGCTGAAGAACTGCTTACATTCTCCAAGTGTGTCTGAGGGGCCCAGTCGCAACTGAGACCCCTACGACCCCTATAGTTACGTAGCTGGTTCCACATTATGGACCTACAGGTACTGTGTGTGCTGCTATATTGTACCTCTCTAATGCACTGGATTCTTCCCTAGAGGTCTAGTCTATATTCTTGTCCTAGAAGTCATAATGTCTTTGAGATTTCACACTCATTTTTATCTAATTCATAACTCAATATGCTTCTATGTAAATTTGGAGATGCACAGTTATGTACATAATCTCTTAAGCAAGTTGAAGTCATTGCCATAACATAGATTTCTTTGCATATTTTTAATTTAGTAATTTATTATGTACAACAGTGAAAAAATATTTACCACTAGCTGACCCGTCGCGCGTTGCTGCGAAGACGGACAGACATACATTCATTAGTTTTTATATATCTAGATAACAACCAATCACAGCGCAGCTTTCATGTTACCTTAGCAGTATAAAATATAACAACCAATCACAGCGCTGCTTTCATGTTACCTCAGCAGTAAGAGAAATAACAACCAATCACAGCGCAACTTTTATTCTGCCTCAGCAATATAAAAAATAGCAACCAATCACAGCGCAGTTTTTTATGTTACCTCTGTGGTATTATATATAGCAACCAATCACAGCACAGCTTTCATGTTACCTCTGCGGTATTATATATAGCAACCAATCACAGCGCAGCTTTCATGTTACCTCAGTGGTATAATATATAACAACGAATCGCAGCGCAGCTTTCATGTTACCTCAGTAGTATAAGAAGTAGCCACCAATCGCAGCACAGCTTTCATGTTACCTCAGCATTCTCAATATCCAGCAATTGTCTTGCGAAACGTTCGGCGGATGAATCATTTTGTAGTTGAACACTCATCCCGTTGCTCGTAATGCCTTTTGCTTTCGTGCTTGAGATGGAAATCAAACGATCTTTGTCTGGGGGGCATAACTGTCGACGACGCTCGCACGCGCGCCACCTATCGTAGGATAGTTGTACTATGCCAGTAACCTTCACAGGAGTGTACTCAGCAACTTCCCAAAGTCTCATGGTAATTGGATGAATGGTGTAGTAATGCATAACGGACAGACATACATTCATTTATATATATCAGGAAGTGAGAGAATTAGATTCCGTACGTAAAATTTGGACGCTAATTCTTTGGCGCTTAGAATTGAATAATCGAGTTGGGACCCATTAGCTTTTCCTATTTATGACATAATCAATGCTCGTGCCAAATTTCAAGTTTCTATGACATCGCGAAGTGAGAGAATTAGTGACAGTGATGGAAATCGAACGATCTACGTGTGGGGGGGGCGTAACTGTCGACGACACACGCATGCGCGCCATTTATCGTAGCATAAATGTACTATGCCTATAATCTTCCCAGGAGTGTACTCAACAACTTCCCAAAGTTTCATGGCGATCGGATGAATGGTGTAGTAGCGCATAAAGGACAAACAGACAGACAGACACGCAGACAGACACGCAGACAGACACGCATACATTCAATTTTATATATATAGATTAAAAACGTACATGAGAGCAAGTTCATTTGGTGGAGTTACGACTTTCACTTGCATCTCGGGAAGTTAAAGAAATTGTACCATCACTTTTGACATGCTCATCTAAATAATTTCTTGCAGAAACCCAGTATTAGAGCCAATCTTGATACAAATATAATAAATATCCTCACACAATGATGGTTTTCTGTATATCCACTGTAAATTATAGTGGTAGCTTCATCATAAGCAGATAATGATATTGGTAAAGTGGATTGAAAGTGTTTTTTAACAATCCATGTATAAACAGACATAACTGTGGGCACATCCGGAGCCCATAGCTGACCCTGACATATGTAAATGGTACAGATGTAGCATATGTTAACTTGACACTTAACATGTTAAAGCAACCCTCCGGGCCTGGGAAAACAAAAAGGTGGATCATGCATTAGTTTGCATTCGTAGGCTAAAACACTACATGCCGCTCTGACTAGTGAGTGCTGCTCACACGGCAGCACTGGCCCATCAAAGCAGGTGTAATGTTTTAGACTAATGGACAGTGTGTCTTAGGTAGTCAGAGAAGCTGGTATGGCCATCTTTGTTTCTCCGGGCACAGAGGGTCGCTTTACATACACAGGGTGCATTTACACTGCAAAGATGATCGCTCAAAAGATGGCTTTTGAGCGATCATTTTGCATAAACTACTACTTGGCACTAATGCTTATTAGTACCAAGTAGCAGTGTGTGAGCAGCTGAGAGCTGTAGTCAGGAAACAGACCTCCCGCTGTTTCCTGATTACTTTCGCTCTGATCTGCTGGTGGGACAGTGTTATCAGCTGTAATCAGCTCTCCGCGGGCAGAGCACAATGTGTGGTCCTGCCTATCAGCTGTTCTGTTGAACAATGGTTTTCAAGCAGAACCGAAAGCCGTCATTCGGCAGAAAACCGAAAAATGGGCACATTTAGACACAACAATTATTGCTCAAAAGATGGCTTTTTGAGTGAATTTTGAGCGATAATTGTTGTATCTAAACAGGCCTTTTCAACAAACTTTAAATTGACAAAAGCTATTGAAAAGTCAAGTCAAAGTTTGCTAAAACTGTGAGTTTAATGAATAAATTAAGTTAACATCTACAACATTTGTAGTCTTGACTTAACTAATGAAAATTGTGGCCTCACATAAACTAAATAAATCCAGTATAAACTGGATTAGAAAAAGTTCTAATCTTTGCTGTTGTGGAAAAATTTCACAGCTTCAGTTCTAATTCCTGACTATGTGGTATTATTAGGTAGAGAGAACCAAGAGTGGTACTGCGTCTCCTTGTGGAGAGTACCAAGTAGATGTGAGGAAATGTAAAGAGTACTTGCACTTTCATCTTCGGAGCGCTTCTGCTCCATTGGAAATTTTCATCTCCTTTCGGCAGCTAAAGACGGCCCCATCCAGTGCTATATATTGCGCCATCTTCAGCCGCTGAGAGGAGCAGAAAAAGGCCGACAGAGCAGGTACTCTTTAAAGACCATGCAATGCTCCTCTGTGAAATTTGGCATCATTTGGTACAATGCCCTTGCAATACCACCTATTGAATGGTAACTTCCCTATAAGTTAATACTCAACCTTTTAACAGGTCTCGCAACATGGCTCAGGATATAACCCAAACCAGAGTCTTCTCCAGAAGGAACAGATAACCATGTACAGAAAGGCTGTTTTTTCAACCGATTCATTATTTCCTATGAGATCTTTAAAAAAATTGCATTTCACTCACATGCCATTCGATTTGCATGTGATTGCGATGTGATTTTTTTTTTTAAGCAAAAATGCATCACGCTTGCATCCAAAATTGTAAATTTAAGAGCGCAATATCGGCCCCAGTTTCTTAAACCGGTATCATATTCGCCGCGTGAATGCAGCCTTACACTGAAATCAAGTAACATTAAATCTGTTTCACCAATTCAGCCTTTATTAACATAAATATTTGAAAGAAATCCTATTGCTCACACAGCTTATTCTCACACATCCCAGTTTAATTGGAAATGTCAGCTTTCCGGAAAAAAAAGTGCATATATCTTCATCTGGTAACCCTTTCCCTGCCACAGCAGCTTAAAATACGTTGTATTCATGAACTTCACATTTGGTCCAAGTGCTCTAACAATTTATTCCAAAATCCTCAATATTTTATTAATATTTGTGTTTTCCCGTCTTCCTGTAAAAAAAAAAAAACAACCAAAAAAACATCATATTGTCACATCGGTAATGTTTAGAAATGGAAGTGATGTCCCTTCTAGAAGGAACTGGGTTGGCACTCGCTGCACCACTCTATCTGGCACCAAAACATATTTATTACAAGGAGTTCCAAAATATTGCAGTTAGAGCATGCCCTTTTTGAGTGTTCCTCTCTTGAAACTTTGCAGCTCTATTTCCACCGATTGGTCATTATTGTTGATGTCCTGCTTTATCTTCATTGTGCTTTACTCATAAAAATGTAGTCGACCCTTGATCAAAATCCATAAGAGGGCAAGGAGGTCATTACGTGGCTCCAAGAAGTATTAAACAGGTTGTTGTGTGAGCGTATGTTAGACTCACTATTGCTTTATGCTGCAGCATAAAACTCTGAGCAGAGATTCCAGCCTGTATATTCAGTTATAGTACAGTAGGACCTCTACATGCAGCAGTCCATATGGTCAGTAGTTGGAAGTTTAATGGAAACAATTATAAGCTTGAATGGACAACCAATCACATCACGAGCAGTCCTTGCACAGAGCAACCTGTCCACGACGGTAGTCTCTACATGCGCACAGTCTGCGGAACTTTGTGCTTTGTCCTGAACAGCTAAAAAGTAGTGGTTCCCTCTGAAGATAGCATTCCCGGACAGAAGGTGACACAGCTGGGTACAAGTGACTCATAACGGATTCTGTACTCTCGCACCGGGCTCCGAGCCTTTAGGGGGCACAAGATGACATGAGATAAAATATATGATGAGCACTTCTAAACAGAACATTAAATATTAAACATATATGTCAATGAATCTCACAGGAGTTAGAGCTACATCTAAGACATATGTCGAAATTGGGCGGTTGTGACCAATCTGGCCAATAGTTACATGAAAATCTAAAGAAAATTATATATTTATCATTTTCCTAGCTGATCACATAGATTGTTTCCCATTTTGAGCACGTGTTGTTTCCTACAGTTGTAAAAAAAAAAGTAGTCCCATTGTAAGGGCCAAAGTGTGTGACCCGAAACCCACTCCAAAATGGTTGGCCCTCTTGAGTTGACCATGCTATTCTGTCTGGCATAAATGTCAGAAACATATGCAGCCTTGTTCCAAATGAGATTTTATTAGTCTCTGTTTGACTAATGAATGCTTATGCTTCCACCCTGAAGTTCTATCTGAATCTTTTTTTCAGGGGGTTAAGATGGAACCCTAGGATGTACAGTTGACCCTTTCCAATCCAATTGTGGATTCAGGGTTTCCTAAAAGGCTTTCTCTTTTTGCTGTTATACAACGATGCCATCTGTTGGCTAAAGCCAGTGTGCATGCGCCAGAGAGGCTCTGACAGCGGAGTGGCTGGCAATAGACGGTCGGACGTCATCTGACATTGGAGCTGTACAAATTTCAATCAGAATGCAGGAAGACGTCAGACAGTGGATTGGAAAGGGTTAAAGGGGTTTCACCACCAAAGGTCTGACAGCTATGGCCCCTACCAATCCCTAAAACTGTACCCTTGAATGCCCTTGTGAATGGAGTAGTGAAGCAAATGCTCAAGCATTACTTCATTCACTTCTGTAGAATTAAAAAAAATGGTCTGGTACGATGTTAGCCAGTAGAGCAAAATGTGATTGTTCTCAGTAAGAGAACCCAAGTAATCTTGTAGATATGATACCTTTTAATGGCTAACAAAAATACAAGATGTTATAGGGAGCTTTCCAACCTACTAAGTATTATGTATACAAAACACATAATGTGTATCAAAACTCATGATATATAACATCATGTGTACAAAAATACATGATGTTATAGCGAGCTTTTCAACCTACTATGTAGGTTGAAAAGCTCGCTATAACATCATGCTTTTTGTTAGCCATTAAAAGGTATCAAATCTACAAGATTATTTGGTTTCTCTTACTGAGAACAATCACATTTTATTCACGTCTGTGAAACAGGTCGTGATCGATGCACTCAGCAATCTCCGTCTCCCATAAAAATAGATGGAGCAGTGGTCACAGATTGGGGGCACAGATCTTGGGTAGCTAGGGGCCTCAATGACTTCCAAATGTGGTCTGATTCTTATGTTTTGGTTAGAGATGAGCGAGTATGCTCGCTAAGGCACATTACTCGAGCGAGTAGTGCCTTAGCCGAGTATCTCCCCGCTCATCTCTAAAGATTCGGGGGCCGGCAGGGGGCGGGGAGCGGCAGGGGAGAGCGGGGAGGAACGGAGGGGAGATCTCTCTCTCCCTCTCTCCCCCCCCCCCCCTCCCGCTCTGCCCCGCTCCCCGACGCAACTCACCTGTCACTCGCGCAGGTCCCCGAATCTTTAGAGACGAGCGGGGAGATACTAGGCTAAGGCACTACTCACTCATCTCTAGTCATGGTCCTTTTACATGGGACGACTGTTGAGTGCTTAAGCACCCAACAGTCATCCTAACAATCATCGCTCATGATAACTGCCAAATGAAGGCGGAGCGCATCGGTGATCTCTTCTAGCAGACCGTCTCCATTCAGAGAACACAGGCAGTTATTCATAGATGATCGACTGTCTTTTTACATGGGCCGATTATCAGCAGGTTTTTATGCCTGCATAAACTAAATGACAAATGATAGGCAAACAAATGATCATTTCGCACAATCCAGCAATTGCCTGAATGATAATGCTCTGTGTAAAATAGTGCTAAACTAATAATATGCAAACATTAGCAATTTGTATGTCTTTTATTCAGCGCATTCGGTAATCATTCGCAGTAGAGGGAGAAAAAATAAGTGATCACTTGAAATTAATAACTTTAGCTGCAATCACCTCCACCAAATGTTTCTTGTAGCTGTACATAACATTTGCACAATGCTGAGGAGGAATTGTAAACCATTCCTCCCTGCAAATGTGTTTCAGTTCATCAATATTTCTGGGATGCCTTGCGTACACAGCGCTTTTCAGGTCATGCCACAGCATCTCAATAAGGTTAGCTGCGTTTTTTTTTCTTCACATACTTTTTCTGTTTAGAAAATTAATCATATCTTGCACTGGGGAACTTTATTGTCGTTTACTGATTCCACAGCCGTATGTTCCTAAGGTCTACCAGTTGCAAAGTCTCTTTTCCTCTTGATAACCTGTTGTAATTGCTGAATAGAGATGAGCGAGCATACTCGCTAAGGGCAAATACTCGAGCGAGTATTGTCCTTAGTGAGTATCCGCCCGCTCGTGAGAAAAGATTTGGGTGCCGGCGGGGGGTGGGGAGCGATGGGAAAGAGCAGAGGGGAGATCTCTCTCTGTCTCTCACGCCCCTGCTCATTCCCGCAACACACCGCTCACCCCCGCCGGCACCCGAATCTTTTCTCATGAGCGGGCAGGTACTCGCTAAGGACCCTTAGCGAGTATGCTCGCTCATCTCTATTGCTGAGTTATTTTACTATGATTTCTGTCTAAAGGTGCATTTAGACACAAAGATGAGTGCTGAAATGATGGCTTTTGAGTGATCATTTTTACATAAACTACTACTTGGTACTAATGCCTATTAGTACCAATTAGCAGCATGTCAGCCGCCAGGAGTTATATTCAGAGAACAGACCACCCGCTGTTCTCTGAATAAATTCTCTTTGTTCTGCTGTGCTGATTACAGCTGAGACCATGTAATCAGCTGTTATCAGCGCTCCCCGGGCAGAACACCGCATGCGGACCGTCTTATCAGCTGTTCTACTGAACGATGGATTTCATGCTGAACTGAACTCCATCGTTCGGCAGAAAAGTAAAGATGGGCACATTTACACGCAACAATTATCTCTCAATAGATGGCTTTTGAGCGATAATCGTTGTGTCTAAATGGGCCTTTAAAGACTCTCAACATTCTTGTAGTATCCCATTCACATTGTTTCTAACACGTCTGTGAGCACACAAGCACTCTAGTAACATTTCAAGGTTTTCTAGACTTAGGGATTACATCTTCTTTCTTCATTAAAAGTAAAAATAGTGAAATTAGATTAACATAATTTTTTCCACAATTTTTCACAATGTTTTTCCGTAATTCCAGTATTCTATATCTGTATAATACCTGTAATAAAAATGGCAGCCTTTGACCCATTCCAATTCAGTTACTGCAAGTAATGGAACACATCCCTGAATACGTAACTGCTTTCAATATTAAATTGACCATTTGATTCACATAACACAAAACAAAGAATCCTTGATCAGAGATCATAAAGTCATTTTCCAAAGGACTTTTTGAAATGAACGGCACTGATTGTCCGGGTCCTGGCTGAGCTCACTTTCTACAAACACTTGAACAGCCAGCTTTTTCTTCCTCCTCTCAGAACTTTTCGGTGTTTCCCCTTCTATATCATTTTTACTCCTGACATCAACATTTAGTTACCAACCTGTGATCACCGTCATTAATACCTTCACTGCTAATTCCAGAGCTGACAGATGGAGGGCGCTCACTTTGTCACTTGCCTGCCAGGCTTAGTAATCGTTATCTCCAATATATTACTATTATTATATAAAAAAGCAGTACGGCACAAGATCTCAGCCTGGTAATTCATGTTCATAACGCATCAGGAACCTAGAATGCCGTTACGTATGGGCATAAAATGCGTGCAGAGCTCAGCAGTATGACCTTTTGTTACTGACAGATGTTAATTCTGTCAATACTGAGATTTTTCAAGTGCCAGTCAAGGTCTTTAGGCACGGCGCCCAGTGTGCCGATTACCACTGGGACCACTGCTACTGGCTTGTGCCAGAGATGCTGTAGTTCCACATTCCAATCTTCATATTTGCCATTTTCTGTTGTTTCTCGTCAGTCCTGTCACCACTAGGTATAGGAATCTCAGCCAGCCACACCCTTTTCTTTTCAGTGATGGTCAAATTGGGCATGTTATGGGCCAAGACATTATTATTATTTATAACAATGATAATACACTTTTACTGCTTATTAAGAAAAAGTTTGTGAACCCTTTAAAACTACCTGGATTTCTGAATTGATTAATTGAAGAGATGTGGTCTGAGTGTTATCTAAACTGTTAACCCGTAAACAGTTCATTTCTTTTATTCAGCACATTGAGTATAGTGCAGGGAGAAAAAGTAAGTGAACCATTGAAATTAATAACTTAGTAACAATCATCTTCAGCAAATGCTTCTTGTAGCTGTAAATAACATTTGTACAACATTGAGGAGGAATTTTGAACCATTCCTCCCTGCAAGTGCATTTCAGTTCATCAATATTTCTAGGATGCCTGGTATACACAGCCCTCTTCAGGTCAGGCCACAGCATCTCGATAAGGTTAAAGGCAGGACTCGGCCATTCCAATAACCTTTCTTTAGCGAATTACACGTCTACATTGGGACACTTTCATGTTGAATCATCAAACGTCTCTTCAGCCTGAGTTCATGGACTAATGCCTTTAATTTCTCCTGTAACATGTTTCGACGCACCTTAGATTTCATTGTTCCCTCAGTGATCACAAATGTCCAGGCCCTGAGGCAGCAAAGCAGCCCTAAACCATGATGCACTTTGTCTCATCTGTCCATAAAACATCCTCCCAGAAGGATTGTGTAACATGCAGGCGATCTCAAGCAAACTAGAAACAGACCACAAATGTTTTGGACAGCAGAGGCTTCCTTCATGGTGTAATTCCATGAACATTATTCTTGATTAGTGTTTCCTAATAATCCACACATGAACACAGGAGGCTTTTGCAATTTGCAACATCTTTGGTAGGTCTCTTACTGTCAGTCTTTGTTTCTTTCTCACCTTTTCCAAGATTACTGTCATGCTTCCAAAGTGATCTTAACGAGGTGCCCTTTCCATTTTAAGATCATTTGTTTAATCATAGATTGATGTACACCTAGGTATTTAGCAATGCTTTTGTAGCAACATGTCTTCTGAAAGTTGTTTGAATGAAGGCATGGTTTACACTAACCAATCATTCTTGAGAAGAACAGATTAAATAAGGGCACACAAAGAACCAGGCTTTGTGTGCCCTTATTTAATGGGCAAAACGCACGTGAAACCCTCACTTCCAAACTCACCTTCTTAATTGAAACACCATTGGCTAATTAGCACTTAGGGTCCTTTTAGACGGGCCGATTATAGATTGAACAAACGAGTGACATAATTGCTAGCTCATTTGCTCTCGCAGAGCCTGTTTAGACAGGCAGATACATTGTTGGCCTGTTCAAACAAGAAATCATTCAGAATCATTCAGTCTTTCACATTCGCTGCATAAGTGAATGCAGGGACTGAACGAGCGCTGTTTAAAGTGAAGAATAAGCAAATGAGCCAATGATGATTTTTATGCCTACATAAAATGAATGATAAACGAAAAGTGAACAATTATCATTCGGTCATTGGCTCGCATCTAGACCGAACGATTACTGTTCACTTTCGATTTTTTGAATGATAATCACTCCATCTAAAAGTCCCCTTAGAGAAGTCATTAACACAGAGGTTCAATTACCTTTTCTCTATGTACTGTAGTTATTTACTCAATGTGCTCAGTAAAAGACACGAACGGTATACTGTTTGTGTGTTATTCATTTAGTTAGATTGTGTTTGCCTATAATTAGCACTTAGATAACGATTAGAGATGAGCGAACATACTCGGTTCGGGTGTTTTTGGACCCAAGCACCACTTTTTCCGAGTAACTGACTACTCGGACGAAAAGATTCGGGGGGCGCCGGGGGGCGGCGTGGTGGAGCGGGGGGTAGCAGTGAGGAACAGGGGGGAGCTCTCTCTCCCCCCCACCCCCCCTCTGCAACCCCCCACACACCCCCGGCGCCCCCCAAAGCTTTTCGTCCGAGTAGTCAGTTACTCGGAAAAAGCGGTGCTCGGGTCCAAAAACACCCGAACCGAGTACGTTCGCTCATCTCTAATAACGATCATATCATATTTTATTAGTAACCAATACAGAAACCTAGCTAATTCCCCAGGGTTCATTTACTTTTTCTTACATCTTTTATCTCACTCGAATGCCCCAATTCTGATACCTTCACCTTGGCTAAAGAAACTTTCTCTATGAAAGTGTAAGCCCCGATCATTAACTGCCTTGAATGGTTTGTTCCCTATGGAATACTTTCAGAACGCAACAAAAAGCAAGACATTCTGTAAAGCCAATTGTAACATCCATGTAAACTTCAAAACAGCCAAAAATAACATTTCTTCAAAAAAGACAAACTTTCTTTTCTTCTTCCTCCTTGGAGATGTAAAAAGGGATGATAAAAAAAAATCTTGTTCAGATCAGTAGAACCTACATTCTGTTTTAAATGTAACATTCATCTTTGAGTCCAACAGAGATCCCTCTGTAGTGCCGACGTCTTTGAGCTGTAGATGCAGCTGTGTCTAACCCGTTGCACCATACTGTTCCATCTCTTCTGTACAAACAATTCAACCTATGAGAAACTAGTAGAAGCGCACACTGATCCAAGAACATCGCTGTTAGAATGTCTTTATAGTTAAGGAACCATCTCTTATTGCTCTTCGGAAATAGCTTCTTTAGGTACATTTACTAGCAATCCACATGTCCACATTTAGCTAGGGGCCACTCTTGATCTAATCAGACAAAATTAGTTAGCTTTAGACTGGAAATTTCGGAAGTCTCCGTATGTTGGAAACAAACTTCAAAGTTGAGTGGTAAGTTGATTGTGAACTTTTCACATGAAGGCATACATTTTTTTGGCTATCGACATAGTGACAATATAGAACATTTAGCAGCATCTTTAAGCAAGGACTGTATATACTGTATAGGCTGGTCATATACAGAAGATATTTCTTAGCCGAATTGTTATTCAAAGGTGTCTTCCTGACTTTTAGGAAATCAGAAAAGTGGTGTTATTTTAATGGGAGGCACGATTAGCAGCTGCTAGATGCTTCTGGTGGCACTTAGGAAAAAAGACCAGACTGGTTAAAATCTAACTGGAAATGGTTCCGATCTGAATGTGAAAGTTTGTTGATGGATGTGTCTATTATGTGTCTATTACAATGAGTGGAACAGGTTACCACGGGAGGTGGTGAGTTCTCCTTCAATGGAAGTGTTCAAACAAAGGCCGGACAGACATCTGTCTGGGATGATTTAGTGATCCTGCACTGAGTAGTGGGTTGGACCCGATGACCCTGGAGGTCCATCCAACTCTACCATTCTATGATTATCTTGACTTATGGTGCGTTTAGACGGAGCAAATTATGGTTCCAAAAATCGTTCAGGTTAAACATGAGCCAACGACTGAATGATGAACGAGAATTTTTCAGCACAGTTTCAGCCGGCATAAAAATCATCATCGGCTCGTTGGCTTCTTGTTAGGTTTAAACGCTGATCGTTCAGTGTTTCACAGGGGAATGTGAAACGCTGAACGAGAAGTTCACAATTCGCAACAATGACCTACCTGTCTAAACAGGCGGCCCTAGCGCGAACAAGCTGGTGATATTGTCATCAGCTCGTTCACTCGGGCAAACTAGAATCATGAGGGGTTCTCATTAGGTGTAAAAGGAGTATTACATGTATTGCAAGTTTTTGTTGCCTAATTACCCTAATTTCAAGTTGTATTTTTTATGTACTCATTGACTTTTTGCCTTTTATTTGATTTATTTTGGAAAATATGTAATAAAAATTAGAGTTATATGAACCCGAACTTCAAGCATCACATGCTCATATGAAGTTCCAAGCTCAGGTCCGGAGACCCACAGTCAGGTTGGGACACACTTACGAAATCCATACATAAAACTGATGCTGCAAAAGACAGTGTGGTTAGCCCCTTAGATGTTCTTAGGCATCAAGCTCTCCATACAGAGGAGTCCTAAGTCTTGGTTTGTAACAGGATATGACATTGGACTGTAGTATACTTACTGCTCCAGTACTTGTTGCCTGTTGATGATGCTGAAGAATGTGGGTTCACATACCAAGTCCCGGTCCCAGCATGCACTCGTACAGGATTCTCCTTCTGCAGACAACCACACCTGCATCGATGTTACAGGGGGCCACATGGATGGTGGAACATCACTGGATGACCAAACCAGGTGTGTATGATTGATGAGAACCAAGGAAGAGGGAAGATTAAGCTGGGATGTATTAATGGGAATGGGCGGAGGCAAAGGAGGAGAACAAAACTCCTGGAAAGGGATTTTATATCGGAAGGATATAAATGAGTGTAATAAAGGATAAAACAGCAAAAGTAAAAAGGGAATTGGACAAACATTGAGGAAAAGAAGGAACAGATTACAGTATTTGGAAGATATAGGTTTACGGAATAAAAAAAGGTTGTTGTGAGGCAATGGAGGATGACGAATGATGGAAAAGGAAACACAGAGAGAAAAAGAATTTAAAGCACATTCTGCTGGGTTATGCACTGATAGGCATTATCTGTAATGAACATTTCCAGCAAATTGGGGTATGCTAATATCAGTTGTCCAGACACAGCCATCAAACTGGCAGCTTTTCATTGATTTAACAATTTTGTGGTGTAGTAGGGAGCACAGTTTACGGAGGGTCACCACTGGAGCAGAATACATTTGAATACAAGTATTTAATAAGAATAATGCAGGTTCTGCATGTTTTCTGGGTTGTTACAAGTATCTAATGCACAGACAAAATAGTGCTAAGCACTTTTATTTGTATGGTACATACATAGTATATCGCTTGATATTGGGGTTGTATAGATATTCACCTGTTGGTTTTGGGAGTATAGGATGAAACTGGAGCACTCAGAGGAAACCCATACAATCATATGGAAAACATGAAAACTTCATGCAGATGCTGTCCTGGATTGGATGTCAACCTAAGAGCCCATCAACAGTGCTAACCACTGAGCCACAATGCTGCCCAGTATCTGCTGGTTGGCATCTTACCTGGTGCTGGATATAGGCATGGAGTCTCTGCAACATTCCCTCGCTTGTAAACTCATAAGGTAGGTATGGTTCAATCTATGGACAGGGAAATGAATAGATCTATTATCGGTTATGTCTTGTAGACACAACTAACTACATCACATTGTCTTGCTATTAAATCCATTATTATTTGTTAACAAGGGAGTATGGCTCATAGGATATTCAGTGCATCTCTTAATAGCAGACATTTAAGGTCATGGTACATGAGTCCTGAACACAATTGTGTACATGTACAGTATAACTATAGCAGAAGACATATTCACCAAATATACTAAACGACAGAGTCGTCTCTACATAGCAACATTAATACAGCAACAAGAGCCCAGCTCCTGTTCACCAGGTAATAAACAGAGAATATTAGGGTTCTGCTTCCATGACTGCAGCTTTTCTCTCCTCATCACATTGTCTAATGAGTTCCCTTGGGCCTCGTCCCTGAGCTCAGTGATATACTATTATTCTTCTGCACAGAACCTTCCAGATAATGAGACCTCTCTCTCGGCTTCTCAGGAATATTGGCTGTTAAACCACCCGCGACTGACACCTCTACGGCTCAATGACCTCAAATTGAAGCATTAGCCAGACCTCAAACCCCTTTACGGCTGATTCGCTCCTCCGTCCCCTCTGTCCTCCCTCCAGCTAGTTACATATCTGTTTTTTGCCAAAGGGAATGCCATCTATCTATCTAATATCTATCTATCTATCTATCTATCTATCCAATATCTATCTATCCAATATCTATCTATCTATCTATCTATCTATCTATCTATCTATCTATCTATCCAATATCTATCTATCCATCTGTAGTGGTCCAGAACACCATTCTGGTCTCCTCCATAAATGTTTGTCCTATGTAGATGCACTGTGCAAAGCTTGTCCTGTTATTTCCAGTGTGTGGGTTGCACAGCTGCAGCACTTGAGAGGTTAACAGTAATAAAATCATTGCCTGCATGTAAATGTATCAGTTTGTCATGTCATGTGGTATGTCAGAAGGTATAAATAGGAGTGCTTGAGAGTGGAAAAGAAGTTCAAGTCCATCTTCAGGAGGAGAAAGTGCTAACACAGAGCCACATGGAAGCACCTTCAACTTCCATGTAGGTGAAGATGGAGGAAGCGGAGAGATATCCTGTAGCGGGTGAAGTGTGGATGTGAATGGAGTGAGACCCACCATCAGAGAGAGAGAGCCATTCCAAATAATTCTGTATAGAGAAACCCACCATACAGATACCAATTCAAACTACAGGTTTTTCCTGTGCAGCCGTCCAAAGTCAGGATCACCGCACAGAGGTACTCTACTGAGACACTCCCCACGCGCCTGCCGTGTGGGGTGTTATTGGTAAGTCTTTTCCTTTAAATAATTGTCTGACAGAGAGTTTGTGCAGTGACCCCTACCACCCTTTCTCCTCTGGAGTGCTCCCAGTCCAGGACTGGTGCCGTACAGATAACGTGGACTGTAGGACCGGTTTTCATCCTGTGTATCCTCGATGACCTCTGAGCTCTAGCCTGCTAGCACTTAAAGAGAATTGTACCTGCATTGCCTTGAATACCTGTTCGTAAAAGTTTATTCATTAAGTAAAGTTATACCGGACACTAACCATTCCTGGGCATTCGAGGCACTATACACAGGTCTCTGAGTTCTTTTCTCCACTGCGTAGCATACCGGTGTATGGGAACGGTGGCATCACTAGTGATAACTACTACCCCCATCAACCCATTTATTGGCATTCCTTATCCTAGGGGTGTCGAAGCTGGCCTGCAATCCTGCTCTGGCTTTAGCTACGTGTCATCCCTCTGGCACCAGAGCCTGGTAAGTGCCGCCGTGACAAGCGAACACCTAACCCTCCCAGCTTTTCACGTTAGTCAAGTGTCTGGGGTCATCCCTCTGGATGTGTCACATCCATCCATCCATCTATATAATATCTATCCAATATCTATCTATCTATCTATCTATCTATCTATCTATCTATCTATCTATCTATCTATCTATCTAATATCTATCTTATATATATCTAGGAAATATCTATCAATCAATCTATCTAATAACTATCTTATATATATCTAGGTAATATCTATCTATCTAATATCTATCTTATATATATATATCTAGGTAATATCTATCTATCACCTATCTATCTCCTATCTATCTATCTCCTATCTATCTATCTATCTATCTATCTATCTATCTATCTATCTATCTCATATCTATCAATCTATCTATCTAATATCTATCTATCTTATATATATCTAGGTAATATCTATCTATCTATCTATCTATCTATCTAATAACTATCTTATATATATCTAGGTAATATCTATCTATCTATCTATCTAATAACTATCTTATATATATCTAGGTAATATCTATCTATCTAATAACTATCTTTTATATATATATATATATATATATATATATATATATATATAGGTAATATCTATCTATCATCAATCTCATATCTATCTATCTGCACATCAGCACCTTGTTATATTTACTGAATTGCATTATGTATGATGTGTATATATATATATATATTGGTTTATATTATACATAAATGTGCCTATGGAACGTTTCCATAGAGATAGAATATCTAATTTGGCTTGTGGTTTTTGATTGGTTGCTATTTGGTTTTAAAATTGTGATGTTTTCATTTGTAAGTATGTCATGATTAAGAGCGGTCACACTGGAAACACGTTGGCGCTAGAGGCCAATTGATGTTTGTCAGAACTGTTTTTATAGATGCCATAATAAAGTGAAGATTTTACTCATCAAGTTGGTGCTGGATCTTACAAACCAGTGATCCTCTCCTAGCTGTCCATTAGAGCTTCCATGCACCCTTCAAGATTACATCCAGCTGGAATGTATGGGAATTTATCCAGGATTGGGTCAGCTGACTTATTGCTATTTGTATTTACTTTATAAGGACTTTTACACCATTGCAAATAGGAATTGCACCTACAGATTTGAGGTGTGTACTGTAAAACCAACCTGGGCCTAATGATGGGGTGACGATAGAGACTGCGCCAAAAAATCTCATTAGGACTGCAGCCTGACATGGGGAACGGGGTGACTTGACTGTTATTAAGCTGCCTTTTCCTTCTTTTAGCTGTCAGTACCGAAGAAGAGCTCAACACATGTAATCTCTGACAGACTGCTAGGGATACACTTCCTAACAACCAATCTATTTAAAGAAGCATGCTGGGATTGTTTTTATTGGAACCCTCATTTGCAAACCCCATTAAGTAATATGTGCTGCCAGGAACTCTCTTACCCGGTTGCTTAATTGAAGAATTATTGGCTCCGTTAGATCATGTGACCCTGCACTGACAACCTGAATACCACAGTATCTACTGTGCAGACCGGAAGTCAGCCTCTCTATGCAAGTCTATGGGAGCTTGATTTCCAGTCAACGCAGTACTCAGGTTGTCAGTGTGGGGTATGTGATTTACCAATGCAGATGATTCTAAGAAAGTTACTTCATGGGGTTTACAAGCAGGGGCACCATTAAAAAATATCCAAGAGTATTTTTTTTAAAGCTATGCACACCTTTGCACTATTTCTTTTCTTTGAATTAATGTGTTTTTGGAAATGAAGACTTTTTGTAGTTTGTTTTTACTTAAAAATTCTGATTATTTAGGTTTCTATCCTTGTATTGTTTTCCAGTGCACTGCAAATTGGAGGACTGAAATCTTAGCAAATTCTGTAAGTCAGAGTAAACTAACAACTCTTCTTATAGTGTGCTCCACTGTTGTGAATGTGCATTCACTGCCTTTCCACCGGGCTATTACAAAGGACTGTATGACAGTGCCAGGGAATGGTGGAGGATATCAGGACAGACAGAAAAGAAAGCTACTACTACAAAGGGCTGTGATTTACTCTGAGTGAATTTTCTGCTTTATTGGCAGTGAGAGGGAACAACTAGCAGCTACTTAGAGAGGGGATGAGATAAAGGAGAGATAGCTGTGTAGTATAGAGTGGGTGTGGTTATGCTACACAGCCTCTAAAAGAGGAGAGGGGAGGGGGAGCTGAGTTCATGCTTGTTCATAGGAAAAAACAGCTGACCACTACTGGAAACCCCTCAGAGCCAGAAACTTGAATGTAGTTGAGCCTGTAATCCAATTATTATGCTTTCTAAATGCACCAGAAGGGAAACTCAATGCAAAAACTGTTATGTACAGGGACTTAGTAAGGTATGTGGTTATTGTTCTTTCATGCACAAAGGTTTGCATAGCCTTCAATAAGGCTGTTATGTAGTGTGTCCCTAGCAACCAGTTTATTGCTGGAACAAGGCCAAATGTTAATCCTTCATAACACCACTGCACAATATTATGGCTCATTACCACCAAAACGCGAGAACTGCAATTTAAGGGTGTGAACACATTTTTTTAGTTCTTATGTGGCTTATTACTTGTCATGAAAAAATAGCCTCGGTGCATCTGTAGGTACTTACTGTATGACAAAAAATTTCTGAAACTGTCATCTTCTGCACTCTAGTAACCCAGACGGTTCATGCACTTTTTTGGTTTATTTAATGTAGCTGCAGATTTTGATGACTTCTACATGCCATGTGACAGTTTTGTCCAATCTTAGACTACCATGTATCTGCTCATACATAAGTGGCCACATATAGTTCACAATACCTTGCTCCTCATAATGGCTTTGATAGCTGCCTCAAACTCCCTTGTGTCATTGTAATCCACCGTTAAGACATGAGGCCTCCCAATAGTCATCTCCATGTATGGGTGTTGAGAGGAGACCTGCAGAGTATCATGAAGATTTCAGAAAAGCAATTGATGGTTGCAACACAGGGTACATGTGTCTAGGATAGGCTTCAAATGGACAAACCATTGCTGGGAGTTGGATGAATTTGTCATGAAGTTCACATTTACCACAGTAGTAAGTAGGGTAATGGAAAGTGTGTTTCCTATGCACAGTATCCTACCAACAGTAAATGGACACTTGAGCAAGAACCAAGGGTTTATTTACGTATGCTAATACTTACAGGGCCTCATTTGATCCCAATGACATGGTATACTTTCCGTAGCATACTTTTTATTAATATTTTATATACTTTAACAGAGTATTGTCACATTATTGTCAGCACATTATTGTCTAGAACAGTGATGTGCAACCTTTTGATCTCGGTGTGCCAAAATTCGCCAAAAAACCAAGCATGACTCGGGTGGTGTCCCCCCCAGCAGCGACAGTGGACCCCCCAGCAGCGGCCCCCCCAGCAAAACAGTGGACCCCCCAGCAGCGACAGCGGTACCCCCTAGCAGCGACAGTGGCCCCCCACAGTGGACCCCCCAGCAGCGACAGCGGACTCCCGCAGCAGCGACAGTGGCCCCCACAGCGAACCCTCCCAGCAGCGGCAGTGGACCCCGAGACCCGCGTACTCACCCCATCCACGTCCTGAAAGCTCCGCTCCTCCGCTGGCCTCCGCGCTCTCCAGCAGCGATGATCTCCGACGTACACTGTGACGTCAGTGTGTTGGAGGATGCCTTCTCCCCCCGCGGAACCAACAGGTAGGAGACGTCGGGGGACGGGAGGAGGAGGAGGATCCTGTCTGCACACTGACATAACAGTGTGCGCCGGGATCAGCGCTGGTTAGTGAATACCAGCAGGGGAGCCGCGGCGGCCCCTGCTGATATTCACCAACGGGGTGAACGTCCGACAGCGGCCGCGTGTCAGCGACTATGGCCACGCGTGTCATAGGTTCGCCATCACGGGTCTAGAATGTCGGGGTACACCTCCGTGTTCATGGTTCTTGCCACTACAATCAACGAATCGAGATCTTGTCACGTAAACCATCTCCAGACCACAACTGAACCAATGCCATATTTAACTGCTAATAAGGAAGATGGAATAATACCTCCACAGCGCCACCTATTGGAAGGCAGCATTCCTTCAAGCCAAAGCCAGACTCTTTATGCAAGTCTTGTAACAATGACTGGGATTTAAAAGCAAAGCCAGACTCCATATACATACAGCTGTTTCAGGGTATTTGCCCTTCATCAGTGTACAGTAGGAGTCCAATTACTTTTGGTAGGATAGTGTATAGAGGCCAGATTGCTATAAGAAGTCCCTATATTGAAGTTCGGTCATAATAATGGTAATGGCTATACGGGTTGGCTACAATGGTTCAAGAATTAGTTCATACAACATCAATCACATCATTTGAATCCATAGTACCTTGCCATAAGTTATCATTCCAGGTGGTATGTAGAATACATATGTCAACCAATGCTTGGCTGCTTATTGGCAGTAGCCAAAAGTTATGGTCCTCGTTAGAGAAACCTATGATGCACATGTAGATTTTTAATCATGCGTTAATGTTATGTTCTCGACAACTTCAGACTCTTCTGCTTTTCATTTTTCCAAATTCACTGATTCTAATACTGGAGATAAGTATACATCTGTATGAATCTTGCTCGTTCCCTGACAGTTAGTGACTGACACCTCCATTCATCAGAACTTAGTGGGAAATCTTGTGTAATTAATGGAGGTAATTATAATTTTTGTCAGGTCGCTATGATTAATTCCCCAGGCTTGCTGTGCAAAACACAATTTTCTACTTGTGGTTAAATCAATACAAAATCCTTTACCATAGGCCATGATAATCTTGTAAAATGTCCTGTCAGATCCCATGGACTGATTGCTGAAAGTATTGGTCATTATTAGGTCTTTACCAATCTTAATTAAATGTCACTGCCTCATACCTCTCTGGAGGTTGGTTTACCACGGAAAAATTCATGGTTCAGCGAACTGTGGGGTGAATTGAAACGAGGTTGCAGAAACACACAGCCATTGGCAACGGCTTCCAAGGGAGCTGGACCTTCATAAGGGAAGCCAAAACCTATAAACAACTGAAGAACAAAAATACATAAAACTAAGTTATCAGTCAGTACTTGCAGAGTAACAATATAACTAATACCAATTTAGACTGCTGATTTGTGAGCTGGGACATACTTGTGTCAGTAATTCTCACAATCGTCTGGAGAACATCTAGAGAATTTACAGACTTCATGAAGATGCTACCCTTGAGATCAGATTCAAACCCAGGACCTCAGAGCTAAAGGCCCATTTATATGCAAAGATAATCTTTCAAACAATTACAAAATTGAAAGTTTTAGCGATCATTTTGCATAAAGTACTAATGGACACTAATTCCCATTAGTACTTTATCAGCTTCATTTGAGTGTAAATGAGCCTCTAGGAGCTGCTTGCAGAACTCAGCAGGTGGTCTGAGCTCTGCAATTAGCCCCATTGTTCTCGCATAGGTTGTCAACTGACTACAATGTTATCCCTAGCTCCTGTGGAGAACACAGCATGAGGTCTGTTTTCTTGCACAGGCTGCAGAGAGAATACAATGTAATCTCCTGCTCCGATAGAGAACCCAGCCTGTGGTCTGAATGATGGATTTTAAGCTTACCTAAAAAAAAGTGCACAATGGTAGCATATACATGCAACGATTATCACTTATATGCGATCGGTGTAACGAATTTTAAGCAATAATCATTGTGTGTAAATGGGCCTTAACTATAGCGCTGTAGATATTTTGTGGAATAACATGAAAAGTAGAGGAGCCGGGTGAGTCCCTGGCCACATCTGGTCTCCACCCTAAATGCATTAATTAGAATCTCATCAGTCCAGAATGCTAGCATTCCATCATATACCTCGTTACAGTCCTGCAACCAGATAATATCGTTATTTCTTTCCTTGATGATCAAGAACCCAAGACCAGTGGTAAATATATAGTAGTATATATTAAAATAAAGAGGAACAGAGTTGGACTAGCCCATTGGAGTACTTGAGGATCTCCAGATGAGCACATGGTCTGACACCATAATAGGCCCCAAAGGGCCTACACAAGACTTTCTGACTACAACTTCTTCTAGGAGCTTGTTTTGTTTTTTTTTACAGTGAGTGTATTTTATATTAAAAATAAGAAATATGTGATGAAGCCATAATTTTGCTTGCGCTGATTCATAGGCTGTATTATATTTTAGTGATGTCCACAACTGTGTTTGTCATTATTTCTTTACTGTATTCCATTCTGATGATATCACATTTATTTCAATGCCGAGTTAAGGCCCATTTACACGTAACAATCAATCGCTCAAAATTTGTTCAAACAACCAAAAATGAGTGATAATCGGTACATGTAAACACGAGCATTGTGCACTTTTCGTCTGAACGATGATTTTAAGTTGAACTTAAAATCCATCGTTCACCTGCAGAGAGATAAAGTGTCTCTCAACAGACCGCATGCTGTGTTCTCCACGTGAATCGGGAGATTAAACTGTAATGTGCCGGCAGTCCTGGCGAGAAGAATACAGCAGGGCGTGTGATTAATCACACACTGGGCTCTGCAAACAGCTCCTGGAGGCTGATTTACATGCAAATAAAGATGATAAAGTGTTAATAGATATTAGTGTCCATTAACACTTTATGCAAAAAGGTTGCTAAAACTTTTAATCTTTCAATTGTTTGAAAGATTATCTTTGCGTGTAAACGGGCCTTTATAGTATGATGACAAGTGCCCTAATATACAAGGCGTATTCTGTTTTGATGATCTTACAATAGCATATGTCTCCATTTATAAGACGCGTTCTCTTGTGATCATGGCATTGTATTATCAGCCTTTATTGCTTGGTTGTGCGATTAGGATGATGTCCTATCACTGTTGTTTTTCATTCCTAGACTGCGTCTATTATTATGACATTACAAAGACCTCTATCTCCATTTGTTTCCTGTGTTTTATTTTAATGACTTGACAATAGTGTTTGTCTGTATTTTAGGCTTTGTTCTCTTGTTATGTCACAGTGGAGATTATCCTTATTCCTAGGTTGTGTTCTACTGTGATAATACAATAGGCTGTGTCTTCATTTAGAAATTATATTTATAATGCCAGGAGCTGAGCTTCCAGCTGCTCTACGCAGAATAAAGATTTTTCAAGTATGTCTCATATAATTGTTTTTTTCCTTGATTCAAATGGATGTTTGCGCTCATGGCCCCTCCTCATTAACACAGCCTTTGGCTTCTTAAAGGGGTTGTCTGAGTTGTATTTTTTTAAGTAAAACCCTATTCCTCAGGTTATAACATAATGAACCAGTGGAAACTCACCTCTCCCTGCTCCCCGCTTTGTCCTGCAGCGCTGCTCAGCCCTCCGCTCTTTTGTTTTTTTTACAGTCCTTCCCAGCTGAGCTCTGTCATTGGCTGAAATGCCTGTGACATCTCGAGGCTGGAGCAGCCTGTAAATGTGATGTCAGAGAGAAGACCTGAAGCCCCAGTAAGGGACACAGCGGGGAGCAGGGAAAGGTGAGTTTACACTAGTTAGTTATGTTATAATATGGTAAACGGGGTTTTCTACAAAAATAAATACAACTTGGACAACTCCTTTAATAAAATTAATGATGATGCAACAATAACCAAAGAGACACTGAAAATATGTGATTTATTATCCTGGAAGCCACTTCGTAACTTTACACCTAATTAAGAGGCGGATACAGGCACACCAGTCTTACAGATGCAGCAATGATTAACTTGACATTGAACATGCTATGGTAACTCAACTACAATGTTCTACGAAGTTGTAAGTCGAGTTATCGTGATGCACCAGTCATGTTAAAGATTGCTTCATCTGAAAACACATATATACAATATATATGTTACAGGCAAAGTGTGAAATGCAGGCATTTTTTACAATGTATTAGACAAAGTATAAACTAACATAATTTCATTTTGACATTGGGAAAAAATGAATCATGGTATAGAATGCCTAGACAATCTATGGAATGCCAAAAATGGGACGTCAAAGTATGTAAAGATGAATATTTCACAAACTATATAGCCATTCTACAAAATACCAAAACACAAAGTGGCAAAGTATAAAATACTACTGTCAGCAGTGGATTGAGACCCGTCTCCCCAGGCACCCCATTTTTTTACCCTACACAAAAAGTCTTTGCACCATCAACCCCCATCATCTTCTTCCAATGTTCCCCACAATCGAACCCCCATCATCTTCTTCCAATGTTCCCCACAATTGAACCCTTATCATCTTCTTCTGATAATCCACAATCAATCCCCATCATCTTCGAATGTCTCAAAATCCAACCCTCACCCTCCAAAGTGCACTACTACAGTTCCCCAATCGGTCAACACCGACAAAGCCAACCTGCTGTCTTGCTCCTCCACTGCACTCATACTAATAGACAGCCTAGACTCTCGAGACCACAATGCCTGTAGGCTGCATGCAAGGCTGTACAGGTCTGGCTCTCTGGCTATTGAGTGCCGCTGCTGCATGGTGTTGGCACACAAATTCTCTTAGGCTCCACTCATTTAGTTGCCTTATGCACTGCCACTAGAGATGAGCGAGCATACTCGTCCAAGCTTGATACTCGTTCGAGTATTAGGGTGTTCGAGATGCTCGTTACTCGTAACGAGTACCACGCGGTGTTCGGGTTACTTTCATTTTCTTCCCTGAGAAATTTGCACGCTTTTCTGGCCAATAGAAAGACAGGGAAGGCATTACAACTTCCCCCTGCAACGTTCAAGCCCTATACCACCCCCCTGCAGTGAGTGGCTGGCGAGATTAGGTGTCACCCGAGTATTAAAATCTGCCCCTCCCGCGGCTCGCCACAGATGCATTCTGACATTAGTTCAGGGAAAGTGCTGCTGATGCCGGAGCTGCTATAGGGAGAGTGTTAGGCGTGATTTTAGGTTTCAAGAACCCCAACGGTCCTTCTTAAGGCCATAGAAATCGCAGATCGCACCTATGTGCGATCTGCGATTTCTGTTCTCTTCTCTATATGCGCTCAATGGGGCCGGCGGCAGCAGCGCTGACCCCATTGAGAACATATAAGTAGAAGAAGGAGATTAGCGCTCCAATGTGAGGTGGAGAAAATGGCAGGGTAAAGAAAAATAAAAGGAAATCCAATTGGACTCACCCCAGACGTATAGGACCCTGTGTAAGGTCACGGTGCGTCTAATGATCCTGGCAGGCAGTAATATCCACGGTCAGAGCTATGATGTCATCAAGGGGTCCTGATCGCTGGTCTAAATGACATCCCAATGGGGGAGAGCATCGCAGGGTGACTCTAGGTAGAATGTATACCAGAGGCAGCAAAGGCAGTAGACAATAAATTAGAAAAAAACCCCGTGCTCCAGTGATCGGATAGGCGAAATGAGAAGGCAGAAGGAACTTACTTAGCAGGGGTGTCAGTGCAAATGACACCCCTGAAAATCCAGGTCAGCTCGTAGAAATAAGGCTTGTCCAGGTTATGACGTTTATAAAGGTTCTTTATTCACAGGGTGCAACGCGTTTCGGCTGAAACATCAGCCTTTATCAAGCTTGATTGTTTTACCGATGGAAATAGTGATTACCGGGAGTGAAAGGACCTGCAGATAACTTGGACTGTGGATTGTTCCAATAACCTATGAGTTCCACAGAGATAGAAAATCTGGTATGCTGTGATTACTATTGTTATCATTGCTACTATTGTTATCAACTTTATTGAGAAGTGAAGCTATGGACAAGATCGACCGTTCCCGGTTTTGTTCGAAAATATACTCTTCTGGTATTGGACTACTTTATTAGTCTACAAGATCCACTCCAGTAGAAGGAACGGTGGTGTCACGAGTGACAATCGAACTTAAGGTAACTTCCGATTAGTATCCCTGTGATCTCCTTGAGCAGCGACAGGATTTGGATCCCGAGCTACCCTCAGGGGAGGAGATGGTAGAGCCCCATTGCAAGGTTAATATCTCTACCCCACTGTCTCCTCGGTTGTGGGCCTGCTCCTCGGACGCTGACGCAGCTCCTCACCGCCCTTGACCGCCACCACTCTGAAAATCTGTCTTGCTTAGTCAGAAAGGGAGAGAGAGAAAAGCTCACTCAATGCCGCGGAGGGCCTCCGGAGGTACATTGCGCTGCTAGGTCAATACTGGATTGCCGAGGTATTCTATACAATTTGTGCTTTTCACATATTGCCTGTAACATATATAATGGCAGAATGCTAAGTCTACATCGTTCAGAAAATCATTCAAACTAGCAAAACTGAATAATAATCATTCTGTCTCATCCGTCGTTCAGTTTCAGCCGGCATGAAAATCAATGCCAGCTTATGCAGTTATTGTGCAGTTTAACATTCCTGTTTCAAATAGGAATGTGAGTCAGGAAGGGTATTGTTTCTCTTTAAAGGGGTTTTCCAGGGAAATACTATTGATGACCTATCATCAGGATAGGTCATCAATAGTTGATCGGCCGGGGTCTGTTGCTTGGGACCCTGACCAATCAGCTGAGCGGGTGCAGGCTGACAGCGCCACAATTAACATATAGGTTGGAGTGGAAGCAGAAGTCTCCTCTGTGTAGTGGCCGGCACTTGTAACTGCAGGATGGGGTCTCATTAAAATCAATCAGAGGCGTGCCTACAGTTACAAGTGCCGCCTACTACATAGGAGGTTTGGACTTCCACTCCAAATACACAAAGGTCGGAGCAGAAGCCTCAGCACCATCCTCCGTATAGTGGCCGGTGCTTGTAACTGTAGGCACAGCTCCCATTGATTTCAATGAGAGCCGATCCTGTTGTTACAAGCACCGGCCACTACATAGAGGTCGGCGCGGAGACCCTGGCCGATCAATCATTATCCTGATGATAAATCATCAATAGTAGGTGTGAGGAGACTAATAAGGCTATGGGAAATATGCAAATGGCAAGTTGGAACAATACCTCTGCAGCGCCACCTACTGGAAGGCAGCATTCCTGCAAGCCAATGTCAGACTTTTTAGAAAAGCCTTGTAACAATCACTGGGAATGGTAAGCCAAGCCAGGCAAGGCAGCGCTGCAGAGATATTGTTCTATCTTCCCAGGAATGTGAAGCACTGAATGACTAGTACATGAGGACTGCACGAGAATCCTGCAGGCTGCCAGAGAGAAGACAAGCTGCTGCTGATGTCACCAGCTCTTTTACCAGGACAGTCTCGTCCCGTGTATTTGGGGAATTACACATGTTAGGCATTTTATACAATACCTGGGCATTCTATACAATTTCACCCTTTGTCTGTGACATGTACATCCTGTCAAGTACTATGAAATATATTTAGAATATGGCACTGCTCCAATGTCTTCCATATTATTTTAATATTGTTTAATCATGCAAACAAATGTCCAATATTCCTCTAAGCTTGTAATAGTTGCTCTGGGATTTTTATATTGGCTGAATACAGTGAAAAAGTCTCTTGACTCATTATAAAAATAACCTCTTGGAATAATTCTGTCTGCATATATTAATCCGGAAAAAAAGATAAACCGCAGTCATCACATATTCAGTCAGCGCACAACAGCAGCCAGCTGTTTTTATCAAGTAAATCTCATGTGTACATCCTCCCGAGTGTTATCGAGAAGATAGGCAAAGCGATTTTTCAGCATCACCAAATGACAGCTAGTAAAAATGAGCTTGTCTATATACATGTAACCGAGAACCTATGAACGCCGCAATATTATTTTCCTGCCCCTTATCCTCAATTGGATTTTCCTCTGTCTTTAAAGGGTCCGTACACCATTATTGCTGAGTCATCTAAAATGAAAACGAAGCAACTGTACAAGTATTCTTAATTAAAAATATCCTGTTTTGTGCTTTCAACACCAATGCACATCTATGTGTCTCCATGGTTACAGACAACCCTGTTTGAGGTCGAAAAAAGAGGCAGAAGTTGGAAGGGAGCAACATAGAGACATAAGGTTTTTTGTATTCTGGAACCATGGACACATATAGTTCTACATAGGAGCTGTAGACACAAAAGCATACCTTTATGCTTTGCATGCATTTTTGCGCATATGACTGTACTTTTAGCACTTACAGGGCCGAGCAGAGAACAGCTGCATGCAGAAGACAAACCGTTCTGCTTGTCTTCTACATACCCTGCTTGGAGCGCTCAGCTCTATACTAGTTGGGCGCTCCGAGCAGAAAACAGCTGGATGCAGGAGACAAATGGCCCCGCTTGTCTTCTGCATACCCCACTCGGAGCGCTCAGCTGTATACCAGTTGGGCGCTCCGAGCAGAGAACAGCTGGATGCAGAAGACAAGCGGTCCCGCTTGTCTTCTGCATACCCCGCTTGGAGCGCACAGTGATCGTTCAACGTTTTAGCGATCACCTTGCGCTAAATGCACACAACGATTATCGCTTATGTTTTGAGCGATAACCGTTGTGTTTAAACCAGGCATTACAGTCTAAACAATCTGCAGAGGATTCTATACATGCTGTGGATTTTCAAATCTACAACAAGCTCTATCTGTTCTGGAAATGCTGCGGATTTTCACTGCAGATTTAATTCATTGCATTACAATAAGTGAAATTCACAACTAAATCCACCCTAAAATCTGTGAAACTTGCACGTCAAACGTGAGGATTTTATTACCGATTTTGGTGCGGATTTCTAAAGCCGTTTCCACAACATACTTTTTATGTCATGTGTGCAACCAGCCTTCAGATACCTTCCTCTTAAAGGCTCCCACTGCCGCCAAACTAAGTCCTGAACCCCCCAAAAGAATTTCTCCATTGTTTCCCACCACCACCTTCTTACCATCCGGTATATATTTTAATTGCAGTAATTAAACATACTGATACAAGCCCAACTAATATTAGCTTAACTTTCCTCCACAGCAATTTGAAAGCATAAAATCTTACTTTCGCTGACCATAAACAGCCTGGCATCAAACCCAACATTTCTGAAATAACTTAATACTAAATAGGACGGCTCAGAAGGAATAAATAAATTACAAGCCTGGCTTGCTGCATAGGCAGAATTACCGCAGCACAATTTAGTTATCCCACGCAAAATATAAAAATGTGCAAAAGTATTTGCAACTTAAATTAAATTTGAGTTCACCACAACAGTACAACATAAAACACAATATATAAAATCACATAAAGAAGAGACAAAGAAGCCATTCCATTTTTCTGCTTTGATCGTTTTTATTGTCTATCTTACTTGATGTTATTTTATGCAGTATATTGCTTTGCTTGAATTAAAGTAATTTTGCATATTTTTATGTGCTGTACAGAATTAAGTTTGATCTGTTCTCTGATTGCTGTAGGAGTTCTGGATAAGAGTTCACAGCCAAATTAAGAGGACTACAAGTGGTGATGCCTTTTCACTGACTGCATAGACATTTTGTAAGTATATTGTGATAACTTCGAGCTCTGTGAAATTGATAGATATACTTATGGGATCTATTTATTGTTATCTTGCTCATTTATATTTTATATATATATATATATATATATATATATATATTATATATATATATATATATATATATATATATATATATATATATATATATATATGTGCTATATATATCCCACAGCACTGTCATCGCTTACATCGGGCCCCTGCACCCATGGGTGCTGATGGTCTATATACGCCTATCAGTATGGAGTGTGAGAAGGAAACAAGCAAACATTTGGAGAAGGTACAAGCTCCATGCAGATGTTGTCCTTGGTTGGAAAAGCGTTGAAAGGCTTCCGTACACATTAGATGATCAACTGGACCCACCAAAATAGGTGGTTTGGCAGATATGCATCTAATGTGTATAGTCACCCTTAGCTTTTTGAATTTTGCCAGATTGGACAGCACAGTGGCTCAATCATTAGCACTGTTGCCTTACAATCTGGGGTCCTGAACCCAATGCTTATCTGCCAAACCACCTATTTGGGTGGAGCTAGTTGACCATCTAACGTGTACGGAACCCTTGTAACTCTCCTCCGACTGCAAATATTGGAGGGGAATTAAGAATGAGATAGTTGGATCTTTCTAGCATCGGATTTATTCCCTAATTCACTCTTAATTTCCTCTTTCTTAAGTTCCATTTACACAGGACGATAATTGCTCGAAATTCGTTCAAGCTATGTCTTTTGAGCGATAATCGTATTAAATGCTATCATCATTTGCTTTTCAGCCAAACAATGATTTTTAGTTCAGCATAAAATCCATTGTTTGGCCAGAGAGCTGATAGCAGGGACTGCACGCTGAGATTTTTTATGGGAGCACTAATAACACTGTATTCAGCTGCAGTCCCTTGAGAGAACAAAGAGGCTGTATGCAGATATCAGACCACCTGCTGTTATCTGCATATAGTGAAGGGAGGCTCATGCAAATGAAGCTAATAAGCTACTAATGGGCATTGGTGTACATTAGCAGCTTATGCAAAATGATCGATCAAACTGTCATTCTTCCTATCTTTCAAATTGAATTTTAAACGATCATCTGTGCGTGTAAATGGGGCTTTAGTTCTTAGTTTATAGCTCGGCTGAGTACAGTGTGTATGTGCATGGAGGTGTCGGACAAGAGAACAGCCATCAGCTATCTAATGTGAATGACCACTCTAATAAACTCTTCTTAAAGGCAGCTAAACTGGATAATCCACATATTGTGTTGCAGTGCAACCATGCTGAAAACATGGCATCATTCCATATATTACTACATTAGACTATGGACACAGTTACTGGCACTCACAGTCATTGGTAGTATGTCACTAGGATATGCCACCAACGTCTGATCAGCGTAGGTGCAGCCACGGTCTCCAATTCCAATTATAGTCAATGGCCATCCATTCAGCTGGAAGAAAAAAGTCAAGCAGAGCCAACGGGAGACAAAGTGGCATCATTGTTTTCTGATGCCAGGTCACAGCATTCTGACTGCTGCCGATTGGAAATTGGTGACATATTCTACTCTGTGATGAGATAACTCCCTTTAAACTTTATGTTCATATCATCATTGGATGACACTGGGCATGAAAAATGACCCCTGTTCCTAAGTGACATTTCTATAAATGTTTCATTGATCTATGTGGCCTACAGATCATTGAAACAATGAATCATTTATAGAAATGTCACTTCGGAACACGAGTCATTTTTCATCCCGATGTCATGGTTATTTATATACATATTCTGAATTACAACAGAGGCTGTGTGACCTATACGGGCCCCCTAAGGCTCCTGGGCCCGGGTGCAACCGCATCCCCTGCATCCTCTATAGTTACGCCTATACCTACACCCCCCCCCTATAATAACAGCGTTATGTCACGGGCTCCATTCACAGTTCAGGATCTTATGTAGTGGAATGACTTGATATTTAGTATAATTAATGTAACTTTATTGCTTTTCCATTATTTAATGCCAAGCTCCACTGCAGTCACTGCATACAAAACATTTAATTAGTAATACATAAATCTTAAGAAGCTATGGTTAATTCCCTTTTTTATAGCTCCCTCAAAGTGCATTATTTTTCTCTAAGGATGCATAGAAATATATACAAAAACATGTAAGATAAGTGTGAAAAGACTATATTGCACCATTTTTCATCTATAGACAGAGAAGGAAACTGCATAGCAAATGGAGACAGGCTTTAATGCTTTTTGTTACGAATATATATATTAACCGGTTAGCAATGTTGCCTTGTAGTGCCGAGGCTTTGGGTTCAATTCCAATCAAGGGCAACATCTGCATGGAGTTTGTACGTTCTCCCTGTGTTTAAATGGGTTTCATTTGGGTACTCCAGTTTCTTCCCGCACTCCAAAAATATACAAATAGGCAAATGTGGACCGTGAGCTCCCGTGGAGACGTGGCCCCATGTAGGTGATGGTTATATGTGTACCGTGCTACAGAATATGTATGCACTATGTAAATAGGTAAAATAAAAAAAAACACATACATGTTACAGACATGTGAAACATCTGAGGCCAGTTTCTGACGAGCGTATAAAAACGAAATGGCTGTGATTGGTTCATCGTTCGCTGCATTGATTGGCTCAGCCACACTGCTCGAGAACCAATCAGAGACATCGCTTCCTGTTCTGTCGGCTGCTCAGGACTGAAGCAATAGCGTTGGAGCTCTGGAGACCAGCGGGAGAGACCCAAATGGCAGCTGCTAGGTAAGTATTGCTTTTTTTATGTTGTGTAGCTCCAATGTTGATCCAAAGCAAGTTAAAAAAAAACAATGACTTAGAAGACAATTTTCCCCATTTAATGGATAAAATTTCTTCCCAACTCCAATCTGAAAAATCGGAGTAATCCCCGGATCACCGACCCTTCTGAAGTAATCAGTGACGATAACATGTAATATTTTAATGTTCAAGAAAGACATCCAGGCCCGCCTTGTACTCTTTTATCAAGTTTACCATCAGCACATCCTCAGGCAGAGAGTTCTATAGTCTCACTGCTCTTACAGTAAAGAACCCACTTCTATGTTTATGTGTAGAAACCACCATTCCTCTAGATGTAGGGGGCATTTCGCTAGGACGCACCAAAACGTTTTGAAAATGAATTGGGCAGTGGTGCACACGCTAGTCTTCCACTTTATTCATACAGGGACCATCAGGACACCAGGTGAAGATAGATGATAAAAATACTCAAACTAGCACCTTGATCCAATAAAAACAACAGTATATTTAACCCTTTCCAATCCACTGTATGACCTCTGAAGACATTATGATTTAAGGCTGTAAAGCTCCGATGTTGGAAGACGTCCGTCGGGTTTCTCTTACTGTATATTACCAGCCTCTCTACTGTCAGAGCCTATCCAACTTGTCACCTCATGCAGTACTGGCCTTACCCGGCATATAGCACCGGTGTATAACAGCAGAAAAAGAGTAAGCCCCCCTAGGAAAGCCAGGATACAAATTGGATTGGAAAGGGTTAATCCAATAGTAAAACAACTTTGTTGGCATGCTCTACTGGAACATATGCATTTCAAGTAAAAAAACACTCTTATTTATGGCCATCAGGACCCCCTGTTCCCAAGGTCAGTGGGAGCCCCATCAATCATGAAACAATCCGCTATCCAATGGGAAAACTTTATATCTTAGTACAACCCTTTAATATGTATAATTCAAGTATGCAAATGAGGGATGGAATAATCATGTACTGTGCCACTTACTGGAATGGTAGCTGCCCCACGAGTCAGTATCTGACTTTTCAAGAGGCCTTGGGACATGACTAAGAATGTAAGCAAACCCGAATATCCATGTACATAAAACTGTTTTGAGGAGCTTGCCCCTCATTAGTGGACAGTTGGGTTCTGGTTGGCTAGGAGAAAGGCCATCAATGTGAGTCCTGGGGGTAATGTTTCTCCTTGTGGAGAAAATGTAATTAAAGTAAAAAGCATCCAATGTCTAAAGCTAGCTGTACCGCAGGCACTAGATACACAACCAATGCACCAGACAGAGGTGGTTATTAGCACAAATGTCTGACAGCCCAGATAAAGAAGAATTCATTGTTTATCAGGAGGAACAGTAACAATGGGAGAAAACACAATGACCCGAAGTCCATCTCCTATTAAAATGTGTAAATGGACTATAAACTGGCCGAGCTTATTAATCAGAAGTAAATGAGGCACGATTTGTCAGAATAATGGAGAGTGTAAGCATATAATTTGATCCTGAATACATCCTCCACAAATGAATCCATCAACATTAATGTCAATCCCGCTTTCATGTCCAAGAAAATAACTGGCTGATGGTCAGTCTTCTCCGTGTCGTATAAATGGCCACTGTTTCAGAAAACTGATAGATCAGAAAGGCTCTTTTATCAAATGTGCCACTCTGATGTACAGCTTATGCCATGACCCAGGTATAACAGAGTCGTTACCATCTGTAGCCTACTGCCCTCATTCTTCCAATTACTCCCCACACCCACTACATCCCAAATAATGACATAAACTTATTAATTTTGGATAATTTTGCCACAGCAGCTATTTTATTACAAACAATTTACATAAATTTACCCAATTTAATCATAGAACACATTAAATAAATATTCACCATCCACCAAAAGAGGGGAGGTCCTTGGAGCCACAAAATCTGTCACCTCACCATTTAAAGGGAAATATCACAATTTCCTCCAGCCATACTCTACTCCAAGTGGCCTAGGAGACCCAATATCCCAAATTGCCTCCAACTGTACACCTTTCGACTCGGAGACCCACTAGTCTTTACAAGGCTAGACACACCACCATCTCTGCAAGAATTGCACCCTGTCATAGCCAAGAGACAACAGACACCAACATTCACCATCCAATGAGAGGGGGAAAAGGTGGCTATCCACACCCTGCCTCCCCCCCTTTGACCAATTTTATAACTGACTCCAAGGACCCCCTACCCGCGACCGCTGCCATGACAATGTTCTTGAACCAAACCACCCCACCCCACATTCTTCACAAAGTCATGCTTGTCTCTCCTCTGATGCCTGCAATGTTCTTTCCCACACTTTTGTAATTCCTCTCATCCCCTGCAACTCCCCTCTCTTGTTTACTGGTAACCCTGCCATGTGGGCCTCCACTTACAGCCCTGCAGGCCTCAGTTCCAGCCCTTCTGGAGTCTTGTATGACTATGTATTCTATGCCGGTGGGGCATTTTATGTTTTGGACCATCTTTTCTTACATCTCTACAATGTGTTGCTGTTATTCCTCTGGAAATGCGCAAATAAATTGACAACTGCGTGTTCTGTTTGGGCCCTTTAACACTGAATAATTACTATTCCAAAAAATCATTGGGTCATGCGAAACGGAACAATCGTTAAGTGTAAACACGGCCAATAATTGAATGACAGACGATAATTTGTTTGCTTATCATTCGTCGGTCATTTTATGCAGACATAAAAATCATTGTTGAGTCGTTTGCAAGTCGTTACGTGTAAAACGTTCAGCCGTTCCCATTGACTAGCACAGCTCCCATAAAGACCAGCGAGCCAATGTCGAAAAAAATGAAATGATTATCTGCTTGTATAAACAGACTGTCTTTTAAATCAAATAACTCTGTCATCGTTCACTCACTCCAACGATTTCTCACTCCATGTAAAAAGGACCCATTGGTAATATAGTGTGAGCCTACAAACTTTGAAACTTTTCTGTCAGTGTCAACAGCATCAGCTTACATAAGAACATACCTTATTAATAAAGGTAATGGTAACACCCAATTGTCAATTTAAAGCATACCTAATTTTTCAGTTGACTTTTCACAATAAGGTGTTGTGCGTGTACATGAGGAGCAATGGTATTTCTGGCCATTATATGACTTATATACTGTATTTTCCCCCTTTGCAGGATGTATATCTGATTCTCAGTTCTCTCTGAACTGGTGGGAGGAGTCTGGCTGCTGTGCTCTGTTTTATAGAGTGTACATAGCAAACGGCAGATTTTACTCTTTAATGTTTGTAACACACACACAGATATAACATCATCATGTAGGGCACTACTGCAGTACTAAGTAGTTTAGCTGTGATTTCAGTAGGTAAACACAGTAAACACTAATTAGCTGCAGGCAGTGTCTGTATGAGTCTCTTCTCTACCCCCCCCCCCTCTACTCTCTATACACTTCAAGGAGCATTTCCTGTTCTGTTGTGGTTTATAGTGACACACTTGACAGCAAGCACAATGTACAGCATGTTAGAGGAAAACGAGACCCTACTGGCCAGCATACTAGAGGAAGTTTTCAGCACAAAAACGTCATTTTAGTTAAATAAAGTAAACAGCAGTTTTGCTAGTTATCGCACTGGCTATTATACAAGCACAAGATATTTGGAAAGAAAGTAACCATTGAAATGATGTCTCTAATCAAGTCTTCAAAAGATTTAAATATTGCCCTGAGTAACACAGCAGGTATGGACCCACTGTGGCACTGAGTGATTTGACTTTGCGCTAATCCTGAGGGCAGCTCTAAGAGGTCCCTGGTCTTCACCCTTTAACCCCCTTTTGGAGGGTTTTAGTCTTTGCTGCAGGGAACTTCCTGGACATTACCTCAGAAGTACTACCAGTTCAGGGACAGCTGACCCAGACTGGTAAAAAGGTACTAGAGCGTGGTATCAGAGAACCAGACTACAATGAAGTTAGATAACAGGCTGGGGTTAGGGCAGGCAGAGTTCATGTAATATAGTAGCAGGCAGGAGGTCAGGACAAACAGCATACACGTAATCAACAAACAGGTTGAGGTAAGGACAGGCAGAGTACGGAAAAGCTGGGTATTCAGATCAAAACTGAAAAACAAGCAGGATACAGAAACTGGAACATGAGGAACCTATTTCTCAGGCATATTCCAGTGGGGATGGGGTCTTAAACAATCTAGAAATGGCTGAAATAGGCAGGGTATAAGAAAGCTGGATGTGCCCTGGCACTTTAAGAGGTGGCCCGAGCACACCTTATAAAGAGACAGCATTTGAGGGAATAGTGTGGCGCCTGCCACACAGAAAATGGAGGGCTGGCGGATATCAACGACAACGACTGGTGGGAGAGCACTAGCTGGTGGTTATACCATCCTAATGATCCTAACTGGAGAATATATGAGAATGTACAACATCTGCACAAACCATATCAAATTCAATAATGCTAAACGATCAGCAAGACTAAATTGCTTTTTACTTCAAATTTTAATCTTCTCACGAAATTTCTTCACCAGGGGAAACTATATTAAGCTTCTCAAAGACTTCAGTATCCCTGGAAACATAAGTTCCCAAATATTTAAAGCTGTTTTCATGAATCAAAAATCTATTATGTAACGGTCGGGGGGCTGTCAAGTGGAAGCAATACAGTTTTATCTTTATTTATCGACATTGGCATACATCATTATTTTGCCAAAGGCTCATTAACCAACAAGGAGAGAAGGGGACGCAGGGGACAATCTTGTATTGTCGTCCTCTTCAGAAATCAAGTCATTCTCTATTACACAGGCAATAGGATCTTTACATACAGGGTGTAGCCAGAAAGTGGTGTGTGAAGAAACCCCTACATAGGTTGCCCTTGGCACCTTCAATAGCTATTGGCCAAACAACTATTCTTCCTGATTCCTCCATAGAAGTGCACACATGGCTTAACAAGGTCTGCTGTCTGGCAGTGGCGTATCACCTACGGGAACAAAAGATTTTAAAATCCAACATGCGTGACAGCAACCATTGGAGGAAAAGTTGGTATAGCCCCATACACTTTAGATAGTTGGCCAATCCCACAGAAACCTGTAGATTCAGATGACTTAATGAGCGATGGGGTAACGAAAACGGCACGATGTTAGTGCAGTTACACACAACGATTTTGACTCAAAAGACGGCTTTTGAGCGATAATCGTTGTGTCTAAATGGGCCTTTAGGGTCTTTTTACATGGGACGATCATCATAGTTGTCCCAGCGGTTATTGCTCCTGTGCCTTCATGCTAAAGTGATGGTTACTCAGTGGATGGAGACGAAGCATGCTGGAGATCGCTTCTGGCTGCCCGCCTCCATTCACAGAAAACAGGCAGTCGTTCACGGATGAATGACTGCCTGTTTATATGGACCAATCGTTGTTTGTTCTGTATGCCTGCAAAAACTGAACGATGAATGATAAGCAAACAAATTATCGTTCATCTTTCAATCATTGGCGGTAATTACACTGAACAATTATGGTTTTGATTCCAGATTCGTACGATCCATCGAGGATCTGAACGATAATCGTTCCGTGTAAAAGGGCTCTTATACTAATGCAAATGTCTACATGTATCGCTGACCAGCAGCTTTACAACACATCTCCCACCTTGGCCTTCTTCAACAGCTGCTGCAGATCCTGCTGTGGTAGCAAACCGTGGTTTTTAACAAAGGCAGGAACTTCAGGGGGTCTTTGGGTCTCATAGTAAACAGTCCCGTGCACCTCCATGTGCTTGTGCAGCACTGCCAGAAACTTTTCTTTACCCTAGAAAAAGGCAATGTCACATTAACAGCAGGGATCAGAAGAGTCAGCCACTAACATATACAATATACATGATCATCAATTTAATTCAGTGTTAGGGCGCCCACCCACTGGCGTTTTCTTACCTGCGTTTTGCGTTTTGCGTTTTTCCTGCACAGGCATAGAGATAACATGTGTTCCTGTCCACTGGCGTTTTTTTTGCGTTGCGTTTGCGTTTTTAACATAGGAACTGTCAGTTGCATATGTGTCCTTATTTTTCTCCTAATGCACCCATGAATGTCAATGGAAATTAACGGAAAAGCCGCGAAAACGCCGCGAAAAACGCGCGGGAAACGCGGCGAAAACGCTGCGTTTTTTCCCCGCGGAAAACGCAAACGCCAGTGGGTGGGCGCCCTTATGCACTAAAATATTGTGGGTAATGCTAAATAATACTTTTTACGTGGATAGAAAAATAATTTGTCTATGACAGGGGCAAATATAGAGAAGAGGGGCACCAGAAAAAAAGAAGAAAATGATGCCCCCAGTTCATTTGACCTAATCTCAGGAAAGGCAAAGTATTTGCTAGACTCTATTCCCCTATCTATTAGGATGCAATGGTGGCATGTGTCTACTGCGTTGTTGGAACACCACAGAGAAAACATATCCTATATCACAATACACGTTCCAGGCTTGTTAATAAATATTCCCTATGTGATGCGCAGGATAGATACATATATAATGATACATTTCTACTTTGGCCAAATGCACATGGCAGGTCTGGATTCCGGCTGCGGAATTCCGCATGGAATCTAGCCCTGACCGCAGCGGGTGACCCTGTGTAACCGTCGTCTTCCTCGCTGCGTCCCTGTCTTCTTCCGGCTTCTCTATACTGTGGATGGTCCGCACGGTTTGCTGTTGGACATGTGCATTACAGTTTGTTTTTTTAAACTCCTGCCTTTCCCACAGAATCTGCGGCCCCTCCGCAATGTCAATTGCAGCCAGGCCTCGGGTCAGACGGCTTCCACTGACTTCAATGGAAGCCGTCCGTGCGAAAACCGCAAAAAAATGGAGCATGCTGCGTTTTTTCATTCGTGAGCGAAAACTGCGATTGGTTTCCACTTGTACGCATGAAGAATCATTTTTCCATAGCATGCTATGGATAGCTATTGCTTTGGAACCCGTAGGGAGTTGCCAGCCCCGGCAAGAATCCGCCCGTGTGCATGAGGCCTTATACTGAGTTAATACTACCAGATTTCAGGTAGCAGGGCCTGTCGCTTTAAAACCTCCTGAATTTACTCTGAGGCCATTTGCAAAAATGATGAATTCTATATTATTTCGTAGGCCCTATCATTAGACGGCACGCAAGGCTATTTCCTGGACACAATAAGAAATAATCACTCTTCTGTAATATGAAGCCTACAATTGTCTTTGATATGGTGCACTTAGCACACTCAGGGTCATTGCCAATGTAAAGACATAAAACATATTCATTATCCACTCAAGGTTTACCCTTTGTGAGGTCTACAGAAAGGGTAGAACAAACTATCGGTGGAAAAAACAGGAGGGGGGGGGGAACATTCCTCCCCTATATATTTTTACTAGGCTGTAAAGTATTAAATGAAATTACTCAGAAATACTGATTTTCCCACTGGAATTTCCATTGTAAAGCCATTCAGGCTTCATAATGAATATTTTTTATATATTTTTAATACGCTATTAGGACCTCCACCACTGTAACTCTTCTCTGATGTCTGGCATGTCATTGAATCATATTGAAGTACCCCTTTAAGAAGCTTCTCTTGCTCCCTCGTTCCTTCCTATATAATACTATCTTTGTGTACCTATTCATCTCAGTTTTCACACATCATTTAATAACCCAACAATATACACTGAATGGCCACCTATTAGAGATACCAGCATTTTCACTATTGGAGTTTCCGCATATGGAAATTAGACATGTGACCCCAGAGTGCTTAATAAAATCAAGGGAGCAAATTTTCTGTGGATCCATTTTAGTGTACAGCCACATTAGAATTGGAAAAGGGGAAAGTTATTTGAATGACTTCCAATCTAACATGGTCATTGTTACATTCATATAGGCTGCAAGTTTGGGATCCTTCACGGACATCACCAACACGTCAGACCAAGACATAATTAATATTTTTAATGGACTGATATTGACATGTTATATCACCAAACCACAGGAAACACAAAATAGGGCAAATAATGGTAACACAAGTACAGTGATGGAAACGCTATTCCTAACCAACTTTGGAGTGGCAGACCCTGCCTAGAAGTAGGGTAAGTGTCCTGATAAGGGCGGCCCTGCATCAGGAATCTAAGAGGCCTAATCTGTCCCTAGATGAAAGATAGGGAAGATGTTTAATGCAGATGGAGAAAGCACTGTATATGGCACAGTATTTAGTAGAAGTGAATAAGCACAACAAAGAATAAAGAGCCACTGGCATTTAACTGGCAAGAGATGGCTGTCACACCAGATACCTTAGGCAGGACAATAACTGGCGCTCACGGAGAGACGGACTTGGAATAAATACACTTCCATTATGGCTGATTGGCCGGCTAGGGGAAACACCTTCCTGTTGGCCAATCAGTCCATGCACCATGGGAGATGTACGATTTTCAGCACCTAGCATCAAATTACAGGGTGTATGCACCGAAAGTATGGTGGTATGAGTTGAGGCTGAAGTTGTGATGTCACCTAAACTCCATCAAACATGATGAATTGATGAACACATCCTGCTCGCTTGGACCAATATTCACGCAAAACGATTTCAACACCTAGTGGAATCTATGCCATGACAAACTGCTGCATTTCTAAAGGTAAAAGCTGGTCAGAAGTGCTACTATATGTCTCTATGGCCATCAGTGTAGACGTCATTGTCAACGTTTCAGTGTAAGATAAATCAATGACTACAAAGGATGTAGATATAAATTCATACCTGCAACTGTGCAACGTCATCAAGGAACAATCCATAGGAGAAAGAGAGAGGGGTGTGAGTAATTCATGAAACTTTTTTTTGTAAAACAACGATAGAAGAATCAACTTGCTGTTAAGTAGATACGATGGAAATGCTTGTAGTGGACAACAGAATAGTTTTCTCAGACATGTGGAATGTTCCATGGAGCGCAGGTGAAATGAGAAGAATGGAACCAAAGTATAAAACAGTTCGTAGATCAACCAAAAATGTTATCTAGTGTTCTCTTCTCTACCTTTATATGGCAGGACATACACTAGTATAAGGTGATATAACACAGACATTACAGAGAAAACATATCACAGAATTGTTCATCCAAATACTGATGATCTACATGGTGCAAGTACAGATGGGATGATAAAAGTATAGTAAATGTTAGCACAGACAATAAATAGTGGGAAGTAACATTGCATAACCAAATCGAAACAATAGTAGAAGACATATGATGGAAATGTATTATTGAAAGTAACAGTATGTAGACTTATAAGTAGTGATGAGCAAACATTTGAAAAGTTTGGTTTGGCCGGTTTGCCCAACTTTTCCAAAACGTACGGTTGGGTCCGAATTAGTTTAAACTGGACAGGAAGTTCACCAAAACCCCTAAAAGTGGTGTATAACACTGTTTAAGAGCCATAAAAGGTCTGCAAAACACTCCGGGAGTGTTATACTGGGATTGTATAGCTCTTAGTGTTATACACCAGTGTTGAGTGAACCAAATAATAATAATAATCTTTATTTGTATAGCGCCAACTTATTCCGCAGCGCTTAAATCAGTAGAACTTTGCTAAAAGCTCAGTTCATGTTTGTGCCAAACCAAACTTTTAGCAAAGTTCAACCCAAAACAGGGTTCTACTGGTTCAGTTTACTCAACAGTATTAATATGAAGCATGTCGGAGTCTTTACCAGTATAAACTAAACAAAGTCTTAACCAAAGTCCTTGGTACTGTAGGGTGCCGGTCGAACCTATGTACTACCTCTCCATTAAAACTCTATTGAAGGGAATATCCAAGTGCTGTACTTGGCTATCTTCATCAATCCTATAGAGTTTGAATGGAGAGGCAGCACACATGCATGACCACTGTCCCAACCAAACATGGAACATGGGACCCTGTTCTTCTTAACAGTGGGGGTTCAAGTGGTGGGGCCCCCAGTAATCAGACACTTATCATGTGATTAGGATAAGTATTGTTCATGGGAAAACCTTTTCAATGAAAATGGAGAATATAACCAAATAGAATGATTTATGGTAGTTAAAAAGTGGTCTTAGATTTACATATAAGTAAGTGAGGAGAGTTTACCTTCCACATAGCGGCTTCCTTCCCATATACAACAGCCATGTTTCTGACCTTGTTCTGAGACACCTGTTGGCGCTCAGTTTCATTCAGTTCATCTGTCACAAACCCCATAAAGGAATTATCTGGAGTGTGAGCTGTAGAACAAGAATACAGAGCTGAAACCGCCTAGAAGTCGTGTTTTGTATCTAAACTGCGGTTAGGGAGCTATAGAAGATAACGTCAGGCACAGAGATGCACGATCAATGCTACCCAATACAAGAAATCCGGCAGTGCAGCAATGAAGGTGCAGGAAAGCAGTAAACTCCGCAAAAGGGACGTGCAGTAACATAGGTGCGCCACAAATGCAGGAACGGGGCCACTAGTTTCATGCAGTGCTATGATTAAGTCATTCATTGATTGATGATTGAAAGGTACTGTATATGTGTGTCCTTTATCTGTGTACTGCATATGAACGATATTGTTACAGAGCACTAGATCTGTTTGGCACACCTTGAAAAAAAAGGAGGTTCTCCCAACTGGACATTACCCCAAAACTCTTCCTAGACTCTTGGAACAATGTCATGAACTGTTTTGGGTGTAAGTTTTATTATCTCCATTGGACATGGAGTGTGACAAATTTCTCATGACTATATACTGGGTCTGTGCTATTAGGATATAAGAACATGAAGGGGGAAAGGTCATTGGCTTGTGTCCTACAGAGAGGAGAGAAGCTCCTGATCTGGTGGACCTGGTGCAACCACGATTTTGGGTAGCATAGTATGTAAGGCCGAAAAAAATACATATTTTGATCCAGTTCAGCCTATTACTCCCCGATGTTGATCCAGAAGAAGGGAGAAAAAACAATGAGGTAGAAGCTAATTTTCCCCATTTAGGGGAATAAAAATTTTTCCTGACTTCAATCTGGCAATCTATAGATTCACATCGGCACCGGGGATCTGGTTTCCTGCTCCATTCGGAGAGCAGGAAAGAGAAATCCCCTTGCTGAACTGCTTCGCCTTAAGACGGAACCGAACATTGCCAAATGGACCCCATTGACTATAATGGCATCCGTTTGGTTTTGGCTCAGCTGCCTGTCATTTTACCTCCAGATCTGTGACAGAACCTGCAACCCGAGGTTGCAGTGCAGATATAAAATTACTCCTACTTGGTCGTCCATTCATTTGAATACTTGCCATGCCATATAGCCATGCTACATAGCATTTCCCTTGCAGCTGTTCTACAGGGCATCTTCTTTTTTGAGAAGACATAAAGCCCTATTGATATCCTGCCACACTATACTATATATAAGGTGCAAACTTTCATAAATGTATTTATATTGCCCAGGAGCATCTAGTTGTGCTTTGCTCATGGTATAACGTGGTATAACTTATTTAATGCATATCTTCAGGTCATCAGACTCCCTCCTGGCCAGTCTTCACTGCACTTCATTGTAAACTATTTATGCCAACCAATTTCCCACTAAATGAATGTGCTAATTCATAAATCACACTTCTACCTCTCACTTCCCTGTCCTCCAATTATACTAAATGAGCTTCACCTTAAATGACATTTCCCTCTAATATAGTGTAGTGCATTGGGCATTATAAATACTTTATTGCAATTGTTGCCAGTACTAATAATGGAGGACAATGCATGTGCCTAATAAAGAGATAAAGATAAATGAACTCCACGGGGGACATAGATGGACGTTCATTCAAAGCAAGAGCAGAACAAAGGGGAAGTTTCATTTAAAGGTCCTTTGTATTTTTGTGCAATTGACTGCCCTCAAAAGGGTTGTCCCACAAAATGAAATTATCCACAGGATGAGGAATAACTAAGGGTCCTTTTACATGAAAAAATACTTGTTCAGATTCTCGCTGGATCGCAGGAATCTGGATGATATAATGGTTCAGCGTAAATCCTGCCAATGACTGAACAACGAACCATAATTGGTTGGCTTATCATTCGTCGTTCGGTTTCAGTAGGCATAAAAATCAAACAATAAATCGGCCCATGTGAACAGGCAGTCAGTCATCTATGAACAACGGCCTGTTCACTGTGAATAGAAACGAGCAGCCAGAAGGGATCTCTGGCCCGCTCCACCTCCATCCACTGAGCAGTCATCGCTAATGTCTGAAGGCACACATGCGATTATTGCTGGGACGACTCTGTGCTTGAATCGGCCAATGGTGGCAATGTACGTAAACATAAAGTCAACTAATACATAGTGATACTTCCCCTTTATTAGCTAGGAAATGACAGCACAAAATACAGCATATATATATATAGGCTTATCATTTTCAGGCAGCACAAAAAAGACACATGAATGTCATGTAGCATGCTTAGCGAGAAGTCCGATCACTTCCGTTGAACCCCCCAAGAATTCTCTTCCCAAACTCACGGAACATTGTCATGAACTGTTTGGGGTGCAGGTTCCAGTATCCCCAGTTTGTGCGGTAGCCGTGGAGTGTGGCATACTCTTCATGGTTATACGCTGGCTCTGTCCCAAATGTGTCCACCACACGCAGACGGCACCTGCAGGAGGGGGGTGTTCATGGTGTGGACCCTCTGTAAGGGGCCAAATGTCGGTGTGGAGTGCAGGGATCTATTTATTTATGGGGTGTCAACATAAATCAAAGTACAATAGGAAACTAACTATGGGGAGTAATAATTACAGTTTTGAGCATAATAGCTGGTCGAACTCTGGGACAAGTCAATAGTCATTGTAAACCATCAAGTAGCCAAATGATGCCACAGGAGGTCAGGTGTCTAAGTTATACGTCAAGGTGTCAGTAAGAGGTCAAAAGTCAAAAAAGCCTGGAAGCCCCAGATATAGTTGCAGACATAAAAATATATCTGGGTCCATGGCTTCTAATTAATCTCATGCTCTCACCTGTACTTCCTGAAGGACAATCCCATGTGCTGCTTCATCTGCTGCATGCCATGATAGTCTGTGTAGATGAGATCAAAACTTAGAGGTTCTGTAAGTGGACAATTTCCCCTTCCAGGTGGGACACCTAAGAAACTATAAGGAAGAAAGGGTTAGTGTCCTCAAGAAGCATCTGGTAATTACCATCTACACTCATTGACCCAAAAAATAATGTTCCCTGAGAGAAATGTCAGATTTCTACAAAACTTGGCACACAGTTATGTCTCAGGCAGATATTATTACAGTTGTGGTCTGATTAGACACTGGGTCTTGCAACCAGAGGCTATAAAAGTGCTTCCCTCGTTGCCCTATAAAAAGGCTCTCCAAGGCTACTTTTGTGTAGTGTACCTCTTGGTGAGAGATCGTTGACTGCTAGCCATGCCTCTACGATGCACTCAAAGATTTTTTACCCAGTTAACAAACTTTTAGATGGGGCACTTCATTGGAATAAGTGTAGCGGGATGGTTGTTTGACGATTGCCTGCCATTTAGGGCGTTCTGACCAAGCTGCTAGGAGGTATTGAGAGCAGTGGTTAGGTGAGGGCACGTACACACGGCAAACAGGTTCCGGATGGTCCATACAAGCACAAACAGATCCAACAATTTTGTTGTCCACTATCCAGACGTAGGTGGCACCATCTTTACTGGACCCTGTCACTGCCCAGACCATTTCCGTGTGTTTAACAGGAGAAAATTTGGTATCACAATGCTCATTGCATGTCCTGCCATTAACACCCCAACACCATCGCCTTTGTTTGCAGTAGTGTATGGATGAGAAACCTGGACTGCTACGGATAGAAACCGTATTGTCTTTAACGATGAATCCAGTTTCTGTTTGGGAACCTACGAAGGTCGTGTTTGAGTTTGCCGGACTTGTGGTGAGAACTTCAATCTTGTCTTTGCTGTAGAGCAAAGCAACTGCTGGTATAGTGATCAAGGGACACTAACAGCTCAGCAATATGTTCAGGGCATCCTGCGACCACATGTCTTCCTCTCATGGAAGGGCTTCCAACAAGCATTTTTCAGCAGAATAATGCTCACCCAAAGACAGTATGTTTTCCTAGTATTGCTTTCTTCAGGTTCCCACGCTTCCTTGGCCAGCCTTCTCGGCAGATTTATTGCTGGTGGAGCATGTATGGGCTGCCAGCTTCAGCAGCATTCAAGTGTGCAGGATCTAGAGACCCAGTTGCAACATCTCTGGGCAAATGTGCCAAAGGATAACATATAGAGCCTGTATGCCTCCATGCCCGACCGTATCTGATCATGTATCCAGGCTAGAGGTAGTCCAACAGAGTAATAGAGCTTGCTTTGAATTGTACAGCTTTCCGCAATAAACATATCCCTTCGCTCTAATACTATAATCACTTCCATTGTCATCATTACATTCACACACACAAAGTTTCATTCCATTTCAACAACTTCTCAGTGCATTATTTTTTTTTTGTCAATGAGTGTTAATATAAATTACACCTTTAATTTCTTGCCATCAACCATGTAGCCAATTGCAATATGGTCAAGAAAAGGATTCAGCACCAATAACAAGTTACAAATCTACCAAAATGGTAACTCTGGAGCTCAACTGGAAATTGGAGAAACTGATAGCATTCCACCATTGTTCTTCTCACCTTTGCAGTTCCTTTACAGACACTGTTATTTTTAGACTGTGACCCAACACATATAAAGCCGCAAGGATATCGGCCCACTGCACCATCTCCCCCAGGGGTCCACCTTTCAGCACTCTCGGACTGAAAACATCACCAGACTCTTCTGTCAGAAATCCAATATGGACTAGAATCTACCGAGAGATAGTAGAATATAGAACAAGATGTGTAAGAAATAAAAAGTAAATATGTAGGTATAAAATTAGACTAAACAGGATGAATAGGATTAAAAGTTTCCATACTTGTTTCTGCTCATTTGGCTTATTTTGAATCTTGGCCTCTAACCTCCTAGCAGCTAGAAGCCATTGAGCCTCAAGCCTCCTTAGCCTTTTCTTCATGAAGATGAGAGATTCTTTACCAGTACCCATTACATCAAGAAGAGAGGAGAGTTCTGTGCGGAAGGCCGCCTGTGGAAACAAATGTTACATGAGGGTTCAAGGGTACTTAACTTGAGCAATATGGAGAAATTCTGGAACACTGTTGAATGAAGGTTTTAGGTGAGAAGGACTGTAGCAGCCTTGAAGCCTGTAATAGCACCAGGCAAACTTGAGCAGATGCATGGATCAGCTGGGTTTGGGAGGTCCATGGCTATCTGTACAACTATGCTCTACACTTGACTGATGCCACGGATTGGCTTGCTAGAGGGAGAAGAATGGGTAGAGGGACCCTGTGGCGGTACCTAAAATTGTCAGTTGAGAGCGAGGCCAAATGATTGAGCTGATGGGTTCATGGAGGTAAAGCAAGCCAGAAGTATGGCTTACTGGTGGTAGGCATGGACTGATATGCAGACAGTAAAGTGTAGAGAAAAGTCTGGCACATTGGAGCAACCTTCCAAGAAAGGACTTTTGGCCAATAAGTAGAGGATAAAAACTTCTTTACTGATGAATCAGCATAAAACACATTTCGAGGCGGAGATCCTCTTCTTCAGTTAAGCTGGATTAAGGACAGCTGAGCTGTATAGGCTGACTGATCTTGTTTAGGGCAAAAGGTCAGGCTCCATGGAGATATGTGGATTAACCAGTGTCCAGCCGTGGGGAAACCAATCTGCTGATTTTATGTTGATTAATCAATAAAGATGGTTTTTCTGCACTTCTTGGCTAAACATCTTCCCTTGGAAGGCTGCACGTGTGCCAGACTTTTCTCTACATTGTCTGCACAGATTGGGTTGGTCAAAAAGCATGAAAATTTTGCTTCTAAAGCATATGCCAGTATAGTTGAACTTCTTGCCATGGTTTGCTTTGTGCATAGGGCTTATTTTATTCGACTTTCCATTCATACCTGTTTTTTTGTGTGGGCTTTGGAAAATGGACTGATGGATTGATTTCTCCAGGGTAGAACTGGACAGAACCATTCCACCTCACTGAGATATACCAGAAAGGAGCATTCTGTACCATCCACTCCATAGAAAGCATAACATGGATCTGATGTCCATCGTGATCGCATCCACTGAAACGGTATAGGGTTATTAGAAGACAAGTGATACCAACTTCAAGATGACTTGCTTCTAAGTAACAATCAGTAATGAATAAGCATATCTTAAATATGATATCGTCAATACATAAAGGTAATTCATATCAAACATGTCATACAGAATATTAATGACAAAACAGTGTATGTAAAGCAGTCCTTATAAAAAATAGTAAGAATGTATGTAGGACATCATTTACCTCCACTTTTCCAGAGCAGTCTGGGAATCGGGGGTCTCTTGGGATTTCACATAGATCCCTCTGACCTTCAATAACTAAAATATATATTAAGAACTCAATACATGAAAGAAAAGAACAAGCTAGTACAAGAAGATCATTACAAAATGGTTGGCAGCAACAGCGTCAATGACCCCTCTGGCTCTATACAGACTTTCTCTGACACCCTGTGAAAATACCATCATGGAGCCAACAGAGGTTTTAGAGAAAATAAGGCCATGAGCAACACGAAAAGTAGAGCTTCCACTCATCATTTCTGTCTAGAGTGTCTATACATATATGGACACACATATAAAACTCCCATACAATGCCCATAGAATACTGCCAATCTGTACCCAAATAGTAACAAATAGTAAATTCAAGTTAATGAATGGACAGTAGTTAATGTAATCATTCCTTGTGATCTTGGTAGGTGAAGAGGTTAAAGTTCATATCCCTAGTGGTCTAGGGTGCTCTAGAACAGTGAAGACATTAATAATTAAATCTTTAATGGGGTATTCTAGTTAAAGGATGCATTTTCAAGTTCTCATCCATGGATGGAAACTGATAGATAAGCGTGGGTCCGATAGAAGGGACTCCTACCGATCTCAAGAATGGGGTTCCGTTTCCCCCGTCCTCTTCACTTCCTGGTTGCTTCTCCTACATCACTTAATAGAAGACAGGTAGCGTTTGCGCTACCGCTAAATTCAATACAATGGGGCTGGCAGGAGTGCTTTGTCCTCCCGTTTTTTCAGCAGTTCAATTGAAAATGAATGGAGCTGCACTGTACAAGCCCAACCTGCCCTCCATTCAATAACATCGGAGAAGCAACCAGAAAGTGAGGAGGATAGAGGAAATGGGACACCCATTCTAGGGTTCTGTGGGGGTCTCAGTAGTCGACCCCTAAACAATCTATCAGTTTTCACCCATCTAATGGATGGGTGAAAACTTGAAAATTCATCCCCTAATCAGAATACACCTTTAAATCTCTGGTGCAGAATAATAAAGCGATACATGGTTATATCCCTGGTAGTCTAGAGCAGTGTTCCCCAACTCCAGTCCTCAGGGACCTCCAACAGGTCATGTTTTCAGGATATCCTTCAGTATTGCACAGGTGATGTAATTATTGTCAGTGCTTTAGACATTGCCACAGGTGTTCTTACTATAGGATATCCTTCAGTATTGCACAGGTGATGTAATTATTGTCAGTGCTTTAGACATTGCCACAGGTGTACTGACTATAGGATATCCTGAAAACATGACCTGTTAGGGGGGCCTTGAGGACTGGAGTTGGGGAACACTGGTCTAAAACAATGAAGAAGTTCAAAGATAAATCCCATTGTGGTCTTGGGAAATGAAAGGGTTTATTCCAAAGTACCTTCAAGAATAAATTCCTTAGGTGGTCTAAGGGTGTGGCGCAGAGTGTTAAGGCAATGAAGGGGTTTAAAGGCAGCACAATGGAGTCCAAAGCTCTCACTCCTGACCTGAAGTTTGCGGGTTCAATCCCCGCTTGGTTCAGGTAGCCGGGTCAAGGTTGACTCAGCCTTCCATCCCTCTGAGGTTGGTAAAATGAGTACAAATTACCCGAAAAGCGCTGTGGAATAAGTTGGTGCTATACAAATAACATGTCCCTTCCCTTTTCCCTATATCTAATTCACTGATACAATTAAGTTTCTGCTTTTTGCATTGCACTGATCATACAGTTCAATGGAGAATGAAAGAGAGACGCAATGAGAGAGGGTTCTGCCCAACTACTGGAGATAGCAGTGGAGTGGGATAGGTTTACATTCCACTGTCAGGTGGTTCATTTCCTTGGTGGCCCCCTTAGAAATAGTGGCCCTGGGCATTTGCTTAGATTTACACTCACTCCAGCACCCGAATGGAGTTGGCCACTTACTGAAGTAACAATGAAGCCAGGGATCTCCAATGTCTGGTTGGAGGACTTATTAAATCAGTATTTGATCTAATAAATAGAATTGTATATAAAATGTGAAAACAATACAAAGAATCTGCAACTACTTCAAACTTTAGTATGTCTAGGATACATATAACGGGTGTTATGGCACTCTTTCTCACCTTTTCCTCTCAGGAGGCTGTTCCGCAAGATCTGATCAACTTTGACTGCAATGTCAGACACATTCTGAGCAATTGCCTGAATCTTCTCCATCAGACCCACTGAGTGCACACTGCAAGACACATACACACATCGCCAGTGACAGGCAGTCGCATGCTATTTTTTTTATTATCTATCACTTTTCTCTCATAAACATTTTGCTGGGATCTTTTATCTCTATCCAACATTTTGCTGTATTTTCCAGTTTTAAGAGAATATGCCCAAAGTCACCGAGACATTATATCAGCCTACAATTTATGGTAAATCTATAATAATTATCTTATGTCCAGACAGATAATTAATAGTCAGGATTCCTCTTGGCCACATGCAGCCGGACTCCAGTGCAAAATTGGAATGAAAAAAAAAATTTTTTAGTTTTTTTAATAAAACAATTTTTATTGAGATTTTAAGCACATTTCATACAGATGTATAAAGACCGAACCAACAAAAAAATTTCCCTCCCTACCTCCTTCTCCAGTGCAGCCAATACATACTTGATATGGACCAATGTTTCACATAAATATCTCACATCAATGTATCCTGAAAGATTCCGGTTCTCTCCTTGCTTCTCCTCTGGTCAACAGAGATGGTCACGTGATTAGCAGCAGGGACATTTGTCACAGGTGGTCAATCCTCCAACCACAAACGGTGGAGTGATGCACTCAATGCTGCAACTATTGACTGCAATCTCTTCACGAGACAGACTATAGTCACAAACTCGCAAGGAAACCCAAACATTCCTCAATAACTTACATTTTTGTATAGTTCCCTATAAAAATTGGCATAGACAAAGATTATGGAGCAGAGTTATGAAACTGTCTAAAACAAAAACTTTATTGCCGATAGCAACCAATCACAGAGGAATGAAAGCTGAGCTGTGATTGGTTGCTGTAAGCAACAAAGACAGTTTTTTTTAAGGCAGTTTCATAATTCTCACCCTAGGTCTATCGAACCATCACAGTGCTCCACAAAGTGGACTGTACCCATGACGTTGAGACAGGACCAACAAATAGGTGTCTGACTCAGTGTGCCACACTGGTACTCCATTGACGAACAGGTGTTTGCTGTTCGTGAATACTGGTGAACGGGTTCATTTAAACAATGTCAAAGGGCATTTCGGAGTTAGTAGTGAAGGAAGTTACCAACCAAATCCTGTATTCACAAACTGGCGGAAAACTAGATAACAGATGACAAATTAATGGAAGGTTACATTCAACAAGATGGTACAATGTGCTGCATACGTATTTAATGCATGGATGAGGTAAACTTAAAGTTATTTAATTGGCTAATTAATTTTGAAAAATCTATGGCTGCCAAAATCACCAGATCTGACACCATAGAATTCCTTCTTGTGGAGTTCACTAAAGGGTTGTGTATACAGCAGGAGGCTGAAAACAGCTGATATCCTCAAAGACGCGGCATGGTGGAAGGGTGCTACCATTACCAATGTCATAATAGCAGATGTAGACCCGCGTACAAAAGCACTTGGATGCTGGAGGGGCCATTTTCAACATATGCTCTAGGTAGACATTGTTTTGCAACATACAAGGTAAATACAGATCAATTTTCGTAGGGAACCATGTACAAATTACAAAGTTTTTGAAAAATAGTTGGGTTTCCTAGTGAGAGAATCACCCTGTATATTACTGTATCTGATTATATGCTTAATAAACTAGTTTTAATGCAAAATCAACCAAAATGTAGTATAAGTTTAGACTGTGAGAAATGTAGCAATTACATAGGCGGCCAAATGAGATATGACTTGACTGATCAGGGCTATACAGGGTGATTCAAAAGTCAGGGCCACCCAGAATATCTTCTGAACAAAAATAGATACGAGTAAAAAACTTTGTACAACACTTAGATGGGTTGGGAATTTTTTTAGCATTATTGTGGTGACTGTAGGCTTTTTGGGTGGTGGCCATCTTGGATATTGGTCAAAAAATTTTAATGTAAAGGGAGTCATGGATATATGATTTAAGGGTAGGATTGCATCAGAAATTGATAAGTGTAGTCATTTTTTTCAATACTTGCAACCATTTGTGAGTTATAAATGATGTCATGTTGAGTACTGTATTAGTAAAGTTTAGTTATTTTTCATTTGATTTGTTCTGTTGTAGTGATATTGTTTTCAAACTTAAACAATTACCATTTTTACATCAAGCATTGAAAGGATGATCTGCTGCACCAACTCTCATTGCATATGAACTATTGTCCTGTGCTAACATGGAGGACCAGATGTTCAATCCCATGGGTCAACCATAGATGGCATAGACTTCTTCTACCTAACAAAACTCAGCACTTCCTGGGACTTTCATTTTCTTATACAGTATTTTAACCATAAGGTTTCTAAATCAATACAATGCACTGGGACGTACTGCTAATGGTTACACAAAATTTACATTACACCATATCTGCATATCATTAAAATATTAAGTACCCAACATACTTTGCTGCAATGCCATAAAATGTGATATTTTTGAGACTGGCACAGAACTGTCAGGAATATTTCAGAGACAAGGCACACAAACCCTGACACAATGTCATTTTCTGTTCCCAGGCTTCTGTGGAGTACGACAATTTCTCATCAAAATGATCATCCTGCTTCTTCCCTTCGCAGACACAGTGTGATGAGTTATACCACATGGCTTGGTAGAGTTTGTGCTGATTAAATCCACAAAGAATAGAAAAACAACCGAGTTACGAACCTGTCCAAAGTGAAGTGCCCCGTGTCTTCTGTCCTGCGCGATTCGCTTACATTTTCGAGTCGGGCTAAGATGTCCATCCTCCTCACCAGGGTCTCCAGTATATCATTCATTCTGCGAAGGGCTCCTCGAGATTCTCCTAAACCCAAGACTGAAAACAATGACATATTTACCAAACTTGTGCGCCATCATGTCCAAGCAGTCAACTACTTAATGTAGACTAGGATCAAAAGCTAATGAAGCACAGATTGTGGTATGATAAAACCAACATGTCTACTACAAATCAATCTATAGTGTCCTACAAGTTAGGGGAATGTATGCATTGTTACACTTGTAAAGAAACTTTATGAATCATCCATAAGTTTTTTTCTTATAGTGAAGAACAAGATCAAGAAGTCAACATAGTCATTCATCTGAATAAGACTTAAAATGCAGCTCGAAAAATACCAGAAATGTTACAGGCTTCTGGAAGAGGAACCCCTCACCCTACTCTTCGTGGTGGTTTGTAATGCTATTGGGCACAGCAACCTCAAGGGCTTTTTAGGTGGTAGCTGTCTGGTTGTCCTCCGTAGACTCAGTGAAAAGTTCGGTTTATGGAGGAGGAAAAAAAGTAGATCCGCTTCTTTTACTCTTCAAATGTAGCCCTTTTAGGTACAACTTCCACCAGTAAACCATAGCCTAATGTTAGGTTGTGCTGCCTGAGTTTATTGTCCTACAGGGTTCCAGGAGCACATCTGCACAGGTGAGGGTTAATTGAGCTGGCTGGTTGTGGTTGTTCTGTGCAGCCAATTCCCTGGGTTTGGGTGTGTGTATATATACTCCTGCTCCTCTGCTAGAGGAAGCTGTATCTCCTCAGTCTTGTCTGCTTGTGTTGGTGTCTGGTCAGTCTGCAGCTTGCTGTTTGTGTAGTGTCTTGTCATCTTGCTTTGCAGCTTGCAGTGTGTTCTGTTGTGTTTAGGTTCCAGGCTGTGTGAACTGTGTGCTGTGCTGCCTGATCTGGTGTCTTGCTAGTGTAGGGTCTGCAAGACTCGAGGAGCCTTGATTGCGGCCTTGCAGCTTAAGTTTATTTGCCAATGTACAAACTAATCCCCCATATTTAAATTTAGTTTTACCATCTGCTTTAGCATGTGAGGTTGTGTGGTAAGTGATTTGTGCATTGGGTTTGTCTGGACTTGTCCTGGTTTCGTGTACCACCGTTGTTGGGAGAGCCAGGGCCGAGGTTCCAGCGTGGGGCCGCCTTTATTGAGGCAATCACTATGCTTGTTAGGTAGGGTCTCGCCATCTTCCCTTCAGCACAGGGTCAGTTTCCCCTAATCCATGTCTTCGGGTCCCGTTCGTGTGAGCCTGGTGCTCATTTGCCCACACGAACGTAACACCTAAGTGATAAAAGTCTTGATTGGTTGGGATGGGGGCCTTTCTAGCACCGATCCCAAGAACAAGGGTCCCAAATCCCCCTCTCCCACTTGTAATCACATCAGATTGAATAGAGAGGTGGCTGAGCATGTACAGTGCCATTCCAAGTTTTTGGCTATTTACAGCAATCCCATTTAAAAGGAAAGGGGTACACAACCGCTGCTGCATTCAGTCTCTCTGTCCTCACTGTAGGGGGTGCAGAAATCCCACAATGAGGAGGAGAGGGGGACATGAGATACCCGGTCTCAGGATCGGTGGCGGTCAATCTATCATAATTTATCTATGAACAGGTGCTAAAAGTGTATCCTCATACAACCCCTTTAACATAAGGAATCATGTGCATAGCAGAGCCCTGTACTTAGTCTTCAATAGAACCACACAGCTTTGTGCACTACTGTAGAGGCTCCGTCAGACTCTGTTTATGGAGATATTCTTACCTAGAGGCAAGACATACAGAGTCTGATGAAGCCTGCCGCTATTCTTTATCAGTCAGATTTGTATGAAATCCAACAGAAAAAAATACTCCATATGGCTCTATATGAAAGATACAGTAGTGGCCATATGGACTTCTATGGCAGCTGTATTTCGGCTCTGTACAACATGAAACCATAATACAGTTTATCTCTGAACCATTAAGAACATATAAAGAACAGATCATGGTCAGTACAGCAGCCTCTCAGCGTCAAGTGACATTATGTAGAGATAACCATTAGATACCATTAATTAGATACCAACACTACTCTAACAGAAATCATGTGTTCTACGACACTTTCTTCTTTGAAAGCCTCAAGGGAGAATTAACCATGTGACGGTTTGTTTAGGCTACAGAGACTCATTAAACGACTGCACGGCTACATATTTAATGACTGTGTACTGCCTGCTGCACTAATTACCTCACCGAAGGAAGCGCCAGTCTTCCCGCAGTGTTTGTTCTCACTTGGAAAATCTATAGATATCTACTGAAATCTATAAAAGCTTCAGGCGAAAGGCTGTGACATTTCTTCCTACGTTGTCCACACCTGATTATCTGCTATCGTCATACTGTTACCTACTGCAATAACTCTAAGAAATCACACCATGGCATTGGAAGAGCAGCGTACAAAGTGCCCGTGGATTTTGTAATAAAGGGGCAATGTAATCAGCCTGAACTAATGAGTTTACATCTTGGCATCCTGGGGTCCCATAAAATACTGTAAGCTCTAATGGGCAAAATGTTCTCGTTTAATTTATGAGGATGTTATTTGCATGTACCCCGCTATTAAGTCATCAAGGAGTATGTTGCTTCTGAGAAAGGGTGATCCTGAAAAGTAAGTCACATAGTGGCAATTATGACTCCAAATTGCAAAGACATTCTTAGACGCCAGAACATACTACTATAGCTAAGAGGCATTCTTCCATCCTCACCCCCAACACAGCTGCCCCTGCTGTTTTTAGTCTAGCACTGCTGGGGCCTTTAGTCAAAAGTTAAAAACATACTAAATAATAACTCTACCTATACTATAAGCATACTAAATAATAAACCTGGATCAAACACCAGAATCTCTGCCCTTCATTAACAGTATCCTATTAAAAGTAATCGGATAGCTGAGCAAGAATCAAAAGTAGTATTTATTTCCATATGTTAATACTCCTTTGGCCCTAAAGACATTGGATACTCTCTGTGACATACTTTCTACTAATGTCTGATACACTTCAGCTGGTATTTCCCTCCATCCGTCCTGCAAATGACTGGCGAGTTCTCTCAAAGAAGATACATTGGCCCACCTACAGTCATTGGACAGCTGAGGAATGGAAGAGGGCTCTATGGAGTGCTAAATTACACCACTCCATCTTTAAATCAGATGGAGGTACCTGGGTGTGTAGGAGCCTGGGGAACCCGAATGTTTGGTGTCAACAGTTAAGTAGGGCAGAAGTTCTGGTATGGTCTGGGGATGTTTTATGTGGCATGGTCTCAGTCTGTTGGTTGTAGTGGAGAGGACCATGAGCACGGAGGTGTACTATGACATCCTAGACAATGATGAGCTGCTGACAATGTAGTAATACTCTGGATATGGTCGGCAACACTTCTTTTGTCACAGATCTAACGCTGTTTTCTGTTGATTTTTTCCACAATTGGACTGGCTGCAGAGAGTCCCAACCAGAAACCTCCTGTACATCTTTGGGACAAACTGGAACGTCAGGTCAGAAAATTTGAACAGCATTCATCTACTTTGAGTGAACTCGCAAGATGTTTGCAGGATGAATGGAGGGAAATACCAGCTGAAGAGTTTCAGATGTTAGTAGAAAGTATGCCAAGAAGAGTATCTGATCTCATTATGGCAAAAGGTGACCCCACTAAGCATGTAACATATGGAAATAAATACTACTTTGATTCTTGATCAGGTGTCCAATTACTTTTGGTAGGATGGTGTACTTAGAATGTAAAAACATCACCAGCACCATACTGCAGCATATACTGCAGCATACATCCCATCTCTTTTACCATCTGAACCCAATCTTCTCCCAGAGAATCCTAAGGGGGGTCCAGACGGGATGAATTTTCCCCGGAATTTTCGTGCGGACCCTCCACATGGAAATTCTGTGCACTTACAGTAGCAGCAAAGTGAGGAAGATTTTGACAATCTCATCCACAAGCTGTGGAAATAATCCGCTCAAAGCCTGTGTGGAAATTGATATGTGGTGCAGAATTCAATTCTGCAGCATGCCAATTTTATCACCATTTTTGCTGCGGAATTCACCTCTTCTCAATGAGGGGGCGAATTCAGCACAGGAATACTCAATAAAACCAACACCAAATGGTGCGGATTTGGTGGCAGACTTTCCACTACTGATCTAAAACGGAATGCCAGCTGTGGACATTCGCTGCAAATCAGCTGCTGTGTGAACCCAGCCTAAGGGTGCTTTCGGTTATGGCAGAAAATTCCACCACAGATAAATCCAAATCAAAATCTGCATGTGGATTTTGCAATGGATTTTCAGCAAAATTGCTGTGGATTTGCTAAGTCATGCAGCTTTTGTGTGGATTTGTCCATTGTGGAATTTTCCGCCAAGACTGGCCGCAGGCTAAGGGTATAGCAACATAAGGTGGGTCTGCCGAGGATTTTCTGTGCAGAATTTCCATATGGAAAATCCACAGCATTTACAATAGCAAAGCAGTGGATGAGACTGAAACAAATCTCATGCGCAAGCTGAAGGAGAAACCTGCAAGGAATCCGCATGGAAATTGACATATGGTGTGGATTTAAAATCCGCAGCATGTCAATTAATGCTTCATATTTCTACTACAGCTTTCGCTCTTTGAAATGCAAAAGGTGAAATCCGCAGCAAATCCACAGTATGTCCACAATAGAATACAGAACAAAAGATGTACCATTTGGTGCGGTTTTTGCACTGCAGGGTATCATCACAGGGTGATTAAATAAGAGGGTAAAATATCAGACACAAAATCCACATTCAAAATTCACCTGTGGATTTTCTACAATATGGATCTCAAATTTCCAGCTAAAAAGTCTGCAATGTACAAATAGCAATGCGAAGTTCCCCTCGAAATAAATGGCAGGTGAACGGTAAGTGGATTTAATTTTGATTAAAATCCACTTACAGCAAATTCCTTGTGTGAACAAGCTCATACAGCTACCCCAACCAAACCGTAAGTGTGATGACTTCTTTTTTCTCTTTGGGAACAAATAACTTATCAGAATAGCTCTCTTTAAGGACTCTTTCACACAAGCATAGAAGTTTTTATGTTTTCTCGGCCACGCTGTTTATTGGCATGAATGGACATTTTTTGCGCGATCATGGCTAGTGTTTTCTTGTAGAGATGAGCGAGCGTACTCGCTAAGGCAAACTACTCGAGCGAGTAGTTCCTTATGTGAGTACCTGCCCGCTCGTCTCTAAAGATTCGGGTGCCGGCGGGGGTCGGGGAGCGGCGGGGGAGAGCGGGGAGGAACAGGGGGGAGTGGAGATCTCTCTCTTTCACTCTCTCCCCCCGCTCCACCCTGCTCACTACCGCAACTCACCGCTCTCCCCCACCGGCCCCCGAATCTTTAGAGACGAGCGGGCAGGTACTCGCATAAGGCACTACTCGCTCGAGCAGTTTGCCTTAGCGAGTATGCTCGCTCATCTCTATTCTCTTGCCCATTCACACGACCGTGAGCGTCAGTTTTAGGGAAAAAATAAGTTGCACCCCGGAAAACCCCCGCTCTGCAAAAAACCTCGGGATGCCTTCCAATGCCTATATACAGGCACCTGTAAGCTTTTCACAGTGCTGGACACTGCGAAAATGCCCCCCACCCCCTTTCTTTCTCCAGCTCCCATAGGAGTCTATGGGACCTGCCGGCATATATTGGCCAAAAGATAATTCCAGAACTATCTTTTTGCCCAGCGCATATGCGTCAGCGCATATTTCGGTCCACTTTTCACGGTTCAACGTTTTTACACGTCATATATTCGCCCATGTGAACGGATGCATTGGAAACCAATGGCTCAGTTGTTTGTGTATATCGGTCGGGCATAAATACGTTGCTGTTAATGCGCTTGCATAAAAGAAGCCTAAGGGACCTTTTACAAGGGACCACTGTCAAGCGGTTAAGTGCCTGCGCTTTCACACTTGAGCAATAATCACTTACTGACTGAAGGTGGAGCAGCCAGAGATCTCTACTGCCCACCTCCATTCAGAGTAAACAGGCAGCCATTCATAGATGAACCGCTGCCTGTTCACACGGGCCGATTATCAGCAGGTTTTTACCCCTGCATTAAATGAACAACAAACAATAAGTAAACTAATTAACAATCGCTGGCCATATTTACACTGAACAATTAGGGCTCCTTCACATAGGCTTTTTTCCTATTAGTGTTTTGCGAGCCAAAACCAGAAGCGGGTCCAAAATACAGAAGAAATGCAAATCTCTCCATTATACTTTGGCCGCCTGCAGACGGCCCGGTCGAATCCGGCAGCAAGAATTCTTGCCGCGGGACCCGACCCGAGCACCTGCAGAGAGCAGCGCGTATTTACCCACTCCCCGCAGCTCCGGATCTTTCATATGCCAGCTGCCCGGCAGCCGGCGCATGTGCAGACCGGAGCCGACGGCCAGTGAGTGACGTTTCTGTGCGGAGCTCTGCGAGCCCCGCACAAAAATGGAACATGCTGTGGTTTGTTTGCCCTGCGAGATTTCGCACGGACAAACCGCAGCCGTCTGCCTAGGATTGTGTTTGCTAACGCAATCCTATGGCAGCTTCCAAGGGCGGAAATGATACAAAAAAAGCCCTGTAAAGGAGCCCTAAGTGTTCAGCTTTCCACAATCCTGTGATTAACTCAACCATAATCGTTCCGTGTAAAAGGGCCTTTAGTCTATAATAGGGCTTCATGGAAGTCCAATACCTAATTTGTGTCCTAAAGCATAGATAGCAGAATACAGGTGATGTTTATGGCAGCCTGTATTCCGTGAACAGAGGGCTGACAAGAGCTTCAGCAAGCAGTAAATCATCAGAACACCGGTTGCTGGTTGTATTCTTCCAACGAAACTCATAGGAAAATTGGTGGAATTGGAAGGCCCGGTGACATCCGGTAAACCTGTCATGTGGGAGTCTATTGAAGAAGCCTCCGGCAGGTTTCCACGATGTCATTAGAGACAAAACCCTGTCTGGCCTTCTATTGGCTGCAGTCCTATGTGACCACTACAGTGCTTATAAAGAGAAGACCAGAGCATGGCAAGTGGCAGCAGGGGCAAGGCGGCAGTGGAAGGTGGTCAAGTGTTGGCAGTGGGAGATGGTCAGGTGTTGGCAGTGGGAGGTAGTTAGGTGTTGGCAGTGGGAGGTGGTCAAGTGTTGGCAGTGGGAGGTGGTCAGGTGTTGGCAGTGGGAGATGGTCTGGTGTTGGCAGTGGGGGGTGGTCAGGTGTTGGCAGTGGGGGGCGGTCAGGTGTTGGCAGTGGGAGATGGTCTGGTGTTGGCAGAGGGAAGTTTCTTTTTTTCTGTACTCTGCATCCTGCCCGCTGCCACAAATGCCTTGGAAAACCCCTTTAACCAGTTCCTGACTGCCCATAGAGTATAAATGTCTAGATGGCCCATGCCTGATAAGGAAGGAAGTAAAACTTCTGGTCTGGAAGTAGTTTTAAAGTGGCTCTGGCTGCAACACAAAAGGGACATGACACGTAAGGGATCAGAGTAGTTTAGATGCCGGGCTTCACGATGCACTTTCTCAGTCTGAAGACCCACTTATTTGAATAATCCATAAGCGTTTGCTCTTGCTAGCAAACTCTGTTGCTCATATGCAAAGTGACACAGTGACAGAGGACAGCGGGGATGTTTAGGACATAGAACCCATTCTTCGTCTGCGGGGTGACACAGTGACACAGCCAGTACTCATGCATTAAACATGGAGCTGTATGTATAATTATTACTCTCAGCTTGGATTGCGCTGCAGGTTTTCTTGCGCTCTCCTCATCACTCCGAGTCCCTAGGTGCTCTGTCGTTCCTCATAAGTTGGGGGAGGGAGAGATTGCTGGAGGGGTTTATAAAGTTGTCTTTGATTCCAATTCTCAACAGCTCCCAGAAGAGTTTAAGCTGCTGTGGCAATATCCCCTTCCCCGCAGCCCGAAGATTTCATTATCTGAGCAGCGGAGTATGAGAATGGAGATCTGTGCACAGTAAAGCTATCACAGTGCATGGGTATTGGGAGTATGCATTGTTTTACCATTGTGTGCAATGACTTTGGGCACTGTGCCAATAGTTTAGGCCTATGCATGTAGCAGGAATTTTATTATCTTCCCCACAATCCCTTTTGATTACTGATCTAAGCAGCTCATGGGCTCCAATGAAGAATCTATACCAGAGCTCCCCCTAAACCATCACTTGCCATATATAGCATATGTAGCACAGAGTCCTTGGACCACGCATGTCCTCATGGATTTATACAGCTAGTATTGACTACAATAATGGCTGTATACATCTGCATGCAGTGAGCTCCCCCTAGTGGATGCGGCAGGCATCCAGAATTTTATAATTTTTTGGAACAGGATTATAAAGGTGAAATAGGCACAGGATCTTTCATCTGTTTAGAAAAATTTGTTATACTTTGCTATGGGGCTCTAGTAATCCTAGAAACCAGAGGTGTGGTTGAGCAATGTAAGCAGTGTTGGATTTTTAGTTCATGGCGCCTACTGGATAGTACAGATTTTTATCACTTTGTTATTAGTTGTTAATGGATTACTAAAAGTGATACTTGCCCCTTTGCGAGAAAGTTGAGGGGGTTTGCAGTCAAGTTTTCATGACAGCAACATTATAGGGCTAGATGCACAGCAGCTGTGAATGCAAGTTGTGCTAGATAGGTTCGGGTGCAACTCATATTGTCCAATTTATGCTGAGGCAGCATATTGACGTGCATCTACATGTCCTGTTCGGATAGGAATAGGACATTTGATGAGTTTTTTGATGCTGACTTAAATTGTCCATATGTATAGCCTTATAGGCTATAATGGGGCCGTGTGCTGTCCATTGATTAACATGAACAGCACACGGCCCCAAATAGGCTAGAGCGGAGGGCCTAAACAAAAAGCGATAGTACAAATCAATTTTACCCAGAGGTTATTAGTATAACTTTAGCAGCACTGAAGGGAAGGAAATACACAAGTGAGCCTACAGCATCTCATGGCGCTCTGACTCAGCAAGACCTTCTCATTGGAACAAGAGCCATTTGTCCTGCTCTGATATATCATCTTCAGGCTCATTGCGCAGTGACTGCTGGCCTCGATAAGAACGTATGGTGCTGTCATAAAAATGGAAAAGACGGACTTTTCCTCCATTTACTGCAGCTGCAAAAGGTATACAGATAACCAGAATTGTTATATGTTTAAGGCCAGTTTCATAGAAGCGTATTGTAAGACATCCGTAATATACATCCACAATGCAGACATGTTACAGATGACATTACAACCGTGCGTCATCAGCATTTCATCATTGTTTGATCTGCATTTTTCATCATTGGTTTTATTTTCTACTGGGCCATATTTGCCAATTGTTGTGAATATGGGGCCAAAACCACACCCTATGTTTTTAAAACACGGCCATGCAAAATAAGGCCATGTGAGTAGATACATTGATTTACATTAGCTCCATAGTAAAACACGAACCGGATAGAGAGGAAAAGCATCTGAAAGCAGCCTAAAGGGGGATTTTAGCTTAACCCTTTCCAATCCAATTTGTATCCCGATTTTCCTAGGAGGCTTACTCTTTTTCTGCCGTTATACAACGGTGCTATCTGCTGGCTAAAGCCAGTACTGCATGAGGTAACACATTGGATAGGCTCCGACAGCAGAGAGACTGGCAATATACAGTAAGAGAACCCCGACGGATGTCTTCCAACATCGGAGCTGTACAGCCTTAAATCATAACGTCTTCAGAGGTCAGACAGTGGATTGGAAAGGGTTAAGGTGCTTTTAGACGGAACAAGATCATTCAAAAAAATCATTCAAATGAGCAATTGTTCGGTCTAAACACGAGCCAGCAACTGAACGATCAACGAGAATCTCTAGATCTCGACTTATAGTCATTGAATGTAAACCTTCATTCTAGATGATTAGACTGTGTCCTGGTCATGTGATGCATAGTGACGTGCACATACGTGAGCGTGGCACATGTCATTATCACATCTAGGAAAGATTTTCAGTTCACTTAAAATTCATGGTAAAAAAAAAAATTGCTGCTCGTCCAATATAACCAATATAACCATGTACAGACAGCTATTTTGGGGTGGTTGCCCCTTACTAGCCAAGCCAGCAACCTGCTGTACACTGATGAGGGGCAATCACCCCGAAACAGCTGTCTGTACATGGTTATCTTTTCTTTCTGGAGAAGATTCTGTCTTTGGCTCACAATTTCCAGTCATTGTTACAAGGTTTGTTAAAAAGTCTGATATTGACTTGCAGGAATGCTGCCTTCCAATAGGTGGCGCTGTAAAGGTTTTGTTCCATCTTTCCATTCGCATCTTTCCCAGAGGAGCGTGGATGACCTCATATAAATCTCCTAACACCTTCTAGGCACTCTGCGTAAGGAGAAACTATACTCTTCTTGACCTATGTCTATAGGGCTTTCACTACTTAAGAGAGAAACCTACTGCACACTAATGAGGGGCAATCACCCCAAAACAGCTGTCTGTACATGGTTATCTTTTCTTTCAGGAAAAGACTCTGGCTTCGGCTTACAATTCGCAGTCATTGTTACAAGGCTTGTTAAAAAGTCTGACATTGAATTGCAGAAATGCTACCTTCCAATACTTGGCGCTGTAAAGGTATTGTTCCATCTTCTCTTTTGCATCTCTCCAAGAGTAGCATGTATAGCTTTATATGTTTCCTCACACCTTCTAGGTGCTTAGGCTAAGGAGAAACTATACTCTTCCAGACCTACATCTATAGGGCTTTCACTAGTTAAGATAAAACCCCACTGCACACTGATGAAGAGCAATCACCCAGAAACAGCTGTCTGTGCATGATTATCTTTTCCTTCTGGAGAAGACTCTGGCATCGGCTCACAATTCCCAGTCATTGTTACAAGACTTGTTAAAACGTCTGACATTGACTTGCACGAATGCTGCCTTCCAATAGGTGCCACTGTGGAGACATTGTTCCATCTTTCCATGTATTTCATTTTCTTTCACACGTGGTGAGAATCGGCATCATGGGGACGAACGATCATAATTATGATCATTCGTCCCTATAGGCTGGCTGCACATCTCCCCGTTCACACATGTATAGCCAATCAGTGAGCTTTCTGAAACTCAACGATCAATTGACAAACTTTGGCTCATTCATTGGCTGATCATTGGTCCTTTTATACAGCCCAATTCTTGGGTGAACGAGCATTTGGAGAAACGTTTTGACCAGATAATCAGCCAGTGTAAAGGGACTACTAATCCTTGCACTGCATAAGGGAAAGCCTAGCTACAACTCTGAGTAGTCATTCCATTTCTGCACACCCATCAATGTTTTCTTTGAACAGAATTAAGTGTAATTCTCCTTTAACCCTTTCCAATCTAATTTGGATTCAGGGTTTCCTAAAAGGCTTTCTCTTTTTGCTGTTATACAACAGTGCCATCTGCTGGCTAAAGCCAGTGTGTGTGCGCCAGAGAGGCTCTGACAGCAGAGTGACTGGCAATAGATGGTAAGAATACCCTGCCGGACGTCTTCTGACATTGGAGCTGTACAAGCTTCAATAAGAATGTAGGAAGATGTCAGACAGTGGATTGGAAAAGGTTAATCTCGCCAGCTACCCCAAATGTCCCCTTTCAGCTCTTACTCTCACTGTACTCTGTCCAAATATTTGCTAAAATTTTAGACCGATCACCGTAGACATTTTGACGCCGAGTTGTATCTATGCTTTATCATCAGTGATGCGTTCTCACTAGAGATGAGCGAGCATACTCGCTAAGGACAATTACTTGAGCGAGCATTGTCCTTAGCGAGTACCTCCCCGCTCGGAAGAAAAGATTCGGGTGCCAGCGGGGGAGAGCAGGGGGGAACGGAGGGGAGATCTCCCGACCCCTGAATCTTTTCTTCCGAGCGGCAGGTACTCGCTAAGGACAATGCACGCTCGAGTAATTGTCCTTAGTGAGCATGCTCGCTCATCTCTATTTCTCACAGATCCATTCTGTATTGTGTGTCCCATCACAGAATGTCATGCTGGAATGTTCTTCCGCGTTCCTCTTGCATCTCACAGGCTATATTTCTCCCAGTACTTTTCTATGATGCATGTCCAACGCTTTGTCTACACATACACATTTCTAACCACTCCATGCAGCTTGGAAATTGCTATAATTTGGCTGTTCAATTCTCCTAACAAAAACTAACTTTCAGATATTTGCCCTAACGTTAAAATCATATACACAGCAACAACAATTTTACACCGGCAACGTCCTAGTGGGATCGGCAATGCAATTTCATGCTCACAAATTTTTATGATTACTTTTTATGACACATACAGAAGAATAGTTTTGCTGGTTCAGTTTCTTTATAGCACTGTTATTGCCGGGATACTTGTAATAAATATTCTTAGTCATCAATACAATCCTAGACACATAGCCATCTAAGTGTGCGATCGCTGCGACCAATCACAGGGCTCAGCATTGATTCCGCTAAGGCCAAAGATTGACCGCAGCAGTAATGCTCCTAGACAGCAGAGGTCGGAAGGGACCATAGCAGCATGCCCTGACATCAGTAAGGGCTCTTTCACACCAACGTATGCGTTTTTACATTCTGACGTACGAGCCGTAAAATCGCATGAATGAAGAATTGCCGCGATCAAGTCCTGATTTTAATTAGCGTATTTTTGGCCATTCATACGGGCAACTGCTTTGAAATCCTTGGAATGACTGCTAATTAGACATGAGCGAGCATACTCGCTAAGGACAATTGCTCGATCGAGCATTGTCCTTAGCGAGTATCTCCCCGCTCGGCAGAGAAGGTTCGGGTGTCGGCGTGCGTGACAGGTGAGTTGCGGCAGTGAGCAGGAGGGAGCCGGGGGGAGAGAGGGAGAGAGAGATCTCCCCTCCGTTCCTCCCCGCTCTCCTCCGCCGCTCCCTGCCCGCCGCCGGCAGCCGAACCTTTTCTCTCGAGCGGGCAGGTACTCGCTAAGGGCAATGCTCACTCGAGCAATTGCCCTTAGCGAGTATGCTCGCTCATCACTACTGCTAATGCTTAAATAGGGCCAGCTGTCTTCTTTTCCCAGTGTTGGACACAGCTAAACTCCCTCCCCCTACCTACAGGAGTTTCTGAGTATGGCCCCTTGCACACGGGCGGAAATTCCGCAGCTGGATTTCCCGCAGAATTTCCCCTCGTACACACCTGTATAGGATTGCATTACAATACGCAATCCTATGCAGATGGACGCGATTTGTCTGCGCGAAATCACGTGCAGAAAACAAATCGCAGAGGCCCGCACAAAAATGTCACTCCCCGGCCGCCGGCTCCGGTCTGCGCATGCGCCACATGAAAGATCCGGAGCCGTGGGTGCAGGTGAGTGCCGCGCTGCTCTCTGTAGGGGGTCGGGTCCCACTGCGAGAATCCTCGCAGCGGGATCTGACCCGGCTGTCTGCAGGCGGCCTATGTCGACAAAAGATAGGGCAAGCCCTATCCTTGGACGCAGTGCATAAAATCGGCGACTGATGCGCTAATTTTTTTTATGTGCCCTAAAATCGTTCATCTGAATGAAGAGATTGGAATCCAATGCCTCAGATGGTCGCGATTGTTTGATGCGGCTACAAAGCTGTGTATATACGGTCAGGCCTCCTTCCCACGAGCGTGACGGGGTCCGCCGCGTAATATTACGCAGTGAAGCCCGTCACGGCGCCCCCCAGAGCCCCTATACTTACCTGCGGGAGATAGCGTGAAATCGCTTCCCCGCCCACCACCGCCGCGTCACCGCCCGTCACCGCCCACCACCGCCGCGTCACCGAGCGTGTCACGTGACGCGGCCGGCCGTGTCACGTGACGCGGCCGGCCGCGTCATTTGGCGTCAGATGACGCGCGGCGGTGGGCGGGAAAGCGGTTTTTCACGCTATCTCCCGCTGGTTACAGCGGGAGATAGCGTGAACGGTCGGCTTCCATTGACTGCAATGGAAGCCGTCAGTGCGTACAGCCCGTCCTCACCCGCAGAAAATAGAGCATGCTGCGGGTGAGGACGGGAGAAATCGCGGTGCGTAATTCCGCGCTGGAATTACGCATCGTGAGCATTGTGCTATTAGGTTCAATAGAACCTAATAGCTGCGGGCAACGCAGCGGATTTTCGCCGCGAATTACGCGGCGGAAATCCGTTCGTGGGAAGGAGGCCTTAAGGCGAGTACAAGTTAATTTGTTGTTTTAATGTCATCTGCTCTTTAGGGTGCCCGCCCACTTTTGGGCACTTAAGTGCTGAAATCATTCCGTGTGCCCTTACTCTCTAGGGAGATTTTTGGATCACAGTTACATGCTAAGGACTAACCTTCTGTCCTGATTGTGAATGGGGAATCTGCTAGCCGCTTGGCTGAAAACTGTCCACCAAGTGAGGTCATCAGGAAGCAAAGAGTAAAAAATCCAATCCCCAGGACGAAAATCCTACGAGCGAAGAATGAGAGATAATGATGAAATATATCACGCTATTTACCAGAATAACCATCTTATCAGGTTTACAGGGTAAACGCTAGCATCTCTATTACCAGCCTCAATTTACATAAATGGCTATAATTACCCAAATCTTGTGTTGACTAAACAGGAGACAAACAATAAAAGCTAAACCATAACCTTAGAGAAGCACATACAGATTTATAATGTCATACATTCTCTGTGCCACAAATAAGCAATTATTGTTAATTGTCAGATGAAAGATCTCACATTAGCAAATCACTATGACTGTAACCATTACTGCAGAATAAGGGCTCGTTCATAAGGGCATCAGCGTTTTTACGTTCACCCATCGGTGCTGGAAAAACGAGTGAACGGGCACACAAAGCTAATGTTTGTGCGCCCGTTCAGGCAGCCTGACGCATACACGCCGAGGCCGCAATACAATTGGGAGGGGGAAGACAGTTAGCTCTCCTAAGCTGCCCCCCCCCCTTCCCTCTTCCTCGCCGGCCCTCAGCAAGGGGAGGAGCTAAGACGGGGTGGGAGATAGTGTGCTAAACTCCCGCCCCTTGTCAGCAGCCAGGAGTGGGAGGGTGCGGGTGCTTAGCAACTAGCTCCGTCCCTGTCCCGCTCCTCCTATTGCAAACAGCCTGCAAGGGGCGGAGAGGAGGAGAAAAGGGGGAGAGAGTTTAGCAGTCACGCTGCTAAATTCCCTCCCACCTCCCTTCTCCAGCAACTATCATAGGCTCCCACAGGAGTCTATGGAGTCGCCACCGTACTACGACCAGAAAGATCTTTCCAGGACTATCTTTTCTGCCTGGCGTAAAACAGCTTGGCACGATATTGGGAATATGCCTATCTGATCTGATGCATTGGAATCCAATGCATCAGATGGTAGCGTATATATCGGCCGGCTGTGAAAACGACGGCCAATATACGCTCGGGTAAATAAAGCCTAAGGGACCTTTCACAGAGGACGGAATTAGTCCGCTTGGACATTTCTGCGTCACAATGCTGGCCCTATGGGGCATGAATTCTGCATCTGTTAAAATCCATGCGTCTTTACTTCAAAACCAAAAGATTACATTTTGCAGCTGGAAAGCTTCCTGCTGTGGAGTGAAGGACGTCTCGCGGAATTGTTGTGGATTCCTAACATACAGAAGATGCAATTTTGCAATTAAAGTCTGTGTAACAAAATGCAAGAAATTCTGCAGGACGTTCCGCAGAACACCTTCCGCAGTTAAAAATGAATCAAAATCTGCTCTAATTGACAAAATCCACATCTTCGCTGCATCTTGCAGACAATTCCATCACATTTAATAGGTCCCTAAGGGTGCAAGTGCATTTTACTGTCAACTGGTAGGTTACACTCGGACTTGCAACTTAAAGCAATGGCAAGTCTAGATGCAGCCCAGCAATTTGCGGTGAAATGCTAGCGTTACTTGGGGCTACTAATGTTCAGCTACTAGCGCCCTTTACCTATTTTTGGGTTTAATTTGAAAAAAAATGATTGAATGGTACTTCATTCATATGAAAAAATGTAATGAAAGGGCTTATTGAAAAGACTCCATTTGGTTGTAGAAGGCCTACATTAGTAGAAGAGAGCAGTACTAGACTAATTAAATCTTTCAGGAGTCAGAATGAGGAAAATCATTCACCATGAAAAGAAATTAGCATCAGAAAATGACATATTATTTAAATAATACTTTTTTGATAAATGGGTTTTTAAAACATTTCTGGTGTTTTTTATATGACTATATAAAAAATCTTGAAATTTTCCAATTTGTACACTGGTTACTAGAGCAGATCTCTTGACAGATTTGCTAAACAGATTATGACAAGATGAGCAGAGCTCGACTGCACTGCTGGAAGCCTTGATAATGTAGGATAATAAGAGTCTACAGTCAACGATCATCCTTCCTCTTTCATACAGGAGTGATAATCGCTCACTGAATGGAGGTGGAGTGTGTCGGGGATCCTTACCGCCCGCCCGCCTCCATTCAGAGTAAACAGGCAGCCGTTCACGGATGAATGACTGCCTGTTTACAGGGGCCGACTATCGACAGGGTTTTAGTTCTGCAGAAACTGAACCACGAACAAATGAGTTGCTCGGCGTTCAGTCGTTGGCTGTCTTTAGAGAGGCTGCCATAGTGAGACAAGACCTTTAACCATTTGCAATCCAATTTTGGATTCAGGGTTTCCTAGGCGGCTTTCTCTTTCTGCCATTATACAATGGCGCCATCTGCTGGCTAGAGCCAGTACTGCGGTATGTGACATGCCGGACAGGACCCCGACAACAGAGCGGCCAGTAATATACAGTAAGATTACCCTGCCGGACGTCTTCCGACATCGGAGCTGTACAGCCTTCAATCAGAATGTCTTTAGATGTCAGACAGTGGATTGGAAAGGGTTAATGTATCCTTATAGGGCACGAACTTTGATTTTATAAGCCAGGTGAAAAAACTGTCCAACGCTGGACAAGTATAAAACAAGATCCTGTCTACACTCGACATGTAATTCCAACAAAAATACAAAATTCCTACTATTAAAATGTTCTTACCGGAATGGCCTGAGTGTAAGGAAACATCTTCGTACCAAAACCTTCCCATCAGAGTTAACAGACAACATCCTGGTACCCAAATGTTAGTCAACAGATGAAGTCACTTATCCAGAGTCTTCCAGCACTCCACCCTATGAAGAAGTACCGATATAGTTATTATTATCAGGTCAGGTGGGGTAAAGATGAAGGAAACATTCAAAGAATATATACAGATATAGGACATATAGTACTGTAGGGATACTACACCTTATAGCTGTAATACAGTAAATTTTATGTAATCTGACATTTATTGGACATTGTGGGCATTTTCATTGTGTTATATATTCACTATAATTATTTACTAACAGATGCATAAAAAATATGTCATAAAAATAATAGAAGACTAAAAGCGCATTTACACAGGTTGGTCTGGCAAAAATATTTGCTGGAACGCTAATTTCCCCGATTGGCCCGTCTGAATGCACAAAAGAACAGTTGATAAATGAGCAGTGCTGGTTTGTCGACTGATCTGCTCATTTATGCCCGTTGGTCAGTCGTACACCTCTAGACATCCATTACATCCCTAGAAGCAATGGGATGAAACTGAAAGGGAGTTAATACAGATTAGATATTAGAAAAAACTTTCTGACATTAAGGGTGATCAATGAGTGGAACAGGTTGCCACAGGAAGTGGCGAGTTCTCCTTCAATGAAAGTGTTCAAACAGAGGCTGGACAGACATCTCTCTGGGATTATTATTTAAGGCCCACTCACACACAACAATTATTGCTCAAAATTTATTCAAACGATGTCTTTTGAGCGATAATCGTTGCGTGCAAATGCTACCATCGTTAGCTTTTCGGCCGGACGACGATTTTTAGTTGGGCCAGCCAGCTGATAGCAGGGACCTCATGCTGTTATTCTCTGCGGGAGCGCTGATAACATTGTTTTCAGCTGCAGTCTCTTGGGAGAACAATGGAGCTGTATGCAGATAACAGACCCCCCACTGTTATCTGCATACAGCTAAGGGAGCTTCACTTAAATACAAATGAAGCTAATAAGCTACTAATAGGCATTAGTGCCCATTAGTAGCTATGCAAAACGATTGGTCAAAAGTGTTACTCCAACTGTCTTTTGAGCGAATTTTGAGCGACCATCTTTGTATGTAAATGGGGCTTTTAGTTATCCTGAACTGAGCAGGGGGTTGGACCCAATGACTCTGGAGGTCCCTCCAACTCTACCATTCTATGATTCTATAATCTCCCCATTTATACAAGGATATATGTAGCCAACCAATGGCATCTCTACAGGGGCAAGCAATCGTATCAAAAATAGTTCTTTTCCATGAAGCCAATGATCTGCCGTAGATGAAAGATAATGAACGAGAACTGATCAACATGCTATGCTTGTTAGAGATGGCCAGTTCTCAGCCCATGTAGATGGACTTTTAAGGTGCATTTACACAGGCTGATTATTGAGCACAAACATTCATTTTCCCAATTATGGACCCATGTGACTGTGCAAATGATTAGCTGATGAACGAGTTTCATCGGCTGATCTGCTCTTTTACGCAAACATAAAAATGCTTGCTGGTCGGCTACTGTGAATGGGGACATGTGGAGCTGATCCATAATAGCTATATGGTGCGAATGATCATATTAACAATTGTTCGTTCCCATAATGCCGATCATCTACTGTGTGTAAACAGCACTGAACGAGCACCAATTGACATGTTTGTTGATCCCCGATCCTGTGTAAATGGGCCTTTATGGAAGATCACATTAATGTTGGTGGAGCTCCCAGGACTGGACTTCCGTCAAGTAATAAACTGTATTAATAGCAAACAAGAAGATGGGGAACTGGCCTAAGGTTCAAGAAAAGGATATGAAGAGTGAAACGAATACCAGGCAAGATGGCAAAACTAAGGCCACTTTGATCCTTTCTATGTTACTGATATGCGAAAGAAAACATAGACTAGTTAGAAGAAAGTAGAGAAGCCGAGGACAAACACATCCCACTGTCTGAAAAGAAATTAATACATACTACAGTGCTTTCCAATCATTTCTGCTTTCTGCACACCTTGTCAGAAATTTCTTATCTTCTCCCTTGCTCCCTCGGTACCCCTTCTCAAGGCACACCGGGGTGTCGAGGCACCATGGTTGGGAATCACTGACTATTTTACTGCTTGGATTGATAATAATGTTCATGATGCCTTTAATTTGGTGGCTTTATTTGTGAGTGTAAATCACTAGTGTACGTAAGACTAAACCAAGGACCAGAATAGTATGAGGATGAGGCTCGAGAGCTATTAGTTTAGAGATAATACAAAATTAAAGACAGCTTGTAGGCTGAAAACAATCCTAAAACCCAAAGTAAATTGCGGAATTCCTCTTCAAATGCTGCAGTCTCATCTTATTCTCTTAGAAGTCTCACTAGCTTTTTGGATATCAACTTGAATTGAAGTGGACCTGTGCACCTACCTCACTAGAGATCATCTGTCTACATCCATCTACTACACACCGCATAAAATTATCAGATTTGCCGGCAGGGGAGAAAGAATAATGCAAACAGAATCAAAGCAAAAAGGAAAGAATAAAGAGTGAATACAATCACCCTAACCTCCGTGGTTTACTTGTCAAACAGTAGACTTTACAGAGAAGACAAGATTTATGAGTGCGAAATATCTGTTTCTTCAATTATTCTGCCTCTTTACCTGTTTTACGTCCTTTTATGTCTCTAATACAGATAGGGATTAGGCTGACTCTGTGGTTGGCCATACAGACGAGCTTCGTTACAAATGAGGAAGCATATGTCTTAGGGTGAGTAATCCTTCGAATGAGCAAACGATAACAGAGTCATTTGCTTAAAGTGTAATCAATTTACACAAGTAGATAAACATTTACATTTTTTCATCATTCTCTCGTTAACATGATGGTTGGTTATTTAGGGGACTTCTCTAGCCTGGCTAGTTACAATGGATCTACCACTGGTGCAGTCATCGTCCTCTCATTTCAGGTCCAACATTCTTCTCCGATTCATTTCTTCATTTCAACAATATTGGGATGGGGCAGGTCATTACATCTCCTAAAGAAGAGAACTGGGTTGTCAAGATAAGTGACATTGCGTCACAGCCCCAAACCTCTTGTAATTAGGGGCTAACTACACTGTCTTTAGCTCCGTCCGTTTGCATGATTCTTCAAGTTTGAGTCTGGAAACCCATGGCTAGGCTGGGGCACACTTCGGAACAAGACAGTGTGGTTAACCTCTTAGGAACTTGGGGGGGGGGGGGGGGGTGGACTAAATTACAGCATGTTGCCTACAGTAACATATTGTAGGAGCAAAATGATATCTCTAATAAGACACTATTAAAGCCTAATGACTTTCTAACAAATACAACATGCTGTGTAACATGATGGCTGTCTCTTTTTTTTGTATCTCTTCTGCTTCAAATGATGTTCTGCATTCTGCATTATTCAGTAGTATTAGCTCACTTATGGTGAATAAGGATTTCATGGCTCAATGGCAAAATTTACAACGGGGCCACTTCCATGTGGTAGATCATAACATTACATGCCCCCATTTTGGGTAATGCATTGCCAAGGCTTATTTTATTCACCCAACTATCCATTCTTTGTAGGAGAGAGAATTGGTGTAACTGGTTTATGCTTTCTTCATATATGTGTCGGAGGCTCCATTCAGAGCCTCCAGTGCAGATATAGTACAAAATAGCACAACTATAACAAAGCCAACTGGACCCTAAATGGCAGAACTTGACTTCACCAATAGCAGTGAGCTTTCCTGGGTATTAACTGTATCTCTCAGTACTTAGATACCCCCAGAACTTACAATACAGCTTAACAGTGTAACAAGTGGATGTTGCAATCATAATAAATATGAAGCATAGATTAACACAGTAGAAAATAATACAAACTAGGAACTCTCCAGTAGATAATAAATAGTATGGAATGGAAATAACAACTAGTGAAACCTATCCCTGATGCTCACTGCACCTATGCCTCCTCGTGTCTCTCCTTGACACTGACCCTAACATCGACACCGCTGTCCCTAACTAGGCCTCAGTTTTTCCTACTGGTGGCCCTAGCTGAAATACTATCCTTGAGAATAGGAGGGCACAGGGATCCAGACAAAAGTCAAAGAAGCAAGCTGAATAATGGACAAAAGATAATCAGATGCAAACAAGGGAAGAAGCCAAAAATCAGAGGCTAGCAAACAAGACTGATCTAGGCAACCATAGCTAACAAATAGCCAGCAGGTCTGCTGCATAATCCACTGATCATATTGAAGAGACTGTATTGTATTGTATTTTAGGATTAATTTTCAATCGCTCAGCCTCCTGAGGGTTTTCAGTGTGTTGGTGATAGTGGTCGGGTATCTACCTGCTCCACTGAGAGGAATGGAGTTGCTGCTGCACATGTGCAACCAGAGGTTCTATTCCACACTACACAACAGAAATGGACCAGAGTTGAACTGTGAAATAGGGGATCCCCTAGTCTCAGGATCAGTGCAGGTCCCCCACCGATCTATCAATTTTCACATATACAATGGATGGGTAAAAACTGAAAAAAAATGTTCCATCACTGGAATACCCCTTTAAGAGACCTAACAATAACCTTGAAAATAATTCAAATTGGAGCCTTGCAGAGAACAGTAAAGAGGCATCCATGAAGCCAAAATCAGCTAGGAAGGATGGCTCCCACTCCTGTGCCAAGCTGGAAGGACAAGTGCTTGAACTAGAGGATGAAATTCAAATATTTAAAAAAACATGGCAATGTGAATAGAGATGGGAATTACCCAAATTTATGCCTTTATTACTAATAGAATGTGGTCTGATTGTAATCTAAGTCACAATTATAGACAAACACAATCTAACTAAACTAATACCGTTGTACTGTCCATGCCTTTTATGGAGCAAACTGAGTAAACATCCCCAGTCTAGGGAGAAAAAGAAAGTGAATCTCTGTGTTAAAGACATTTCTAATAGCTATTCAAGAAAAGGTGTTACAGTTAAATTGATGAGATTGGAAGTAGAGGTTTCATGGGTAATTTGCCCATTAAATAAAGGCACACAACCCCTGGTTACTGAAAATCTGTCCTCAAGAAAGATTGGTAAGTGTGAGCCATGTCTCGATGCAAACAACTTTCAGAAGACCTCAGAAGACATGTTATAGAGATGCATAAAGCTGGAAAAGGCTATACAAGCATTGCTATAGACCTTGGTTTACATTAATCCACGATTAGACAAATTATCTACATTATAAATTGAGAAAATTAAAGACTGCTGCTACTCTCTCTAGGATTGGGTGCACTGTTATTGTTATGTCCAACCAGGACGTGCTGGATCTGTCACCCACAGATATCCCACAATGGCAAACAAATAGTGATAAAACAAAACAGAACAAAAAATACGGGAAACTCTGTCCCTATATAACGAAACACAGGAGGGGAACCTGCCTGGAAGCAGGGTGATCGTTCCGATAAGTCCCGCCCTGACCGTGTGCCTCAGCCCCTAATTGACCCTACGTGGGAAAGGGGAAAAACACAAGAAACCAAAAATAAGAAAGCAAACAAGTGCAGTACTTAGCTCTGAGATGCACTGGTAACTGAGAGGTCCAGGACCAAACTCTGACTACTAGTCCAGCCAGAGAGAGACTGAAAATCAACAGCAATTCAGCTCAGTAGCAGGCCAAGCTAAATAGCCCTGATAATTACCCATAAGTGCGACCAAGCCCGTCACACCTGACACCACACCCACCTGAGCCAGAAGATGTTGAAACATCTCCAAAATCAGCACCAGACTATCAGCAAGGAAGCAGTCCCAGAACTGCCACAACAGTTATGGTCACTGCAAGAGCACAACTGGCAATCTTGAAACAGAACCCAAGGGTAACAGCAGGAGCCCTTATGAGAGACTCCATAAACTACAAAAACCTACAAAACTACAAAATCACTGAACAAAAATGGTGTTCTACCTACACGTTCTACAGTGCTTCTGGAAAAATTCTCTGCGGAGAATTCTCACAGGGACCTGACAGCTTTCCACCCTGCTCCCCCGTGGCGGAATATTGCTAGCAATATCGATATTTCGTCACAGTCGTGGACAGGAGGCCTTACGTATTGTTTAGGCCAGACTCACATGACCATATGCGTATTTGCACAGGCTTGAGCGTAGCGTTTTTGCGGAATGAAGAATGCTTTTTTGACTGCACATTGGTGTATTAAACTGTGCTTTTTGCACCCACAAGTCATGTTCATTTGCACAACACAGACGCACCAATTGAAATAACTAATTAGTCTAATGAGTTCCAGATGTGTTCTTTATTCCAGCGGAATTACGCAGCATGTCACGCATCTCCTAGCATATTGAGTGTACATGTGCTACCCCCCAGTAACGTCTAAGGGGACCTTTAGTGCACAAATGCACAGGAAAATAGAGCATGCTGTGGGTTTTTGTGCGTGACCAAAATGCGCAGGAATATACGAGTCTGTGAACGCACCCACTGCGGGTTCTTTTCTTGGCATATTGTACACATAAATTTTGTGCGCGCAAATACATCTGTGTGAATCTGGCCTTAATTTTTATATATTTTTTTGCTTTAGTGTTTTACTCTTAGCTGTGCCTTATTTTATTTCATTATATAAAGGATGGTTTGAACACCCCTGAGGAAGCCACAGATCTAGGGGCAGGGGCGTAACTATAGAGGATGCAGGGGATGCGGTTGCACCCGGGCCCAGGAGCCTTAGGGGGCCCATAACGCCTCTCTTCTCCATTTAGGGAACCCAGTACTATGAGTAAAGCATTATAGTTGGGGGCCCTTTTACAAGTTTTGCATCGGGGCCCGGGAGCTTCAAGTTACGCCTCTGTCTAGGGACAATATGGTGGGGCATCTTGCCCTCGGGGTCTTAAGCTTCCACACCTCTTTACCTATAGATTTTTAGTTTCTGATGCCTTTTTATGCCACATCATGAGTTATTTGGTTGGTTTGTTACATCTTGTTGGGGAGGGGTATGTTTTCTAGCAGACCGTTGGCTTTTCATATAGATCCTACTTGGGGAGTTATGTATATACCTATTTATCTTATCATACTGTACTGTATATATGTCCTTTAGCAAAACCGTATTTAGAGTATTTTTTCTCTTTTCAAATGTCCATGTCTTTTCATTTTTCCTTCTACTAATAAAATGTGTTAGATTAGTAAGTGCCCTTACTTTTTAGTATTTTTATTTCTTTTTAGTTTGTCATATGTTGATTTGTTACGCATCGCTTAGTACCCTATGTGGTGTTTATTCTGAGTGGTGCCCATCAGTTGTGATACAATTTATGGTGACACTAGACTTCAAAGTTAGGACTTAGAACTTCTTACAGAATAGATATGACCCTCATTATCTACGTTCCCATGCAGTTTTCAAGGTTTTCCTTGAAGATCGGCTCTACTTTGGCGTTTCATTTGAATTCTAATTTTAATATCTTAAAATAATTTTTTCCCATCCAAGAACATCTTCCACATCTCCGAAGAAAATCAGACCAAAGAAAAATATCAGTTGTTATGGAAACACAGTTTCGCCCATTATACGCTGTACTACTCATTACTGCTAAGGGACCTTTGATATGGGACGGAATAGGCCACACAACACTTTGCAAGGCGCAGTAAATTCTGCACTAAAATCAGCAGGCTACTTGCAGATTTTGATGCGGAAATTGAAAATGGCTTAAAACTTGCCTGCAATTCTGCATCAAAATCGGCAGTTAGACTTGTGTATCTTGATCTGTGGAGTGGAATTGGCTGCATCCTAATTCCGTCCCTTAGTGTTCGCTGTAATACGAGTCATAACAGTATTTCATATTCAACGTCTGAGGCTAATATGCCAAATCCCTGTGATTCCTGCAGACAGCAGCGCCACGGTCGACATATCCTGCAGGTGAGCATTTAAAATACCGCGATGATTGCTTGTGATTGCCATATTATGCTTGAGATGTAATGTCTTTTGCTTAACCTGACACTGTATGTTCATGCCAGAAACTGGAACCTGTAATAAATGCATATGATTCCGGCAGCGCTGTCTACATCCGCAACAAGTAACGTCCCGATCTAGAAATACCCGCTGTCCAGATTGAATGCCATTTATCCAGAAGTGTAATGCAGAACTTTGTGAAACAGGTTAACTCTAGCCAGAGGTGTAACTTGAAGATTCGGGGCCCCAATGCAAAGTCTGTAACAGGGCCCCCAACTATAATGCATTATTCATACTACTAGGCTCAATATATGGAGAAGTGGTCTTATGGGCCCCCTAAGGCTCCTGGGCCCGGGTGCAACCGCATCCCCTATAGTTACAATAAAGTTACATCTACAATAAAGAATTATTTGGCCCTATAAAATATCCCATGTTGGAATTCTTGACCATTTTCAGAACCTCTGCTCGTGAATTTAAATATGAGCAGCAACAAACCTGTCCGCATCATGTTCATCTGACACAGACACATGACTTAGGGCTTGTTCACATGAGCAACGGAGCCACCATCTCCAATTTACATAAAAATCCCAGACAAAATACCAATGTCAACAGTGCCATTTTGTCCGGGAAAATGCCGCAGTGCGTAACCACAGCCGGACAGAACACATCATAGCCAATGGCTTCAATTCGGCACTGTTCAGGACCAGCATGTGTTGAATCCGGGGTGGTGTCTTGAAGAGGGCAGGATTAGCTTGAGTAGGAGCCTAAGCTTGTGTCCCAGTGGTTGCTACCCTACCTTTAGCAATGGCTCACCAAGCAGGTGGATTACTCAACAAAAAAGGATTGAGCAGTTGTCGCGTGACGCCAGTACCTCTGAGGATAACATTGTCCGATAATAAAGAGTCCAAGCCAAATCAATCTTTGCAAAACCGGAGGCACACAGTTTTACTATAGCGTGCAAATTGTAGAAGTTAACATCCATGAAACAGTTTCATCCAACCATGGAATCTCCAACAGTATTTTACACAGATATTTAACAGCAGTCCTTGTTGCTCAAACTCTCTCTCTCACACAGTCTATTTTCTAATATCCTTGATGGATAGCTGAAGTGGCCAGTCTAAGTTATCTGAGTCTTGCTCTGAGCAGTGACTAGTGGAGGAGACTGACAGGACTTGTCGGAGGAACAATGACTTCTCCCTAACAGGGTTGTGAATCACTCACAATTCCAAGGCCCGTTTTCCTTTTTGGTTGCATGGGGTCTGTTCTTACTCAGACGCCGTCTGGTAGGGTGGAGAAAGACTCTCCTGCGGCTGGTTCCATTACTTATTGTCCGCCAGATGCAGCTTGACGAGGACCGGTTTCCCTTTGGTGAGCCGACCACAAGTTCCAAAGGCGCTTGTGCCCCGGAACCACCGAACCATTCTCAGGGTCGACTACCCCAGATAGTCCCTCTGCTTTTCTCCTTTTTTTTATCTCCCCTAACTCTGTGATGTCAGCTCTTTTATCTCTTCTCCCCCTAACCAATCCCGAGCCACGGAAATTCCTGCAACCAATCAGGAACTAGCTAAGGAGTGATGGACAGAACACTGTGTGGTTTAGTGTAGATGACACACATACAAACACCAACAGAGCTATACCAACACCAGACAAAGACCTGTTAATGATACACACAAATAACCTACTTGAGGCAGGACACATAAAGTGACAAGGGCACACCAGAAAGGATTAGCCACATAAGTGCTGTGGGGGCCCCAATACTTTGGGCAACTACACTGGCACTTCTGTTTTTAGTGTTTTACGGTTCTTAGGGCTTATCTGATGCACACTTTTTTTGCGTGTGAAACTCACGCCCACAAAACATGACAAAGCAAACCCATTGATTTCAATGGGTTCGTTCTCATGAGCGTGTATCTCATGTGCAATTCCTGCGTGCGAGAAAAGATAGGACTTGACCTATCTTTCTGCGTTTTATGCAGAAAGCCGCCATAGAAGTCTATGGCAGGTTACAAAAAGCAAGGGGAAGGGTATGACCATGGGATCACGGGGGATCATGAGAACGGCAAACCCCAAGACCCTGTAGAGAATGGAGTAGCAGTGCGCATGTGTAATTACTGCTCGATTCGCTTCTATGGGAAATAGCTAAATGCAGAGACAGTGTATGGGCGGTGGTCCTGCATGCATATCACTACTCCACTGACTAGGGTGACTGGGGTGCACTGTCTTTGGGATCAGTGAGGCTCCCAGAGGTCGGACCGCCAACAATCAAACATTCTGTACATAAGTGATAAATGTTTTAGTGAGATAACCACTTTAAGGACGTATTCACACAAGCGATTTTAATGTCTTAGTTCTGTCCGAATTTGAAGGCTTAAACAGATGGGCTTGTCTTAGTCTCGTTATGTGTCCGTGAAAATCACAGCCTCAAAATGGGACGAAATGAAACGATCATTTTCAGTATCGGGATTCTCTCATGTTCTTATGACGAGCGCAATAAAAGATAGGACTTGCCGTATCTTTCTTGTATGGAGTTTTCCTAGGGCAGGACCTATCCTAGCTTCTTTTTTCAAACTCACACACTAAAGAGCGGAAGTTGAATACTATGAAAAAATAGACCCCCCCCCCCCCTTCGATTCATGCGCAACTACGCTCTGCAGCGGCGGTGATTTCAATGAGTTTGTTCACATCCGCGTATTTGGCATTTGTGCCCAGGGAAAGAGAACATATTGAACTCATTACGCTAATTGCCCATTTCAATGGCTGAGAGCATCATTATGTGTTTTTTGTGCGCACAAGTGCCCAGGATTTGCACGTGGAAGAAGTATAGTAAAAAATGCACTTGTGAACGTGAATACGCAAAACGAAACCACTGATTTCAATAAGAGTTCAGTGGTTTCGCTTTACTGCGGGCAATTCTCAGTCGTGAATACTACAGCTGAGAAAAGATAGTACATGCCCTATCTTCTCGCGGTCTCTTTCAAACTTCTGCGCTCTTGCGCGGAGTTGGAAAACTTGGCGAGGAAAAATAAATTTTCCTCGTCCTGGCGCTACTACGCTTCGGCCCGGAAAGCGTAGTGGCGACCACAGCATTGGGTTTAAGCCTTGTATGACCAAGACAAGATAGGGCCTGTCCTAGCTTTCTCGCATGTAGTGAACACATGGTGTGGGATCAGCAGCACCTATCTTCCCGCGGTTATTTTTAAAACTCCTGCTCTCTGGAAAGCCAGCAAAGGGGAAGAAATTCCCCTCGTTGAGGCGCAACTACGCTCCGTGCTGCTGAGCATAGCTGCGCCCACGCTCGCCTGAAACCGCCCTTAGACAGTATTAGTACAAATGCCAGCAGAAAACCGCAGTACGTCTTATTTGGGTGCGATTCTCCGACACACTCATTCACTTGAATGGCCGATCCATTGAAGTGACATCAATTGGTCCGACTTCCGTTGTTTTTAAAAGAAAAAGGGATGACACTCGTGAGTTAAAAATGCAAAAACTGAACAAAAGCTGAAGTTACACCTGGGGTGAAATCGGTCGTTTTTTCACTGAACGAAATTGTACTTGCCCATGTGAATAAGTCCTAAGGCCGCCTTCACAACAGGAAAACCAGCAGCAGATCCACCGGAAAGGTTCTGTTCAGACCTGCGTTACGGCTTCAGTCATAATTCCGTTCCTTCGATCCACAGAAACGGAATTAGAATGGAAAAAAAATTGATCCATTTTTCCTGCATTGATTTCAATGGGATTTTTTTTAAAAACGGACAGCGAACAGAAAGCTTCCTTTCCGTTCGGTTTCTGTTTCTTTAATGGAACAAATGGCGCATCCCGCAGAGTTATTTGCTCCGGAGGATCGCAGAGTGTTTCCCATTGTTTTCTATGGGAAGCTTCGCACCTCCCTCCGTGCACCTCGCATACCGTGCGATGCTCTGCCGGTTCTATTGAAAACAATGGGCAATGCGATGCGAGGGAACGCGCAAAGACAGACATGCCACGGCTGAGGATTAACTGCACGCCGGAAAGATAGGGCAGGACGAATCTTCCCGATATTTTTTCAAACTCCTGTGCAATGTTGGGGAGTTTGAACAGCCGTCAAAAAACTTTGTTCATGCGCAACTACGCTCCGTGTCGGCGAACAGAGTGGCACAAACAGCCTTCTGAAGCCACCCTCAGGGCGCCTTCATACTGGCGATAAAATTGCACAATTTTCGTGCGATGTGAGAGGGAGTGAAAATGCTGAATTATTAAACAATGATTTTCAATGTTTTCCTTCATATTTGTGATGTTTTCACTCCTGCGATGTTGCGAGAGAAAAAAAATCGCAGCATGTCCTATCTTTCTGCGTTTTGCATTCTTTCATCTCCCATGTTTCCTTATGGAGCCTCCTTTCTGTCGCATCTCAAAGCATGAAATTGCGTTTTTTGTGCGATGCGTTTTTAACATTAGAAAGTCCCATTGATTTTCGCATAAAAAATTGTGGCAAAATCACGTGGAAAAAAACATGCGAGAAAAATCGCAAGCGGCAGCCATGTTTTTGCGAGTAAACGCTCAAAAATCACAGGAAAAAAGTTGCGATTTTGCTGCAATTTTCTCACGGCGGTATCGCATTCGCCCGTGTGAAGGAGCCCTCAGGCTGCTATTAGGTCAGCTAGTGGCTGCCACTAGTGCTTGCAGTTTCCCAACAATCGCTGGGCTGAACCTGCAGGTGCAGTTTGGCAATTAGCGCTATTACACAAGCATTAATGGCGCTTGAGTAACAGCACTTAACCACTCGGATCTTCCTGATAATTGCAGGGCTGCACCTGCCGCACAGCTACAGCCCAGCAATTAGCGCTCTTACACAGGCATTAACAGAGCGTAATAGCGCCAACGGCTGGGCTGTAGCTGTGCGGCAGGTGCAGCCCTGCAATTGTTGGGAAAATGTGCCAGCGGTCACGCTGGTGTAATAGCACAATAACGCTGTCCAATCAGTGCTATAGTGTCAGACTGCAGGAACATGCTATAACCACATGCACACAGCTTTCGATTCATAGGAATCCCAGAGGAACTGAAGGCATCAGGCCCGCAGGCGGCCAACTGGCCAGTTTAGTATTAGAGTACATATTGTGATGCTGACTTCTATGGCGCAGTCTACACAAAAATAAGGAAATAAAATGTGTTTGTGCAATATTTCAGCCCATTAATTTGCATACAATTAGCCCCACCAGGTTCCCAGCCACAATGTTGGGCTGTAATTATTTAAAGCCACTAATCAAGTTGTCTCCGGCACAATGCTGTTGTACAGGTCTATTTGTAGAAAGCCGGAACCGCACAAATGTTGTTCTCGCTGACTCAGGTTCCTGTCATCACACAGGTAGCACTCAGTTCTAGCGAAATAGGTAACTTAAGCCTCCTTCACATGACCGTATGCGTTTATACGTTCGCCCGTACGCGCCGTATAATCGCATTTGCCATGCTCGATTCTCCATCAGAAGCTACATATTTAAAGCTGTTCACAAAAGCGGGTGCGCCTAATACGTTCACCCCTGATCGTATATCCGCATGAAATAAAATAAATGGCAGGGAGTAGGCTGATATGCCCGTGCTAGCCGTTACCCGCTTGCGTGTTACACCCTTCTCGTGGATTAGAATGGTAATTAAATGCCTAATTGGGACGCGCTGCCTTCTTTTCCCCAGCGTTGTAACTCCCTCCCTTTTTCTCAGCTGCTACAGAAGTGTATGGGAGCTTGCTGCGTATCACGTTTAAAGATAGGGCAAGACCTATCTTATTCCCACGCCGTATAAAAAAGGCGACTGAAAACGGTCAGATATTTTTTTCTGACGCGATTATTATTTTACATGGCAAAAAAACGTATGTCTCATTGAATGTATTGAAATCCGATGCTTCGCACGGTCGCGGTTTCTGGACAATTTTTTTAGGCGCCAAAATGCCTGCGTAAATACAGTTGTTTGAATAAGCCCTTAGTGCGGCTTCACACAGCCTTATTCACTTTTGCGCGCTCTTCAGCACATGTATCGTGCATTTCACTATATTTTTTTGCATATGCACAGCATGGTCACATGGGCGCCAGACACCCACCACCACCCTGATTTAAAAGACTATTTAGTTTAATGAGGTCCAGGTGTGTTCTTTTCCCCGCAGTTTTGTGCTGTACTTCGCACATCCCATTGTGTATTGCTTGCACATTTGTGCACCCGACATAGACTTCTATGGGACTTGGTGTGCAAATATGCCCAAAACAGAGCAGGTTCTATTTTTTTGAAAAAAATGTGCAAAAAAAGGGAAATGAGAATTAAACCACTGATGTATGCGTTTTTACGCTCGCCGCATCACAGCCAAAAATCACTTGAAAGAAGAATAGCCGCGATCAAGTCCCCATCTAAATTAGCAGCATATATATACGGTTGTGTGAATAAAGTCTTAGGTTGGGTACACAGACACCTGTCCAAATACTGTCCGATTTACCGCACATAGACATGGATTAAGAGGGGTGTCGTCTCTCCTTAAGGAGAGCATCCAAAAATGTGTGGAGACACCGAGGGGGTGAGTGGGTTGGGGAATGGCATCATCTCTCCCCAAGCAGAGCACCCAGAAGGGGTCTCCACACACTTTTTGGGTGCCCTCCTTAAGCAGAGATGACACCCGTCTTGAGCCATGTTCCAGGCCTCTTATCAGCCCAGCCAAAAACCTACTGCACACTGATGAGGGGCAAAGACCCCAAAACAGCTGTCTGTGTGGTTTTCTGGCTTGGTTTCCTATTCCCAATCACTGTTTTACAGACTTGTTAAAAAGTCGTACATTGATTTGCAGGAATGCTGCCATCCAATAGGTGGCGCTGCAGAGGTATCGTTCCATCTTCCTTATTTGCATAGACATGGATTAGCGTGTCCTATTTCTTGTCCGTGATATGGGCAGGTATGTGATGAGTATTTTCCCACAGAAAGCCAATCCACATGAAAAAACGTTAACCTATATAGCCCCTTAGGCTATAATGGGCATAAATTAACATGGACGGCATATGGACCCAAACACACTAGTGTGCTAGAGGCCTAAGAAGTATGATGATATACTACTGTGTATATACTATAGCAATTACAACACAAGTTTGGTTACTTACTAGAGATGAGCGAGCACGCTCGGTAAAGGCAGTTATTCAAGCGAGCATCGCTCTTCCCGAGTAGATGCATACTCGTCCGAGCAAATGTGGGGGGACGGTGGGAGGGAGAGTAAGAGAGATCTCTCTCCCCCCCCGCTCACCCTTCCCGCCCCGCATTTGCTCGGATGAGTATGCAGTTACTTGAGAAGAGCGATGCTCGCTTGAGTAACTGCCTTTACCGAGCGTGCTCGCTCATCTCCATTACTTACACATACAGTAAGTGACCAATTTATGACAGTTCAGGGACTGAAAAAGTTGATGCCTTCCTTTAAGGTCTTATTGACACAACTGTACATACGTGGCTAATTTAGCCGAGTTAAAACTTGAGACCATCTGAAGCATTAGATTCCAATTAGAGATGAGCGAGTATACTCGCTAAAGGCAATTGCTCGAGCGAGCATTGCCTTTAGCGAGTACCTGCCCGCTCAAGTCAAAAGGTTCGGGTGCCGGCGGCGGGCGGGGAGCTGCAGGGGAGAGCGGGGCGGAACGGAGGGGAGATCTCTCTCTCCCTCTCTCCCCCCCGCTCCCTCCAGCTGACTGCCGCTACTCACCGCTCCCCCGCGCCGGCACCCGAACCTTCTGTCTCGAGCGGGCAGGTACTCGATAAAGGCAATGCTCGCTCGAGCAATTGCCTTTAGCGAGTATACTCGCTCATCTGTAATTCCAATCTATTCATTCAGATGAGTGATTTTTAGCCACGTGTAAAAATTGCACCGGCAAAAATAGAACATTGGCGGTCGTTTTTGGTTGCTGATTTTTTATGCTGCCTCCAAACATAGTTCTTGCCCTATCTTTTGCCGAGATACGCCGGAAACTTCCATAGACTTCTATAAGGGCTGAAAAAAGAGAGGGGGGGGGGGATTTTTTCGTTGTCCAATGCTGGGAAAGAAGACAGCTGGCTCGTCTCTAAAGATTCGGCTGCCGGCGGGGGGCGGGGAGCGGCGGGGGAGAGCGGGAAGGAATGGAGGGGAGATCTCTCTCTCCCTCTCTCCCCCCTGCTCCCCACTGCCCACCGCCGCAACTCACCTCTCACCCGTGCTGGAAGCCGAATCTTTAGAGACGAGCGGGCAGGTACTCGAATAAGCCACTACTCGCTCAAGTAGTTTGCCTTAGCGAGTATGCTCGCTCATCTCTAGCTCATAATAGACTGTAAGAATACCCTGTTGGAGTTCTTCTGACGCTGGAGCTGTACAAGCTTCATTCAGAATGTGGGAAGACATCAGACAGTGGATTGGAAACGGTTAAATTCGGGTCTTGGTTGCGGCTATTCTTCATGTGATTTTTAACCGACATCGGCCGAGCGTAATAACGCATACGGTCGTGTGTAAGAGGCCTAAAGGGAATGTATCATCGGAAAATGACATTTAAAGGTAACTTATCACAATAAAAATGCAATCTGCCCTGCAGGCAGCATGTTGTGGAGCAGCAGGAGTTGAACAGATTACATAGATTAATATTATATATTGTTTCATGTACATTGAGTATAACTAGTCATTTATTAGAGTTAGGTCACATTCACATAATTACACTCACACATTTACATATATGCGCTCAGTATTCCTGCTCTGTTATGGGAGCAGAAAACATAATCCATGCACAAATGGATCTGACCTAGGACGGTATCAAGTGGCACTGAACGGACCCCGTTGACTATAATCAGGGCCATCTGGCAACTTGCCCAGATGAAGTAATGCAGCTTGCTGTGCTATTTCGTCTGGGATTCCTGCTGGATCTGTGCCGGAGGCTCCGACGCGAGTGTGAATAAAGCTTTAAATCAATAAATTACAAATTCTACTGAATCTTTTCCCACAACAGTATATATCAATTTGCTCAGCTTCTCCTCCTCGATAACATTATGCCGGCTGATCAGGCTGCTACTTCAACATGAAAGGTTTCCTTTAAATGAGGTTTTAAGTATTTTTACTACACACTTTTTATTATGTTTTTATTTTATTTATTATGTGACTATCCATATAAAAATCTTGAAATATTGCACTTTTAACACCGGCAATTAGAGCACTCGGGACACAGTGACGCTTCCTGTTTTCTGTAGCTCAGTTGTTATGTGTTAGCTTTGCTGTGTACATTACCAGTAGATGGCAGATAAAGGGGCTTCTACTTCTCGTTCGGTTTAAACAGCGCTTGTTCAGTGTTTCACGTAGTGAATGGGAAACACTGAACAATTCTCTCTGCCTGTCTAAGAAGGCTGCACGAGAGCGAACAAGTGATGTCAATGGCATGTACAAATGAGAAATGTCTAGTCTAAAAGCACCCTAAGGCCTCTCTTGCACAGGCGTTGCAATTTTCCCCCTCCCTTTGCTGGCTGATCATGGCAGTAGAAGCTCCCATAGAAGCCTTTGAGAGCTGCCAGCAAAGGGAGGGGGAGGAAGTTTAGAAGCGCTAGCTGTGCTAAAGTCCCTCCGCCTCCTCTTGCTGGCAGCTCCCATAGGTTGCTATGGGAACTGCCGGCTAATCACGGCCAAAAATTAGGGCAAGACCTATCTTTTCCAGTCGCACGTAAAATCTAAACTAATCCATGGAAATGTGAATGCGAGTTGTGTTCAAGATTCTCAGGAGCAAGTTGCATCACACAGTACACGGAAGCATGTCAATGTCAATAGTGGCAGTAGACCAGAATAGGACATACAGCAATTTATTTCAGTCCATGTGAAAAAGTGCTTGTGTGAATAGCCTAATTGGCTAGAATTGGTCTGTACGCTGTCTGTGAAATACATGGATAGCGCATATATAGGATATGAACCCATCTGAATGGGCATTATTTTATACTACCTATTAGTTGTGTAGTTTATACTAAAAATTGCGCAAAATTTTGGTGCAATTTTTGGCACAATTTGGCACATTTAGGCCCCCCAAGCACACCCCTTTGTTGAATGTGTATAAAAAATGTCCAAAAGTGTCTAAACACCCCATAAATCTGGTGCAAAGTATGTAAGACAGCTTTGGGGGGGGGGGGGGGAATTTGTGCTAGTAAACTTGAATTCTCAATGATAAATCTGCCCCCATAAACACAAATAAGACTCAATCCTTCAGTGGTCACTGGAGAGGGGGTTGTTCTATCACTTGCTGGAGTATCTATATATATATAAAGATGAAAGCCCTCACTCACTCACTCACTCACTGACTCGCCACTAATTCTCCAACTTCCCGATGTCGTAAAAACATGAAATTTGGCGCAAGCATAGATTATGTCATAAATAGGAAAAGTTAATGGGTCCCAACTCGATTATTCAATTCTAGCGCAAAAGAACTAGCGTCGAAATTTTACGTACGGAATCTAATTTTCTCACTTCCCGATGTCATAGAAACTTGAAATTTGGCACGAGCATTGATTATGTCATAAATAGGAAAAGCTAATGGGTCCCAACTTGATAATTTAATTCTAAGTGCAAAAGAATTAGCGTCCAAATTTTATGTACGTAATCTAATTCTCTCACTTCCTGATGTCATTTTATATAAAGGAAACGTCGCATGGTTACCTCCACGTGGTGGTTCCTGGGTAACGCAAAGAACCATGCAAAATAGTGAACATATTTTATTCCTTGGTATCTCAAAAGTAACCACGACTTCATAAGATTTTCCGTGTGAACACCAGATAAACACCAGTACCAAATTAACTTGGGTGAAGCCGGGTATATCAGCTTATATATATGTACATATATATATAATATTCTATGACAATTCTTTGGCAATTCACTGCCATTAATTTCAGCTGCCATGAAGCGCACTCTGTAGAGACAATACAGGAAGGACGGGGTTATCGCCAATATGCACACTCAATTCTTAAAAATAATATATATATAGCTACAATACTTAGACATAATATTTCACTTCTCCGTACTAAATTTAATTGTTATTAAAAAAAAAGTGCTTTAATTATATGAGAAATGCCCTTTGTGGTTATTGTAATAGTATATTATAATAATATGGTAATACTGTTGGACGTGGTGCTGATATAAAATATGTTCCCCGCTACCATAGGCCATAATACAGATTTATTGTCCTTAGTGGACATCAGACCAACCACACATGGCCTCACAACAGGAAACGATCTTCATCCTCACTTTTTTGCTGCGTATAAATATTATGTGCCCCCAAACAACAGCTAAATGGCCATAATATAAATTTATTATAGACAACCAGATATAGCTTGGCAGAAGAAGCTGCCACTACTAGCAATAAACAATACCCAGACAGCTGAAGCCTCACAGATACAATATGGTATTATATCGTTGCAGTCTACGTAGACATGAGACGAGACATCTTTTCCGACTACACAAACTAGACATAATATATAAGTGTAGATACTGAACACTAACTCTCCACAACATGAGCTATAAATGCTCCACCACATGTTGTATTACAGCACTGTATAGAGGAACCATATGGCAGCACGAGAAGTGCCTACAGCTGTGTAATACAGAACCAACCGGACAATGAGAGCCGCCGTCCAGGCTCTGCGCACATGTTCTAATTACATTAGTATAAGACCTGAGTTCATTATTGTTACTCTGAACTATTTACCTATCAGTTGTGGGTCCCCATCGTAACTTCAGATTTTCCATAATGCTTCTACACTATCCTACCAAAAGGGAATTGGACACCTGAGCAAGAATCAAAGGTAGTATTTATTTTCATATGTTAATACTTAGTGGAGATGCCTTTGATCCTAATGACGTTGGATACTCTCTGTGGCATGCTTTCTACTAATGTTCGATACACTTCAGCTGGTATTTCCCTCCATTCATCCTGCAAATGTCTGGCAAGTTCTCCCAAGGAAGATGGAATATTTTCTGACCCGATTCATATTTCAACCTGTTCCTATTTCCTGACCCGATCTTCCAGCTCGTCCCAAAAATGTTCAGTAGGGTTCAGATCAAGACTCTGTGCAGCCAGTAAAATCGTGGAACATCCATATCCTCAAACCAACGTAAAACAGAATTGGATCTAGGCGCATTGTCTTGTTGGAAGTATTGCTGACCATTCCCAGAGTATTACCACATTGTCAGCAGCACATTACTGTCTAGAATGTGTAGCTACACCTCTGTGTTCATGGTTCTTGTCACTACTACCAATGGACCAAGACCATGCTACGTAAAGTATCTCCAGACCATAATGGAACCTTCACTGTACTTAACTGGTGGCACAACCCACTCAGACAAAAGGCGTCCCCCAGGCTCCTCCACACCCAGGTAGGTCAATGTGATATGAAAATGAAGTAGTGTGATTCATCACTCCATAGAATGTTCCTCCATTACTCAACTGTCCAAAGACGGTGCTCCTTGCACCACTGTAGACGGGCCGATACATTGCACTACGTAATGGATGGCTTGTGTGCAGCGGCATAACCCTTATATCGAATCACAGTTCCCGTCCCAAACTATGGCTGAAATTTTCCAACAGTCTGCATCTTATGGTTTAGGACATGTGACCTGCGAATAAGACACAATCCATTCTACTGATAGGGGTGTCCTAATACATTTGGAAGGATAGTATAATAGGCAGAGAGATCCTCCAAGACATCCCTCGAAGTCCAAATTTCAGCCACCAGCAGGCCTCTCTATTGTTCAGGTTTTTCAATCCTTTCCTACAACTCGAGTTTTCCAACTGTGAAAACCGCTTATCCCCAATTATACAACTTCCAGAGAATTAGGTACCAGATTTACTTATTAAAGGCTTCATTCATCATATTTTATGCTGTTATATTCCATGTATACCTGGGTGCATACAACATAACTAATACTTCTCTTCACACTCGATGGGGTCTGCAAGGAAACTCTTAGGCTTTTCTTCATCTACGGCAAATAATTAATTTGCTGCCTTAGCTCTGTATCTATACTGGTCAAGGCTGAGTTTCTCGTTTCCACCACCTTTGGGCGGCCAACATCCATGGCATACAGTATGAGAGTGTATAATTCAAAAGATGGACAATGCTCTGTGTACGAACCCCATTATACACCTCAATTAAATATAGGCAAGGGCTCAGCCGGTGTTATGGTGTTACCCACCTGAGGGTCACCATCACACCAGAAATGCCAGTAGAGAATGTATGCAACTAGAAGGCATCAGATCCAATCTGTTGTGGACATCCACCATGAAGGGCGCTAGCGAAACTTCCAAAAACCTCAATGGTTTTGGTAGGCAAACAAAGCTGGAAAGGAAGAAAAAAAGACCCCAGTGCTAAGGAATGTGTTCTATAACCTATCAGGACAAGTCACTTCCCCGTGTCACTTTAACCTTATTTGCAACAAGAGGGTAAGTGGGGATCTGCCCTCTACTTCCTTTCTGGGTCACTTTAAGAAGAATAATGCTTGCTCATCCATTAGATCACCAACTGCGATTCTGTGAAACCATCTATGAGTCTATAGACGAGTTTCGGAGGACTAAAACGCCAGACTCCATTTTTCAAGCCATACAAAGGGTACGTGTTATAGTGGCCATCATTGCGCCGCCACCACTCCCCTTGCTCACCAGCTGCTGGTTCCAGGGTTGAGCGCCGTCATCCTGCAAGCACTGCACACTGTGTCTGCTCCACCTCTGACACACTGCTGTCGACCAATAGGCTGTACCCATGCTCCCACCTATTAACTTAAAGGGCCAGTGCATGCACTCCTAACACGTCTCCCACCAACCGCCATCCACTTCCTGCAATATTAGGCATCCTCCTCTCATGGAAGATGCCTAAGCAATTAGATCCATCAGCCATTCTGACAAAGCCCCTGTTTGTTTGTGTATTATGGTTCTAATATCTGTGCCCCTTAACCTCGGCTCTGTATTCTGGACTTCATTATTGCTTGCTGCCTGCCCTGACCTTCTGCTTGGGCCTCGTTATTGCACCTGTGCCACCAGCCCTGACTAAAGCTTATATACACACACCTGTTCATACCTTAGGCAAGGCACCTTACCCCTGTGCAATGTCAGCAGCCACACAACCAGAACTATCTGAGTAGAGGCTTAGGAACCTTGCAGCAGAGACTGGATGCCACTTGGAGGGGTCAAGGATGAAAAACAGGTTTCCCTAGGTGCTTCCTCTTTAGACAGTCCAAAATCAAACCGGTGTGTGGGAAGGCAGACCCACATCCCTCTGCTTGGCATCGGCATTCCAAGTTTTTATATTTACCACTGGTTGCACTTGGAGCAGAGATGGCATGCGCTTAAAATTCCCTGAGTAGATACAGTGTGTCCAGCCACCCATCCTTGGGTTAACCCCTGCCTACACATGGGTAATGGTATCTGCCTACCGTTACTATAAAGAAGAAGCAGTGCAAAACCAAAAAACATGGTGGGAGCTCGCCTTTAGGGTCGCCGAGGGTAGTGAACGACTAAACAGCCAACAACAACAACTCTATAGGAACAAAAAATGTGAACCTTTCCAATGACGACATAAAACCAAATGCTATTCTATATCATTTAACCTCTATATACATAGAACTGCTTACGAAGACAAAGACCAACTGCCTGCTCTTCAGCATCTGGGAGAGTCCAACATATTCCCATGTCAAGCATATAGGGGACAGCACAAAACTCAATCTAAAGCCAAGTTGCACACTCACGTCTTGAATTCTCTTCAAGTCTCAAATTGACCATGATTATGGCTTTAAGTTCTAGGTTCCTACTTAGAAGGAGATGGCTGAGGAAAACATTTAGCATAGAGCAGAGTTGACTTCAAAGCAAATGAAGTTCTCTGGTGATGTCTACATCTGCTTTAACATGCTACTATCATGCGGTCCAAACCTGATACCAAATCCGTGCAACTTCTATTGTTTCCTGCAAGGTAATCTAATCACTGCACTTCCAATTACATGTAGAGAACAATAGAAACGTCATTTCAGGGCTCCATAGTCATATAATGTGCTCCTGAAACAAGTTTCTCTCTCATCCTACTCGAATGACATTGTAGGTAAAGCTTGGAATATTGGGGGCAGCTCAAACCCCATCCAAAATGTAATCAGAAGCTCAAAACAAAACCTGTCAAATAACTACAAGGTGGATGAACAGCTAAACACCTGAACCTACAGTCATGCATTCACGAAGGTGGGTTATAACTGTGCCCATTACCCATGATGTAAACTAGGCTGTCTTCTCTATATGATACAGTATATCTCACCAGTCGTCATTCTGTATGGTCTGTTCCAACATCTTCAGCTCTTCCCTTTGTACTGGCTACAGCAAAGGATTGCAAAGTGTTTTCCTTTGTATGGAATTCAGAAAAGGACGTATTGTCTGACGGAGACGAGTCTATGGACCTCGATATTATGCAGACTGATGCATAAGCTGCAAATGAGTACAGATATTCCTTTCACAGCACATTAGCAAGCAGCTGAACATATTAATGCATACTTCTTTACTGGGCTACATATGCCGATTACATAAGGATAAGGTATGCATATATAACAGTCAACATATGGAGACACCGTGTAAGATCCACATGAATAAATGATGGCAAGAATATCCATTATTCATACTGGTGATGATATATATTTATAATAACAGGTCATAACATAACAGTATCAATCAATACGGCATACTACTACTATGTTTCAAAATAATGTGAGCTGCTACATATATAAATGTCCAATAAGTAAACAACTTACGCTACATAGTTACACCTAGTTTACTTTAACATGACACTAGGAATTCTAATCATACAGGCACATCTTCCAGATGCAATGTCATGCATAAATCACACCTCTGTGTGTATATATATATATATATATATATATATATATATATATATATATAGCACTCAACTCCCTGATTAACAATGACTGAAGCCTGAACTATTGTGATTATTGTAGCACTCGCTCTATATTTTCCATGCATCTCACCTATGTGATTATATGATGACACATGGCTCTCGCATATGGGCACTGTGTTGGCAGACTGTCTTATTCCACTTATTGATGCATCATTTCCATGTATAAGAGTCACAATATATCTTCACTACATCTACACATATGCAATGATTCTATGATATATAGTAATACATCTACCTTGTGCTTTGATGCCAGTACAATGGCACACTATGTATCTACCATCTTATAGGGTATATAGCTTTAAAAATTAGCAGACAAAACATACCCGCTTTAATACCCACAATAATGCCAACACCTTAGCCTCATGCTAAGCATTTCAGAGAATCGGTTTACCTCTCATCATCATTCCTTCCACATATATTTATGCAGCCGGTTCTAAGTAGACTATAGTATTGTCCAATGTATAATCCTTATGCACATACAGCAAACTGAGCCAGAGGTTCCCAGTCTTCAGTTGCATGCAAAGCATCAAGTGATCCATCATGCATCTAGTACAGCTGACCAATACACAAAGGTAAGCAATAACTCACAAGAGCTCCTACCCTGAGTGCTGGCTCCAAGTCAGCAGCAGAGGTAGCTGGGTGTCAGACTATTCCAGGGTGGCAGAGGATGCTCCATCTCTTCTCCACAAACCTGTCTGAACCCTCTTACCCGGCCATGCACTGCGCTCTGCCAGCTGAGTGTGGGGGCTGCATTGTTTTCAGCCGGCTGGATCACACCTATTACAACTGCGCCATCTGCTGGCACAAAGTTGGAATTGCAGGCTCTCTAGCAAACTGCTGGAGGAAAGCAAGAAATCTTTAACTCTCTCCAGACCACAGAGCTGGGTTTTTGCCCAAACTGGTGTTACAGTTACAGAGTACACAAAAATAGGGGGCTGTGTCGGAGTCACAGCTGCAAGTCTTGAGGCATGTAGCAAATGAACCGTGTGCTAGGTATTGTCGAAATAAATGATCTAGTCAGTAGAGGTTTGACATTTTAGTTTTGAAATTTCATTTCATAATTCTAAACTAATTTACACATCGTCCAGAGAAAGTGGATGTCCAACGGGTCTGTGATATGAGAAGTAACATACATATGGTAAGAGATCGGCGTTTATATTATGGACAAAAGTTCAATCTATATTTGTACCCCCCAGAGTCGTGGGAGATTCAATCGGCAGATATATTCTAGATTAACCCCTTTAGTGGCACGCCTGGAAAATCTCTGGGGCTTGCTGCACTGATCATGCTGTTAAACTCCGGAAGATTTCTGTGGACAGCTCTAGTGCTGAAATGCGCAGAGCACTGAGCTGTCATCTGAAATCTTCTGGGGTTTTTACTGCATTGCTGACTCATTTAAAAATCCTGCCCTGTTAGGCATGACATGGTAATAAAGTACTGAAGGGGTTAAAAGGTGTTTCATGACTGGGGCTCCAGTAGCGCAGAACTCGCCTCACGGCGCTTGGCCGCCTTAACCTCGAGACGCTCCTGATAAGCCTTTTGATAATCGGCATCAGCGATTTTAGACTTTTTGTAATTCTCATGAGCTGCTCTATCCTCTAACACCTTTTCGATAATTTTGAAGTCATTTATTAGCCACATTGTTGCAATGTTTCGTGAAAGAAATTTTTTGCCCTTCTTCGCACCAAAAACTTCCTCAAATGTTTTACTAATTGCTTATTTTTTTTCGCTGTATACTTGTAGAAGTCCGTGAGACAAATCAACCGGCACCTCACACAACGGGATAGAACAGCGAAGTCCAGAGCTACAGTCAGATTTAGCAGCGCAGCACTTCGATTTTAGTGCCTTAGTATGGCGGTGCTATTGCATTACCCGATAGCGTCATACGGAGGTCAGACCCTTGTTGGTAGGTACGTTGGTCCTTCCTCTTTAGAAGCCCGAATGTTCTAGCTATAGACTAGAGGCAGTTCGCCTAGAGAAGTGTGCCTCCTTTTTTGGGGGGAGGGAGGGTGGATGGATGAAGCGTATCACGATCGGTATTCTTTGGTTGCTTTGAATTAAAAAAAAAAAATTAATTAATATATATATATATATATATATATATATATATATATATACATTTTTAATAGGACAAGAGAAATAGTTAACCCTTGCTGTGTCCAAAAATGTTGGTACAGCTAAAGGTCTAAGGACTGAAAGGGTCTTACTATCCCTGGTGTACGAGACTAGACACTAATAGTGCACTTGCTACCTAATAAATATTTTGCGCAGACTGAATTTACCCTAAACAGTGTTACAATGTTTGCCTTTTTCTAGTTATTGAATGTGTGGCTTACATGTAGCAAAAATCTTTTTCATGCCAAGACATTAGATCGCTGTCAGCTGATACAGCTATTTGGCACGTCAGCCACATACACAGGGACATTGAGCGCGGCCAAGCGTGCACATGTTCAGAATGATGGGAGAGAAGTAACCGCTGGCAGCAGCTTATCTCCCCAAGAAGAAAAGGATGGGGAAGTTGCCTGATCCTTATCTCCCCCAACATCTGCCAGAGTTACGAGGCTGCCATACACATTAAGCTGCCCGTTCTCCTACAATGGCTGTTGGCCGAATGCTCGCTCGGCTGACAGCTGTTCCTCCCAACTCCTCCATACACACGCACGCTGGGCTCGGCTGCCTCTTAGACGGCTCTGATGGCAGCTTTTCTCCAGGGAGAACCGGTGGATTGGGTGTTTCAATTCAATGGCCCTTATTTACGAATGTGTTTCCAACAGACTTGTGTTTAAAACGGCGCCAGAATTAAGGCGCACAAAGTTGTGGACAAATTTACAAATAGTTTGCACCAAAAAGAAGAAGCCATGAAAGCGGGCGAGGCAAGCGTCTGTCTCCCTTTCCGACATATCTATGTAGCATTATTACAAGTAAGTGTTCGTAAAAAGTGGCGCCAATAAAACCTAATGAAAGTGCAAATTTGGTGCAAATTTTTGGCACACGCTCAATTTCACAATTTTGGTGTAAATTCAACTACATGAATAGTTTTTTTGTTTTCTTGATTTCTTCCCCATCTTTTGTTTTATTGTCATTATTTTAACTGTTGACTAATTATTTTTTATTAGTAAATGATGCAGAATGACATTTTTGGGGCGAAACAGATTTCCGAATGCAAACTGGTGCGCGCAGTAGCATTATGTGGAAATCGGTGCATTTTCTGGTGCAGAATAAACTACATGGATAGTGTTTTATTCATGTTTTTGCCCCCATCTTATGTGTTAGAATCAGTAATTAGACTAGTAATTAGTAGATAAAGCAGAATTTAATTTGTGGTGTAATTTCAGAATACAAATGAGCTCATTTTTGGCTCACACAGCTCTGCTATGTGGGACTGGCGCATTTTTTAGCACATCTTTCCTATTTTTGGTGCAGAGTGAATTGCGCCAAATTTAAAAGCCCATGCGCCATTTTAGTAAATTTGGCCCAATTTAAGGCTGTTCTAAAAAGAATTAGCACAGTATACGCTAATATTCATAAATAGAGGCCAATTCCTGATGGTGCTGGCTGCATGGACTACATGCAGACTATGCCGTCCATAGTGCAGAGGCTCAGGTTGGTACTGCTGGCACAACTCCCATTGAATTCAATGGATGCTGTGCCAAGCAGCTGCAATATTGTCAGCGCTATCTGCTTCCAGCACTGACTACATTGACAGCAGCATCGGAAATCAGCTGATCAGTGTGAATCCTAAGCAGCGGACCCTTGCTGATCCTCTCTTGACGGTCCTCAATAGAAAAAAACCTACATTACTGGACAAGCCTTTTAATGATTGGCTGGACCCACTAAAATCAAGGGGTTTGGCTGATATACATCCAACTTGTATGCTCACAATGATAAAAAAAATGGTATGAACTCATGATCTACGACCATCATGACCGGATATGTTGGAAAATCAATTGTGATAAATCTTCTCTATCTTGCATGTATGAAATGGACAGACCTAGATGAGACTGTAACTCGGTTTTACAATGCATGTGGGGCATCTGTTCAAGGTATGCCGGACACATATGCATCAGATGAATGTACTATATGCCTATACACTTGTCTGCCATTGACTCCCATTGTAAAAATAGTAGACATCTTACAACCTTTTTGTGGGATCCATTTATATTGTATACAAGCAAAATGTATACCGGCCAACGACATGCCAATTAAGCATTCTTTTGGCATACACTTGGACAGGTAGTCTATGATCACGTTGGCATATACATGGCGAGCATATGTTGGTGCCAGCCCTACTGGATGGGCTGCTTTAGTTTCTAGGGCATAAAATGTACAATGTATTCATCACAACTAGAGATTTCTGCAATCTTCTGTCATTGTGATTGCATCTTTCACTCTTCATGTATACATATACAGCTCACATACAAATGAGGGTATTCTGTTTATATACGTTGCCTCTGCTGTGCAACATAAGGTGTGCAGGGGAGGTGAGAGCTATAGACATACTCATCATCTATAAACTCCCATTCCTAGTCATTCCTCCTGCTTCCCCGCTGACGCCAGCACTGTATTTGAGGAGCAGGGTGGAGAGAGAGATAAATTTAGACAGATCCTCGCAGCACAACGTCTATATGTACCCTGGGTGCGGATGAATACATCCAACGAGCCAGATCTGAACGCATGCATTCCCCCCCCCCCCCTCCTCTTCTTTACATCTGACAGGGAGAATGGGGCTATTGATCTTCATTACATCTGCTCCTATTGATGAGCTAATGTCATTGGAGATGCCGTGCTTCCGTACTTCTAATCACACCACTGTGCAATGTTCATTTTTATCTCACTGGAAGTGATTGGGTTCGTGGATTAAAGACGGCCATGCACATGAAGAGAAACAAGGAGACAACGACAAGAAAGAAATGTGCTGCCTTACAGTGAATGTCCATCTTTTATTATTGAGTCGGCACCAAATTTCTGGGCTGGTTAATTTCTTAATGCACATTTATTGTACTCAGAGCTCTGATATAGAAATCTGAAAAAAATGCTTCTTTCTCCATCCATCAAACTCATTTCCACTTCCCTTCTTCCTCCTAATCTGTTCACTCTGAAATACTGCTAAAATGTGTCTTGGTATCTTGGGATTAGATTACATGCTGCCCATAGGAGTCTACAGAGAGGAAGGAGGAGCTGAGTGAGAGAAAAGCAGAGAGATGCTGCAGCTGTTGCAGCTAATAGTAAGTGTTTTACTGTCTTGCAGCTGCTAGAATCACTTCTACACTGCTCAGTACTTCTCTATAATGTCAATGCTGCTACTGTTTATCCGTATAGAAGAGATAGAGGAACAGAATCTCCTCTTTTCTGTGTACTGCACATGGGAGACATTATAGCAGCTAGGCTCCACTCACCAGCTCAGGGGAAACCGAGAATTAGTAAGGGAGCCTACAGAGGGGAAAACAGCTAAAAAATGCAGAATACAAGTGATATAATGGTCAGAACTAGTGTTACTCCTTATGTACACACATGGCTACTTATTATGAAAAGTTAGGTGTACTTTAATGGTATAAGTAATGTTTGATATGGTTTATTAAAAATGTATGGTGTAATACAGAAGTTAAAAAGCTTTTCAGGGAAAAAAATACAAATTGTTACCTGTATCACCAGTCCAAGCCCAGCAGTAGACATGGTTGTGCACACACAGTCCGTCTTCATTACTTCACCACTTCCAAATAACTTACAGATGTTAGGGTTCAGTTGCAGGGAGGTAATGTTCTGTTAAGGTGATTTCACACGGGACAGAATAGGCCACAGGATGCAGAACAGATACTGGTATGGAGATGTTGGAGGAAAGTCGGCTGGTTGAGGGCAAAAAGACAAGGAGGTTAGTTTTTGAGAGGTAAATTTTGAGAAAAAGGGAGGACATGGTGTTAGAGACAGCGGACAGTTGGTGATGTTTTGGAGGAAGGGTGCTGAGATATCAGGGGAAGAGAGGTATAACTGGGTGTCGTCAGCATGGAGATGGTATTAGTCCGATTGGGGATGTATAGACTGGACCCTAGGGTATCCCGACAGCGAGAGGAAGTGGAGAGGAGATAGAGCCGGTGAAGGAGATGCTGAAAGAGCGGTCAGAGAGGTGGTAGGAGGAGAACCAGCAGAGAGCAGTGTCCTTTAGGCTGATAGAGTGAAGCATGCCAAGGTCAACAGTGTCAAATGCAGCAGAGAGGTCAAGGTTAGTAGGGAGTAGTCGCCCTTCGATTTGGCCATCCTCAGGTCAATTTGATACTTTTGTGATGGGGGTTTTGGTCGAATGTAGGGAGCGGAAGCCGGACTGTAGGGGGTCGCGGAGAGAGTTATCAAAGAGAAAGCGTGTGAGGTGAAAGTAGACCAGGCGTTTAAGTAGTTTGGAGATGAACGGGAGGTTTGAGACGGGTTGGTAGTTGGCAGCGTCGGTCAAGTCAGGGGTCGGTTTCTTTAGCAGAGGGGATATGATGGAGTGTTTGAATGAGGAGGGGAAAATACCAGAGGTTAGGGAGAAGATGGTGGTGAGGTGCGTAATGACAGCCGGGGAGTTTTAACTGCGGAATGCATTCTGCGGAACATCCTACAGAAATTCTTGCATTTTTTCCTGCAGACTTTAATTGCGGAATTATATCTCCTGTATGTAAGAAATCCACAACAACAATTCCACAAGACATCCTTAAGAAGAAACCTTTTCTGCTGCAGAATAAAATCCTGTGGTTTTCAAGCCAAGAAATGCAGATTTTATCAGGTGAGGAATTCAAGCCCCAGAGGGATTATGACGCAGAAATGTCACTAATTCCGTCCAGTGTGAAAGCCCCCTTATTTCAGAGTAACTTCTTAAAATGAATAGATACACCACAACGCCAGATAAAACCACTGCCAACCTCATTTGATCTCTTCTCCTAACAGATGCTTGCTTTTTCCCCAGGCAACTCTAGTTTATTTTCACAATTATGTCTTACCAAGAGAAAACATATGCACCGTGTCCAGTCTGAGCACATCATCTTTACATTATGTACATGAGGTCCTCTACCTGAAATTCATAAAGCGAGACTATAATAAGTTGACTTAAAGGGGTATCCCCATCTTGGGAACCCCATTCGAATGTGCTGCAAATAGGAAAGTAGATCACTCACCAATGCCATGTCTGTTGCAGAAATGCTATCTTTACTCCTTAGGGAGAGCACCTAGACTGTGAGGGAGGAGACTCAAATTGCCATGCACACCCCTCTGGGTAATATGCAAATAAGGGATATGGAATAAAACCTCCACAGTGCCACCTACTGGAAGAAACCTCCACAGTGCTGTGGCACTGTGGAGGTTTTATTCCATCTCCCTTAATTATGTCTGTTGCCAAAATGCCCCGTTTTCTTTAAAAACTTTAGTCTTCTTTAAAGTTGTTCACCACTCATTGTTGGGCGCCCCGACCACCTCCGCTATGTTGCTGGAATCCCCAGTGATCTACTGTTATCTGTTGGAGAATCTTCACCATGTATTCAATTACACTGGAGCTCAGTGAAGTAAGGCATCACCCTTCTCATTGAAATTAATGGGCTGTCCATATAATGCATGGACGTGACTGCTTCTACAGAGCCTGAGACACTCTTTGTGGACAGCAATAATGCTCCAGGACTGCAAATTTGTAAGAGGTTAATTTTGAAGAATTGTATTGATAGTCTAGCCCAATTCTGAAAAGGTTTAGCAGTAATTGTAATGACTTACCATTTGTCTATACTATAGGAACGAATAAGAAGCAACATCTGTATAGAAGGAAATCTATACTGCATGCTTTCAGCGCAGGCTGGGGGAGAGCGGGCATCCGTTCTCAGTCGACTAGTTTCATATTGAACATTACAACTGTAGAACAGATACTAATAGTCCAAAAAGTGTTGCAGAACAACTGATCTATCAGATCTTAAGGAGTTGTAATGATAATTGCATCACTCACCCAGCACAGTGTAGTTAGTGAGCCTGAAATACATTGCAATGGCCAGGTGGAATGTAGATTGAGAAAAAGGCATATATTTATCTGGCTCCCTCTGTACATATGTCATATCATAGCTCCCTGTACTGCACTATTATATCTACACAGTTGAGTCACATTATTATGGCTACCTCTTACTTTCGATGTCGGCAGTACATAGCAAATGAAGGAAGTGACGTGTGGTGGGCTGGCTTGGTGGGTATAGAAGGTGTGTGGTTGGATGTCTGCTCACATATAACTTGTTATGGGTAAAAGACGTGATTTATCAGAAAAAGGGATGATTATTGGCTTTTGGACCAAAAGTGGCGATATTTTTCAAACTGCTCATTTTGTGAACGGTTCACATCCTGCTGTGGTGAAAGTCTATCGTGAAGGCACCTTTAGGAATAACCGAAACTACAGAGCACCAAGTGCCATTGGTGTGAGAGATGAACGTCTGCTATGAAGGTGCGCGAGGAATGACTGATACGCGTCAGTGGAGCAGCTCAGCATGAAAATATACCAGGGGGCTACCAGATATGTGTCTAAAATAACAGTTTAGCGAACCGTACTGCAGACAGATGGCCACTGCACCTATGCTAGCAAAGGTCCATTGGAAGAAAAGGCTTCAATTTGCACTGCAATATCGAAATTGGACCACCGCTGATCGACAAAGGGTTGTCTTCTCCAATGAGTCAAATTTTCTGCTTCATTGAATGGATGGACGTTGACATGTCAGGCGAGAAACATAATAGAACAAACACCTTGCAACCATTGCTGGAAGAACACAAGTTGGTGGCGGCAACGTTATGGTCTGGGGAACTTTTTCATGGCATTCTCTGTGCCTACTCATCCATGTGGAAGGCACTGTGAACCGATTTGGTTATAAATCCATCCTTGCAGATCACGTCTCCCATACATGCTGTTTGTCTTCCCAAATGGGATCTTCCAGCAAGACAATGGACATGTCCCACGCCTAGAAATGTCTGACAGTGGTTGGAAGAGTACGTCAAAGACTTCCAAGTACTTCCCTGGCCTCTTAACTCTCCAGATTTGAACCCAGTTCAGAATCTGTAGGACCACCTCAATCGTTGTGTTCACTCTATGGCTCCTCACCCCATACACCCTCCAGCTATTATAGGGTGCACCTCAGTCAGCATGGCTCCAGATACCTGAGACAATCTACTAGCACCTTATTGAGTCACACCCAGCCCGTATAGCTTTCTGCGGTTGCTCTGGATATTAGCTGGTGGTCAAAATAATGGTAATAGAGCCTTGATGTTGTATCATGTGACTGCTTTCACCAGCTTTCAGATTTATTTTACATCCTCTACGACTATTAATAAGTTGCCTCCCACAAGACAGATTTTTCTCTTTATACCACCTATTGTTTGGATTGCAAAACTTTGAAGAAATTTTGGCACATGTTGTCAAATTCAAACTGCACACCTTCCCACTAAAGGCCCATTTACACGCAAAGATAATCTTTCAAAAGATTTAAAGATTTTGTGATCTATTTGCATAAAGTGTTAATGGACCTTAACAGTTATCATCTTCTTTTGCATGTTAAAGGGCCTCCAGGAGCTGTTTGTAGAGCCCAGCGTGTGATTTATCACACACCCAGCAGTGCATACAACTGCATTGTTCTTCTTGAGGCTGATGGTAGATTACTATGTTATCTGCCAACTCCCGTGGAGATAACAGCGTGTGGTCTACTGAGAGACACTTTATCTCTCAGTGTGTGAACCATGGATTTTAAGTTCACCTTAAAATCATCGTTCAAATGAAAAGTGCACAATGTCAGCATTTACATCTAACGATTATCGCTCATTTTCCATTGTTTGAAGGAATTTTGAGCACTAATCGTTAAGTGTAAATGGGCCTTGAGTCACGCTGTTTTCCAATAAACCACACCCCCTTGTTGAGCGAGGCGCAGTGGATTATTCTTCCTGGTGCATTTTTTTTCATAAATAAGTTAAAAAGTTGATGCAGCATTATCTGCCAAATTTTGGTGAATTTCATGACAAGGTCTAGGTGCAATCACATTAGTAAATCTGTTCCAATGTCTATGCATTACATAGACTAACAATTGATTTCCAAGGAACTTGAAACTCCGCCCCTCTATCCTTTACTCCAAGTGAGGGATGTCCCTTATGTCATCTATGTAGCGGTCCAGATCTTGTGCATCCTGGTAGTGGCACTTGCACAGTTTATAAAGTACGTTTCCTAAGGTATGTGGGTGTAATTGGAAATTATGGATACTCTTTAGAAAAAGTGGTTTTGGTGGCTGACAGTGTATTACGGATCATTGAATCAGTGATAAAGAGATGACAAGTTCCCTTCAAAGGAAATCATTCTGGTCAAGCCACAGTTTACGGTTTTGTGCCCTTTCTTCAGCTTTGTTTCATTATTAGTGTCATTTTAACTGGCTGCTTTTAAGTCTTAGTAGTACATGATGTTGAAAGCCTCCATAATTCATTATCCATGTGTTCATTAAGAACACTTCACATTCACTATTACAGCACTTAATATACAGTGAAATGTTATTGGAAACTCAACTATCAGCATTCAATGTTACCTTGTGCAGTTTAACAATATCCATTTGTTGATTACATTACTCTGCCAACAAGACGAGAAGAAGAGTTGGCCATCTCTGTCTAGAGGTCTCCTACCAACTCCTATCTGCCATCAAGATAATTGGTTTTTCACTGTTTTTATTCTAGTATAACATTTAATGTCTTTTTTATATACAACCCTGATTCCAAAAAAGTTGGGACGCTGTGTAAAACATAAATATAAAAAGAATGCAATGATTTGGAAATCTCACATAAACATATTCATAGTAGAACATAAAACACATCAGAAGGTGACAGGGAGACATTTTTCCATTTCATTTAAAACAAATCAACTCATTTAGAAAATGATGGCAGCAACACATCTCAAAAAAGTTGGGCCGGGGCCATGTCTGCCATTGTGTAGCATCCCCTCTTATTGTCACAGCGGTCTGTAAACGTCTGGGAAGTGAGGAGACCAATTGCTGTTGTGATGGATGCAGTATGTGGTTTAGCATTGTCTTGCTGAAATATGCAAGGCCTTCCCTGAAAGAGACGTTGTCAAGATGGGGGCAAATGTTGTTCTAGAACCTCTACATACTGCTCAGCATTGATAGTGCCCTTCAAGATGTGTAAGCTGCCAATGCCATAGGCATTAATGAAACCCCGTACCATAAGAGATGCAGGCTTTTGAACTGTGTGCTTGTAACAAGTTGGATGGTCTCTCTCAAGTCAGCAGGACATGGCGTCCATGGTTTCCAAAAAAATTAAAATTTTAATTCATCTGACTACAGAACAGTTTTGTATTTCAAATGAGCTTTGGCCCAGAGAAGATGCTGGCGTTTCTGAATTCTGTTGATATATGGCTTCTTCTTTGCGTGATGCAGCAATGATTTCTGGAAGTATTCCTGAGCCGTGTAGTGATTCGCATTACAGAATCATGCCTGTATTTAATGCAGTGGTGTCTGAAGGCTGTAGATCTCGAGCATCCAATAGTGACCATCGGCCTTGTCCCTTATGCACATGACTTCTCCTGATTCTTTGATGCTATTATGTACTGTAGATGGTAACATATTCAAAGTCTTCGCAATTTTACATTGAGAAATATTTTTCTGAAAGTGTTTCACAATTTTTAGATGCAGTTTTTCACTGATTGGTGAACCTCTGACTAATTTTGCTTTTGAGAAACTCTGCCTCTTTAATATACTATTGTTATACAGTCAAGTGACTTAGTAGAACATTGACCCTCCAGCTGTGTTTCATGAGTACCACTTACTTTTCCTTCCTTTTGTTAGTCCTGTCCTAACTTTGCTGAGATGTGTTGCTGCCATCAATTTCTAAATGAATGAATTTTTTAAATGCAGTAGAAAAATGTCTCACTTCCATCCTGATACTGCGTTTCCCTGAAAAGAAGACCCGTCTTGTATTAATTTTTGCCCCAAAAGAGGCACTAGGTCTTATTTTCAGGGGAGGTCTAATTTTACTTTCCTAGCAGGCTCAGTACGGGTCCTGCCGCTGCTCTCCGGGGCTCTGCTGCCTGTCCTTCCTGGTTATGGGATTCATAAATCCCGCCTCCAGAAAGCTATGGCTCTGATGGGCTGAGCAGCACTCGAGAACCAATCATTGCAGCTTTCGATGAACCAATGTGCTGACTGTGATTGGTTCACCCAGCACTCCATTGATTGGCTGAGAAGCTGTCGAAGAACCAATCACAGCCATCGTGTTGTGGAGGCTGGATTTATGAATTGGCCAATCAATGCCGCAGCTCAGCTAATTCATAAATTCTGCCTCCACAATGCGGCAGCTTTGATTTGTTGATCGAGCACTGCATTGATTGGCTGAGCAGCACTCAAAAAATAACTCTGCATAGTGCTTACCTAGTCTACTTGTTCTTACACTCTAGCATTACCAGTGTATAGATAGTTAAAGAAGCCTTTCCAGCTTTAAAAAAAAACTCCAGTGTGCAGATAACCTTATAAAATAATGAAAAAGGACACACACCTTTTAAAAATCCCTCTAAGGGCTCAGTCACACAGGCACATTGGCACCCGTACACGGTGCCGATGCGCCCGTGTGACTGAGTCCTTACTGCAGGAAGAAGACGGCCGTACCTGAAGACGGACGTCTCTCTGCAGCTCTAAAAAAAGAACACATGACCGGCAATGAAGCTGGTCACATGTTCTTTCTCCCGGCGCTGCAGAGAGACGTCCGTCTTGAGGTACGGCCGTCTTCTTCCTGCAGTAACACGGGCGCCGATGTGCCCGTGTGACTGAGCCCTAAGACTGTACTGCCACAATGGGTCCTGCAAACTCTTGCAGCGGTCATGTGTTCTTCATGTGACTGCTGCGTACAATCACTGGCCTCAGTGATCGTGTGTCATTCATGCAGACATGACTGTTAAGGCCAACAATCATGTAATTGATGAGCATTGCAGGAGCGTTTGAGACCGGAGTGGTGGGGACTGGAGTGACTGTTCTGGTGTAAGATGCAAGTGGATGGTCTATGCTGGCGCAGCGGTAACAGACAGCAGCGGTTAATGCAGCAAAATAAACTTTTTTCTAAACAGAAACAAAAATAATATTCATCACTCTACAGGAGGATTCAGTGCTTAAACATTACATAACATCCTACGATGAGTATATCTCTCCATAGGGGGGAAGGATATTTAAACATTACATTTCACTACTTATTTTCCAATACAGAACAAATGGCAACTTAAACATTTTTCCTTGTAGCATTAAATCCTCCGTTGTCCTTTTAGCATTTAGCCCTTTCTAATCTCCTGTATCTACCAATACCCTCTAGCTACCAGTGCCCTAGGTAACATCGATTTAAATCTCACTTCTGAAGGAGTCTTTTAGATCTGGGCTTGCCCGAAAGGATACGGCTTTGTCGTTGCCTATGACCAGAACATTTCCAACTCAACAGTCTCTCCTCTTTGCAGAATTATTGCCAGTTCTCACACACCGAGCCTAAGATCCTTTAGACTTTTTTGCCAAAGGGAATTCACAGTTCTTCTCTATTTTTACAGTTGTCTCTCTTGTTCATCTCAGTCCAGATTCTTTTCCACTGCTTTTCTCTTTCTCACCTGTCAGCTATCCTTGGCTTTCACACATGGACTCTGACTTCTTTAAGTCCTACACACGCGAGCACCTCTCTTCTTATCTGACTTTGGCCTTGTTTCACCTCACAGCAGCTTGTTTCATTTCTCCATCTTTCCCCGCTGTCTACATTGGCATGCATGCACCAACCATCAGCTGTAGCAACCCTCTCTCTCGGACTGAAGTGTTCACCATCTTGCACACGCTGGTGGCCATCCTTGGATCGTGGGAGGTCCCTGACTCCTCTCCGCTTACTCACTCTGTAATGCATGGAAGCGTCCACTTTTGCTCACCATGACCCATTTGCATTTTTTTTGTCACCTTCTGCATAGACCTTTTTCAGGTGCCCCCCGATTTTTCTGGACCTCTAGTCACTCAGCTCCTATTGCTGGCAGGGCTTCAGGGATGTGGCCGCACCTGCAACTGGCACTGGTGGCGTCCTTGTAATTTATTTATCCTTCTCTATTCCAATAGCCCAATGAAGGGCAATCCAGTCCAATCCAAAACGTTGTTTTATATTCTCGACGCACTGAATCCATATATATTTGTATTCAATAAAGAACAATGTTTAACGTGCATCCTAAGGTCTGTGGTGGGTTTTCTGCTCCTGGTGGTTCCCCTAGCAAGAGTTGCAGCCTTCACTGCTTCTCTTCATAAGCGGCCTCCGCCACTTTAAGCATCGGTAGTGCTGTGTCACATTCTACATAATCAAGATAGTACCTGTCTTTTATAATGTTTCGGCCCCTGACACTCCATGTAGGTGGCGGGCTTATTCTTCCTCACCATTTCCTTCATGCAGAGGTGAATCTTCAGGTCGGTGAAGCACTAGCCTAGTCAATGCTCAAGTCATCAGAGAGGCAGGGCCAATGTTTAACCCGCAGCTTTGAGCACCTATCAAACGCTCCCCCTTCAGTGTCACTGGCAAGAGGCAGGGCTTAGTACCGGCACTTGTTGGAGCATCATCGGCCGCTCAGAGACTTCTGTGGACAGAGTAAGGAGCATTCCCTCCACCACTTTATGTTGCATCGGAAAGTCATTTAAAATACAAGTAGAGTTTTTACTACTTCTTTATCTTCTTTTGTATCTGTTCCCTGAAACTTCTGTCTTAAAGGGGTTGTCCCGCGCCGAAACGGGTTTTTTTTTTTTCAACCCCCCCCCCGGTCGGCGCGAGACAACCCCGATGCAGGGAGGTAAAGAAAGCTTACCGGAGCGCTTACCTTAATCCCCGCGCTCCGGTGACTTCAATACTTACCGCTGAAGATGGCCGCCGGGATCCTCTGTCTCCGTGGACCGCAGCTCTTCTGTGCGGTCCATTGCCGATTCCAGCCTCCTGATTGGCTGGAATCGGCACGTGACGGGGCGGAGCTACATGGAGCCTGCATTCTGCACGAGCGGCTCCATAGAAGACTGCAGAAGACCCGGACTGCGCAAGCGCGGCTAATTTGGCCATCGGAGGGCGAAAATTAGTCGGCACCATGGAGACGAGGACGCCAGCAACGGAGCAGGTAAGTATAAAACTTTTTATAACTTCTGTATGGCTCATAATTAATGCACGATGTATATTACAAAGTGCATTATTATGGCCATACAGAAGTGTATAGACCCACTTGCTGCCGCGGGACAACCCCTTTAATGTCAGAATACTCCTTAAAAGGGATACTACTTAAAAACCATGTTATGCCTCGTGTCACTGCACCGCCTCTTAGGCGTGATACAGTGTACCAGATCTGCTCAGCATGTTCCTTTAAACTAGACAAAATTAAGATGAATGGCCATAACCTTTTAGTGAAGTCGAAAGATGACAGTAAATGGCAAGGGCCAAGTCAGATAATGATCCTATAGCTGCTGATAGCCTCATTATTGCTTGTCAGCTTTGTTCTCAGGCTTTACATTTTGCAGTATTGATCCAGTTGCTTTGAGCTTATGTGGCCAACGCTAAAGATTTACCCATGATATAGTCTGATAAGCATATAGACGTCCCTTCGGTCTACTTTTCCCTTCATGACTATGAAAGTAGCTGTATTGTAACACACATGACTCAGTATTTGGACCACTGTTGTGGTTAGGGTTGTCATTAGACTGTTATGAGTAATGATGGCGGTTTTCACCTGTTGCTTCTTAGTATTGCTGATATGCAGATATTCATCTTCTTAGGGCTCTCTCAAACGGGTTTTGCGGTAACTAACTTTACATTACTTTCAACGGTGCCTCTTCCATGTGCAAAAAAGAACACGGCACTCACTATCGTAGCGCATATTATACATGTATACACAGCAAAATAGTGTATAAGGATTTGCCGTCACGAAGCAGTATGTAATGCATTGTGTACTACCGTGTGCCTGCAGTAGAAGATGCTCATGTGAGAAAGCCCTAATATTTACCCAGACCTGTAGATATAGGAGTAGCCCCAACAGTCACGAAAATATAAGTACATTAACCCCTTCATAAATATACGACTATATACATCCTAACTGCAGAAGCCCCGTGCAGTTAGCAGGTATATAGGTGTGGGCTGCAGTAGCTGATATCAGCAGTCGCCTGCCGTGGTCTCACCTTCACCTGTGTTACGATCGTGTGGGCAAACTAAGCACAGGGCCCACACGATCGCAACCAAAGGGAGGACTAGGTACGCACATGGGTTTCTGGCAAACTGACCCTGTTCTACCAGGAGGTAGACCTGGCCCTACCTAAGCGGGGACATTGCCCCAATAAGGGCAGCCCAGCGGTCTTCGGATCTCGGCCCTAGCTGATCCTAGGAACCACGCACCAGAACAGGATGCATTCACATACCACATGACAGGGACTGAACCACAGGACACACAGAGCCAGAATATACAGCATACAGCAGCCACAATGCAAACACTAATAGCAGATGATAAGCTGAATATAAATGCGAGGTGTTAGTTCGTACATTGGCCAATGAACTTAAGCTGCAAGCCCCGGCAAGGACCCTCGTATCTTGCAGTTCCTACACTAGCAAGACACATGTACTAGAGGACCCAAGGGGCCAACCTAGCACAGACATAGCAAACAAACTCAGCAGACCAAACTGAAACAAAATAAATGTACAAACGGACATGAACCACAAGGCACAGATCACACAGCAAGCTGCAACAGAACAGGTAACAGGACACAGGTCACGGATACATCCAAACAGTACAAGACCAGCTTCAGACTGACCAGGAGCTGGGTTTATATGTGAGCACAGACCCAGGAGATTGGCTAGCAGGAAGTTTCACACCCAGCCAGCTCAATCAATTAACCGTGTGAGCAGAGGCGTAACTTAAAGCTCCTGGGCCCCAATGCAAAACCTGGAACGAGGCCCCCAACTATAATGCTTTATTCATAGTACTGGGCTTCCTATATGGAGAAGAGAGGCCCTATGAGCCCCCGAAGGCACCTGGTCCCGGGTGCAACTGCATCCCCTGCATCCTCTATAGTTACGCCCCTGCCTGTGAGGGCTGTGCTGCTAGGAAGCTTAGAACTAGAGATCCCAGCAGCACACGTAACAACCTGCTACCCTGCTCTCCCTTAGGGCCCTTTTACACGAGCCGATTAACCCCTTCAGTGACAGGTTTGTTATTACCATGTCATGCCTCACAGGGCACTTTTTTTAAACAATGCAACAATGCAATTTAATCTCGCAAGTATTTGAAAGTACTGTACTACTTTGACAGTTGGTATTATGGCAAAGGAAATCTCCGGGGCTTGCTGCACTGAGTATTTCACATGACAGCTCAGTGCTCTGCACATTTCAGCACTAGAGCTATCCATGGAAATCTTCCAGGGTTTAACTGTCAGTGCAGCAAGCCCCGGAGATTTTCCAGGCGTGCCACCAAAGGGGTTAATCGTTCAAATTCCCACATCCAGTGGAAATATGAATGATCGATTAATGATTATGAGAATTCATTCGCTTTTTGTTCGCGGTTCAGTTTCTGCAGGCATGAAACTGAGGAGGAATTGGCCGTGTAAACAGGCAGTTGTTCATTTATGAACAACTACCTGTATACTGTGATTTGAGTAGGGTGGCCGAAATGATTCCTGACCCACTCCACCTCTATTTACCAGCTCATTCGCTTGTCCAAACAGTTTATATGTGCAGATAAATCGCTGAATTTTAGGTTGGGTTTACACGAGCATATGCGCAAAAATGTGTGTCTGTACATATTACTGTACTTTTTGGTGCACGCAGGCCCAGTTCCCATGCACGCACGATGCACGCTTTCCATGGACTAAAAGGCTAATTAGTCTAGTGAGGTCCAGATGCGTTCTTTTCCTAGTGTTTTGTGCAGTGTTTCATGTTTCCCCTTGCATATTTACGCACCTCCCATAAACTTCTACGAGGGTTTCCTGCTTAAACCACAGAAAAATAGAACAGGCCCTACTTTTTAACAAACGATACATGAACAAATTATTGATCATTGTTCAATTGTTGGCACTGTTGACACTGAACGATTACTGTTCACATTTGGATGATTCAACGTGCTGTTCCTCTGTTATTCCTCCTGGAAATATATGAATAAATTGATCACTGGGTGTTACCAATCAGGGGGTGTCCCTACACACTGTCCAATCAGTGCTAACAATGTCAAACTCTGTTTAGGAGGAATAACAGAGGAACGGCACAATGCAAAAAAGTGTTATTTGATGGGGCACACAAGTGTGAGGAGTGGTGACAGATGCTGATTAAAGTATAGGTGAGCATATGAGAATAGATTATAGAATTCCCATTCCATAGTGTAGTAATATTAGTCTGTATAAAGAATTCTTTGTTCTGACTGCGAGGTATTTTATATTCCCAGCCATTGTCTTGCAAATTCATCTGCCTCTAACTCATAATACAGGGAAGTTGCATAATTGAAGCCTTTACGGCTAAACACGAATCCATTACAGATGATGTTATTGATCCATGGGCTCTCCACATCCTTCCATACATCATCTTATATACTCCTTAAAGGGGTATTTCATGTCTTAGCGCAACTTTATTCCTGGACTGATTTCTCCCTTGTGCTTGCAAGAGATGCAGGTGTTGGTGTTGTAAATGGCGTAAGCTGGTGAAGGCGATAGGGGTGCAGATAAATCAAAACTTTACTGTATATGGTATTTACACTTCATAGGGGTTCACTTCACTTGGTTTTTTGTGGCCGGGATACTATCACACCCCGATTTAAATGGCTATTTGGCCTAATGAGGTCCAGAAGTGTTCTTTTTCCAGAGGAATTGCGCAGTCTTTCAGGCATCTCCTTGCACATTGCGCACACCATAGACTTCTATGGCGATGTTTGCTGCGCACAAAAATAGGGCAGGTTCAACTTTTTTGTACGTGCAGGAAATGTGGATGAACTCATTGCCATCAGTGGGTTCTATTCTCTGCATATTCAGCACGCAAATTTTGCGAGTGCAAATACGTGCGGGAACACGCCGGTGTGAAGGAGTCCTTAAGGCCCTTTTATACAAAATGATTATCGTTCAGACAATCATTCAAATGAGCAAAAATGAACGATAATCGTTCGGTGTAAATGTAGCCAATGACCGAACGGCGAATGATAAATTGTCCGCTTTTCGATCATCGTTCATTTCAGGGCTCCTTCAGACAGATTTATTTTTATGCTTATTTGCGCGTGCAAAATCTGGTTTCAATGGGTTCATTCTCATTTTCCTCTTTGTGTGCGCATTAGGCGTGCATGGAAAAAAACGCAGCATGTTCTACTTTTGTGCACAATTGCGCACCAATGGTGCTCTTAGAAGTCTATGGGAGGGTACGTAAATGTGCACTTGATGTGCACGTAAATGCACAATAGGCTGCGCAATTCTGTGAAAAAAAGAACACATCTGGGCCTCATTAGGCGATATGGGCTTTTAAATCACAGCGGCGGGGGTATTCTGAACATATCCTGCGTGCGCAAAAAGTACAGTAAAATGTGCTGATACACGCGCAAAAGTGCCTTCTTCACACGAAAATGTGTTGCGCTAAAACGTGCGCAATTGCGCATATGTCCATTTGAAGGATATTAAAATCATTGTTGGCTCGTTCATGTTTAATGGTTAATGAGTATACTGTTCCTTTAAGTGCTTGTATCTTTAAAGGCCTGTGATGTTGGTCCCCGTGTAGCAGAGCGGCGCCACGTGACGGAGGACATGAAAGGTTGGAGAGAACTCAGACCTGCGGCTGAGAGGAAAGGAAAGACTAGTAACAAGGCTTCTGGCATCCTGCGTCTGCGACTAAAGAAAAGAAGGAGGAGAGGCGCGTCCCCTACAGGGAAGAGAACACTCGGTGCTGAGTGCGGAAGAGGTCGAAGAGACTTTGTTCGAGCGACCTGCGATACTTCCAGGCGCACCAGCAGCTCTGCTTCAGCGGAAGCCAGCATCACCATGCTGACAAATCAAACATTATTTTGCAAATGATACCAGAGTTCATTCCTTATTAAAGTTCCTGTTACCTGCCTAAATATATGGTCTTCTCATGTCTCCCAGGAGCTCAGCCAGCCGCGAATTAGGAGCCTGCCTAGTCGTCTACAGTAGCGTGCCGTCACGGCAATTTATCTTTTTGATCCCCGGTTTAAAGTACGTGATGGTGCCCTCTGTCCCTGTAGTTGTATCAGTTAACCTGAAGCCGGGGTGCATGGTGGTTCAATCTAGAGCGGGAGCTCAGCCACCAATTCCAGCTGCGCACAGACCCTGGGGGTACTTGGGTCAAATTTTGGCAATGAGGGCTCCAAGGCACTGATGCAATAGGTTGGGGTTGTAACACTGGTAGATTACCTTTACCCAGACCTCGCAGCCAAGAGAGAGATGGTAAACAATGGGCACGAGTATCCAACTTTCCGGGGGAAAGTTCAACTCTAAACGTGGACTCCATTATCAATGCTCAATAAAATTGATTTTATAAAACTTCTCCAGGTGTTCTTGGGGCTCTTAGATTTGATGGGAATGTTACAATAATGTTGTGTCCAGCCAGACGTGGGGTCATTGGTGAACAAATTAGCAAAAGTCTGTATAATCCAATCTGTGGATATGTTCCCCATGAGCGGAGTTAGTTATGAGACTGACAGTGCTGTTCACTAACATGGCAGAAAATAGTTTTTATCAGGGCTCACCTTAAAGATCAAGGCAGCTAAATCACAGTTCATTTAACCTACAATAACAGAGGGCACTGGGGCGAGAACCTTGGCGGTAATCAGAACTTCTTAGTTCTCCAGTTTCTGGGTTTCTTCACTCTTTAGACAAAGGCAGGCACTAAATCCATGGATCCCTCAGAAAGGAACCGCTGTGGCACTTGGAAAAACAATACTCTGCAGGAGAGCTGTCCCGCACGTCCGACTGGCATTAGGATCTGACTCACTCTGAAAACATTGGGCTGTTTTCGCCCAGTCTCATGCCAGAGTCCTCGCTCCTCCTCCCTCAGACCACCTGTTTCAGGGGCAGAACTTCATTTTAGCTAGAAAAAATTTGCTTGTGCAAATATTTGTTTGCAGAATACATGAATTCTTGCAAATGCGTTCACATTTCAAGACTCCTCCTTACAGATCGACCAACAGAACTTGGGGCCATTACTTCAGTCCCACCTGTGCCTAAGCAGCAGGGCCTTTTCTTTGACAACCTCTCACTAACCTCTCAGCAGCAATGGGAATCCCACTGTAGAAGTTTAGGCACTAAGGTGGAGCCTCAGGTGTAGCAGCTGCAGGTCTAGAGAGTAGTCAGATGGAAAGCCAGGAGTCAGCACCAGGAAGTCTTGGTATGCAGTACAATGGATGAGGCAGGTAATGTGGTCAGGAGGGAAGCCAGAAGTCGCTAATGGGTAATCACGGTATGCAGAAGAAGAACAGGTGTAGGAGATGATGCTTGATCAAGGCAATAGAGCACAACAATCTCGCAAGGAATGAGGGATTATATAGCAAGACTAATCAGGGACAGGGCGGAGCCAGAAAAGAGACTGCATAGTGGGATTCGGGAACAAGGCTATGTTATGCAGGGAAACTGTCCAAAGGCTAGGTAGCTTGATAGGGAGCGCTGCCAGCTGGAGTACGACTTAACTATTAGTACATTGGGAGACAAATGATCTCCCCTTAGTAGGCAGCAATAGTCATCTCTGTCCCTAAATCTTCGGTGCATTAGCAGTGATTCTTGCAGCGGACAAGGAGCAGGCCCACAGCCGAGGAGATGGCAGGGTAAAGTTGGTCACTGGTCACGGTGGCTCTACCATCTCCTCCCCTGAGGGTAGCACAGGACCTGACTAAGTCATTGCTGGGGGGGGGGGGGGGGGGGATGTGCACAGGGTAACCCAAGTTGTCGTTTACTTTAAGTCCTTGTCATTCGTAATGCCACTGTTCCGTCCTCTGCGGTGAATCCATAAGATGACAATAAAGAGTCCACACACACAGAGTTAAGATTTCAGAGCAAAACCGGGAACAGTCAGTAGAGCTCACTTTTATTTAAAGCTTTAGTGTTACAATCCAGAACAAATTAGATCCAGTATCAGGACACTGGTGCAAACCAGATTAATGGTGTGACAGGGAGGCTTCTCTCCGATTCAACTCCAGACGATCCGCAGCCGTGTTATCTGCGTGATCTGGTTTCCGACCAACTTCCCTCTCTCTCTCCCTCTCTACCGGTACACACTTACGTTTCAGGGCAAAGCACTCAGCACTGCATGGCAGTCTCTCTCACACTTGTGGTCCTCCAGGTCAACAGCATAATGACCTGGGTAGATTGGGCCCAGGGCACACACACGGCCACCGCTCAGCCTGCTCCATCTGGGGCTCCTCGTAGGACTTTCTACTCTTGCCAAAATCTGGGATGCTCTCCCTCTCTCCCCCTTTGCATCCGCCTTGCCAAGACAAATATCAAGCATCCTCATGTGACCACAAACTCACAACACAAATAGATACATCTTCCAGACAAGACAGCTTCTTTGCAGACACTAACCCTTTCAGTACTGTGTAGAGATGCAATACACAAACAACTTCATACAACACAGAAGACCTGACAATAAAATTGCATGAGACAAACATACTGTTACCATGTGGCTGTTGCTGGTCCTCCCGGGGCGGCAGTGTGCGGGGTCTGGTGGGCCAACCCCTTTAAATTTTCAGTTAATAAAAAATATTAGTGCAAAGTTATCCATAGCAATGGCACCACATGGTAGCGACATACATTATACCGTCACACAGCAGAGTAGCTCACATAGTAGTACCAATGCAACAGTGTCATATATTTCTACCCAGATGGCTATGTAGCCAATGAAGTACCTTTATTTAACATCATTAAACCCTACAATCACTGATCTATAAATCACATAAAAGAGCAAGAATGAGATTAGGACTTTTGCTCCCGGAATCACAATCAGGAATCAGAACAAGTAAATAACAATCTAATGAGAAATCCATACGACTTGCGCTCCACTATGCAGCTGTTGTTTGAGCTTTCTTTAGCTATTATGTCACAGAGGACATTGTTCAAAAATAATCTGGGATTGCTGTAAACTCTGGATGTATACAAGAGTTACAGGATGTGAGCAACCAAGACATTAACCCTTTCCAATCCACTGTCTGATATCTAAAGACATTCTGATTGAAGGCTGTACAGCTCTGATGCCCGAAGACGTCCGGCAGGGTATTCTTACCGTATATTATTGGCCGCTCTGTTGTTGGGGGCCTCTCCAGCATGTCCCACACTGCAGTACTGGCTCTAGCCAGCAGATGGTGCCATTGTATAATGGCAGAAAGAGAAAGCCCCCTAGGAAACCCTGAATCCAAAATTGGATTGCAAAGGGTTAAAGATGACCTGCATGATTAGCGTTCGTATTTCAAAGGAACGTTAGATATGAAAGAAATGCGATAATCTAAACTTCTCTTCATCAATGAATACTATGAACACAAACAGTTGAGAGGTCATACAGAACTTTTTACGTCATGCTGTTTGTCACAGCTTCAATTTTCAAAGACAATCATGTTTACTATTTATATGGATTACTTAAGAAGAAAAAAACATGGTGGCATGGACAAGAGTGGCACTGTTTCCAAAAGCAGTACCACTCTTCTTTATGGGTTGTGTCTGGCATGGCAGCTCAGCCCCGTTGGCTTGAAAGACATTAAATTGCAATACTAGACACAATACATGAACGAGATCGGCGCTGTTTCTGGAATAAAGAATTCTCTATTCTCATAAAAGCCCTTTAAGGTTAATACGGTTTTCTCCTCTTAGAGTAATAAATATGTATCCCTCTTCCATCTCGTATGCTTCAGCATATCATGTTATGTTGTTGACATTTTCCTTCATGAGAACTTTGTAGATATTACATCTAGTATAATCTTGCTTGGTCAGAACATCCTGTACGTTCTGTACTTTAAGACAAGAGGACCAGACTACATAACCTTGATGCTATCAGCGCCTGTTCTCCATGAGAAGGCCATTTTACAGAATTCGCCTTTATTCACACAAGTGTTTTTACACAGCTATTTAGGTGCGTTTTCACACCGGACGAAAATCGTGACCACTTGAGGCATTAGATATCCATGCATTCATTTACATGGGTGATTTTACTCTGTGAACAATCACCCAGCGGGAAAAAATAGTACATACACTGCTGATTCTAGCGGGTGCTTTTACGCAGGAAAGTTAGTTCTGGTTCTAACGTGCGTCCAGAATATGCCAGTAGCTCCCACAGACTGCTATAGGAGCTGGAAAGTTAGGGAAGGGGGGGGGGAGTTTAGCTGTGTCCAACACAGGGAAGAGCTTACTGGTGCCTCTATTTAGGCATTTGAAGTAATTCTGAGGATTAATGCAAGCGAGAGATTTCCGGACTGCGGTATATTTTTTTGCTAATATGTCACACCCAGCTGTGTGAATGAATGAGAAAACACTATTTAAGCTCGGGACTTGATCGTGTCATTTCTTCATTCATGTGATTTAACGGCGTGTGTGGGCGACCATTAAAATGCATTTGCTCGTGTGAAGGAGCCCTTCTCATGAGAAATAGTTCCACTTGGCCTGAGATAAGTCCTGCCTAACTACTAGAAAGTCACTCTTCATGTTTAGTTTTAATAACCAATGATAATAAATGAATTCTAATAAATTATAATTATCACAAGTGAGGCGTGTTCTAGTCTCATTGCAAATGTCTTATATTTATATATACTTCTGCTTGTTAATGGAATAGACAGAAGAACTTACTTGATTACATTAGGAAAATGAGTGTAGTCATTCTGTTCTGGAGTACTGCATTATTTTTAAAAGATTTGAAACACCCAAAATATACCTGAAGCATAATTTAACTAGTACTCCTGAAAGGATATTCAGGACATATTAATTTAGAAGTTCATGTGGCTGTTTCCAGATCTCCTATATACATTATATACAGAGATGAATCACATTATTATGACCATCGGCTAATATCCAGAGTAACCAGCCTGTGCCGCACGGACAGTAGCACGATGAGCTGGGAGTGACTCAATAAGGTGCTGGTAGGTTATCTCAGGTATCTAGATCCATGCTGACTGCAGTGCATCCCACAATTGCTGGAGGGTGCGTGGTGGAGGATCCAGATGATCGAGGTGGTCACATATATGCTCAATTGGGTTCAAGTCTGGGGAACAAGTACTTGGAAGTCTTTGTTGTACTCCTCCAACCACTGCCAGACATTTCTAGGCATGTGACATGGTGAATTGTCTTGCTGGAAGATCTCATTTGCCCGAAGTAAGACAAACCACATGTACGGGTGATCTGCAAGAATAGATTCATAACCAAATCGGCTCAGAGGGCCTTCCACATGGATGAGTAGGCACAGAGAATGTCACAAAAAAATTCCCCAGACTATGATGCTGCCTTCACCGGCTTGTGCTCTTCCAGCAGTGATTGCAGGGTATTTGTTTTCTAATGTTTCTCGTCTGACACACCATTGTCCATCGGTTTGATGAAGCAGAAACCATACTTCATCAGAGAAGACAACCCTTTGCCAATCAGCGGTGGTACAATTTCAATATTGCTGTGCAAATTGAAGCTTTTTCTACCGCTGCATCTTTGTTGGCGTAGGTGCAGTGACCATCTGTCAGCTTCGGAGCCTCAGTAGGGTTTGCTGAACTGTTTTAGAGACAAGTCTAGTAGCCCCCTGGTTCATTTTCATGGTGAGCTGCTCCATTGTAGTGTATTGGTCGGTCTCCGCGCACCTTCATAGCAGACGTTCACCTCTTACATGAATTGCATGTTTTGCTCCACAGTTCCCATGTCGGTGATTCCCAATGATGCCATTTGTCCATTCACGATACACTTTCACTACAGTAGCACGCGAACAGTTCACAAACTGCATTGCATGAGAAAAACCATTACCTTTGAACCAAAAGCCAATAATCAACCCTTTTGCTACTCTGATGCATCGCACCTTTTACCCATGACAACAATAAGTGATATGTGAGCAGACAGCCTATCGCACGCCTTATGTACCCACCAATCCAGCCTGTGACACGTCACTCCCTTCATGGGCTACGAGCTGCCGATGTCCAAAGTAAGAGGTGGTCATAATAATGTGACTCAATTGTATATAGTTACATAGGTTGAAAAAAGACACAGGTTCATCAAGTTTGACCTTTTTTGATCAATAATAGATCATTAATTAGAATCCTCAATTCCATTTGTTATTAGATAAGCATCTAGTGCAATTGTAAATCTTATCGGCTGCTACTAACTCCTGGGGTAAGGCATTCCATAGTTTGACTAGTCTAACTGTAAAGAACCTCTTCCTATATAGATATCTAAGTCGCCTTTCTTTCAGACATAATGAATGTCCTCTTTTCCTTTGAAAAGTTCTTGGAAAGTCCTTAGAAGAAAGAAACTGTACATGCATAGCCCCTTCTCTGCCAGCAACAGGGAACCAAGGACCCTTCTGTGGGCATCAGCAGTCAAATCTCCACTAGTCAAAGATATAATGAATATTTTTTTCTGGAACAGCACTATTCTTGTCTATAGGTTGTGTCTAGTATTGCATTTAAGCTCCATTCACAGCCTTAGGGCTTATTCAAATGACCATATATCGGCCGGGTATTCACGCCCTGCCGATATACGGTGTCCCTCTCTGCAGGGGGAGAAGGCTGGAAGAGTCAGGAGCAGTGCACTGAGCTCCCGCCCCCTCTCTGCCCTTCGGCACTATTTGCAATGGGAGGGGCAGGAGGGGGCGGATCTAAACCACAGAACTTAGCTCCGCCCCTCTCTGCCCCTTGACGCTCTTTGCATTGAGAAGAGGTGGAGCTAAGTTCTGCTGGGAGTTTAGTGCACTGCTCCCAGCTCTTCCAGCCTCCTCCACCTGCAGAGAGGGACACCGGATATTGGCCGGGCGTGAAAACCCGGCCGATATATGGTCGTCTGAATAAGCCCTTACAAGGTTATTATTCCTCTTCTAGTATAGATGATTATAATAATACCATTATAAAGGAAATTACCAGTTATACACCTCCTTAAAGGGGTTGTACCATAATTGACTTTTATCACCTATCTATCTGAGACCCCACCAATCTCAAGAACAGCTGTCCCGTGTCTTGCTCTTCTTGCCTCTGAGGGCTCACTGCACCCCCTGCGATGACATGAGAATGAATAGAGCCGTTGCTGCACATGGGCAATGCCACTCTATTCACTTCAATGGGCTGATGGAAAATGAATGGAGCCGCATCGGTATTACGTTACCGCCACTCCATTCAATCTCATTCTCACAGCAGGCGTGTACAGTGAGTCTGCTGTGAGGAGGAGAAGGTGACACGGGACCCCTGATCTCGGGATCAGCAATGAGATTCCCCTGTAACACTTTTATCACCTATCCTATGGGGAGCGGATAAAAGTCAATTGTGATGCAACCCCTATAATAAACTTAATAAGGCTGTAACAAAGGAAATCTTCATTTAATTGTAAAATGCAAAAAACATGTAGTGAAATCCCATTAATCTGGCATTAATAGAAACTCTTAGGTATTGGATTTTCAAATATTCTACATTATTAAATGGTATTACAGGAGTCGATGCAATTTTGTAATATATGTTCACTTCTGCATAAAATAATTCTATCTCATATCTATCTCATATCTATCTATCTATCTATCTATCTATCTATCTATCTATCTATCTATCTATCTATCTATCTATCTATCTCATATCTATCTATCTATCTATCTCATATCTATCTATCTATCTAATATCTATCTATCTCCTATCTATCTATCTATCTATCTATCTATCCATCTATCCATCCATCTATCCATCCATCTCCTATCTATCTCCATTTGCAGCAGTCTTGTGCTATACTTGCTTGTTATGCAAGCACAAATCTATTAAAACCTTCTTCTTGTTGAAAATCAGGGCTGACAGGGGTTAATAGTTTTTAAGCCGGCAGTGGGTGCTCACTCTCCTGTGGAGGGCACCTTGCCAAGTTTGATATTCATTTAGTTGTAGGATGTGGGTAGTAAACAGCTCAGTCTCCATGGAAACGTAATCGCCCCCAGAGGCTATTACCGCACGGGGTTCCTGCCAACTTGCTCCCTACAGTGCTGTGTGTGCACCTTACTGCTTCGTACGGCTCCGTTGGCTATTTCTGTTCTCCTCCCTTCCCTCACATTTCTGTTCTGACACCTTTACTGAAATCATGTTAGACCTGCCCATTAAAGGCATAGACTAATAAGCATTTACATGGATAAGAATGACTGCGTGTAAAGTCAAAGACTTGAAAGGAAAGACAAAATATTGCATGTTATCCAGAAAACCCCTTTTAGGATGACTACATTATAACGGGTGCTGCCCACTTTTTCAGATATTTGGATATTGCGCAACATGGCATTTGCTTAGAAATTTTAGAAAGGTGGACTATGAAAAGTCCAGGCACCTATTCAGTTAAGATATTGGGTCCCTTACCTACCACCACAGTCACAGATACATTTTAAAGGGGCATAAACTTTTTAGACAACTTATGCTCATGTAATAGCCTCCGTGTGTCTCATCATTCTTGTAATATACTTTCATTAAAAATGTTTCTGTTTTACCAGTATAAATCAAAACTGAATTGGCTGCCACTCAGAGTCTCCCTTCCAGCTCCTCTGCAATCCACTGCCTGTTGTTAGGCACTGAGCTTCTGTAGTTCTTAGCTGTGGGGGAAGGAGCTATCTTTACAGTCTGCTTCCCTGCACTCACAGGCTGATAGATCTGTCTACACAGTGTATGGAATTTCCACAATCTCTTTATGTTATGCACATGAACTCGGGTGCAAACAATAGGAAATGAGTGGGTAAGGTGAACCTGGTTTATTTTAGAAAACTTGTTGAAAACTCAGGTATATTTTTAATATGCTGCTAATTTGCAATATGTAAACCCAACGTTAGCAACTTAGTAATGATCATTACACAATATAGGAGTCTGTGCAGTATACATATCTAATATAAATAAGCCTAGATGCTTTTTCTTCCACCACACTTTCATCCCTTTGCTATAAGTTTGGTGTATGATGTTGATATCATTAGATGACACACATGCTCACCGCTGCCGTAAAATCATCAAATGTGAGTTAAGTTTATGGGCGGCACTGCTGTGCTTCAGGCATGCGCTGGAATGTGTGAAGCATATATATTGCTAAGCTGCACCATACACTGCCCAACCAAGAGCGATAGAAAGACAGAGAGAGAGACAGCGATAGAGAGACAGAAAGAGAGACAACAATAGAGAGACAGAGTAAGAGAGAGATTGAGAGAGACAGTGAGAGAAAGAGCAATAGAGAGACAGAGAGAGTGAAAGAGAGACAGAGAAACACAGAGAGAAAGCGATAGAGAGACGGAGAGCGATAGACAGAAAGAGAGAGATAGTGAGACAGAGAGCTATAAAGAGAGACAGTGAGAGAAAGAGGGATAGAGACAGAGAGATAGTGATAGACAGACAGAGAGAGTGAAAGAAAGACAAAGAAACACAGAGAGAAAGGGATAGAGACAGAAAGAGAGAGCAATAGAGAGATAGTGAGACAGACAAAGAGAAAGTAATAGACAGACAGGCAGAGAGAGCAATAGAGACAGACAGAAAGCGAGCAATAGAGAAACAGATAGAAAGAGAGAGCAAAAGAGAAACAGAGAGAGAGAGTGATAGAGAAACAGACAGAGGGAGAGTGATAGAGAAACAGAGAGAGAGAGAGCAATATAGAGACAGTGAGAAAGAGAGAATAATACAGAGACAGATAGCAATAGAGAGACAGAGATAGACAGAGAGAGAGTGATAGAGAGACAGAGAAATACAGAGAGAGAAAGTGTAGAGAGACAGAGCGAGGGATAGAAGGACAAATAGTGATAGCAATAAAGAGACAGAGAGAGATCGATAGAAAAACAGAGAGAGAGATAGACAGAGAGAGAATGACAGACAGACAGAGCAAGAGCAACAGACAGACAGAACGAGAGCGATAGACAGACAGACAGAGAGAGCGATAGAAAGACCCAGAGAAAGCAATAGAGAGACTGAGAGAGCGATAAAGAGACAGAGAGAGAGAGAGAGCAATAGAGACAGAAAGAGAAAGCGATAGAGAAAGAGCGAGAGACAGACAGAGAGACAGAAAGAACAAAAGGGACAGACAGAAAAACAAAGTGATACATAGACAGAAAGAGAGAGACAGGAACGAACAGAGAGACAGTGAGAGACAAACAGACAACGAAAGAGACAGATAGAGAGAGAGGCAGACAGAGAGAGAGACAAACGGACAGAAAGACAGAGAGAAAGAAACAGACAGAGTAAGAGGCAGAGAGACAAACAGAGAGAAACAGACAGAGAGAAAGACAGACAAACAGAGAGAGACCTGTAGGCTTTTTTGTATTAGATATCTGCTCCAAATACAAAGTGACGCTCTAAATAATCACCTAACCAAGCAGATTTAAAAGTTCATAACAACCACTTTTGAAACATTTTAACTTCGTGTAGCGTAGCAAACATTGGGTCAATCTAGTGTAATAAATATCTGCAAGTAATGCTTATGTTTATAATTGGTGCCAAACAGATCACTGAAAAGTACTTCAAATGCAGTGACGTAGGCTATCTCACTGAATATTAACTATAGTACAGTCCTTGGTGGTCAGTTTGAAGATTTCATGGCCAACCACAGTGCTATCTCTTGCATGTCCAGCTCCATTCTTTTTCTAGCCCCCGTGTCTCCCCTATAGTACCAGCCACAATGCCCTTCTTATAACACCAGCTACATTCTGTCCCAATTAACTGCTTGGCCAGCCACAAGAAACAGGCTAGATTGCCAGCCGCAGTTCCTTAATGCAATTCCAGTATGAGGTGTAAGCCTTCCCTGGTGTATAGTTGTTAGTCCAATCCAGTTTCTTTGATTAACACCAATGTGGTGATGTAATATAAAGAGTCAAAGCAGTCAACAGATGGGAAAGTCGGCAGGTAGCGGGGTAAAGGCTGAGTGTGAAACAGAAAGCGGTCTACTGTAATCTTTAAAAAAGATATGCATTGGCATATTTCTAGGCTACCTCACCACACTAGATGCCTTCTAGCACTGCCCAGATGCCCAAATTCTCATTCTGCCTGTCTTTTTATGTAAATTCTAATCATTTCTCTATTTATGTGTAAAGCTTCCCTGTAATAAGCAATCTGTTAATTACCATAAAATCCTAAAAAAGCTTTTTGATGTTAGTTCAAATAATGATTATATGAGTCTAACGTAACAATTCATTTTATTACTTTTATTGAGTCAAAAGGGATAGAGGTTTTATCTTGTGGAGACCACCTAGTAGGTATAAGGAGACTTCAAGGAATCTGTCACCTACTTTTAGCCCTATAAACTAAGATTATGGGCTTAATGTAGTTGACCCACTGAGACTGGGGCTGTAACTATTATACTCACCCCCCTTGTCATTTCCCCAGTGTCAGATCTGGAAGCCGCCGCTCAGTGCATTGAGTGATGCGCTAAGTAGTCTGCCATTATAAAGTTAATAAAAACGGGTAGACTATTTAGCATGTCGCTCAATTCATTAAGCAGCGGCTTCCAGTACTGACACCGGGGGAATGACGGGAGAGGTAAGTAAAACACTTACACCCCAGACTGCACAGGTCATGTACCTTCAGCCTATAGAGCAAAAACTAGGTGAGAGAGTCTCTTTAAAAGGCCAAGCAATGCTCCTCTGAGAAATTTAGTATGCAAATGATAGATGGTTCAATGCCTCAGCAGCACCACGTATTATAGAAAGTAATTGTCCTACCAGCCAATGTTCAACCTTTTAACAGACCTTGTAACATGACTGGGACTATAAGCCAAAACCGGAGTCTTCTCCAGAAGGAAAAGATAACCATGTACAGACAGACTGTTTCAGGGCTTTTGCCTCGTCAGCTGTTTTCACAACAGCTAACTGTACCCTCCCAACTACATTATAAGCCTCTTACCCAGCCAGCCAAAAACCTACTGTACACAGATAAAGGGCAAAACCCCATAAACAGTCTGTCTGTGCATGGTTATCCTTTCCTTCTGGAGAAGACTCTGGTTTTGGCTTATATTCCCAGTAGAGATGAGCGAGCATACTCGATAAGGCAAACTACTTGAGCGAGTAGTGCCTTATTCGAGTACCTGCCCGTTTGTCTCTAAAGATTCGGCTGCCGACGCGGGTGAGCGGTGAGTTGCGGGAGTGAGCAGGGGGTAGCGTGGGGGGGGGGGGAGAGAGTGAGAGAGACAGATGTCCCCTCTGTTCCTCCCTGCTCTCCCCCGCCGCACCCCGGCGGAACCCGAATTGTTAGAGACGAGCGGGCAGGTACTCGAATAAGGCACTACTTGCTCGAGTAGTTTGCCTTAGCAAGTATGCTCGCTCATCTCTAATTCCCAGTCATTGTTACAAGGTCTGTTGCAAGGTCAGACATTAACTTGTAGGAAAGCTACCTTCTAATAGGTGCGACTACTGAGGTATTTTAGCATCTCCCATTTGCATCACATAACTTTTATAAGAAGAACAGTTTAAAACAATTGTAAACTTCCACATGACCCTTCCTCTCTCTCTGCCTATCGTTTCCTATCTGCTCCCTACCCTCTCTGACTACCTTAGGAAGCTAATAGTCATATAAAGCCAAACATGAAAAATACTATTTAGTAACAATGTATTCATAAACAGGAAGCTGCAGTTCTATTAGCAGAGCGATAGCTTCTATATTATGTATGCACCCTATCCTACAGCTACTCAGCTTTATATCTTGCGTGATACAGAGCTCTGAAGAGTTGCACTAGAAATAAGCCAACCATAATTTACATGCAGGAGAAAGTCAGCTAATTCCATTATTGAAGAATCTTTCAAAAAAGCTGAGCTTTGTTCTAATGTGATGTGAAAGTTATTTCATCTTGAGGTAAGACTCCAAAGAAAAATTGGATTGCCAGTATTGTGTCAGCACAGAGCTCGTATCACTAATGAAAACACTGATCCAGGGGTCACACCGCGATGACACGGTATGGAAACACTTCATATGGAGGCTGTTATGTATTTCCGTTTGAAGGGCACTATTGACTTGAAATTTAAAGGATTGATGTTTGATACAATTTCAAGATCCAAATTCCACAATTTGCTAAAATATACCGGAATGGATTATTTCAGTGCAGACTTGAAGGGAGTCTGTTAGATTGAATATGCTATATATACTGCAGGCATCATGTAATAGAGCAGGAGGAGCTGAGCAGATTGATATATAGTTTTATGGGGAAAGATTTAGTAGAACTTGTATTTCATTGGTTTAAACCTCTGCCCATTCTGAGCTGAACAGTCCGATGGGCGGGGCTATCAGTGATTGACAGCTCGCTGTATATACAGTCATCCACAGATAGCGATCAATCACTGATTGGACCGCCCATTGGACTGTTCAGATCAGAGTGTACAGAGGTTTAAACTAATAAAATACAAGTTATACTGAATCTTTCCCCATTAAACTATATATCAATCTGCTCAGCTCCTCCAGCTGTATATGTCACCACCCACTGATAGGACTAGGTGTACAACGAAACAGGTTCACTTTAAGGGATTTTCCTTTCTCACCCACATTTATGACATATCCACTAGGTAGGCAGGAGGTCTACCCCTGGAAAACCCACCTATTCTATTGACAGAATAAGAGTACCCTGACCCTCGTTCCACCAGGTGAGGCAGCGGCACCCATCTGCAGACTGATTGGAAACATTGCTGTGCATGTGTATGGATTTCTAGTTTCAGGTCTATGATTACAAAAATTGCCAAGCAAGAAATGACAAAATAGGGATTAGGGGATATCTGTTCCCTCAATAGACATTTATAGTATATCCTGTATATATACCAAACTGCCTGAGATAAGCCCTTAAACATGACAACGGACTGTTGCTTTGCTTTTACATTGAAAATTGCAACATGTTTTCAAGATTTACTAGAATTTAAGAAAGTTACAGCTTCTATTCCTTAAAGAAATTCTTAGAAATGTGATTGCTATGTTAATAGGTGATGTAAGGGGAATCCCCACAGCCGAACGCCTTCGTCTCAGGATGGAACCAAGCACTGCTGAATAGACCCTATTGACTATAATGGAGATTCTGCTCAGCTGCCCGGCTCCTGGACAGAAGAAAAAGTGCTGAATGCAATGCAAAGTCCCAGAATGAATACAGTGATGGTCAGAGGCGTAACTTGAAGCTCCCCGGCCCCAATGCAAAACCTGTAACGGGGCCCCCAACTATAATGCTTTACTCATAGTACTGGGCTCCCTATATGGAGAAGAGAGGCTTTATGGGCCCCCTAAGGCTCCTGGGCCCGGGTGCAACCGCATCCCCTGCACCCTCTATAGTTACACCCCCAGTGATGGTCACTCATGCAGAGCACCACTCCAATTATTTCAATGGGACTGCCTCAGGTAGACGAGTTCAAGTGCTTGGATATCTCTGGTAGTCCCACTCTCAACTGCTGCTGCATTCATACAGGGATCTTTAGGACTCCCATTCTCGTGATTAGCATCAATCCCACCAACCAGACCCCCACTAATAATTAGTTATCCACTATCATGAGGAGAATAAGTGTGGGGAGCAAATAACACCTTTTGGAGAGACAAGTCTTTTAATTTGTTTTGTAGCAGTTGGGACCCAGAACTGAATAATACACTCTGTAGCCACTGAAGAACTTCTTCTTAAAGAGGGAGCACTACATCTCTGTCAATCAGTGGACAGCAAAGGAGAAGGAACTTCTTGCAAAAGTGACACATGACAGACTGCTTCTGCAGAAAGAGATTAGGATCACCTGCTCATCTCTGTCTGATTGTCAGCTTCTGACATCTCAATGTAATGTTAACTATTATTTACCAAGATGTAAATGGAAAATTGCCATAAATCCATATTATATATTTATTATCAACACAAGAAGAAAAAAAAAGCAGTATGAAGCCAAACATTTATTTTATTAAGAGAACACATATAAAATACAGGGGGTGGACAAAAATATGGAAACACTGTACGAAAGGCATGCCTTAAGTTACATGGGCTTATAAATCATATTTCAATCATTTTAAGTAATAATAATAATAAACTTTATTTGTATAGCGCCAACATATTCTGCAGCACTTACATAGACAGGGGATACAGAAAGACAAAAGTACAAACATTACAGAACCACGGTTACATAGTAATCAGTTGATGGAAACAATAGGGGTGAGGGTCCTGCTCCAACGAGCTTACATACTATAAGCAATGGGGTGATACAGAAGGTAAAGGCTGGAGATGTGCAAGGTATGGTGATGTGGGGAGTGAGGGATGCTATACACATAGACATACTACATACTACAAGTAATGGGGTGATACAGAGGGTAAAGGGGCTGGAGATGTGCACGGTATGGCAAAGTGTGAGCGATGTTATACACATAGACAATGGTCAGACATTTAGCCGTGTGACGGCAGAAACGGTGTGACTGCAGGAGCGGTTTATGATGGCTAGCAGGGATTGCAATCAGTAGGTCAGGGAACATGTTATCAGGCGGAGTACAGAGAGGTTTGTTTAGGGAATGCGGTATGCCTCCCAGAAGAGGTGCGTTTTTAGAGCACGCCTGAAGTTCTGCGAGTCCTGGATTGCTCGGGTAGCCTTTGGTTGTGTGTTCCAGAGGACCGGTGCTGCTCTGGAGAAGTCTTGGAGGTGGGAATGAGAAGTTCGAATGAAAGGGGCACTCAGTCTGGTTTCATTAGCAGAGCGGAGAGCCCAGGCTGGGTGATGGATTGAGATGAGGGAGGCGATATAGGGGGGCGCTGCACTGTGGAGGGCTTTGTGGATGAAGGTAGTGAGTTTGAATTGAATTCTGTATTTAACGGGCAGCCAGTGCAGTGACCGGCACAGGACAGAGGCGTCCGAGTAGCGGCTGGACAGGAAGATGAGCCTGGCTGCCGCATTCAGGATGGACTGGAGAGGGCAGAGTCTGGTGCAGGGGAGGCCGATCAGCAACGAGTTGCAGTAATCGAGCCGGGAGTGGATGAGGGCGACAATAAGCGTTTTTAACATCTCCACAGTGAGAAAAGAGCGGATTCTTGCGATGTTCTTGAGGTGCAGCTGACATGTTCGGGCCAGAGATTGGATGTAGGGGGCAAAAGAGAGATCAGAGTCAAATATGACCCCAAGGCAGCGGGCGTGTTGTCTAGGAGTTATGGTGGCGCCACACACTGAGATGGAGATGTCAGGATGAGGTCGGTTAGTGGAGGGCGGAAATACCAGTAAGTCAGTTTTAGAGAGGTTTAGTTTTAGGTGAGAGAGGACATGGTGTTAGAGACAGCGGACAGACAGTCGGTGATGTTTTGGAGGAAGGGTGCAGAGATGTCACGGGCAGAGGTGTAAGTGGAGGTAATATGACACAGATGCTGCCAGGAAGAAGTCAACATCTGCCGGAGCAACAAGATTCCATTGGTCAGGGGTTCGAGCCACTGAACTGTTACCAACTGGCTCCCAAAACCACCCAGAGCAGGGTAAGAGGTAAAGTAAACACAAATTTGGTGTGAAAGCTCTCAGTCAAGCAGGGATCAAAAGGGCAGCTCAGTGCTAATGATTAAAATCCCATACATTGTGTATGGTGTTTCCATATTTTTGTCTACATATCACAAACAACACAAGAAGACTAAAATAAAACCAAGTATCCATTGAATGGGAATTTAAAGTTTATAACAAATCTCAGTATAACAAAGAAATATATGGGTCTTAAGGACTCTGACTAGTAGAACATATGCATAAGTGAAAAACAATACTACACATAGGTAAACTGAGCTAAGTGCAAGCCGAGTCAAAACAACATACCCACCAATGGAGCCAAGAGACACCCCAATGCACATTTCACCTCCTTTCTCAAGGGGTCACCTTCTTGTCTTGTCTGTGATATTTCTTGTATGTGTTTTCTTAATAAATTAATTGTTTGGCTTCATACTCCTTTGTTTCTACTAGTCTTGACATTGGGTGCTGAAGTAGCCTTACATTAATCCTTACTCTTATCGGGTCTTGCTCATGACCTGCAGGTTGCGGGTTCAATCCCTGCTTGGTTCAGGTAGACAGCTCAAGGTTGACTCAGCCTTCCATCCTTCCGAGGTCGGTAAAAGGACTACCCAACTTTACTGGGGGTGTAAAAGATGACTGGGGAAGATAATGGCAAACCACCCCGCAAAAAAAAAACTGTCTGCCAAGAAACCTGACATCACCCTAGGAGTCAGACATGACTCGGTACTTACACCAGGGGACTTTACCTTTACTTTATGGGGGACATTGAACTATAGTGCTAAATATGCCTGCATGTTCTTGTATGTGATTATATTTTAATATTATCCTCTTTTCATATAGCTTCGGCATGTCCTGCTGCAGAGGATATATTCCATCACGTCCAAGGAAGCCAATTAAGTTAAGTATATATAGTAGTCTGATGAGGTAATATAGTCATATAGACATGATTTGATCCTGGATTTGCTAGAGATAGTTCTTACTGTCTTTATATTTTTGCTAACCTGTTGTAACCTGGACACTTAATTGACTGTCACGGGAAATTGCAGTAAATTTAGTGAGGTCAGCTGAGAGTTGGGTGAATATACTGCCTGGAATTCTCTCTGCTAGGCACCAGGAGAAGCATTAATATGGATTAGAGCAAAGGAGGAATTTCACACCGACAATGCCAGAGAATGATAGTGAGACATCTGAATGCAGCCAGATACAGGAGGAAACTATTTATTGATAATAGTTTTGTAAAGAACGTTCCTTCCAGCCTGAGAAATCCTGTATAACAACCAGCCCAGGGAGATAAGCACATCCGTCCCCACAGTCACCCTTCAATCCTACTCTAATACAGTATACAAAGCCTATGAGGAGCTGTCCACGGCCTGAGTGGTGCTGAATTCCACTTGCCGAATTTATCTGGTCGACAGCAGAATTTCCTCTGTATATCATTTACATAGGATTATTAATTCTCAGTAAATGCCACATTTAAGTCTTAACTTACAGATGGTTTCATCTAACGGAGAACCATTAATGGGTTAAGATATAAATTTGCACTTGTGCAAACGCTGACAAGTTCACAGCTCCAGTCTGGCTGGTAATTATGCCGTTAGATAATGTGTTATTATGCCAAAAGCATATTGTTCCTTTTTTTTTTTTACGGACAGATTTGGAATGTGGCGATTTTATTTACTTGTTCTCTGTTATCAGCATGACAGCCCTGTTTCTCTTTTATAATGAAACACGCAAAAGCTCATGTTGCATAATATATGTGTCAATGGCTGGCAGCGAAAGCTTAGCATCACGTAATAAATATAATAACCTTGCATTATGTAGCACAAACAAATTTTGTCCACATTTGCAACTTATTTTCTGTTTTTTTTTCGAAGGATCTAAACCAGACAATGAAGCAACTTTGCAAAGGCTCTAAATACCCTGCTGTTTTGTATTTGCAGCCCCTATGCAAACCTACAGGGGTGGACAAAATATGGAAACACTGTACGAAATGCATGGGTTTTAATTATTAGCACGCAAGCTGACATTTTGAGCCATGCTTGGCTGAGAGCTTTCACACCAAATTTTGTTTACTTCACCTCTTTCCCTGCTCTGGGTGATTTGGGAGCCAGCTGGTAACAGCAGTTGAGTGGCTTAAACCCCTGACCAATGGAACCTTGTTGCTCGGGCAGATGGTCACTTCCACGCAGCAGAATCTGTGTCATCTTACCTTCACTTAAAATCAGTTTCTACATGTCTTATTAAAATAATCCCATGTAATTTAAGGCATGAATTTCGTATGGTGTTTCCATACTTTTGTCCACCCACTGTATGTGTCTCCATGCTGGTTATAGAAAGCAAAGAAGTTCAGTGTAGCCTGATGCTGAAGTTGTACCCTCTTTTATCTGTCCCCTACTTCTTTTAATCCCATGGTCCAGAGGTAAGGAATGCATAATCAGATGGAGGGATTAATATTTGGAGTATTTATTGGAATTTAAACCAATAAAAACAGATTGTTTATAAAACTAAATTAAAATAATAAAATAAAAATACTCATAAAATGCAGTGAAGCCAATAAAAACAATGGTATTAAAACAAGTAATACACTTAAGGACCAACCAGACCCTGTTCTCATGATTGGTGGTGGTCCCAGCAGTCGGACTCCTAGCCATCATTACATTATTCCCTCTCCTGTGGTTGGGGATAAATTTATAACTTGGCACAACCCCTTTAAAGAGAATCCATCAGCTACTTTGAGTTCTACAAGCTACAGTAAGCTTATAGGCTCAAAGCAACTGACCTGCTGAGTTAAGTTTTAAAATTATCGTTCCCTTGGTGTCGGTGCTCGAACCCGCTGCTGAGTGCCTTGACTGCAATACATAGGCTGTTAAGTAGTTCTCCCATTCTATGGATAGAAGGAGAGGACTATTTAGCACATCTCAATGCATTCAGCAGTGGGTCTGATTACTGACAACGGGGAAATGGTGGGGAAAGTAAGCATTAAAACTTACATCTCCAGACTCAGCGGGTCAACTACTCTCAGACCAAAAGCTTAGCATATAGGACTGAAAGTAGCTGAAAGAGCCCCTTTAAGCTCCACCCTGATTCCAAATGCCAGAAACACCTTTTTTTCTGTTGTCTGATGTATTTTCTTATTTATCTAAACACCCTCATGCTGCCCAAAGCAACATTGTAACCTACTTACAGTTCAGATGATGCAGCCATTCTTCTATATATGGCGGTGTGTCATATAACATGTGATGTCACTGCTTCACCCTGGTCTTGTAATGTCCCGTACACAAATAACGCTTGCTAGAAATTTTTAGTTTTCTGCCCTATACGCAGGACGTCACTGGTGATTTTTAGTCTCAGGGCAGGAGATTGGCTGCAGCCGTCTTGTGAATATACTGGAGCAGTGGACAACTTTCTAGGAAAATACCACTTTTTATTATTTTATAACGTTCCATGAAATTTTTAGATAATTCGGACAATTCCTTAGAACTGGTTTACAGGACTGTCCCACAAAAAATGTCAAGTAAAATAAGGTTTGGTACCGTGATAGCCAGTAGAGCAATGTGTGATTGTCCTCAGCAAGAGAAACCACGTAATCTTGTAGATATGATACCTTTTAACGGCTAACAAAAATGCATGATGTTATAGCGAGCTTTCAGGGATATCCCTGAAAGCTCGCTGTAACATCATGTCTTTTTGTTAGCCATTAAAAGGTATCATTTACAAGATTACTTGGTTTCTGTCACTGAGAACAATCACACATTGTCAAGTAAGTGACAGCAGGATGAGATTACGCAGGTTTGTGTACATTAAGTAATAGAAATCGGTCCAGTACCGAATAGATTCTTTTCAAAATAGCTTTATTTAGAAACCCTGGGATCAAATATGAAAAATCTGCATAAGACACACCAATGTATGTGTTTCAGAAATGTTCAGTACTTTTAATCATAACTTCATGCTATGACTGAGTATACTGAGCATGTCTAGAATGTGTGTCTTATGCAGCTTGTTTTTTATTAGTGTTGCTCATCTTGATCGTCCAGGTGATAAAATCATCCAAGTTTTTGTAAAATCAGATCAGATTAGTTCGAATTTTCCATAATACCTGCTGCAGAGGTCAGCGTGCAGCCAATCAGCAGCCAGGGCGCCTTGCTGATGTCACCAAATGTGTCCTCTATCTTGCATATGGGCAGCAGTTTCATTGGACGCCTGTATCACATGACTATATATAACATAAGAACAGTGTAAACAGAGGCAATTTTATAGTTGAGCACAGGACAGAGAAGCTGCATCATGTTTATATGCCTATATAACACGTGATCTGTTGTTAGGAACAGATATTCTACAGGGGATATATTACTGCTGGCGTGAAAGCTTGTATAACAAGGTTATATTGGAGGAAACAGAGAAAGAAGCTGCATCCCATTTGTATGCCTATACTGTACATTGGGAGAGGGTTTATTTCTGGTGCAACGTTATATAAAACTACACTAAAAAGTAAATAATAAAAACTTAAATACAAAAAATAAATAAAAAGGAAACATGAAGAAAGCAAGGGGTAGAGGATGTGTCCTTGGTGGAGGTGGTAGGGTATGGCCCAAGTTGGCACTTCAAGCGGCTCCCAATAAAACAACAGCTCTACGTTCTGCAGAAGGCAAGGCAAGCTCACTGCCATTCCTTAGAAGTGGTTCTACCCATGAGTTACATCCATAGTAAGCATAACAAGTCGTAGAGTGGATGACACAACATGCCTCAAGTACCACCACCTCCTCTTCCTCCCAGTCCCAGGCACACAGCAGCTAGACTGCACCAGTAGGCCATGAACATCCCATCTACTTGACCCCGTGCCAAATCCTCCGAATAGTCCAAAGACGTCCACATGCATCAGTCTGAGGAGTTGTTTGATCATTCAGTATCATGGTTGTTAACCAGGCAGTCCAGAGGCAGTAGATAAAGACATTGAATGCACTGATGCCCAATCGGTTTTTCCTCCGAAGAGGAAGAGGAGGGTTGGTCAGTGCGCACGGTCAGCCATCCACAGGCAATTTGTACTCAGGGGGATGTGGAAACGGAGGTGCCAGCTCCCGGTGAGCACTGTGACATAGAATGCACTCAGGAGGAGAAGGAAGATGAAGAAGAGGTGGAAGACGATAAGGTGCCTAATCCAACATGGTCAGACAGGGAGAGTCATATCAGCTTGCAGGGTTGGGGGAAGAGTTGGACGTTGCGGGGCAACACCCTGCCAAGGCAGCGAATAGGCTGTCACAGAAAAACAAAAGAGCAGTGCCACCAACCTCAGATACTACTAGTTGCATCAGCAGCTACATCAGGCCACCAGCTAGGTCTTCACACAGGACTTGTGTAGTCTGGGCAGTTTTTGAAACCGCAGGTGATAACAGAAGAGCGGTCATCTGTAAGATCTGCGGTCAGCATTTTAAACGCAGCAAGAACATTAACAACCTGAGTCCACGGATTAGTTAGCACGCTGGCAATTTTTATTTACGTATGACTGAACATAGATTTATATCAAGGACCCCACTGTGCCCTCAAGATGGTGATGTTGCTGTCTTATGTAGCGAACTTTTTGATAGCTCTACATCTGTTCCTTGGAGCAGGTCCGTGCTTGAGTGTTTTCTTCACCTGGTAGAATTTCTCCTTGTAAAATGTATAATATTGCTTGTAAAACAAGTAGTCAACAAACATGTGCAGTGTTCCTTGGCACAATGTTTCATCTAGGAGACTTTATGTTGTTTTCAGTGACACCCCTTAACTACGATTGATGGGGGTAGCACAGTGTTCTCCAGATGTGTGGCTGTATTCACATGGAATTTAGGGGGCCTTGTCTGCATTGTGGGCCTTTTGGAGGGCAAATTAGTGAACCCGATTTTTATTCCCATTGACTTTAGTGGTTGTTGGAATCTACTGTCCTTGATTCACAATGATCTTGGTGAAATCGGCCCAATAGCGATACAGACTGGTTGTTCCACTAATTGCACATGGCTGTCTTTTATGTCTGATCCCAGGATTTTTAAATAAAACTATTTTGAAAATAACCCATTCAGTGCTGGATGAATTTCTATCACACGGATACTCACCTCTACTGAAGCTGGGTTTGTGCGGCTGTCCGGGCTTCTCAGTGGTTTTCAGCTGGTCTATGTGATTTACTTTTGTACACCCAAAACAGTAAGATATTTTTAATCAAAAAATCTTCAGTTTTTATTTTACACACACAGGGGTGGGAAAAAAGGTAAAAGAGGACACTTTAAAATGGTAATAAAGAGTAAAACAATATTAAAAGGAGTGATGTATCTGTCAATGAGAGCCTGCAATCTACAGTTGTTAAAGGGGTTGTCTCGTGGCAGCAAGTGGGGTTATACACTTCTGTATGGCCATATTAATGCACTTTGTAATATACATCATGCATTAAATATGAGCCATACAGAAGTTATTCACTTACCTTCCCTGCGCTGGCGTCCCCGTCTCCATGGCTCCGTCTAACTTCAGCGTCTAATCGCCCGATTAGACGCGCTTGCGCAGAAGGGTCTTCTACCTTCGGCTCGGTCTGGCACGAGCGGTGTTCTGGCTCCGCCCCCTTCTACGCGTCATCGTGTAGTTCCGCCCCGTCACGTGTGCCGATCCCAGCCAATCAGGAGGCTGGAATCGGCACACGTGACGGGGCGGAGCTACGCGATGACGCGTAGAAGGGGGCGGAGCCAGAACGCCGCTACTGCCGGACAGACCCGAAGGCAGAAGACCCTTCTGCGCAAGTGCGTCTAATCGGGCGATTAGACGCTGAAGTTAGACGGAGCCATGGAGACGGGGACGCCAGCAACGGAGCAGGTACGTGAATAACTTCTGTATGGCTCATATTTAATGCACAATGTATATTACAAAGTGCATTAATATGGCCATACAGAAGTGTATAACCCCACTTGCTGCCACGAGACAACCCCTTTAAGGGCAGAGGCATGATAACTGAAACAAATGTTGATTTTGTTTCCAGTGGAGCAGACACAAGTGCCTACAACAAGATGTATAAATAATGCTGCACAAACCAGTCATGCCGCCAGTATCTGTGCCAACTCACATATAAAAGCCATTATGACTTGATGGGTGGAGGGAAGTTAGAGTATGGGAGAATTGATCAGAGGTGTTTGCGAAGCAGGTTAGAGGAATGTATTTGTAGATTTTGGAATGAGACCTGAATATTGAGTAATGTGTAGTAATGAGGCATGGTAAAGAGGTAGCATGAGATTACAAAAAATGATAAACTGCAATACCAGCCCATAGACAAGAAAAAAAGGAAGACCTTTTTTTCTAATCTCACTCAGCCATCTTTGTTAAGAGGACTTGTCACCAATGTCACAGGCTAGATGGCACCTTGTGCAGAATTTTCTATTTAGCGCCTTCTCATCATAAAAAACAATATATATTGCACTGACAGGCGGTCTGCCTGTATTCTGCTTGTGTAGAAAGTAGCTAAAGTCTCTCCCCTTCACACCCCTCCCTTGCCGACTAATCGCGACAATAGAAGCCCCCATAAAGGCCTATGGGAGCTGCCGGTAAAAGGAGAGGGAGGGACTTTAGCAACGCGAGCCACTGCTAAATTCCCTCCCCCTTCTCTTTTCTGACGGATTTCATAGGCTCCTATAGGAGTCTATGGGAACGACCAGCAAATTCTGGCAAAAGATAGGACAAGTCCTATCTTTTACAACTGTGCGTAAAAGGGACCGTCCAGAATGCGCTCCGCATGCGCTATCTTTTCCGTCCAGCAGATTTTATGCGCCAAAAGATCGTCCATGTGAATGGATGCATTGGAATTCAATGCTTCAGATGGTTGCGATTTTCGGCCGGTGTTTTATGGCAGCAAAATAGCAGCAATAAAATGCTCGCATGAAAGAGGCCGAGGCTGCCATGCTTGTCACTTATCTTGATATGTCTACTCTCTTAGGGTGCCTACCCGCTAGCAATTTTCTTTCTTGCACTGCGAGAGCGAGTGACAGCACATGCCTCGCAGCGCAAAGAAAACTCTGCGATATCGCTAAATGCTTTCAATGGGGCCGGCAGCAGCAGCACCAGCCCCATTGAAAATATAGAGAGTATATCGCAAATGTCTGCCACAGCTGTGACAGCTGTGGCAGCGGCTTCTTTTATCCCCGCAGGGACTACGGGGATGAAGGAATCCTCTACCACAGCTGTCACAGCTATGGCAGAAGTCCAGGATGCTATCCCATTGCTTTCAATGGGGTTGGAGGTACTGCAGCCCCATTAATAGCAGTGGGTTGCAGGCAACCCCCGCATCGATGATTTTCAGGGAAGGGCTTAAAATATAAGCTATAGAAAGTGAAAGATGTATATCCTGTAAGCTAGCACTAGAAATAAAAGCAGAATACTTTCGCAACATAACTTTGTGTTCCTGACTGTTTGTTCTTCTTGAAATATAAGCCCTTGCCTGAAAATCATCCCTGCTGGTGAAAAAAAATAATTATATACTCACCTCTCAGTCGCTCAGGCGCGTCCTCCGGCTGGTTCCCTGACACTGCTGTGAAGCAGGGATTCTTAAATCCCCACGTACTGAAAGAGCTTCACAGCAGTGCCAGGGAGCCATCAATGAATGGCTGTGCGCTGCCTGTGATTGGCTGAGCGCTCAGCCAATCAGCACAGCCCTTTCAGTAGGTGGGGATTTTTAAATTCCCGCCTGCTGAAAGAGCTTCACAGCAGTGCCAGGGAGCCAGCCGGAGAACGCGCCTGAGCAGCGGAGAGGTGAGTATATATTTTTTTTTTCTTTCACCAGCTAGGGATGATTTTCAGGGAAGGGCTTATATTTCAAGCCCTTCTCCAAAAATTATCACTGCGGGGGTTGCCATAAAACCACTGCTTTCAATGGGGCCACAGCAGTGCTCACCCCATTGAAAGCAATGGGATAGCATGCTGCACTTCTGCCACAGCTGTGGCAGAAGTCCGTAATGTACTCCTTATGTTTTCAATGGGGCTAGCGCTGCTGCCGCTGGCCCCATTGAAAACACTGAACGATATTGCAGATTTTTTTTCTCTGCGCTGCGAGGCTGCAGTGAAAAAATGCAAATGAGTATAGAACCATTGACAATCATTGGCTTCGTAATTATCGCTCTCACTTCGCAGGAGAAAATATTGCTAGTGGGTAGGCAGTAGGCACCCTTAAATGTACAAATTAATTAAGAACTGGGTGTTACCATTCTCCTTCCAAAGGGGATGTGTCCCTACACCTTCTGCTTCTGCCAGCACTGATTGAGCAGTGTTAGACTGTGTAGGGACACACCCACAGCTGGTAACACCCATATGTCAATTTTTTCCTAAATTTCAAGGAGGAATAATATAAGAATACGAAGATCTAAGAAAAGATGCTCCAGAACTGCTATTTTATGAGGAGTCCAAGTATTCCCTAAAACAGACATTTTGGGAGAGCGGACGGAGCCTCTAAGCATCTCTCAAAAACCATTTTACAGATCCCACTTCTTACCCCATAGACAGTAACACTAGTGCATAAAAGGCTACAACAGGTTAAATGACAGGCATGCCGCCCTACAAAGCAGATGTCAGTAGTTGATGAGAGCTGCATGCATTCCTCTGGAAAATGACATGCAAATTGCACTTCAGGAGGCCAGTCCTGTCAATGAGCATCTCTCTTCCGAGATCACTAAGCAACACTGATTGGATTAGAGACTGTAATTGACATGCCCCTTCTTCTAACGACTGTCCTTATCAGAAGGACCGTAAGTGGCGTCAGCACCAATGAACTATCATGACGGTGGCACTTTGAAGTATACTTACTAGAGATGAGCGAACGTACTCGTCCGAGCTTGATACTCGTTCGAGTATTAGCGTGTTCGAGATGCTCATTACTCGTGACGAGTACCACGCGATGTTCGAGTTACTTTCACTTTCATCTCTGAGATGTTAGCGCGCTTTTCTGGCCAATAGAAAGACAGGGAAGGCATTACAACTTCCCCCTGCGACGTTCAAGCCCTATACCACCCCCTGCAGTGAGTGGCTGGCGAGATCAGGTGTCACCCGAGTATATAAATCGGCCCCTCCTGCGGCTCGCCACAGATGCATTCTGACAGAGATCAGGGACAGTGCTGCTGGTGCTGGAGCTGCTATAGGGAGAGCGTTAGGAGTTATTTTAGGCTTCAAGAACCCCAACGGTCCTTCTTAGGGCCACATCTAACCGTGTGCAGTAGTGTGGAGGCTGCTTTTTGCAGTGTTGCACTTTTTTTTTTTGTATACCGGCCGTGCAGAGCATTGCGTCCTGCAGTAATTTTACATTGTCCAGGGCCAGTAGTGGTGAGGCAGGGACAGAAAGCATATTTAGTGTATATAGGCAGTGGGCCTTTCCAAAAACATTTGGGAAAAAAATCTATTTGGGCTGCCTGTGACCGTCCTCAGTGTACTGGGTCTCTGCTGGGGGTAGTTGTCCTAATTCATACGCAGGCCAGCTAAGTGTTACAGCAGGCTTGCACAAAATTCTTTCCTGCCTCTGTGTTGCCTCTTACATCATCGCTGTATTCCTGTCCACAAGTGTACTGGGTCTCTGCTGGGGGTAGTTGTCCCAATTCATACGCAGCCAGCTAAGTGTTACAGCAGGCTTGCGCAAAATTCTTTCCTGCCTCTGTGTTGCCTTTTACATCACCGCTGTATTCCTGTCTACAGTGAAACAGTCTGCAGTAATTTTACATTGTCCAGGGCCAGTAGTGGTGAGGCAGGGACAGAAGACATATTTAGTGTATATAGGCAGTGGGCTTTTCCAAAAACATTTAGGAAAAAACATCTATTTGGGCTGCCTGTGACCGTCCTCTGTGTACTGGGTCTCTGCTGGGGGTAGTTGTCCTAATTCATACGCAGCCAGCTAAGTGTTACAGCAGGCTTGCGCAAAATTCTTTCCTGCCTCTGTGTTGCCTCTTACATCACCGCTGTATTCCTGTCCACAAGTGTACTGGGTCTCTGCTGGGGGTAGTTGTCCTAATTCATACGCAGCCAGCTAAGTGTTACAGCAGGCTTGCGCAAAATTCTTTCCTGCCTCTGCTGTGCGTTCCGTAAGCGAAGTCAGCCTCCAACCACAGGCCAATAAGCTGCACATTTAATTACAGCGTTCTGTTTCTGCACTACTGGTAATACACCATGCTGAGGGGTAGGGGTAGGCCAAGAGGACGTGGACGCGGGCGAGGACGCGGAGGCCCAAGTCAGGGTGTGGGCACAGGCCGAGCTCCTGATCCAGGTGTATCGCAGCCGACTGCTGCGGGATTAGGAGAGAGGCACGTTTCTGGCGTCCCCACATTCATCTCACAATTAATGGGTCCACGCGGTAGACCTTTATTAGAAAATGAGCAGTGTGAGCAGGTCCTGTCGTGGATGGCAGAAAGTGCATCCAGCAATCTATCGACCACCCAGAGTTCTGCGCCGTCCTCTGCTGCAACTCTGAATCCTCTGGCTGCTGCTCCTCCTTCCTCCCAGCCTCCTCACTCCATTACAATGACACATTCTGAGGAGCAGGCAGACTCCCAGGAACTGTTCCCGGGCCCCTGCCCAGAATGGCCAGCAATGCTTCCTCTCCCACCGGAGGAGTTTGTCGTGACCGATGCCCAACCTTTGGAAAGTTCCCGGGGTCCGGGGGATGAGGCTGGGGACTTCCGGCAACTGTCTCAAGAGCTTTCAGTGGGTGAGGAGGACGATGACGATGAGACACAGTTGTCTATCAGTGAGGTAGTAGTAAGGGCAGTAAGTCCGAGGGAGGAGCGCACAGAGGATTCGGAGGAAGAGCAGCTGGACGATGAGGTGACTGACCCCACCTGGTTTGCTAAGTCTACTGAGGACAGGTCTTCAGAGGGGAAGGCAAGTGCAGCAGCAGGGCAGGATGGAAGAGCCAGTGCGGTGGCCAGGGGTAGAGGCAGGGCCAGACCGAATAATCCACCAACTGTTTCCCAAAGCACCCCCTCGCGCCATGCCACCCTGCAGAGGCCGAGGTGCTCAAAGGTCTGGCAGTTTTTCACTGAGAGTGCAGACGACCGACGAACAGTGGTGTGCAACCATTGTCGCGCCAAGATCAGCCGAGGAGCCACCACCACCAGCCTCACCACCATCAGCATGCGCAGACATATGATGGCCAAGCACCCCACAAGGTGGGACGAAGGCCGTTCATTGCCTCCGGTTTGCACCGCTGCCTCTCCCCCTGTGCCCCAACCTGCCACTGAGATCCAACCCCCCTCTCAGGACACAGGCACTACCGTCTCCTGGCCTGCACCCACACCCTCACCTCCTCTGTGCTCGGCCCCATCCACCAATGTCTCTCAGCGCACCGTCCAGCCGTCGCTAGCGCAAGTGTTGGAGCGCAAGCGCAAGTACGCCGCCACGCACCCGCACGCTCAAGCGTTAAACGTGCACATAGCTAAATTTATCAGCCTGGAGATGCTGCCGTATAGGGTTGTGGAAACGGAGGCTTTCAAAGGTATGATGGCGGCGGCCCCGCGCTACTCAGTTCCAAGTCGCCACTACTTTTCCCGATGTGCCGTCCCAGCCCTGCACGACCACGTCTCCCGCAACATTGTACGCGCCCTCTCCAACGCGGTTACTGCCAAGGTCCACTTAACAATGGACACGTGGACAAGCACAGGCGGGCAGGGCCACTATATCTCCCTGACGGCACATTGGGTGAATTTAGTGGAGGCTGGGACAGAGTCAGAGCCTGGGACCGCTCACGTCCTACCCACCCCCAGAATTGCGGGCCCCAGCTCGGTGGTGGTTTCTGCGGCGGTGTATGCTTCCTCCACTAAACCACCCTCCTCCTCCTCCTCCTCCTACGCAACCTCTGTCCCGCAATCAAGATGTGTCAGCAGCAGCACGTCGCCAGCAGTCGGTGTCGCGCGGCGTGGCAGCACAGCGGTGCGCAAGCGTCAGCAGGCCTTGCTGAAACTACTCAGCTTAGGAGAGAAGAGGCACACGGACCACGAACTGCTGCAGGGTCTGACAGAGCAGACCGACCGCTGGCTTGCGCCGCTGAGCCTCCAACCGTGCATGGTCGTGTGTGACAACGGCCGTAACCTGGTGGCAGCTCTGCAGTTCGGCAGCCTCACGCACGTGCCATGCCTGGCCCACGTCTTTAATTTGGTGGTTCAGCGCTTTCTGAAAAGCTACCCACGCTTGTCAGACCTGCTCGGAAAGGTGCGCCGGCTCTGCGCACATTTCCGCAAGTCGCACACGGACGCTGCCACCCTGCGCACCCTGCAACATCGGTTTAATCTGCCAGTGCACCGACTGCTGTGCGACGTGCCCACACGGTGGAACTCTATGCTCCACATGTTGGCCAGGCTCTATGAGCAGCGTAGAGCTATAGTGGAATACCAACTCCAACATGGGCGGCACAGTGGGAGTCAGCCTCCTCAATTCTTTACAGAAGAGTGGGCCTGGTTGGCAGACATCTGCCAGGTCCTTGGAAACTTTGAGGAGTCTACCCAGATGGTGAGCGGCGATGCTGCAATCATTAGCGTCACCATTCCTCTGCTATGCCTCTTGAGAAGTTCCCTGCAAAGCATAAAGGCAGACGCTTTGCGCTCGGAAACAGAGGCGGGGAAAGACAGTATGTCGCTGGATAGTCAGAGCACCCTCTTGTCTATATCTCAGCGCGTTGAGGAGGAGGTGGAGGAGCATGAGGAGGATGAGGAGGAGGGGGAAGAGACAGCTTGGCCCACTGCTGAGGGTACCCATGCTGCTTGCCTGTCATCCTTTCAGCGTGTATGGCCTGAGGAGGAGGAGGAGGATCCTGAAAGTGATCTTCCTAGTGCGGACAGCCATGTGTTGCGTACAGGTACCCTGGCACACATGGATGACTTCATGTTAGGATGCCTTTCTCGTGACCCTCGCGTTACACGCATTCTGGCCACTACGGATTACTGGGTGTACACACTGCTCGGCCCACGGTATAAGGAGAACCTTTCCACTCTCATACCCGAAGAGGAAAGGGGTTCAAGAGTGATGCTATACCACAGGACCCTGGCGGACAAGCTGATGGTAAAATTCCCATCCGACAGCGCTAGTGGCCGAAGGCGCAGTTCCGAGGGCCAGGTAGCAGGGGAGGCGCAGAGATCAGGCAGCATGTACAGCACAGGCAGGGGAACACTCTCTAAGGCCTTTGACAGCTTTCTGGCTCCCCAGCAAGACTGTGTCACCGCTCCCCAGTCAACGCTGAGTCGGCGGGAGCACTGTAAAAGGATGGTGAGGGAGTATGTAGCCGATCACACAACCATCCTCCGTGACACCTCTGCCCCCTACAACTACTGGGTGTCGAAGCTGGACACGTGGCCTGAACTCCCGCTGTATGCCCTGGAGGTGCTTGCTTGTCCTGCGGCTAGTGTCTTGTCAGAGAGGGTGTTTAGTGCGGCTGGGGGAATCATCACGGATAAGCGTACCCGCCTGTCAACCGACAGTGCCGGCAGGCTTACACTCATCAAGATGAACAAAGCCTGGATTTCCCCAGACTTCTCTTCTTCACCAGCGGACAGCAGCGATACCTAAACAATACGTAGGCTGCACCCGCGGATGGAAGCATTGTTCTCTATCACCATCAAAAACGTGGACCTTTTAGCTTCATCAATCTGTGTATAATATTCCTCCTCCTCCTCCTGCTCCTCCTCCTGAAACCTGACGTAATCACGCCGAACGGGCAATTTTTCTTAGGCCCACAAGGCTCAGTCATATAATTTTTGTAAACAATTTTTATACGTTTCAATGCTCATTAAAGCATTGAAACTTTCACCTGAACCAATTTTTATTTTAACTGGGCTGCCTCCAGGCCTAGTTACCAATTAAGCCACATTAACCAAAGCGATTAATGTGTTTCACCTGTCCTCTTGGTTGGGCATGGGCAATTTTTCTGACGTACATTAGTACTGTTGGTACACCAATTTTTTGGGGCCCTCGCCTACAGTGTAATCCAATTAATTTTTTGCCCACCTGCATTAAAGCTGACGTTACATCAGCTGTGCTGGGCACTGCAATGGGATATATTTATGTACTGCCGGTGGGTTCCAGGGAGCCACCCATGTTGTGGGTCCACAGGGAGTTGTAACTGCATGTGTCTACTTCTAAAGAACCCCAGTCTGACTGGGGCATGCAGTGTGGGCCGAAGCCCACCTGCATTAAACATGACATTACCTCAGCTGTGATGGGCAATGCAATGGGATATATTTATGTACCGCCGGTGGCTTCCTGGCACCCACCCATGCTGTGGGTCCACAGGGAGTTGTACCTGCCTGTGTCTATGAATTAAAAACCCCGGTCAGGTTGGGGCATGCAGTGTGGGCCGAAGCCCACCTGCATTTAATCTGACGTTAGCTCTGCTGTCCAGGACACTGCAATGGGATACATTTATGTACAGCCGGTGGGTTCCAGAGAGCCACCCATGCTGTGGGTGCACACGGAATTCCCATTGCGGAGTTGTACCTGCCTGTGACTATTTATAAAAAAACGCGGTCTGACTGGGGCATGCAGACACCTTGACAGAATGAATAGTGTGTGGCACATAGGTTTCCCATTGCTATGCCCACGTGTGCAGCTCCTGATGGCGGTGGCACAGGATTATATTTCTCATTGCTTCTGTACAGCATTGTGGGCTATCGCCCCGCCCCTTTTAAAGAGGGTCGCTGCCTAGCCGTGCCAACCCTCTGCAATGTGTGCCTGCGGTTCCTCCTCATGGCAGACGCACTTATAAATAGACATGAGGGTGGTGTGGCATGAGTGCAGCTGAAGGCTGCGCAGGGACACTTCGGTGTGCGCTGTGGACACTGCGTCGTGCGGGGGGGGGGGGGGGGGCAGCATGTAACCCAGGAGAAGTGGCAGCGGAGTGTCATGCAGGCAGTGATTGTGCTTTGTTGGAGGTAGTGTGGTGCTTAGCTAAGGTATGCATTGCTAATGAGGGTTTTTCAGAAGTAAAAGTTGTTGGGAGGGGGGGGCACTCTTGCTGCTATTGTGGCTTAATAGTGGGACCTGGGAACTTGAGATGCAGCCCAACATGTAGCCCCTCGCCTGCCCTATCCGTTGCTGTGTCGTTCCCATCACTTTCTTGAATTGCCCAGATTTTCACAAATGGAAACCTTAGCGAGCATCGGCGATATACAAAAATGCTCGGGTCGCCCATTGACTTCAATGGGGTTCGTTACTCGAAACGAACCCTCGAGCATCGCGATAATTTCGTCCCGAGTAACGAGCACCCGAGCATTTTGGTGCTCACTCATCTCTAATACTTACCCTTTTTGATAAAAGCAGTTGGATCTTAAGCTTCTTTTGCATCACTATTTGGGCATGCAGTAGAGGTGTACATCAATAGTACTTATAATTTATTGTCCATGGGGACATCATAGACGATTTTGGGACATTTTTTGGCAAAAAAACGTATCCATCTGTCATAGTCAATAAACATGGTCTGAAAGAAACGTCAGTAACTGCTGTAAATCTGCCATATACTTCATTAACCTTTTTTAACCTGTTGTTTCCATACTCCCCAGCCGATCTGTCTGTAAATCTTAGCAGACTGGTTTGTCTCCATAGTCACTCCTTATGACTGGCAAACGATTAGAATCAATAAGCGCCATAAATTGAGGAGTCCTCGCAGTCAATATGAATTCCAAAGAAGTCTGTAAAGATTTACACACACTGCTTTCCTAATGCCAGAGCAATTGTCAACTCTATCTAACAAGAGGATACAAAAGGTTAATGAATTATACATAGCAAATTCGGCTTCCTAATTTTGTCTGCAACAACATGCAAAGTAGCTTTCCTTCAAAAGAAAGGACATTTTCCTCACTGCACCACCAATAGGTGGCTACTCTTTAAAGAGCCCTAAAATATGATTTATACACTAAGGGTGGCTTCATACGAGAGTGTTTTTGTGCGTACATAGGTGTGTACATATGTGCGCACCCATGTACATGCAAAAACTCGCGTGAATGCAGGTCCGTTCATTGTTGTCAATGGAGCTGCGGCTGCTGCCGGCGGCTCCATTGAACACAATGCTCTGCCGCCTCCCTGCATTCTTTTTCAGGGAAGAGCTTTACGTATAAGCCCTTCCCTGAAAAAGAAACATTTTAGTGTAAAAAAAAATTTAAAAAAATACTTACCTCTCCGCCGCTGCCGTAACCCCCCAATGCGGGGATGAAGTACACATCTGCCGCATGCGGCAGATGTTTCCTTCATCCCCACTAGTTAAAAGAATTCCCCGCTGCTACATCTGTTACATGCAGCAGAGGAATTCTTCAATTCTCTACCGCAGCTGTCACACATGTCAGCTGCTGTAGAGGATTCTGCTGCCAGCAACCCCTTCAATTGATTTCAGGGAAGTGCTGTAAATATAAGCCCTTCCTTGAAAATCAAGTAAAAGTGCTTTAATAAACAAAAAACATAGATACTCACCTCCCTTCAGCTGCTGGGGCTCAGCCGCTTCTTCTCCTGCTGTCCCCTGCACTGTGGTGCTGATCTATCAGCAGGCGAGGATTTAAAATCCCTGCCTGCTGAAAGAGCTGAATGTGATTGGTTGATGTGCTCGGCCAATCAGAGGCAGCTCTCGCGGAATGAATGACGGCTTATATTTAAAGCCCTTCCCTGAAATTAATTGCTGGCAGCAGAATCCTCTACCGCAGCTGACATGTGTGACAGCTGCGGTAGAGAATTGAAGAATTCCTCTGCTGCATCTGTCACAGATGTGGCAGATGTAGAAGCAGGGAATTCTTTTAACCAGCGGGGATGAAGGAAACATCTGCCGCATGTGGCAGATGTGTTCTTCATCCCCGCGGGGGTCACGGCAGCGGCGGATAGGCAAGTATATTTTTTATTTTTTTACACTAAATTTTTTCTTTTTCAGGGAAGAGCTTATATGTAAAGCCCTTCCATGAAAAAGAATGCAGGGGTGCTGGCAGAGCATTGTTTTCAATGGAGCCACCAGCATTAGCAGCGCTCCATTGAAAACAAGGTGTGCATTCCCTGTGGTGCACGCATGTCCTATCTTTGCAGGCATATGCCTGTAAAGCACGGACATGTGAACACACCATAGGGAATGCATTGCTGCAAATAGAAGCATGTTTTTATGCGTGCGTATGCATGCACAAAAACACGCTTGTGTGAAGCCACCCTAAAACAGGAGACACCCTCTCGAATTGTGAACGTTAGCTCTTAGATCTCATTCACACAGTAGAGCTTTACATAGGAGACAATGAAGGCTCAAAGAATCTTCGTGCTAGTGCCAGTCTTAGGCATCTTTCACATGGGGAGCTAGGCATACAAAAATCACGCGCTTAAAAAAATATGCGGCTATTAGAACCAATGTTTTCCTATGGGAATATTCAGATGAAGAAATCTGAAAGTTTTCATAGGAAACCATTGGTTCTAATAGCTGTGTGTTTTTTAAGCATGTGATTTTTGCGCGCCTAGTTTCCCGTGTGAATGAGCCCTTAGGTTAGATTTTACCCTCTGCTGAGTTTTTTTGGCAACTTTCCCCATCAAAAGTGATATATAGTTTGCGGGCACTCTGCCTGTATTCTGTTTGTGTAGAAAGCCGCTCAGGGAATAAATACTCTACCAGAACCAAGCTTATAACATAAATACAGCACCCAAACTAATCTCAGTACGTAAATACAGCACCACAACCAAACTCATTAAGTAAATACAACACAAACCATATGTAGTGCCCAGAACATATATGCATGGTCCCTCCATAAGTGTCATATATGTGTTGTCTTGTGTAGATGCACTGTGAAGAATTTGTCTAGTCATTTGGTATGTGTGTTGCACAGCTGCACCAAGTAAAGAGTTAATGTCTGCATGAAGCTGGGATATGCCTATGAATATATCCATTTCATGTCATGTGGTATGCTAGAGGTTATAAGTGTGAGTGATTTGGGTGTGGTAGTTAGTGAGTTCATCAGGAAGTTGGAGATTCAGAAAAGAAGGACAAACAGTGAGCAGTGAGCGTGCCAGCCACATGAGGGTACCTTCAACCCTCATGTGGTGAAGAGAATGGAAGAAGAGGAGCAATTCTCTGAGAGGTTCTATGCCAGGCAACATTGAAGAGTGGAGTGAAAGAGAGAGAGTGAGTAACCTAAGACCCGGATCATCGTGCAGAGGTACTGTGTCCAGGGACGATCTGTGAAGTGTTACCATGCGGCGGCTGCTGGTCCTCCAGGGGCGGCGGTGTGCAGGGTCCTGTGGTCGGGATGCGTCCCCCCTGACTTGTTGTCCGGCTGCCAGGGGCGCGGGTAGCCGGCCGGCATGGGCAGCGTGGCGCTGGTGGCGCGCAGCGCCTTGCGCATGTGCACCTGTGAGTGCAGCTGCCATGCACGAGCTCCCTTTTATTATGTTCTGTTGGGAGTTGTCTGGCTCCCTCTCTCCGCCCCTGGGAGGAGGCTTTTGTTTAAAGGTCGGGCAGAGACTTGCAATCACTGCCAGTTATTGGTTTTTCTCAGTGTGCTAGCTAGTCTGCCTCTGTTGGTCTCCTGCCTCTCTCATCTTGTCTGCTATACTTTGCTATTGTCCGCCAGGTTTTTCCATCTGTCTCAGTTCTGCTTAGTATTGCTCGTGTTGGTTATTTACACCTGCCTTTTCTGTCGGTATTCTACCCTTTCCATCCAGGTACGCCAACGTCCCTTTTCGGTCCCTAGTGAGAGTAGGTATCGCCGCACAGTTGCCTGCCTGGGGTTAGCCAGGAGTGGAGGCAAGCAGGCAGGGACAGGGGTGGGTGAGACCCGGGCTGGCGTATCAAGGGTAGTATACCGTAACATAATAACTGTACCTTAAAAATTGCTCTCCAATGGAGGCCATGAGTACCCTCACAAGTCAGTTGCAGGATTTAATGGTTGTGATCCAAGTCCTGTCCGGTCGTTGGTGGCCCAGGAGCAGCGGGAGTTAGTGCATGTTTCTACCGCCCCTTCTATTCCCGAGCCCAAGTGTCCTCTTCCTAAGGTATTTTCAGCAGAGAGGAGCAAGTTTTTCGTTTTTCAGCAGGCATATAAATTGCATTTTTGGATACGGCCCTGCTCCTCCAGCTCGGAATCCCAGAAAGTTGGATTACTTATGTCCTTACTTCGGGGTCCCCCTGAAACATGCGCCTACTCCTTGCCCAAGAGTTCTGCTTGCCTGCAGTCAGTTGATTTGTTTTTTCAGGAACTTGGAGGTATTTTTGATGAGCTGGACCGTGCGGGGTTGGCGGTATCTCATCTCATGCCTCTACGTCAGGGACAGCAGTGGGTAGAGGACTCTTGCTCTAAATTTAGACTGTATGCAGGTGAAACCTCTTGGAACGATAGCGCCCTTAAAAATGTGTTCTTGTTGGGTCTTTCTGAAACTGTCAAGGATCTACTCATTTCCCATCCCGCTCCCGTGACACTCAATGATGCGATGGAATTGGCGATCAAAGCTGACAGGAGGCTGAGATCTAGAAAAAAGGAACGTCAGGCCCGTAAGGCTAGGGAATTCGGCAGACCCACTTTCCCTTCTCCCATGCCAACTTCTGGTTGGAAGTGGATCAACTCATCGCCTCTGCCTCTATTGTGGGAAAGCCGGACATCATGTAGCGACCTGTCCTAAGAAGCGTCTACAACATCAGTCTGAACCAGCGGAAAACTTCAGATCCTAGGCGATCTTTGGGAGGATCGCCTAGGATCATAGGTACTCTCTAATTTGTTGGTGCCTTGCCAGATTGGCTTCCGGAATTTGACTCAGTCCGGTCAAGGTTTTATTGATTTGGGTGCTGCCGCCAATTTGATTAGTTTAAGCTTTGTCAGACCTCTGATGACTGAATTTTCGGCATTAAAAATTCCCATACGCTTCACTAGTATTGATTCTACCCCTCTGTCTGCAGGGGTTGTACAATGGAGGACTCCCATTTTACAGTTCACTGTGGGTGTTCTCCATTCTGAGAATCTGTCGTTCTTGGTAATGAAAAGGATGTCTGTTGATGTAGTGCTCGGTATGCCCTGGTTGGCACTGCACAATCCCCAATTTGATTGGTCCACTCGGGAATTGACACATTGGGGGTTCTCCTGTCATGGTCACTTAGCTACTATATCCATGTGTTCAGCAGATACCATACTTATTCCTGAGTATTTGTCCAATTTTCATGATGTATTTTCCAAGAAACTGTCTGAGACTTTGCCTCCCCATAGGGAGTGGGACTGTGGTATTGATTTGATCCCCGACAGTCTCATCCCTAAGGCAGCCATTTTCAATTTGTCTGGGCGTGAGCACGAAGCCCTTAGGTCCTATATCTCAGAGTCTTTGGCCAAACGACATATCAGGCCGTCCAGTTTCCCTGCCGGGGCATGTCTCTTCTTTGTAGAGAAGAAAGATGGGACATTGAGGCCTTGTGTGGATTATCGGGCTTTAAATAAAATTACAGCAAAGAACCAGTGCTCCATGCCCCTGATTCCTGATTTATTGAATCAGGTGGTAGGGGCCCACTGGTTTTCCAAATTGGACTTGAGGGGGGCTTACAATTTAATTTGCATTCAAAAGGGAGATGAGTGGAAGACCGCTTCAACACCTTGTTCGGACATTTTGTTATGCCCCCCCTTCGGACTTTGTAATGCCCCCGCTGTGTTCCAGGGATTTATGAATGTGGTCTTCCACAACTTCCTGGGGGTATTTTTGGTTATATATCTCTATGACATTCTGGTGTACTCCCCAGACTGGGACTCACCTGTGCGACACCTGAGGCTGGTTCTGACCCATTTGCGTGAGTACTAACATTTTGTCAAATTGGAGAAATGCATTTTTGGTACTAAACAAGTGTCTTTCCTGGGTTATGTGATTTCACCCACGGAGATTAAAATGAAGTCTGATAAAGTGGCAGCAATCTCCCAATGGGTCAGACCAGACACTATGAAAGCTCTCCAGCGGTTTTTAGGTTGCGCAAATTTCTACCGTAGATTCATTAAGAATTATTCTGTTATTGGTCAACCCCTGACCGATCTTACCAAGAAGGGTGCCGACTTGGTAAGATGGTCGCTTGAGGCCCTAGAGGCTTTTAGTCATCTCAAAAGGGCGTTTACTGCTGCCCGATGCTAGTACAGTCTGACGCGCGGCGACCGTCCTTCATTGAGGTCGATGCGACTGAGGTGGAGGCGGGGGCTGTATTATTGACATGTGCGGATTTTAAATTCGCAGCATGTCAGTTTTTGCATGGAACATGCTGCGGAATCCACTGCTTCTAAATGAAGGCGTGAATTCAGCACTAGATTGTAAGTTAAAAACCACATCAAAATCCGTACCAAATGGTCTTGATGCCAGAATTCCGCAGCAAATCCAACCCATGTGAACACGCCCTAATGATTCTACCATTTGGCATGCCAATCAGTAATAGGGAAATGATTAGAACCTATAGATCCATTGTAATGACTCATGCACTGTATATCTTTGGTTTCTCCTCCTACATCATCCCTATAACAACCTCTGAAATATTTTGCTTTGACATTTAGTTCTGAATATATTCTTTTGCAAATGTATATTTTTAATTGACCATCTCACATTTTCACGTTCATTATATTCGCCGCACATTACCATCTATTTATGGTGCGATTTTGAAATGATATATATTTATCTCTCTCATCATTCTTCACATCTTCTCGTAAGGGTTCATTCACATTTGAACCTCTGTTGCTGATTTGCGCTCTACAGCAGGATGATATAGCACTGCAAGCAGAGCTAGGCCCTCCTGTAAATTGCCGGACTGCTCACTGAAAATCAAACGGAACCCCATGATCGTCAATAGAGGGGCAATTGGGGGAGTCCGGTTCCGTAATAATATGGAGCCTTTTGGCCAGGGGGTGCTGTTTTTCTGCTCCCCTAATGGAGCAGTAAAATTAAATCCCTTAATGCTGTAGTTAACGAGCCCTTAGTCACATTTTCCATTTCAAGTATTAGAAAGATGGTGAAAAGAATATGACATATGCCGAGAAGTGAACAAACGTTAATGAGTAGTTAGCTGCAAGTAGTCACATAGCTGTCATTTCTAAATGTCTGAGAAAAGGTCATTGACGTAACACTCATTGATATAGACAGGATGAAGAGCAGCGGGGATTGAATAATCTTAACATCTGTGGCTGGTTATGAGCTATATGGCTGCAAAATGAGTTTCCTGCATAGTAAAGTTATACAGTTCTTCCCCTGAGGCCATTTTCATACTTCCGTAATGCAAGTTGTTCTCGAGAAATTCGAACACAAATTGCATCAGATGGCACATAGGCACCAAGCTGTGTGCTGTCCGATATATATGCATCCTGCACATTGCATGTGCTATTCTACTCCATGAAAATGGACAATAGGAAATGCAGAAATATTTTTCACATGGTCAGTATCACTGTGTGAACAGTCTTATAGGCTATTATGGAGCTGTGTGCTGACTGTGGAATACACGGATAGTAGATGGCCTAAACATATGGCCATGTGAGTGGACCCTTATAGTCAGTTTACATATGATAGAAGTTCCAACTGGACATGCCCTGTCTATTTTCCCTATTAGAGTATATGGATATTATATGGGGATTCCTATGTCCTCCAATGTGACATAGGCATCGCGCAGGGTGCTCAAGTCCATACACATACAAAGGCAGTTTGAACCACAGCGAGTGCTCCGAGGTTTCCTCCTCGGGCTGTCAGGCCCTGACTTCCTGGAGCTGCAGTCTTTTATGCTCCAGTAATGAGGTCAGGGCCTACCGCTGCGCTTCCAGGGAACTAGGGTGAAGCTGTGGACTGGAGCGCCACCCTGTCCAGACTAAAAGCCTGGGAGGTATACTCTATCCACAACTTCACCCTTTGCATGTATATATATATATATATATATATACATACATATATATATACACACATATATATATACACACACACAAGCTATGCCATGGATAGATAAGTGGTTTGAGCGGGATTATCGCTTTAAGGTGACTACAATTAGCAACATAGTCTGGATCCCAAAAAGACCTCAAAGTCAATTTTATAAAACTTCGAATATCCAAGGTTTTTATTACCCCTTTACTATGAGATGATTTCCAAAGCTAAACTAAGGCTAAAAGTTCCTGGTTTTCATAATCCCCACAGGAAGGACTCTGCTGCAGAGAATTCTTCTAGCCTCCATGTAGTCTCCATGTATTGGCTGCTACAGCTGGAATGGGCATAGGAAGAGCCAGGGATATGTAGATAAGGGTCGGCAGTAGGCGGTGTACCACATACAAAATTTTGGGCAAGCAGAGAGAACGGATACCTGGAGATAACAGAATGAGCAATTACACCAAACCAACCAGATGTAGCAAAAGTAACATTTAATATTATACGTTATCATAGCAAGAAGAGCTAAATTCTAATCTGAAACATGGATTCTTGGTAATACCGTGCCCAGAACGTGGAACAAATGGGTCAAGTGAAGCAATAACAGCCGTGTACAAAAGGCATAGCCTGATGGTTGCCCTTTCTGTGCTTGGGAGATGGAAATGATTTTAAAGTAGTGAATTCAGGTGTGTAATAGAAATGATAGGGTTACATTGTTAAGGTTACATGTGCCTTGTGGCTCCTTCCGCCCTATTGTATAGTATAAGATAATTCTCATGGATCCCAAAGGAAAAATGCAACTGCATACTAGATATAATACACAGCCAAAAGTATATACATCCTTTTAATTAGTGGGTTTGACTATTTTTATGTGCAACAGAGCAAATAATCAAGCAACGGGTCAATGGCCAAGCAGCAGTCTCCACTATCTCATAGAATGGCACCATTGAAGAACATAGATGTCACAGCATATCAGCCGCAACGAACCAGCAATTCTGGGCTGATGTTGTGGCGTCAGCTTGGCCAAACTGACTGCAGTGTTGGCGCATGTGCCCTGTCATTCGGTGCTGGGCGCCAACATGTTAACATCTTTCTGCCATGTGGTATTTGATTGGTTGGTAGGGAACTGATTTCCCCAGCCTGCCAATCAACCTTTATCTATATATATATATATATATAAAGACGAAAGCCCTCACTGACTCACTCACTGACTGACTGGCCAAAAGTTCTCCAACTTCCCGATGTCGTAGAAACATGAAATTTGGCACGAGCATAGATTATCTCCAAAATAGGAAAAGTAATTGGGTCCCAACTCGATTATTCAATTCTAGCACAAAAGAATTGGCGTCGAAATTTTACGTACATAATCTAAATCTGTCACTTCCCAATGCCATAGAAACTTAAAATTTGGCACAGGCATTGAATATGTCATAAATAGGAAAAGTTAATAGGTCCCAACTCGATTATTCAATACTATGCGCAAAAGAATTAGCGTCCAAATTTTACGTACGGAATCTAATTCTCTCACTTCCCGGTGTTATAGAAACTCGAAATTTGGCACGAGCATTGATTATGTCATAAATAGGAAAAGCTAATGGGTCCCAACTCGATTATTCAATTCTATGCGCAAAAGAATTAGCATCCAAATTTTACGTACGGAATCTAATTTTCTTACTTCCCGATGTCATAGAAACAGGAAATTTGGCCCGAGCATTAATTATGTCATAAATAGGAAAAGTTCATAGGTCCGAACTCGATTATTCAATTCTAGCGCAAAAGAATTGGCATCGAAATTTTACGTGCGGAATGTAATTTTTTCACTTTCCGGTGTCATAGAGACGGAAATTTGGCAGGAGCATTGATTATGTCATAAATAGGAAAAGCTAATGGGTCCCAACTCGATTATTCAATTCTAGCGCAAAAGAATTGCCGTCGAAATTTTACGTGTGGAATGTACTTTTCTCACTTTCCGGTGTCATAGAAACAGGAAATTTGGCACGAGCATTGATTATGTCATAAATAGGAAAAGCTAATGGGTCCCAACTCCATTATTCAATTCTAGCGCAAAAGGATTGGCGTCGAAATTTTACGTGTGGAATGTAATTTTCTCACTTTCCGGTGTCATAGAAACAGGAAATTTGGCACGAGCATTGATTATGTCATTAATAGGAAAAGCTAATGGGTCCCAACTCCATTATTTAATTCCATGTGCAAAAGAATTAGCGTCCAAATTTTACGTACATAATCTAAATCTCTCACTTCCCAATGTGATAGAAACATGAAATTTGGCACGGGCATTGATTATGTCATAAATAGGAAAAGTTAATAGGTCCCAACTCGATTATTCAATTCTATGCGCAAAAGAATTAGCGTCCAAATTTTATGTACGGAATCTAATTTTCTCACTTTCCGGTGTCATAAAAACATGAAATTTGGCACGAGCATTGATTATGTCATAAATAGGAAAAGTTCATAGGTCGCAACTCGATTATTCAATTTTAGCGCAAAAGAATTGGCGTCGAAATTTTACGTGCGGAATGTAATTTTTTCACCTTCCGGTGTCATAGAAACGTGAAATTTGGCACGAGCATTGATTATGTCATAAATAGGAAAAGTTCATAGGTCCCACCTCGATTATTCAATTCTATGTGCAAAAGAATTAGCGTCCAAATTTTACGTGCGGAATGTAATTTTCTCACTTTCCGGTGTCATAGAAACGTGAAATTTGGCATAAGCATTGAATATGTCATAAATAGGAAAAGCTAATGGGTCCGAACTCGATTATTCAATTTTATGCACAAAAGAATGAGCATCCAAATTTTACGTACGGAATGTAATTTTCTCACTTTCCAGTGTCATAGAAACGTGAAATTTGGCACGAGCATTGATTATGTCATAAATAGGAAAAGCTAATGGGTCCCAACTCCATAATTCAATTCTAAGCGCAAAGGAATTAGTGTCCAAATTTTATGTACGTAATCTAATTCTCTCACTTCCTGATGTCATTTTATATAAAGGAAACGTCGCATGGTTACCTCCCCGTGGTGTTTCCTGGGTAACGCAGAGAACTATGCAAAATGGTGAACATATTTTTTTCCTCAGTATCTCTAAAGTAAGCACGACTTCATAAGATTTTCCGTGTGAACACCAGATAAACACCAGTACCAAATTAACTCGGGCGAAGCCGGGTATATCAGCTAGTTGTAGTATAATAATTTTGGCCTCTCCTCTTACAGGGCGCCTGTTATATCTTTGAATAAGATGGAGTTCTAGTGTGGTCCACGTCTTCTGGTGCCATTTCACAGTCAGATAAGTCCCTGGTGTTCTAACCTTTTATTTGCTGTAACATCTGCTTCCTAATATTGTTGTGACTTTTGTTATTTACAATTCTCAATTGTCATCCCCTCTCTCCATCTAGGGACAGACTATGCAACGCCAGGTTCCAGACGTGGGTCACCCTCATCAGGGCGGCCACCCTGCTTTTACACAGAGTTTCCCGTGTTAGTACAATAGGGTGAAATTTTCTCTTTCCCCATTGTTTAGTTTTGTTATTAATAGTTTTGTTCTCTGAGTCTTCTAATAATGTATATATCCGTCTTTTCGGTCAACAATTACATCTGATCCTGATGAGGTATTTTTGCCACCCGACTCAGATATAACAATAGGTTGGAAATTTATTGGTGGAGCTTTGTCGAAGGGGTGGGGTTACACATATCCAGGTAAATTTATTATAATCTATGGAATTCTGTGTCTAGTTCTGGGCATCTTGATTTAAAAAAGACATAGACAAACTGGAGCAAGTTCAGAGAAGAGTTGCCAGGATGGTGAGCAGTCTGCAAATCATGTCCTATGTAGAATGGTTAAAGGATCTGGGAATGTTTAGCTTGCAAAAAAGGAGGCTGAGAGTAAACTTAATAGCTGTCTACAAATATCTGAAAGGCTGTCACACTGCAGAGGGATCAGCCCTATTCTCATTTGTACAAGGAAAGACTAGAAGCAATGGGATGAAACTGAAAGGGAGGAGACACAGATTAGATATTGGACAGTGAGGGGGGATCAATGAGCGGAACAGGTTACCACGGGAGGTGGTGAATTCTCCTTCAATGGAAGTGATCAAACAGAGGCTGGACAGACATCTGTCTGGGATGATTTAGTGATCCTGCACTGAGCAGGGGGTTGGACCTGATGACCCTGGAGGTCCCTTCCAACTCTACAAGTCTATGATTCTACTATGATTTATACCAGAATGCTACAGTAATACCTGTGTTCTGACTGCTATCGAATCCTCAATTATGAACTAATACTAACTAACTAACTAAACTAATAGCACGCAAATTGTTGTAATGTTCATGTTTTTATTGCGCAGAATGAGTAAACACCAACAGTGCGCAACTATCAGTGTTAGTTGCATCTCCAAAAACTAATTGGCAAAAGTTGTTTTAGTTAAAGAGATGAAATTATAAGTGTGGGTCTTCTGTATGCCAAAGTGGTGAACAAATTATTCATCAGACAGATTTAATTAAAGAGATCTTTTTGCCTTTATGGAACGTCTGTTGACTTTTGAAGTAGCAGTTCAATTATCTTCATGTCCCATGATGTTTTACATAGACATCGAATAGGGCTGTGTGACTTGATATCATCTGTCAGGAACTGTAGTTATATAGATCACTCTAACATGTGATCTAGGTCTTGGAGGGACATAAATGCAAGTCTAATGGCCAAATGTCATCCAAACCCACTATTTTTTGTGGGACCAGCCAACTATCTTATGTGTATAGGGATGTAAGATCCAGGTTCGAATATCGACCTACTGCAGGAAAGTCTGCTAGAACTAGTGTCACAAAGGCCCTGATGTAGGCCTTACCGTGTACCTTGTAGCATGGATGCATTGCTGGCTGGAATGATGACATCTCACCCAAACTTGCGTGTACAAATGACAGAAGTCTTTATGTGACCAGCAGTAAAACAGCCTCTTGTGGAGAACACATGGCTTCCCAAAGGGTTTTTCTTCAGACGTTGTAGACTGGGCTATGAATGCAAAGAAGTCTCTGTCATCAAGGAGCTGGAGTTGGTGATTGTCTTTATGGCACCTTGTTTTTCCACCGGGGCATACGCACTTCTTACAAATGTTCCTTCTCCGGTAGCTAAGAGGAACTCCTACTGGGTCCTCTCAGCTCTACTGCAGTGTTCTTACAGCATCCCTCTCTACTACTTGCTGACTCTGTCGTTCCACCAGACCTTTTATATATCCCACAGTGCGGATTTTCGCGGTGTCACGCTCTCATCAGCCCCTACTCTTTGCATCTACATCCCCACACATCCAGAATCTGGAGGCACAGTGACATTTAAAGTGAATGTTTCAAACACAGTATATTGCTGTAATATACCACCAACTTTTCAAAAACCTGAAACATTTTAACATCCTAACATAATACCAAAGTCCTACCAATGCCTTCATACAGGGGCCTCCTGACTGTCCCCTGACACATGATGTCACAAGAAAGAGGGATCAGGCAAATTCATTTTCAATGCCAGATCCTTTTGTTCTTCCCGGAGACAAGCCGCCGTCAGAAGTATCCGGCTATGGCTCTCATCACTGTCGTCATGGGAAATACATGAATTTTAGCTGAGCCAAGCTCCTGTATATGGTGGAGTAGGAGGAAATAGCTGTCAGCCGAGCAAGCATTCTGCCAACAGCTATTGAAGGTGTATAGGTGCCTTACCACCCAATAGTTTAGGACAAGCTCTGTTTGTTCTGAAGGAAAAGGTCACTACAGGTTTGGATGAACAGAGCTTGTTCTACTTTAAATGGCTGGAGCTCCGGTTCTATCAGAGCTACCAACATCCTTGTTGATAGAACTGTGCTACAGCAGTTTGAAGTGGGCTCAGAAATACTAATTTACAGCTGTCACATATCAGTCAGTGTGTGCAGAGAAGAGAGGGGACTGGATGGGGGACCAGCCGGGAGCAGAGAACCATCTGTGATTCTCCTATATATCTCCTTGTCCAAGGGGAAGGGTGACATGAATTTTCACCCATGTTATCACAAGAAAATGGAAAATAGACATTTTCTGGTCATCTTGCTTCCCCAAAACAAAAATAAAAAATGATTTAAAAGTTGCATATACCTTAGAATGGTACCAATACAAACTACAAATTGTCCCACAGTCAGTTGGCTCTGTCGACTGACAGCGCCAAATATATTGACGAGATATAAATTCAAAATCTACTATAAAAAAGAGACATCTTTGGGTGGATTTTTCCAATTTTAACGTAACTGTTAGGGGGTTAAGGCATATGAAAAGTACAAGGAAAAGTAAAGACTGTGCTTTGTGCAGCAGCATTTAAATCACAAGCCACATGCAAACTGTAGACCACTGCATGTAGTTGCACTGCCGCGCAGGGGAGTAAGTATAAGGCATGCTGAGGGTGCGATCGCACCTGGGCCCAAGAGCCCTAGGGGCCTATAAAGGCTTTCTTCCCCATATTGCAAACCAATACTATCAATGAAGCTTCATAGTTGAGGGCCCAATTCCAGATTTTGCATTAGGGCCTAGCAGCTTCAAGTTACGCCTCTAAGTGGCAGGTATGACTGGTCGACAATAGCCTTATATCATCTTCAGTAAATGGTTTGAAGGAGACTTATTGATAACAGATGAATACACAGGGTGATTGTCATCTGATGCATTCTGGTCTGTTTGCTGTACCCATTAACTTCCTGCCTGCGTATTATTGACAACCATACAAGGGTGACAGTGAAATCAAGGGCAGCAGTGACATCAGCCATCATGAATACAAAAGAAAAGTCACATGAAAACTAAAAATAGGATAGCGCCTCAGGAAATCATAAATACAAAACAGCATACAATTACAATATGCAAAAGGACTTACCTGGTGTGAACACCTGGACCCAGAGAAGTGGGGACCAGGTGTCACACCTGCAGTCCTGGTTGGCATAATCAAATCCTCATGCCAAACAGGGCATCCAAGGGGAAAGTTGGAGAGCCGCAGGGAGATCCAAAAAGGCTCCAAAGGAGTTTTGGTGCATAGAAAAGAACAAAGTATAAAAAAAACTCTGTGCTCATAAGAGAAAAAGAATAATTTGAACTTTGGAGATATAAAAGAAATGGCACTGAGGTGTCTTACTTCGGAGGAGGGGGGTATGGATCCAACACACAAAGCCCCCTCATAGTAGTAGTAACCAGTAATGTTAAGTTGAACGTCAGGTCTGCAATAGGTGTTTATTCATGGCATACAAACATAACTATGGCAATAGCAAAGCATTTCCATGTGGTAAAAAAAAGCACCTGTTTCAAGCCTAAATACATGGTATCATGCAGATACATTTATAGAGGACTAGCTGATATACCCAGCTTCACCGGAGTTAATTTGGTACTGGTGTTTATCTGGTGTTCACATGGAAAATCTTATGAAGTCATGGTTACTTTAGAGATACTGAGGAAAAACATATGTTCACCATTTTGCATGGTTCTTTGCGTTACTCTAGAAACACCTCGTGGAGGTAACCATGCAACGCTTCCTTTATATAAAATGACATCAGGAAGTGAGAGAATTAGATTACATATGTAAAATTTGGATGCTAATTCTTTTGCACTAGAATTGAATAATCAAGTTGGGACCTCTTTACTTTTCCTATTTTTGACATAATGAATGCTCGTGCCAAATTTTAAGTTTCTACGACATCGGGAAATGAGAGAATTAGATTCCGTACGTAAAATTTGGACGCTAATTCTTTTGTGCTTAGAATTGAATAATCGAGTTGGGACCCATTAACTTTTCCTATTTATGACAATCTATGCTTGTGCCAAATTTCAAGTTTCTATAACATCGGGAAGTGAGAGAATTAGATTCCGTATGTAAAATTTGGATGCTAATTCTTTTGCGCAAGAATTGAATAATCAAATTAGGACCATTAACTTTTCCTATTTGTGACATAATCAATGCTCGTGCCAAATTTCAAAATTCTATGACATCAGGAAGTGAGAGAATTAGATTCCGTATGTAAAATTTGGATGCTAATTCTTTTGCGCTTAGAATTGAATTATCGAGTTGGGACCTGTTAACTTTTCTTATTTATGACATAATCAATGCCCGTGCCAAATTTCAAGTTTCTATGACATCGGGAAGTGCGAGAATTAGATTCCATACGTAAAATTTGGACGCTAATTCTTTTGCGCTAGAATTGAATAATCAAGTTGGGACCCATTAGCTTTTCCTATTTTGGACATAATCTACGCTCGTACCAAATTTCATGTTTCTACGACATTGGGAAGTTGGAGAATTAGTGGCGAGTCAGTGAGTGAGTGAGTCAGTCAGTCAGTCAGTGAGGGCTTTTGTCTCTCTATATATAGATACAAATAATTACCCTTGTTTCCGGCATTCAGCCTCTGGGAGTGGGGCGGTCCCTCCTGCCGCCACTGGAATGCACAGCATGCGCTTCAAGGATAGCGGTTTCATGCATAAATTTTATATTAATTTAATATTATTTTAACAATTAAAAAGTAAATTTCCCCTTATTTTTTGAATAAATGTCCGCATTTTTTAAAATCATGCTAAACCACGTTACTGGTTACTACTACTAGGAGGGGGCTTTGTGTGTTGGATCCATATCTCCCTCCCCCAAAGTAAGTGACACCTCATTGTCATTTCTTCTATATCTACAAAGTTCTTGGAGAACAAACTATTCTTTTTCTCTTATGAGCGCAGAGTTTCTTTATACAAAGAAAATTATAGTTTCCCTTTAAGTAACAGAGTAATTGATTTTTTGCAACAGTGGAAAAGAAAACAATTTAAGGACTTATTCATTTAGTTTCATTTTGGAATGTTTTGTCTTGTTCTTCAAGGCTCTTGTGAAATTACTTTCAGTGGCAAAACTAAAGTAGAAATTGAACTTGAAAGATAAATGTTTCTCTTATCGTTAGTAAGTAGGTAGAACATTTTAACCCATCTTTAAGCCTGTAAGCATATGACATAGTTAGAATGTTCTAGGATCATAAAGTTCTAATAAAATACAATAAAAGTGCTGCAAAAATACATTTATTAGAGGAAGTGGAAGGTCAGTTCTCTGTATGATCTGATTACCATTTCTATTACTTTGTTCTTGGGAGGAAATCTACATTTCAAATATTGAGCTAAAACATTTGGTGAAATTATTGTATGAAGTAACCTTCCATTAAAAATGAGCACATCATCAGATACGAAAAGTACACTTGAGAAGTTAACCCTAAATAGCCTTCAAGAGTTTTGTATGTTTTAGGGTTTTTTCGCACTGGAGAAACATTCCTGCTGTTTTTGAGGCAGTTTTTGATGACTTCATTGAGCCACAGCCATGAGTGGATTCAAAAGGGATTGGAACTGTGAAGACAAGACTTATACTTTTGCTTCCTGATGAATCCTCTTCTGGTTTTGGCTCAATGAGGTCCAAGATGAGAAAGAAAATGAACAGTTGTTCAGGGTTCAAAAGGAACTTGTACAGATGCGAAATAGCGTGAGGGGTTTTCTTCTGGAGGCCAAGATGTGCACAGAAGAAGCCTGTCAAGCGGCAAATAGTAGATATGATGCACATTTGGAAAATGAAGTTTCCAGCTTGTATCTACTTGGAGAAGAGGCCAAGAAACAAAGGCTACTGGTAGAAGAGGAAACAGCGAGACTCTAGAGGGAAAGAGGATGCTCTCAAAGAAGCTGCTCAGTTGAAAACAGAAATTGAGATAGTCAGAAATGCAGCCAAAGATTAAGCTGATCATTATGTCTGGAAGCGCAAGCTGCGCAGTGTGAACGGGACTTTGAAAAAATGCAAATGAGAGCCCAAGAGTAAGAGATGACGCCTTGCAAGTTGGAAGGAGAGTCTACAGATTTGCGTAATGAAATTGCAGAGTTGAAAATGCAGTTAGCAAAGAAAAATAGTGAATTGGAGTCTCAGATAAGTGAATTGAAAGAAAACCTGGAAACGGAGTAAGCTGCTTGCAGCCAGACGGGAAAGAAAGGTCTTGGAAGATATACTGTACTTCAAGGAAGCCCAGGAAGCACTCCATGAGCAAGTGGTGACCCAGTTGAAAGAAAGCTTAGTTGAGAAAGCTAAGGTACAGGAATCCCAAAGCTGGGAGCTTAAATAAAATCATGCTCAAGTTATACAGGAACTGTCCAAACAGCTAGAGCAAACTAAACAAGCACTAGTAAGCGAGCATAGCAAGTTGAACAGTGAGGTAAAGGTAGTTCTGCAACACACGAGTGACTCTGACCACAAGCGAAACAGGGTAAAGACTCACATTCAAGAACTACAAGTAAAAATCACTGAAGGTGACAGAGTACAGGCAGAGCTGTCTGAGAAGATGAACAGACTGCAGGTGGAATTGGAAGCTCAGAGTGAAGAGTCGCAGAAATTGTTGCTAGAAAATGTTAGGCAAAAGCTTGACTTTAGTACCAGGTTAAAGAGAATGGAAGATGAAAGTGCAGCGTCCAAGGAGCAGACTCATAGCTGAGGAGACAGCAGGGTAGAGAAAGACCTTGTCATAGGGCTCTACCATTTCCTCCCACCAAGGGTAGCTTGGGACCTGACCACATTACTGCTTGGGGAGATCACAAGGATAGTAACCGGGGGTTACCTTAAGTCCAGTTGTCACTTGTGATGCCACCGTTCCTTTTCCAGGGCTGGATCTTGCAAATTAATAAAGTAGTCTAACACTAGAAGAGTATATTTTGGAACAAAACCAGGAACGGTCGATCTTATCCATTTACTTAAATGTTTGCATAAAGTCACTAACAATTGCAGAACAGTGTCTGAACAGTTGTAGAAATCACAGTTCACAAGTACGACATCTCGGCGGAGCTCACGGGGTAGTTGTGCAACCCACAGTCCAAGTTATCTGTAGGTTCCATTACTCCCAGTACTCACTTTCTCTCTCTCTCTCTCTCCACCGGCAACCACTCACATTTTCTCTTCGTTCCGCTATAAAGCAGCCTGTCTCTCTCAGCACTCAGCAGAAGTACCGAGGATTCCTGAGCACAAGGAAGTTGCTCGACCTCCTCCATGCTCCACACACAGACTGATCTGTCCGGTGTCTGTGTGGCTCACTCACGATCTGCCAGACTTCTCCACTTGACTCCCCCCTTGCATTCTTTGCAAATACATATATATAACCCTATCACATGACCACAAACGATACACACATAATGTTACATTTCCAAAATATGATGCTTGCAAACATCCAATAGATATACTTTGATGCACTCTACAAACAAGACATTGACACGGGACAGACATAGAACATTCTGGAGGGGCCCCACTAACTCTGGGCCACTACAAAAGAAGTGTGCATTTTGCGTGCAGAAAAAAGTGGGACCTGCTCTATCTTTCTGCATTTTGCACAGTAAAAGCTCCTATAGACGTCAATAGGAGGTACACAAATATGCAAAGGGAAGCATAAAACACTGCACAAAACGTGGCAAAAAGAACACATCAGGACCTCATTAGGCTTAATAGCTGTCACGGAACTGGGGTTCGGGTACTGGAAGTCCCTAAAAGCGGCCCACAACCCCTGTCCCTACCTACTTGCCCCCCTGGGCTAGGCCCCAGGGCGACAACTGGACGACGGTCCCTATACTCACTAGGGAAGCGGGGGCAGGGGGGCAGACTTACAAACAAATACCGAGACAAACAGACACAGAGGCAAGTCAGGAAGTCCGGGTTGGCAACAGGAGAATACGCAGTACCAGGGATCAGGCGAAGTCAAAGTTAGGTGCAAAGCAGAGGGTCACAACGGGAAATCAGATGAGAACAATGCAGGTGTAACCTGGAGACAAACATACACTGGCAATGCTGGAGAGAAACAGGCACGTTTAAATGCTGTCAGAACTCCCGCTCCAGCTGCTGATTGGGGCGGGCAGCCTGCCAGCAGCCAGACCCAGGCAAAAGGCAGTGAGTGCAGATCCCAGGCATCCAGCAGCAAGTGCAGATGCTGTTAGTCAAGATGTCATGGCAACGTGGACTGCATCGCCGTATCTCCAGCAACTGACCACCCAGGCGCCGCTCCCTGAACCCAGGAGCACGCGTCCGGAGCCAGTGTCCGGGACCCTGACGGCCCGGGGAGGTCACCAAGACCGGAGCTCCCCTGCGCCGCACCCGATCAGCTTGGGTGATAGGACCGGTGGTGCGGAGACGCCGAGAGCTGACGGTCCTAACAATAGCCTTTTACTCCACGGAAACGGTCTTGTGCCTGTAAGCAGGCCCTGCGTGCGCAAATAGTACAGTACTATGCTCAGACTCCCACTTAATTCAACCGCATCCAACCTCATTCATGTGCAAATATCTTGCACTGCGGTGAGATATTTTGCATATATGCTCATGTAAAGCCGCCCTTAGCACCAAATATGCACATACGCAAAATTGCATACGCCCATGTGAATGAGCCTTTATAAAGTGGCCGTTCAGTGTAAAGTTGATGATATATATTAGCTTATATATTTGTCATATCTCACCACCAGTTATCCACCTTTGTGAGACTTCAATTTCCGAAAATGTCCGTAATTCCACTGACTTGAAGTGATTACAGTATCCTAGTGATATTTTGCACTCAACAAGCCTTCGGTTCTTAGAGCCCAAGTGGGCAGTTTGACTCCTCCAATTCTTCAATTCACCTAGGCGCTGAGTGAGATGTGTCCCTCATGCCAGCTGGAAAATGTCAATTTTGCTGCTGCTTTTTTGCATGAGGCTCCGTGCTGGTGAGATGTATTTATCTACCTGCCCGAGGCAGCTTACCTCTCCGCTGCTCTGAAGCTTCTCCGCATATTGGATGCTACATGAAGATTTACTTGTCAGCAGAAAAATATGATAATGCACAAAACAGGTCACATCGTGTTTATTCATTGAGACGTTAATATTGTTATCCTGAAATACCCGTCAGTTCATTCTCTTTAAGCTCCTGGCCCCAATTTCAGTATCTTTAACAGGGGCCCCTACCTTCATTATCATGTTCCATTTATAATACTGGTGCTACAGATTTCAAAAGAGCAGGACAACACCGACTCCAAAGAATCACGTAGATGCAACTAAAGAAGGAACGGTCTCAAAGTCCCAGGCACGAAATTCTTCAATCAATAGAAAAGTGACAGCGTCCACAATGAATCGTCTGGTATTGTGCCCAAAATGCTTACAGAACAGTAAGACAGAAACATTGCTCTTCTTTAAGCATCTTGGGCAGATTAAAAGGCAATTCACTGTGGATACTGTCGCTTTTCTCTTGATTTATAATAGCGGTGTCTCAGGTATGATGGCTCAGGTGTGACTGCTAGCTCTGCAGCCCTTATAGCTATGCCCCTGCTTTATGGAGATTCATTGCAGTTTACATGTGTGGGCAGGGCCGGCCTTTGGAGGGGGTGCAACCATTTAATATGGACACACACAACTGTGAGTCAAATGGGTTTGGGACATTGAACTAGTAATATAAACACAAATCAGCAAAAAAGTGGCTGTCTGCCCACTTTGATGCCAGCTTTCAGTTACTTATTCAAATAAGCAAAAAGTGGTCATTTGCCTACTTTAATGCCAGTTTTCATGCAAAAAACGACTTTGGGCCAGGCTAGACTCAGTTGCACTTGAGGCCAGACATTACCTTCTGTGTGTTGCCAGAGTTAGATTGGTGGCCCAAACCCATTTAACTCTTCAAAATCACCAGTTACTTATTCAAATCAGCCAAAAGTGGTCATCTACCCACTTTGATGCCAGCTTTCATGCCCAGAATTACGTTGGGCCAAGTTGAACTCAACTGTATTTGATGCAGAGCATCACCCTCTGGGTGTTGGCAGTGTTAGTTATTCAAATCATGCCCTAAGGGTGGGTCGCTATTCATGGGCTAGTGTTTTCTGCTTGCCCCTCATGCTGACATTGCCAGCCAGCCACTGGCTCAGCTAGTACAGCTCTCAATTTCTAAATGAGTTAATTTTTTGAAATTTAATGGGAAAATGACTCCCTGTCACCTTCTGATAGGTGTTCTATGTGCTATTGTGAATAAAATATGGTTAGATGAGATTTTCAGATTATTGTTATGATTCTTTGCCGCCCACTTTTTGAAAAAGCGCTGAGGCCGGTGCAGAAGAAAAGTCGCAAAAGTTTACTTTTGTACATCAATATTTGGGCATACAGTCCTTGGTAAATGTTCCCCCAAGTTCCTAACATAAATACAGCAAAAAGCAGCCTCGGTACATAGATACAATACCAGAACCAAGCTCATGACATAGATACAGCACCAGGCCTAAGCAATTGTGTTGTGGAGATGCCTTGGAACATCGGAAGGGAGGAGACAGAACCAGAAGAAGAATACGATTCATGTTGCTTGACGAGACGCTGCTGCAGAGAAGAAGCAGATAATCTAACATCAAAGATCTTTAGGAGGTTATCACCCTAGCCTGCATCTAACTGTTGTACGCCCTACAAGCTGGTAACCAGTGGTCTCATAGATTGCACACAGCTAAGGCATGCCATGCCTGCATCTGCTACTTCTGAGCTTTTCTTTATTTGAATAATCCCATCCTACAAATATCACATATTGTATGTTTTATGCAACCTTAAAAGCTTTGTTAACCCCTTAACGACCAGCCCATAGTGTTTTTACGTCCTCCCGAAGTGGGCTCTATTCTCTGAGGACGTAAAAACATGCTTCCTGCAGAGAATAGTGCCCCTCGGGCTGTGGACGTGACAGCTCCATGCTGTCGGTGTCCGCAGGTAGCTGACAGCATGGAGCTGTCATCCCGGGCTGTTCGGAGCCCCCCCCGGCATTGCGATCGGCGCTATGCAATGGATAGCGCCGATCGCAAAAAAAGTAAATAAAAGTACATAAAAGTTAAAGATTCAGCTGCTCTGATGGATCGGATCCATCGGAGCAGCTGAAATTACTCACCCGGGTCTGGCACGCTGCTCCCCGCTCTCCTGCCGCTGCGGGGCCCGAAGCCGGTCTTCTGCGCATGCGCGCCAGGCGGCATTACGTCAGCCGCATGCGCAGAAGGCCCGGCGGCGCGGGAGATTTAAAATCTCCTGGCTCCCGGGTCCTGTAGGTAGCCGGGAGGCAGGAGATGTCAGCGGGGACTGCGGTGAGCGGTCCCCGGTACCGCGATCGCCGTTATCCAATGGTTAGCGGCGATCGCGAAAAAGTTAAAAAAAAGTTTTAAAAAAGTCAGTTTCACCTCCCCTCATGGATCGGATCCATGAGGGGAGGTGAAAATACTCACCCCCAGTCCTCAGCGGTGTCCCGATGTCCCGGGACCCGAATCCCCGTCTGCGCATGCGCGCCCGATGATTGACATCGGGCGCGTGAACAGACGGGCTCGAGCCCCGGGAAATTTAAAATCCCTCTGCTTCTGGCTGCCATGTGTAGCTGGGAGCAGAGAGATTATACCGGGGACATGATCACTGTCATCCAATGGATGACAGTGATCATGTAAAGTGAGAAAAAAGTGTAAAAAAGTTAAAAAAAAATAAAGTAAAAAAAAGTTTTTAAAAGTTTAAAAAGCGTACGTTTCATCTCCCCTCATGGATCATATCCGTGAGGGAGGATGAAAGTACGTACCTAAGGCCCCCAGATTTATCCGCGGACCTTACCACAGCTTCTGCACACGCGCCCGTCGCCAAAATGGCGGGCGCATGCGCAAAAGCTGTGGATTGCCAGGATAATTTAAATTCTCCCTGCTCCTGGCTACAAAACGTAGCCAAGAGCATGGAGATTTAATGGGGGTCCGCGGTGAGCGGTTCCTGGTCACGTGTTCGCCATTATCCAATAATAGCGATCACGTAAAAGTTAAAAAAAAAATTTGAAGTTTCATCTCCCCTCACCGATGCGATCGGTGAGAGGAGATGAATCTTTTTACCGGAGGCCTCCGTATTTGAATCCCGACGCGATCTTCCTCCGTGGACCTTCCAGGATTCTGCACATGCGATTGCCGGCAAAAAGCCGGACACATGCGCAGGAGTCAGGGAGCCCAGGAAATTTAAAATCTCCTTGCTCCCAGCGACCAACGGTCACAGAGAGCCTGGAGCAGTGACCAGGGGCCTCGTTGAGCGGTCCCCGGTCACGTGATAAAAAGGTAGCGATCTACCTTAGGCCGGTCTCACATGACCGGATAGGAATGACGGATTCCACATGCGTCTGATCCGCGGTAATACGCAGATCAATCGCATTGGATTACACAATTCCGCTCACATTAGCGGGTTGGAATTGTGTAATCCACTCGCAGAAAAGAGAACGCAGCAGGTTCTATTTTACTGCGGATATCGGCAACATAGAGCCCATTGTGCTCCATGGTCGCGGATATACCCGCAGCCCATACGCAACTACATTGTATACGGGCTGCAGGTACCCGCGTCATCGCTAAGCGATGGTGCGGGAAATACAAACAAAGGTGTACTGTGCATGACCGCCAGTGTGAGTAGGCAGTTATGCGCAGTACATTACGCAGCCGTACGCAGGGTCACAGCCGGGCTCACAGATGGGATCCGCTGTGGGCCTCCGCAAGCGGATTCCGCCTGCACCCGCGTGAGCCCGGCGTTATTCAGACCGCTACCTGTGATACGTATTTTACAAGAAGCCCCGGGAACGCTTGCTTTCCTGCAGTTCCAGGAGCACCTTGTTGAGCGCCTTCTGTGTGAGACCGCCGCACCTCATCAAGCTTACGGAGACTCACGGAACGCCACTTTTTACACCCCATACCCGCCACTGAGGTCATGAAATACCCCCAAAAAGCATGAGAGGAGGGGGGGGGGAATACCCGGTTTTATTGCCCCATGGGCCCATTCAACCAGCCTCCGTAATTACCCCTGTCTTCGGAAATACTACACAGTTCACATTTTTACTTTTATCTAAGATTTGCGAACGCCAAAAAGGGCGCGGAGGGGGAGGGGGGGGATTTTTAGGGAGTCAATCTTTATTCTGTACAAATAAGCAATGGGGCCTGGAATTTATTCAGTTGTGCCCTAAAATCCAACAGGTGTTCCGTCCTTTATAGGCCTTGCCATGTGTCCTGTAAGTAGATTAGGGCCACAATGGGTATGTTTCTGAACTCGGGACAAACGGGGGTATCCATTTTGGGGTGAACGTCTTCATTCCTATGTGCACTGTACAAAAAAACTGTTTTTAAATTGAAAAAATTGCCAAAAAAATTGAAAATCGTAACTTTTTCCTTCTGCTTTGCTTAGATTCATTCAAATACTGTGGGGTCAAAATACGCAGTACACCCCTAGATGAATTCGTTAAGGGGTCTAGTTTTCAAAATGGGGTCATTTGAGGGGGTTCTTTATAGTTTTGGCCGCTCAATGGCTCTATAAGTGGGCAATGGGGCCTGGAATTTATTCAGCTGTACCCTGAAATCCAACGGGTATTCCTTTCATTGTAGGCCTAGCCATGGGTCCTGTAAGTCTATTAGGGCCACAATGGGTATGTTTCTGAACACGGGACAAACAGGGGTATCCATTTTGGGGTGAAAGCCTTCATTTATATGTGTGCTGTACAAAAAAAACTGTTTTTAAATTGACACAATAGCCCAAAAAATGAAAATCCTATTTTTTTCCTTTTGCTTTGCTTAAATTTATTCAAAAACTGTGGGGGCAAAATATGCAGTACATCCCTAGATAAATTCGTTAAGGGGTCTAGTTTTCAAAATGGGGTCATTTGTGGGGGTTCTATATGGTTTTGGGCGCTCAAGAACTCTACAAGTGGGCAATGGGGCCTAAAAGGACTTCAAGCAAAATCTATGTTCCGAAAGCCACCGATTACTCCTTTTATTTTGGGCCCCGTTGTGCATGCGGACATAAGATTAGGGCCACAATGGGTATATTTCTGAAAACAGCACAAACAGGGGTATCCATTTTGGGGTGTAAGTCTTCCTTCATATGTGTGCTGTACAAAAAAAGCTGTTTTTAAAATGACAGAATTGCCAAAAAAACAAAAATCCAAATTTTTTCCTTTTGCTTTGCTTGAATTTATTCAAAAACTGTGGGGTCAAAATGCGCAGTACACCCCTAGATAAATTCGTTAAGGAGTCTAGTTTTCAAAATGGGGTCATTTGTGGGGGTTCTCTATGGTTTTGGGCGCTCAAGAACTCTACAAGTGGGCAATGGGGCCTAAAAGGACTTCAAGCAAAATTTGTGTTCCGAAAGCCACCGGTCGCTCCTTTCATTTTGGGCTCCGTTGTGTATCCAGACATAAGATTAGGGCCACAATGGGTATGTCTCTGAACACGGGACAAACAGGGGTATCCATTTTTGGGTGCAAGTCTTCCTTCATATGTGTGCTGTACAAAAAAAGCTGTTTTTAAAATGACAGAATTGCCGAAAAAACGAAAATCACAATTTTTTCCTTTTGCTTGGTTTGAATTCATTCAAAAACTGTGGGGTCAAAATATGCAGTACACCCCTAGATAAATTCCTTAAAGGGGCTAGTTTTCAAAATGGGGTCATTTGTGGGGGTTTTCTATGGTTTTGGGCGCTCAAGAACTCTACATGTGTGCTATGGGGCCTAAAAGGACTTCAAGCAAAATTTCTGTTTTGAAAGACACTGACTACTCCTTTCATTTTGGGCCCCGTTGTGGACTCAGATATAACAATAGGGCCACAATGGGTATATTTCTGAACACGGCAGAAATAGGGGTATCCATTTTGGGGTGTAAATCCTGATTTTCATGTAAACTATAGGAAAAAAATATGTCTTTAAAATGACAGATTTGCAAAAATATGAAATTTTACTTTTTCTCCTCTAAATTGAATTAATTCCTGAAAAAAAACTGTGGGGTCAAAATACTCATGACACCCCTCAGTGAATACATTAAGGGGTGTAGTTTTTAAAATGAGGTCATTTGGGGGGGTATCTATTATTCTGACACTCATGAGCCTTTCCAATCTCGGCTTGGTATAGGAAAACAAAGTGTTCCTCAAAATGCTAAAAAGTAATGTTAAATTTGTACGTCTCCTAAATAGTTAAAAAAAACGAAAGTTTTTCCAATGTGCGCCCAAAATAAAGTAAACGGGTGGAAATATAAATCTTAGCAAAAATTTCTATATTATGTTTGCACATATTTAAGATATTGCAGTTGGAAATGTGAAAAAATGACGATTTTTTCAAAATTTTTCCAATTTTGGCGCTTTTAATAAATAAACACAATTTCTATCGGTCTATTTTTTCCGCCTAAATGAAGCACAACATGTGGCGAAAAAACAATGTCAGAATCGCTTGGATATGCAAAACCTTTCTGGTGTTTTTCCATGTTAAAGTGACACATGTCAGATTTGCAAAATTTGGCCTGGTCATTAAGGCGCAAACAGGCTTGGTCACTAAGGGGTTAAGATTATAGAGTTTACAGTAGTGTTTATGTGTGTGCTAATACCTGCCGCTAGGGCAATTGCATTGAGTGTTTAGGAAGCGCTGTATCTCTATTAACGTGTTCAAGCGTGACTGTGTATAATTAGATCTTGACTTACTAATTGTGTGTTTCCACGTACTGTATAATGAAGTATGCATGAAAAAGTGACAAATATGTCCTGATTCATATGTATGGAAAAGTGACCTTTCAGTTCATTATAAGGTAATTGACAATTTGCCCTTTCCAATAATAATGTTAGAACTCCAGATTTCAGCGCATTGTAGTCTTTGGCCTGGTTTTTCTCATGCACACTTTTTGTCAAAAAAACCCCCAAGCTCCTAGAAGAAGTTGTATTTTGCTGCAGTTACATTTCAGCCAGATGCAAATTATTAGAGTTGTGGGGTGATTAGATGAACGGTCTTGCCATATGAGGCCTTAAAAGTGGTTCCACCCTTGGCCTATAAAAGTCTCTGAGGCTTCTTGTATGTAGTGACCTCTTCTTCGGCTTGTGTAGAGCTTGTTGACCACTAGGCGCCTCTACAAAGCAATTGAAAATATTTTGCCCAGTTAACAGAGTTTGAGCGGACGCTTTATTGGGATGCAAGAAGCTGGATGGTCATATCAACTAATTGCCGGCAACCTAGGCTATTCTGAGTGTTAGGAGGTGTTAGGACCAGCGGATGTGAGAAGACACACAAGGTGACCATGCTCAGGACGTCCTTGACAGACTACCAGTAGAGTGGATCGTCTGATCGTCCACCAAGCACGAGCAGCTCCAACAGTTACCAGAAACAGGTTGCACCATTGTTACAGGCTTGTGTATCTCAGAATCATTTCCAAGCACTTGGCTGAGGACATTTGGTCTTACTGCACCCATTATGTGTACGGCCTTTGACATCCACTTTTATACCGGAAAGTCCTGGATAAAATAGCAGAGCATGCTAGACTATTTTATTAAGGAAAATGGCAGACAACATAACGGAAGCCACCGAGTTCAGTTTAGCGACATTTGGTTCATCATAGAATGGGTCTAATTGGGCAGGGAGTCCATTTTCTTACTTTCATAATGGAGCACGAAAGCAGAAACACGAATGGAGTCCTTAATGCTGTGGTGAATGCAGAATAAGAAACTCAATGTGAGCTGAAGAATTAATCTGGGAGACTGTGATAGACTCTGGCACCGGACTCGGAGCATTGCATCACAGTCACCATACCAGTCATTAAATCACAGGACCTTCTGGATGTTTTAAATATTAGCGAGAAGGGAGCCATATTTCACCCTGAATCGGAGCGATGCTTGTCCTACGCAACCGGACATTTCTCTCTCCTCTGCAGATCTATAGCTAAAGTCACAACACCCGAGCGAACTTGTTGGCAACGATTATTATAACAAAATAAGAGTAGAAGCAGCAGAAGAGCCGTATGGAGTGTTTTTCCAATGAATATAATTTCTCATGTTCCCTTTCATAACCTCAAAAGGGCGTGTGACCGATAAATTTGAGAAAAGCAATTTAGATCTCAGATAATGTAGGAAACACAGAGATATAAATGACTGTGATTTCCTTTTTCCACTCAGGGATGGTAGCAATTGGGAAGATATTCTAACATTTGTCGAGACTGATCAGGCCATTACTGACAGACACAGTGTAGATGCATTTGGGAGAGATAACCCGAGGACTACTTAAAAAAGAGATTGCAATGCAAGTAATAAAAAACAGCATAGCGAGTGTGTTTGAGTGTGTGAGTGCGTGTGTGCGTCTCCCTTTTATCACATATGCCTATGTCAGGTCTGTGTGGGTGTATTTTGAGCCCTGTCTGTCTGTGTGGTTGAATATTTATAGCTGTGTAGGAGTCTGTCCTTCTGCCATAGCACTCATGTGTGACTAGGTATAATTAGATTTTTGCTTATTACTTTGTGTTTCTCCAGTTGTATAAGGGAAGGCAATCTGGACCACGCTTTAAGTAAAGTGAAAATGAAAATATACTAAAAAATATACCCAAAAATATAATCAGTTGAACATGGCAAACAAAGACTCACTGATTGAAATGGCTAATTAGTCTTAACGAGTTCCAGATGAGTTCCTTTTCTTGCACAATTACACTGCTTTTCGCACATCTCCATGCGTATTGCGTGTACATTTGCGCACACCCATTGACTTTAATGGGAACCTGATGCAGAAAAATAGAACCAAAATACGTACCCAAAATATGGAAATGTCAGCAAATCCATTAAAATTAATGGGTTCTATTCTCAGGGCATTGCATGTGCAAATTTTGCGTGCACACATACAGCCGTGTGAAGCCGGCCATAGTGAAAATAATAGCCATTATAGCTGTTCAATTTCAGCGGCTGACCCATTCATCATACTGGTACTGTTGCCATGCGGCAGCTGCCGGGGCCTCGGGTGATTGGTCGGCACGCTGCGTGCGCTCGTGGGTCCGGGTGGCGATGTGCGCACGCGCGTGTGTGTGCAGCTCTACGCACGAGTCCCTGGTTATGGGATTCTGCTGGGAGGTAGTCGCCTCCCCCTCTCCGCCCCTGGGTGGAGGCTTCTGTTTTTAAGGCTGGCAGTGAGGTCCATTCACTGCCAGTTATTGGTTTCTGTCAGCGTGCTAGCATCCTGCCTCTGACAGTCTCCTGTTTGTCAGCTTTTGCTATATCTGCCAGGTTATCCTATCTGCCTCGGTCTGCTTGCATTTTCTGTTGGTTTATTCGTCTGCCCTTCCTGTCGGTATTCTACTCGGTCCCTCCTCGGTCCCTAGCGAGAATAGGGACCGCTGCCCAGTTGCCTGCCTGGGGTTAGCCAGGAGTGAAGGCAAGTAGGCAGGGACAGGGGTTGCGGGTAAGTTCTAGAGCAACCCGGGCTGGCGTATCATTGGGTAGGATACCATAACAGGTGCTTGCCGAAATCTGTTTAGGTGAATGGAACTGATTTTCAGGAATGGAAAGAGCACCGCATGCATATAGGCGGCCGAACGGAAACCGAATGGACAACATTATAGTCAATGGGGTCCGGTTGTTGCCGTTGGGTTCCGTCATAAGACTGATCTGTACCGTCAGTGGTTTTGCGTTGCCTGCTCTAATAACAGAGCAGCAAAACAGGAAAAACACTGATGTGAACTAAGTCTTAGGGCTGATTACATATAGTAAAAGACATGGTTCCAAGCATAGTGCCTATAAAACATAGTGCCAAACATAAAAGAGCCCATAAAACTGTACCAACTATAGTGCCCACAAAACATAAACGTGGTACCATGCATCATACCTACTGTTGTGCCCATAAGATGATAGCATAGTGCCCCCAGAATAGTAGCACTTCTCTTCCTCCTTGTGTAGAAAGAACCTGCTATGCTGAAAGAACGATACATTGGCCAGACACCACAGGGCATATATATTGTTCTCCAAATGCTGACCAGGATGTGAGAATCTGCTGGGACACTTCAGCTGGTGAAAAAAATTCCATTCAAGGGTATATTCACATGGGCGCTTTTTTTTCAGCCCCGGTACCAATTTTTTTTTTGCGCTCCTTTCACTTGATTTTTAGGTGCTTCAGTGATTTTTCTGTGCAATTTTCATTTGTTTTGCATCTGATTTTTACTTGTGCTTGTGCACACTTCTTGGTTCTGCACACTTCTTGGTTCTGCACACTTTTTTTTTAAAGGTTGCTATGTTTACATGTAATAAGAAACGGATCGCATTTGTATCAAATGAGTGCAATGATTTTTTTAAATTACTTAAATGGGAGATTCTCATCCAAAAATTGCTACAAAATAAAACATGCTGGGATTTTTGTTCTTTTGCTCGCAGGGTTTACATTTTTTCAAAATCACATTAGAAAATGAAAAGAAAAATTTATTTTAAAAAAATTAAAACTCTTCAAAGTAATATGCTTTATTTACGTCTGATTTCAGTCCAATTTTTACAGGCAGAAAATCGGGCAGAAAAATCGTTCTTGTGAATATACCCTTAATCTGGACACCGTGGGCACTGGGCGACACTCCACTTTAATCAAAGGGGAGAACTTGCTTTCCTTCCCTCATCTTTGGAAGTTTACCATTCTAGCTAAAACAATGTGATTCCCAGTAAGTACAAATTCCGGTCTTAAAGTTCTATTCAGCCGTTTCCAAATTATATCAGCTTCTGGAAAAGCTGAGATACAACATTTTATGCCCATTAGGCTTGCCCAACTTGGCAGTAGATAGGGGCCAAAATTAAAATCGTCAAATGTTTGGGGCCACAGACAGATTTTTAGCGACTCACTCTGTAAGTAAGCTGCTAACAATCTACCTATTCTATAGATACTTATTATATAGGTATAAGTAGTAAGTATACAAGTAAGTAGCTTACTACAGCAGTAAGGGCAGACCTCCAGCACAACTTTTATCATTGGGCAGCATTTATTTCAAGTAGTAAGCTGCTTCTACTTACTATTATAACTTTATGGTATCTTTACTACAGTATCTATATAGGAAGTATAAGTAGCTTATAGTATAGTATTTAGAGTATGAAGATAAGCTTACTATAAGATTCTGCACACCGCTGCTTCTGGGGCCTTCTCTGAACATGATAGTCACATAATCTTCCCTGTGGATGGTCACATGACTGCCTTCACTGAAGGTCCTTTACTACAAACTGCCTTCACAGTCATGTCACTAGTGGCGGGGCTACTACTGCTGCATTAAATTTTACCACTAGCTGCTGGTTAAGCCTAGGGCACCAGTAGCAGCAGCGCTGCTGCTAGCGTGACATGATTATAGTTATGTCGCAGTCTGCGGGTTGCAAGGAATCCTCTGCCAGGCCGCATATTGTGCAGGCCTGCCTTAGAAAGTCCCACCGCTTTCATACAAATAAGGAAGATGGAACAATACCTCTGCAGCGCCACCTATTGGATGGCAGCCTTCCTGCAAACCAACATCTGACCCTTTATACAGGTCTTTATAACAAAGATTGGGAATTGAAAACCCAGAGGTATTATTCCATCCTCCTTATTTACATATATTCCCCAGAGGAGCATACATGGCCTTATAAGTCTCCTCACTCACCTTCTAGGTGCTCTCCCCAAGGACAGATGATACCCCTCCTGACCCACATCTATAGGCCCCACTAGTCAAGCCAGAATCCTATTGGACACTGATGAGGGGCAAAAACGCAGAAAACAGCCGTCTGTGTATGGATTCTGGCTTGGTTTTTAATTCCCAATCATTGTTATAAAGACCTGTATAAGGCCTAATGCACGTGGCGGAAATCCACGGCATTTCACTGCAGCTATTAGGTTCTATTGAACCTAATAGCACAATGTACATGCTGCGAAATTCCACCGTGGAATTCCACAGCATGAAATTACACACAGCATGTCCTATTTGCTGCGGGTATACGCACGGGCGGCTTCCATTGCAGTCAATGGAAGCCGCCCGTCACACTAAACTTCCGCTGTAGCACAGTGGAAGTATAGCGTGAATACGCACCGCGCCCACCACCGACCGCGTCATATGATGCTGCCGGCGGGTCATGTGACACCGCCGGTGCGTCATATGATACTGCCGGTGTGTCATGCGCTGCACTGCGCACGCGCGTCGGAGTGTCATGCGGGACTTCGGGCAGTGGATTTGGAGGTAAGTATGGGGTCTTTGGGGGGGAAGGGGGCCCCGTGACAGACCCTGCTGCTGTATTCTGCTTGTGGAGCCTGTCACGGCCCTGTGCATAAGGCCTAAGGGGTTGGACACTGATGTGCAGTAATGTGGCTATCCAATAGGTGGTGCTGCAGAGGTATTGTTCCATCTTTCTTATTCGCACATATTTCCCAGAGGAGCATGGATGGCCTTATAAGTCTCCTCCCTTACCTTCTAGGTGCTCTCTGGAAAGATGATACCCCTCCTGACGCCTGCAGTATCAGTTGTCACCCCCTGCCTATCCAGAAACTAAAACGCTTTTTTTCTTTTAATGTGCAGTGAAATGTTCTCGAATGATTTATATATAGTAAGTAGATTTGGCTTTTTCCACTTCCTTTAATAAATTTGTATAATTATTGCTTGCCTTGTAGAGATTTCCATGTCATCCTGTGAACAAGGTGCAATGTCAAGCGCCAAGGGCGAATCAGCCTTATGTAGCAGCATGAATATCCTTATGAAGCTCTCCTACTTACAGTCTAATCCTTGCAATCCCCAAATATGAAGAGGTTGCGCAATATTGCAGCTCGGTCCCCCGCCTCGGCTTTCCCGATAGAACTATTTTATTTCCTCACTTACTCTCACCTAGAGACTCATGACTAATTGAGTCACTTTCAACCATTTCTCTTAATTAATCCAAAAGGAATTCAACCCAAGGAATATAGATATTTCTAATGAAACATTCCGCAGTATCAACTTGCAATATCCCCCCCACTGTATCCCCCTTAAGGTAAAGGACCGTGTTTGTATTACCTTGAAAGACTGCTTTATTGTTGCTTTGCCCATAATATATGTGTGTTTGTTATGCCGCACTTTGAGGTTTGATGCGTTGCCTCCTTTGTGTACCTTGAAGTCTTCAGTTACATGCATGGACTGGCGGGCTGTAGCACACGGTGGCACTTACATGTCCTGTTTTAAGGAGCTAATTCTGCCCCTTTGAGACATTCACAGTGCCAGTCACATCTCTCTCCTTCTTTCGTCAGTATGTTGTATGTGTGAGGGTACATTGTTTGTTACATTATTGTAATTTAATATGCTTGCTATACTATTTTTGGTGACTACATGCCACTGCAATTGTCGAGTCTATTCCTGGGGGAAAGTTCCAGTCTGAACAGGAAGTGGTTGGGCAATGTGTTCCTGAGAGACACCGGCGTGATGCCCCTCTGCCTGGTGGCTATGACATAGCGGCATAGTCACAGCAATCAGCTGTTCCTGGTTCTGCAGAACATCTCAACTCATTTGGATGCTTTGACATCTCCTGCTGCATCTGCACCGGTGCCACCACCAGTCCAGCTACCTAGTTTAGCCTTACGTAAAATCATTTGGCAACTCAGATGCCCACATCATCAACAGTAAGCTTCAGCTCAGAACAGCCAAGCATATTGTGCCTTTCAATGTGAAGAACGCAAAGTCAGTTGCTTGCGATTCTTTCTTTGAAGAAGAAACCATGAGCGTTGCTTACAAATTCCTATTCTTTGTCTTAGCATGGAATGCAATGTCAATGATACATATACATGGAGAATTTATGACTAACATATATGGGAAGAATGTAATAATGAACAAAGGATTTCCAAGTTGCTTACTCCTTACTTATATACTTGGGTCAATGGCGTACGTACCATAGAAGACATCTATGCAGCTGCTATGGGACCCATCGGAAGAAAAAGTCCAGCACAAACTTGCCTATCCCCCTTTCCTATAGACTTTGTGAATGTACACAGGGTTGCCCATGTCATTGAAGCTTTCGCCTCTCCTGTCATGGAATGTTGAAGTACGATGACATGAAGCATCACAATCCGTCACCAGGGGTGCCATTCTGGATTTTTCTATAGGCCCCTTATTCTCTATGGATGCCACTGACTTGAGTTGAAATAGGCACAAAGGTAAAACTCAACTATTGTGAGATAGATGCCAATTTATCTTAATCTTGTTCCTTTGAAGGAGAAACCATGAGCGCTGCTTACAAATTCCTACTCTTTCTTCTTACCATGGAATGCAATGTCAAAGATGCAAATACATGGAGAATTTATGACTAACATATATGGGAAGAATGTAATAAAGAACTAAAGATTTCTAAGTTGCTTACTCCTTACTTATATACTTGGCTCAATGGCGTATGTACCATAGAAGCTATCTATGCAGCTGCTATGGGACCTATTGGAAGAAAACGTCCAGCACAAACTAGCCTATCCCCCTTTCCTATAGACTTTGTGAATGTACACAGGGTTGCCAATGTCATGGAAGCTTTGGTCTCTCCTGTCATGGAATGTTGAAGTACAATGACATGAAGCATTACAATCCATCACCAGGAGTGCGATTCTGTTTTTTTCTATGGATGCCACTGACTTGAGTTGTAATAGGCATAAAGGTAAAACTCCACTATTGTGAGATCAATGCCAATTTATCTTAATGAAAGACGAAATGTTCTTTTTGACAGCAGGAATAAAATCCCGAATCAATTACTCCCATCAAAGCAATCTAATACATAAACAATGTGTTTGCAAACAGAACATGGATAAAGCTGTGCTACATAGTGCATGCATAATATATGACATACAGTACAGCATGTAAACGTTCTGATCACTAAATAACAAGATGCATGTGATGGCAGTGGCCCACAACAACAAGACACGAGCCTCAGTGATGATCGAGCCAGAAGAATCTTTTCCCCTGATCAGTTGGTTGACCCTATATACACCTATATACATGGTGGTAACTGTCATTTTCCACAAAGCCATTGATATAAATGCTAAATGTTACTGGATTAATGTGTGAAGGTTGCAGCTCTAACTCCACTCCAAACCAGAAAATTTGGGTAGACAAGTATTAACTCTACTATTCCAGCAATTATATTCACATAGTAACATAGTATGTTAGGCTAAAAAAAAGAGATATGTCCATCCAGTTCAGCCTATCCCCCCACCCCCCTCCCATGTTGAAGGCAAAAGAAAAACTAAGCAATCAAGTAGAAGCCCATTTTCCTCATTTAAGCTATAAAATTCCTTCCCGACTCAAAGCCTGGCAATCAGAATAATCCCCGAACCCCTGACCCTTCTGAAGTAATTATTGATTATAACATGTAATATTGTAATGCTCAAATAAGGCATCCAGACCCCTCTGGTACTCTTTTATTGAGTCCACCATCACCATGTCTTCAGGCAGAGAGTTACATAGTCTCACTATTCATATGTCAAAGTTGCCCAGGAAGAGCTAAGACGAGGGCAGTTGTCCTCATAATGGATACTTAGTGGTCTAATTAACAAAAGCACACTTTAGTGGAATTGGTAAAGATTCTAAGTCAACGTTCACATTTACATGAGGCATATAGATGGCCCTATCAACACTGAAGTCAGGGATTGGCTGCAGAGGTCATGTGAGTGATGACTGCTGTTGGAGCTTCCAGGACAGGAGCAGCGGGGACTGGAATGGCTGTGCTGGACCAGTAGGACATCTAGCTGGTAACCATTGCATAGTTTGCTATTTTGTCCCATTCCCTGCCTTGAGCACTTTTTCGAAATGCTCAAAAAAACTCTTTATTATATATAGGGGCAGCCAGGCAACCCAACATACCTGCACCAGGAGATTTTGTAGGAAAGAATTGGGCATGTTGATTTTCTTCCATGGGAGATAATCCAGTGCCAGATGGGTTTGAGAATAGCTTATAGCTCACTTTCTACTGAAATATATATGCTCATGGGAGCTCTACGGAGATAGATTTTAGCCTTACAAACATTTGGCCCAGCTGTCTAATGTTTATGGCCAGCTTAAAGAAATTGTCCAGAGAGAAGGACATCTTGTAGTGCCGGAACATTTACTTCTGGCCTGGTCCCAACACCATGCCAAATCGTATGGGCTCTCTCTGTGCCCAATATGTCATCAAAATGGACCGTCTGTTCCTCTCATATTAAAAATTAAGCCAGCCCCTTCTCTGTTTCTGCATTCTCTGCATTGGGCATGACAGAGAAGGGGACTAGCCTAACTATTGAGATGAGCAGAACAGGCCGACCCGCCCAATGACAGGTCCAGACAGAATCCATAGCACATGACCCATTGTCAGAACTGGATCAGAAATGGAGGTTCCGACACCTCCAGTTCAGGTAAAAACTCCATACACCACTCACTCCCCTTTAAAGCTTTAAACACATGATGCAAGTGGCAGCTCCAGCCTGATAGGAAACTCAAGACTTCAGATGTCTTTAGTAACAGAAGGATTGTAGTTGAGAACATTGGTAAGTTGGACTGCTTATAGATTTTTTGGGACTTATTCCAATATTTTTCACAAACCAATTAACCGTCTTACTGACGTCACACTGATTCCAAAAAGATCTGCTCACAAAATAATATTCAATTAAAATAATAATATAATTATGCTGCATCTTATTTCTCAACAGTATAAGAAATGGCAGATGGATGAAAATTTGAGCAAGCTGTGTCAATAATCTGTCCATTAACTGTAGAACTGTGATGTACTTACAGCCCTTGTGATAGCTATCAGTACATTGCTATGCTGACAAGTCCTTATGCTTTATTATCCTGTCAAGACTGCTGTTACTGGTAATTTATAATGGAGTTAAAGGTAATATACAGAATTTGAGAAACATGACCACTTTCTTCTAAAAACAGTGCCACAACTGTCTGCTGGTTGTACATGGTAATGCAGGTCAAGCTCAATTCACTTAAATTGAGTTGAGCTGAAATGGCAGACATAATCTGTAGATCACTATGGTAATGTTTTTGGAAAAAGTAGTCAAAGTTGGTGGAAGTCCTGGACAAAAATATTGTTAGAGGCCCCCTTCCCAGCTGTAGTGAAATATAATGTCTGGGTAACTTATACCTGCATATACACATTAGATAAATAATCTAATATTTATGAGAGGGCATCTGTAGCGTTTACTGGCGCTAGGTTTGGAGCGTGGGTGTAGTTACCATGTAGGTCCAGAGAGTAGTCAGGGGGAAGCCATATCAGATGATCTCAGTTGCAGTTCCAGTGGATGAGGTGAGTAGCATAGTCAGAAGGGAAGCCAGGGTTTGGTATCAGACGGTCTCAGTTGTAGTACAGGTGGATGAAGCGAGTATCGTATTCAGAAAGGAAGCTAGGGGTTGGTATCAGATGGTCTCAGTAAAACTGCAGAGGAGCAGGAGTAACTGGAGCTTGATTAAGGCTTGGAGCATAATAATCACGCAAGGTACTGGAGCAAGGGCCAGGCTTTAATAGGAAGTCCAATTAACAGGTAGGGTGGGGCCAAAACAAGGATTGGATCAGGGGCACGGGAACAAGACTAAGTTTCAGAAAGAGAACTGTCCAAGGACTGGATAGCTCAGTGGAGAAAGCTGCCAACCAGTCCACAGGAGGTCCCGGGTTTGATCCCTGACAGCATCTCAATGCCTCCTGATGTCTACTCTTGAGGAAAACAATCAGATATGTTACATTATAATGTGTTTGACCCTTTCTCCAGCCATCATCTAGGAAGAGTGGCTGGTGCATTGAAGATTTTCTTTCTAACCCCAAAACACGTTGCTCTTATGTTCAATACAATAAACTTCTTTTGTGGAAAATAGGCCAACTTCTGTGTTCCGGCTGCCCTTCTTATACAAAGGTACTTCAGAAGTCTTGACATTGCATCCTTTATACTCTACAATATCTATAAATGATCTTTTTATTTGTCAAAAGCACAATTTGTACATCTTTACCCATGCCACGAAAATGCAAGCATTGATTTTTTGTAACTATCTATTTCTATGTTCCACCCTATAATAATCTATATTGTTAAAGGTCTACCTGGGGGTACAACGACAGGAGCCATCTACTTCAGCTTGGACAGCAAAAACTGCCTAAGCCCAAATGTTTATTATTAAATGCCATCAAGTCAGTTGCGCCTCCTGAAGACCAAAGAAACACATTTCTTCAGAAGCTCCTGCTGACTGTTTAGACCCTCAGGATTGTCTATGGCATCTTCATGATTCCTAAGATAGCATGCATCCATCTTTGTTCTTTTTTCTTTACGTCCATGAGGCATAATTGTTTTTTTTTCCATTGAGCTGGGCAAAATAAGATAAAGCTTCAGTCTGGTTTTCGATGCTTCAAATGGGAGTATTAGTGTGATTTGCTCCGCTTAATGGAATATAGGGGTTTACATTTGTTTCACATTTTGTAAAGTAAGTGCACAAGTCTGACGACAGCTAGGGCATATACAGAATATCATTCTTGCTGTATCCTTAAAAGAACTCCCTGATTAGAATGGGTAAACGGTTAATCTTTCTCCTTTCTCCTTGAGCAAGCATGTATTAATCTTTATAATAGTCAAGACAAGCATGACCACTGGGGCACTGACAGGGAGGAGGGGAGGGAGGCATAACTATAGAACGTGTGTATGGTTGGGTACATATCGTTGGCGAGTGGAGGAAAACACCAGCTTTCAGTCTCGTTTGTGCTGAGATATACTCTTCCTTAAACTGTTTCTGCAGAGACTTCTTTCTCCTTGTACCTGCTGTGGGTTGCAGAAATGATGCTCCTTGTTTCCACAGTAACACAGTCAAAAACTGCATTGCCGGCTCTTCTGACAATATAAAACATCCTTGCTATTTTCTGGCAGATATTCTCTGTATGTGAAGAGGTGACAGTTTTTTTGATTTTTGCATAAGCCCTCAGAGCTGGCTTGCTTGCCAAAAGAAGTTTATAGCTTTGTTGTGATGATGCATTTTTTTTGATGACTACTTTTATGGTCGTACAGTCAGCAATTAACACTAGATTGGGCACTGTTCAAGTTGACCACATGGAATATAATTATAGTAAGCTATTTGGCTAGCTACTGTAAATCTATTGGAAATTGCCAGACTGGATATATCTTTAGGTCTAAAGTGGCCACTAGGGTCTATGTGATGTGCAAAAACTCAGAACAGTCATCATTACTGTCATCAAAACAACCCTGTGTCTCCATATAATAACTGACCCATTTAGATCATTTTTAACCCGATGGAACACCAGAAAGGAGAAAGCAACCAAGGAAGCCAAAGTAGAACGTTTTTATAGTAAAGAGAGCCAGCAATAATGGTGCATCTTCCACGGCGGTCCTTCACCCAGAAAGGTTGTTTGAATTGAACAGGTAATGTTGACCTGCTACTGGGGCTGAATGTTGACCACAATAGAAACCACTATGCATAGTCTAGGTGTCATAGTCTTTTCTCCTTAGGGAGAGCACCTAAAAGGTGAGTGAGTGAGAAGACTTATAAGGGCATTCATGCTCTTGTGGGTAATATGCAAATAAGGGAGATGGAACAATACCTCTGCTGGGCTTTCAATTCCCAGTCACTGTTACAAGGCTTGTATAAAGAGTCTAACATTGACTTGCAGGAATGCTGCCTTCCAATAGGTGGCACTGCAGAGGTATTGTTCCATCTCCCTTATTTGCATAGTCTCGAGTAGTGATTCCCAATCGTATTACTGTGGGGGAATGCCTGAAATAAGCCTTTACTCCTGGGAAGTCCTACTTCCATCTGTACTTCAAAGAAACTGTAAAAGTTAGAGCTGCTGTTGTCTTTTGGGGCCTAACTAGATGCCAAGGAAGTCCAGGATTGTCAAGAAACCTTGGTTATTGAATCACTGGTCTATTGTAAGAAATGCCACCACCATTGGTAGCGCCATCACATTTGCTCTGATGTGAATTAGTTATTTTATGATAAGCAGAAATTAGCTGACTTATCAATGCTCAATTGGCAATGTCAAATCTACATATGTGCCACGGTGCATGACCGCTGCTCACCTGCTCCTGGGATGCGGTCAGAAGTCACCAACTGTTGACCATTCTGACTTTTGTGCTCCTTGACCTTGGCTCTATATTTTGGACTCTGCTATTGTTTACTGCTTGCCTTGACCTTCAGCTTGGACCTCATTTATGTACCTGTGCAGCCAGCCCTGAGTCCAGCTTGTTTCCTCACTACGCCCCTGCTCGGACCTACAGGTACCATGCCTAGGTCCAGTGCTGCATTAGCAGCTACATTACTGGGACTATCTGTGTGTGTAATGGCTTGGGGACCAACGCCGCAAAGCTGGTATCCCATTTGGAGAGGCTAACTGTAAAAACTGGGGTCCTCCAGGTGCTTCCATGTCATATAGCCTAAAGCCAAACAAGTGTGTGACAAGGTGGACCTACATCCGTCTGCCTGACAATATGATTAATGTTTGCTATGGCTAATTACCAGATGTATCACTATTACCATTATACACAAGCTAAATAATCTATAATAGCTTAGTATAGAATTCCAATTTACTAAATGCATAAAAATGTGGGTAAGTAACTTAAACTTACATTAAGGGCTCAGTTATTCAGGCTTGTGTGACCTCCAAACTTTTGATTCCCTTTCTCATGAGTAGGTAGCAGCCAAACCCTCATTACCACGGAAGTCAGTGGAGTCTAAAAATATTGATCCGTTCCATGGATCCTTATTACAGATCTGAATGTTTAGCTTCCCTTGGTTTCTCTGGGGATAATACAAATCTGAAGCTCCTTTATTCCCTACTAGTGAGTCACAATTTCGTTGACATTTTGCCAACTTCAGCCAACATCCAACATTTACCATCAATTTCAAACCAAAATAAATCTATTCCCTTATCTTTAAATATAAGCTGTTAATTTATTATGGCACTACATAGTTTATAGAAATCCCATCTGTCAATATTTATAGACAGGAACTTCATTCATTTCTTACACTTGCAGATATTTTTCTTTGAACTCATTAACATTCCTTAAAGGGGTTTTCCACAGAGAATACTACTGATGGCCTATCTTCAGGATAGGTCATCAATAGTTGAGTGGCTGGGATCCGTCGCTCGGGACCCCGACCAATCAGCTGAGCGGGCGCATGCTGTCAGCACCGCAAATACACAGAGGTCGGAGCTGAAGCAGCGGAAGTCTCTGCGCGGACCGCTGTGTAGTGGCCGGTGCTTGTAAGTGCAGCCACAGCCCTCATTGAAATCAACGTGAGCTCTGCCTGCAGTTACAGGCACCAGCCACTACACAGAGGTCTGTGTGGAGACTTCCGCTGCTTCAGCTCCGACCTCTGTGTATTTGTGACATTGACAGTGCGCGTTCGCTTAGCTGATTGATTGGGGTCCCAAGCGATGGACCCCAGCCAATCAACTATTGATGACCTGTCCTGAGGATAGGTCATCAGGAGGATTCTCTCTGGAAAACCAATTTAAGTGGATATCCAGGACTTAAGTAGCAGATCAGTGGAGGTCCAATATCCAGTGCCCCTACTACAGCTCTCTTCTTCAATCATGTTCATCAGTCACATAGCTTTTCTACAGCTTAGTACCATTCAAGTGAATACCATTCAATAGCAGGCATTGCTGCTACACAATGTATGTGTCACGTCTGTCTCCTGAGATCTGTGGTACTACAGGTGCTCTGGAGTTCTCCTGCTCAGATGTGGGGGATTGTGCTGGCTGGGCCTGTGTGTGTCTCCAGTCAGCCCATCACTCCAGGTCAGTACACATAAAAACTGTCTTCCCAGGTGTGCATGTGTTCAGCTTTCTCTGATCTCATTTCTCTCTCTCTGTGTGGTGTGAGCAGGTTCTGTGTGTGGTGACTGAAAGAAAGGTTTGTATTTTGGTTTTCATTTGGTTATGTTGCGGGACTCCTGATTAGTGTAGGGACTAGTGGTATAGCCAGGAGCCATGACGTGGCCCACTAGCTTTCATATTTTAGCCAAAATGTCAACAAATACCTGGCATTTATAGCATTTACATCTGCTATCAGTATTTGTGTATTGGCTGTTGCATGGTGTGATTATGGCTCTGTGTGTCTTCCTATCCTGTCCACTTGTCCCTGTCGGTGGTGACATGGGTATGCGTCCTAGCCTGGGTGTGTGGGTTCCTAGGGGCAGCAAGGGCCCAGATCTGAAGACCGTTGGGCCGTCCTTTATTAGGGTGATGTCCCCACTCAGGTAGGTCCTTGGTCATCTTCCTTTGTAGAAGATAGGGAGAGGTGGTAATCAGTGGTTGTTTCACCCGGTGTTCCCTATCTTTGGTAATGTTTGTGTGTGCCCCTCTTTTAATACTTGGGGGCATTATGTTAGTGACACGTGCATGTTACTGGCAGTTAGGTGTGTCTATTAGTCTCACAATTGTTGCATTTGTTTCTGGTGTTTGCTCAGAATGTGGTGTCTTTATTTTCAGTTGATGGAGTGTATTCCCCCGTCTTCCCTGAAAATGATTTGGACACCCACTGTCCCTCCCCTCCTTGCATTATGGGGTGCATGCATTGAGTAGTGTGTGGTACAGTTACCGCACAGGTGCATACACCTGCAGGTTTCTCCTTATCCCTTTGCAGGTGCAGCTTCCAAACATCAGATGTTATTGTGCAGACTGGTGTTGCCGGCCACAGTGTTTCTTGTATGACAGGTGGGTGATGCCTGGCACCCCTTTCCCTTATACGGTGAGTGCGGTGGCTCCATATTGCTTTGGGTGTATTGGTGGTATGCATGACTTCTGAGTGGTGTTCATATGTTATGTTATGCACTATGTTGTCTTTTTGTTGTGCTGACTTTCTCCTGGGTATGACACTATCTGTATTAGTATTCCCTTCTCCTGCTGACTGTCTGGCAACTGCACCAGGCCCGTATGGATAAGTCCTGTGCATGCTATGTCAGTTGGAGGGATTTCCATCTTTTCCCTCTGGGCTGTGCACTCTTTTTGCAGACTTCTGTGACTGAAGTCAGTTGTGTAAGGTGCAGAGATTCTATTTAGAGGTGCACAATGTGTTACTCCTTCCTATTTGCCATCTTTGCCTTGCTATCACGGCCTTTTTAGATAAATCCTGTACATGTGCGTGGTTTGGAGGAGTTTCTAAAAATGTTGGGTTTTTTTGCCTTAAAGGAGATGTCTCGAGGAAGCAGTGAATTTTTTTTTTTTGCCCAGTCCCCCTAATTAAACATACATTACTAATTACCCCTGTAAATTACTTTCCTAGCTGGTTTCTACTTACCGTTCCAGCGTTTCAGCAACTTATAAAACTTTTTCCCAAGATGGCCGCCAGCTCTTTTCGCATCGCTTGCTGTAGCCCGACGTGCGCGCTCCCGAGACGCTACCAGCTGTGTCTCCATGGCAACCAGACGCCCCGCAGCCGCCGACCGGACCCCTGGAGTGAACACGGCCGACCTGTCACCCACCGCCAGGCAGAAGGTAACCGGCGCAGCCCCCCCCCCCCCGGCGCAGCGACAGCCCCCCCCCGGCCCAGCGACAGCCCCCCCCGGCCCAGCGCTAGTTCCCCCGGCGCAGCGACAGCCCCCCCCGGCCCAGCGCTAGTTCCCCCGGCGCAGCGACAGCCCCCCCCCCCCCCCCCCCGGCGCAGCGGCAGCCCCCCCGGTCCATCACTTACCAGGACAGCTGGACAGCGGGACAGCTGGGCGGCTTCTCCGGACAGCTTGACAGCTCGGCAGCTCTGCACCTTCCTCTAACAGAGGAAGGTACAGAATGGCCGCTCCAGCGCGCTCCCGAGCAGTGACAGCTCGTCTGCGCATGCGCAGAAGAGCTGTAGCGGGGAGCACACTGAAGCGGCTCGTGCTGAATGGAGAAGACCGGACTGCGCAAGCGCGTCTAAAAAAGTAAGCTGCCGGCGAATTTAGACGGAACCATGGAGACGAGGACGCTAGCAACGGAGCAGGTAAGTGGAATAACTTCTGTATGGCTCATATTTAATGCACGATGTATATTACAAAGTGCATTAATATGGCCATACGGAAGTGTATAACCCCACTTTGTTTCGCGAGACAACCCCTTTAAGGGTCCAGAGGCCCCATTTTTAAAGGGAAAATAGTATTCACATCTTTCTCCTGAGACTTATGGTTCTACTGGTTCTCTGGATCTCTCCTGCTCAGGTGTGAGGATTGTGCTGGCTGGGTATTTGTGTGTCTCCAGTCAGCCAATCACTCCAGGTCAGTACACATAACAGCTGTCTTCCCAGGTGTGGGTGTGGTTAGCTTTTTCTGTTCTCATTCTCTCTGTCTGTGTTGCGTTAGCAGGTTCTATGTGTGGTGGCTGCAAGAAAGGTTTGTATTTTGGGTTTTGTTTGGTTATGTCGCTGGACTCCTGGTTAGTGTAGGGACTAGTGGTATAGCCAAGAGCCATGACTGGTACTGGTGCATCTTATCTCCACTGGAACTAGAGGTGGAGACATTGGTTGGGCTGACTCAGTAACAGGGAAGGGGCAAGTGATCAGGACTGCTGCTGTAGCCTAATCTCCCCTCCCGGCTGCTGATTAAGTTTTCCCCAGGCATGTCCTGCAAGTTTCCCCCTGCCGGTTCCTATAATGTGCTGGTAGAAATTCCCCTCCCTGCTGTTGCAACTTACCACCCCTCCGCAGTCCCGTGTGCCATCATCGCGCCCGCCTCCTGCACAGACAGTCTCCCCACCACCCACTAGCATTCATAGCATTACCATCTGCTATTAGTGTTTGTGTATTGACTGCTGTAAAGTGTGATTATGGATCTGTGTGTCTTCCTATCCTGCCCAGTTGTCCCTGTCGGTGGTTGCATGTGTATCTGTCCTAGCCTGGATGCGTAGGATCCTAGGGCAGTAAGGGCCCAGATCCGAAGACCGCTGGACCGCCCTTTAATGGGGTGATGTCCCGCTCAGGTAGGTCCTTGGTCATCTTCCTTTGTAGAAGGTAGGGACAGGTGTTATTCGGTGGTTGTTTCACCTGATGTTCCCTATTTTTGGTAACGTCCGTGTGGGCCTGGTGTTCACTTGCCCACACGAACGTAACAGTATGCTGCTATGTTTGGTATACAGTGAAGAGGTGACAGAATGTTGTAGAAAGGTATCTCAGCCACACTATTAAAAGGATTTTCCTAGAATTAGATATTGTTGGCCTATCCTTAGTGCTAATCAACAGATTAGCACTTACAAATATGTTTATATGACTTGTTGGAGCAGCCAGTTTAGAAACTTGTCTTAGTCAAGTTTGTAATGGAGTAGGAATCATGGGGGCTGACCTCCAAAACTCCTATTGGAGCTGTTTGAAGAGGTCAGGTAAAGCATTGTACATTGAATTGCGGCAGTGCTGAGTATTACAGCTCATTCCCATTCACTTGATAGGATTGTACTGCAGAAAGGCCATTTGACTAATTGATGTTTTGTTACAGGTCAAATAGGCTGTAACTCTCGCCCAAGCTTCTTGGCAGCTGATTGGCAGGTATGCCAGGAGACAGATACCACCGATCTGATATTAATAACCTGATAAGTTATTAATATTTAAATGCTAAGAAAAACTTTGCACATGAAAAATCAATGCACACATATCTTACTAAGTCCTTGTAGAAAAAAATGATGCACTTATCTTTATTTGCATTGTGTTTTTCTTCTCATGCATTTAGAAAGCCTTTTACTTAGCTGCCAGGCTCTCCTGCATTCAAGCTTATGGCTTGGGGGCATTCCCAGTACTAATCAGCTGGTCTCTCTCATGAACATGCACACAAGCTCAACTACCCCTCTCCTTTAATCTTGCAAATGCAGTTTAGGATAACTACATCCATTCAATACTACACAGTTCTCTCCTTCTATCTCATCCTTTCTCTGAGTAGCTACTGGTCCCCCTCACTACTGATAATAGCAGAAAATATACCAGGAGTAAATTACAGTCCTCTGTAGTAGTAGCTTCTCTGCTCACTGTCCTCCTGATCTCCTCCACCATCCCTGACACTCTCATACAGCCCTCTGTAATAGTAGCTTTCCCTACTCTCTGTCCTCCTGATCTCCTCCATCATCCCTGACACTGTCATACAGCCCTCTGTAATAGTAGCTTTCCCTACTCTCTGTCCTCCTGATCTCCTCCACCATCCCTGACACTGTCATACAGTCCTCTGTAATAGTAGCTTTCTCTGCTCTCTGTCCTGCTGATCTCCTCCACCATCCCTGACACTGTCATACAGTCCTCTGTAATAGTAGCTTCTCTTCTCTCTCTGTCCTCCTGATCTCCTCCACCATCCCCTAGCACTGTCATACAGTCCTCTGTAATAATAGCTTCTCTGCTCTCTGTCCTGCTAATCTCCTCCACCATCCCCTGGCACTCTCATACAGTCCTCTGTAATAGTAGCTTTCTCTGCTCTCTGTCCTGCTGATCTCCTCCACCATCCCTGACACTGTCATACAGTCCTCTGTAATAGTAGCTTCTCTTCTCTCTCTGTCCTCCTGATCTCCTCCACCATCCCCTAGCACTGTCATACAGTCCTCTGTAATAATAGCTTCTCTGCTCTCTGTCCTGCTAATCTCCTCCACCATCCCCTGGCACTCTCATACAGTCCTCTGTAATAGTAGCTTTCCCTACTCTCTGTCCTCCTGATCTCCTCCATCATCCCTGACACTGTCATACAGCCCTCTGTAATAGTAGCTTTCCCTACTCTCTGTCCTCCTGATCTCCTCCACCATCCCTGACACTGTCATACAGTCCTCTGTAATAGTAGCTTTCTCTGCTCTCTGTCCTGCTGATCTCCTCCACCATCCCTGACACTGTCATACAGTCCTCTGTAATAGTAGCTTCTCTTCTCTCTCTGTCCTCCTGATCTCCTCCACCATCCCCTAGCACTGTCATACAGTCCTCTGTAATAATAGCTTCTCTGCTCTCTGTCCTCCTAATCTCCTCCACCATCCCCTGACACTGTCATACAGCCCTCTGTAATAGTAGCTTCTTTGCTCTCTGTCCTCCTGATCTCCTCCACTATCCATTGGTACTGTCATACAGTCCTCTGTAATAGTAACTTTCTCTGCTCTCTGTCCTGCTGATCTCCTACACTATCCCTTGGCACTGTCATACAGCCCTCTGTAATAGTAGCTTTCTCTACTCTCTGTCCTTCTGATCTCCTCTACCATCCCTTGGCACTGTCATACAGCCCTCTGTAATAGTAGCTTCTCTGCTCTCTGTCCTCCTGATCTCCTCCACCGTCCCTGACACTGTCATACAGTACTCTGTAATAGTAGCTTTCTCTGCTCTGTGTCCTCCTGATCTCCTCCACCATCCCTTGGCACTGTCATACAGCCCTCTGTAATAGTAGCTTTCTCTACTCTCTGTCCTTCTGATTTCCTCCACCATCCCTTGGCACTGTCATACAGCTCTCTGTAATAGTAGCTTTCTCTGCCCTGCTCTCCTCCATCATCTCTTGGCTCTGTCATTCAGCCTTCTATAATAGCTCACTGGGAATGTTAACAATAGGAGAGCAGGCTACAGGGGGAATCAGCCAGTTTATTCTGACAGAATTTGCTAAGATTTCTGTCCTCCAGTCTGCAGTGCCTTAGAAAACAATACAAGCATAGAAATCAAACAATCAGAAATTTTTTATGAAATTAAATTACAAAAAGTCTTCATTTCCAAAAACATATAGCTTAAAAGAAAAAGAAAGAAGCAAATGTGTACATAGCCTTCAAGTCCTAGATAACATCTTTACAGCAAAACCCGACCTTTACTGATATTCTTCATGCACGTAAAATATTCAGTATTTTGGTGGTTGCAACATTACTAATACAGTGGAACCTCTTTGAAAAAAAGTACCAAAACTATCAGTGCAAAAAGTCTTTTACATAGAAGACTAGCTCCTAAGCCTAGTAAAAAAAATTGTAACATGAACCCCACCTATCACGTGCGAATTATAACATTGAAGTCTTCTTATGTGGCAAAGGGTCCTTTGGTCTCCATCAGGCATCAGGACCAGGTACTACCCCTGCACCCCCTATAGCAATGTCCCTGCTTCATAGTAACATAGTATGTTAGGCTGAATGAAGACAATGTCCATCTAGTTCAGCCTATTTCAACCCCCTAGTTGATCCAAAGGAAGGCAAAAACCCCAAGAGGCAGAAGCCAATTAGCCCATTTGGAGGAGAATTCCTTCCCGACTCCGTAATGGCAATCAGAATAATCCCTGGATCAACTTTTGATAGTTCCTACCTGACTGTAAGACCAGGAACTACAAACCCGCTGGTCACCTAATGTCTATGTCCTGTAATATCCTTCTGCTCAAGAAAGACATCTGGTCCCCTCTTAAACTCCTCAGTGGATTTTGCCATCATCACGTCCTTAGGCAGAGAGTTAGGCCTTAGTCAGACGGGCGATTTTTCGCGCGATTTGCGCATGCGCATGCGTCCGGCGATTTTATAAAACCATTGCTTTGCAATGCTATCGGACACATGAGCACTTTTTATGCGCTCGTCCGATAAATTATAGAACAAAAAATCGCAGATCGCACCTATCTGCGATCTGCGATTCCTGTTCTCTTCTCTATATGCGCTCAATGGGGCCGGCGGCAGCAGCGCCGACCCCATTGAGAACATATAGAAGACAAATCATTCTTCTCTGCCACAGCTGTAACAGCTGTGACAGAGAAGAACGATGTTTGCCCATTGAATTCAATGGAGCGGCAATACAGCCGCTCCATTGAAAGCAATGGGCTCCCGGCGTGCGCGGGGTGAATTGTCGGGAAGGGGTTAAATATATAAACCCTTCCCTGCAATTCATTCTAAAATGTGTTAAAATAAAAAAAAATTGTATACTCACCTTTCCGCTGCAGCCGGAGTCCAGCCGCGGCCGCTGTCAGTTCTCCTGAACTGCTTCTTGGCACTATTCAGCCGGCGGGGCTTTAAAATCCCTGCCTGCTGAATGATCTGCCTCTGATTGGTCACAGCCCTGACCAATCAGAGGCTGAAAACACTCACACACCCATTCATGAATTCATGAATGGGTGAGTGACTGCTGGCTCTCAGCGCTGAGCCAATCAGGGGGCAGGTCTGACTCACACCCCCTTCACACCCACTGCAGGACGGCCACGCGGAGCTCCGGCTGCCGGGAGAAGGTGAGTATACAATTTTTTTTTATTTTAACACATTTTAGGATGGATTGCAGGGAAGGGCTTATATATTTAAGCCCTTACCGACAATTCATCCCGGGCTCGCCCGCAGCGCATTGCTTTCAATGGAGACGGCTGTATTGCCGTCTCCATTGAATGCAATGCGCTGGACAGCTCCGGCCCGTTTCTAATGAAATACGGCTAGGAGCAGATTTTCGGGCGATTTGCGGGCGACTTGCGCGCACCGGTCACGCGATTTGCGGATGCGCATCCGTCATGCGATCCGCAAATCGCGCGAAAAATCGCCCGTCTGACTAAGGCCTTACACAGTCTAACTGCTCTTACAGTAAAGAACCCCCTTCTGTGTTGGTGATGAAACCTGCTTTCTTTTAAACATAATGGATGCCCTCTTGTTACCGACGCAGTCCTGGGTAACATGGTCTTCTCAAAAAAAAGCCATAGGATATAAGGGAAATGAAAATTCAACTACTTGATCAGGGGTGGACTTCTTGAAGAGGTCGTCTTCCTACAGGTTTTTCTGTGTGCACAAAAAGAATGACCACAGTCGAAAACAATTCCCAGAAACCCAATTCCTGAAGATAGTTTTAAATAGTGAAGGAGAGGGATCAATTCCGAGTCAGGTGTCAAAGCTTCTGTGTGTGATAGTTACACTTAGTTAATGACAACCTATCTATCTTGGAAAATGGCCTTTATTTCTTTCCCATCTCAAGCATGGCTATCTTCTTTGCTTCATAGAAAATGTGGGACCTATTTCAAGGTGCCTTGAGGAAATGTCTTGTAAATGCATCCCTATTTGACACAATATGTGAATTTGTAACCATCAATTCTGCTGAACGCATACATCTTTCTTTCTATAAGCATCACGATAGATAAGCTTCACGTAACACCTAGGAACACTCTGTAGTAACATCATTTATAGTGCAGGTTAACTTAGCGGACAATGAAACAGAGGGAAATGATACTTATGGCAGAGACTGAACAATCTCTTGTGACTATCCTAGGATGAACTGATGCAAAATCATTCCGGGAATGACCTGTAGGTTATGATATGAGGTCATTTCATCCAAAACTGACACAGCAATAGACAGCATGGTTGGAAAGGCCAACCAGACCCTTTAACACAAGGGGAAAGGGACATATGCTACAATGAGTTTGTCCTTTTTATAACCAGAAGAGACACAAAATCAATCAACCGCGTGTCTCCAAATGCTGGGTGACAATTTGACATACGGACGGTTGCCCATTACATCCAGTCACTCGAGTAGAAATCAACACAGTTAAATCGGGATCGGGAAAAAAAAAAGACATGTTTCCAAGCCACTCTGTACAGACTCGCTCCTTCACTCTAGATTAGTCAACCACCTAGTAGATATATTTAATTCCTTCGCACATCTCTCAGATTCTTCAGCGGTGCCACCGCCGCCCAATAAAAGGGGACAGCTAGCTTTTTTTTTCTTTCCGACTCCTCGAGAGTCTTATAACAATTAGCATAATCCTTAGCAACAACATGAATCAAGCCAATGCTCGTTAACATTGATCGCTAAAGAGAATCGTTGACTCTGAACAAAGACTTCAGGAAATAAGATATATTGATAACATTCTTCATCAGATGCTCTTAATAATTAAAATCTCCCTAGCAATGGAGTGAAAGGAGAAGCCGCTTCGGAGTCGGTTGTGCAGACATACACTTTATTGAGGGATAAAAAGAGCGCCGGAGCTCCGCAGATCTTACGCGCCGCGAATAAACGTACATATTGATTTAAATCCACGCTCTTCAAGCTTTTATATCAGAGAGACAAAAGACACCCTCACAAGGTCCAGAAAGGTCAATAGCAACCTTGATAGCGCAGATCAGTGGCTAAGTAAGTTACTTCTATCCTACGTTAGAGGAGGAAATACATTGTTCTACCGCTTAATGTAGCGCTTATTTTTCCCGTCTTACAGGCAACAAAATATATATGAGAGTAGTTTATTGCGTGTAAAGTTTATGCATTGTCTATAGATTAGTACTTACAAATATGTTTATGTGCCTTGTGGGAGCAGCCAGTTTAGAAACTTGTCTTAGTCAAGTCTGTAATATAGTGAGAAGGAGAAATTAATCTGAATATATAGAAAACCATTTCCTGCTTTATGTTTGCATTAAATTTTACAGGCTTCCCTGTAGACTCTTGCTTTCCAAGTAAAGGACATTTATCAAGTGGCTATGTTGGTCTGATAGCATTAGGGGATGCAGAGGTAGCAGTCACACCAAGATCCTATTGCCTGAGAGGGGCAAAGGCACCTCTGCCATATAATAGGTGGGGATTAGAGATGAGCGAGTATACTCGCTAAAGGCGATTGCTGGAGCGAGCATTGCCTTTAGCGAGTACCCGCCCGCTCGAGACGGAAGGTTCGGGTGCCGGCAGCGGGCAGGGAGCTGCTGGGGAGAGCGGGGCGGAACGGAGGGGATACTCACCGCTCCCCCGCGCCGGCACCCGAACCTTCCGTCTCGAGCGGGGAGATACTCGCTAAAGGCAATGCTCGCTCGAGCACTTGCCTTTAGCGAGTATACTCGCTCATCTCTAGTCGGGATCCTTTTGCAGATTTTTTAGTGGAGCCCATGAATTAGGCCTCATGTCTACGGGTGGGTAGGATTCCACATGCGGGAGCCTGCAGCGGAATTTAACCCTGCCCGCAGCCAAGGACAGTGCTTACCTGTCCAGGTTTTCACTGCGGATGTGTGCGGAAGCACTGGTCGGTGCACATGCGCAGTAGAGATTTTTTCCCTCAAATCTCCTACTTTCCTGCGGAATCCCCAGAATGGAAGCCGTCCGTGCAGGAACTGCAGCAAAATGGAGCATGCTGCGATCTGTTTTCCGGACCAAGAGGTCCGCAAAACAAATCCTCATGCTTTAATTGAGCTGCAGACGCCCATGTTTGCCTATGGGCTGCTGGAACTGCAGATTCTGCAATTTAAATTTGCCCATGGACATTGGGCCCCTCTACTGATCAGGTGTTTTATTAGGTTGACTGTATGGTGCGAGTAGATTCTGAAGCTGGTTTTTATACTGAGAGACTTCATTAAAGACCCAATGAGGGTTCTAACAGAGATCTTGGCAAGAAGCTTAAAAGGGTTTTCAGGCACTCAGGAGAAATTTTTAGTGGCTCAAAAATGTATAAAATAAGGAAAAACCACATACTCGCCTGCTCCATCCAGTTCCAGAGCCCATAGCCCATCGCTCAAAACCAAGAAGATAGTGGGCAGTTAAGTGCTGTTCATTGGGTACGTGACCACTCAGCCAATCACAGGCTTCAGTGGTGATTCTTTCATACCAGCTGAAGGCTGTGATTGGCTGAGCAGTCACATGCACAATGTACAGCACCTGACCACCCACTGGCTTCTTCTGAGTTCTGAACGTCAGGGATCGGAGTTCCTGTACCTGACTGCATGCCGCTAGAGAAGGCGAGTTTGTGGGTTTTCCTTATTTTATAATTTGTCAGTCATTGAAATTAAACTTTAAGTGCTCCTGTAAATTTCTACACAAAAACCATTAGGACCTGATGAAGAGACCAGTCAGGTCTCCAATCCAATTTGGAGTACAATTACCAATTAAACATAAGTAAACTTGTCATCACAGACTTTATAGTTCTCTACATGATGTGCACTACAGAACATAACATGGGATAATTACATCTGTGAGCTGATGTAGCTGCTGCTTCATGACATACGTACCCCAAGAGTTGGGTCTATTGTCTGGCACAACCACACCTGGAGGGCCTGACTTAGACCTCATAGAATCGTAGAATGATAGAGTTGGAAGGGACCTGCTGGGTCATCTTGTCCAACCCCCTGTTCAGTGCAGGATTCACAAAATCATCCCAGACAGAAATTTGTCCAGCCTTTGTTTGAACACTTCCATTGCAGGAGAACTCACCACCTCCCATGGTAACCTGTTCCGCTCATTGATCACCCTCACTGTCAGAAAGTCTTTTCTAATATCTAATCTGTGTCCCTCCCTTTCAGTTTCATCCCATTGCTACTAGTCTTTCCTTTGTGCAGATGAGAATAGGGCTGATCCCTCTGCACTGTGACAGCCCTTCAGATATTTGTAGACCTCTATTAAAGGGGTTGTCCCGCGGCAGCAAGTGGGTCTATACACTTCTGTATGGCCATATTAATGCACTTTGTAATGTACATTGTGCATTAATTATGAGCCATACAGAAGTTATAAAAAGTTTTTCACTTACCTGCTCCGTTGCTGGCGTCCTCGTCTCCATGGTTGCCATCTAATTTTCGCCGTCTAATGGCCAAAGTCCGGGTCTTCTTATCTTCTCAATGGGGCTCCGTGTAGCTCCGTGTAGCTCCGCCCCGTCACGTGCCGATTCCAGCCAATCAGGAGGCTGGAATCGGCAATGGACCGCACAGAAGCCCTGCGGTCCACGGAGGGAGAAGATGCCGGCGGCCATCTTCACCGGGTAAGTAAGAAGTCACCGGAGCGCGGGGATTCAGGTAAGCGCTGTCCGGTGATCTTTTTTAACCCCTGCATCAGGGTTGTCTCGCGCCGAACGGGGGGGGGGGGGGGGGGGGTTGAAAAAAAAAAAAACCTGTTTCGGCGCGGGACAACCCCTTTAAGTTCCTCTCAGTCTTCTTTTTTGCAAGCTAAACATTCCCAGATCCTTTAACCGTTCCTCATAGGACATGATTTGTAGAGCGCTCACCATCTTGGTAACTCTTCTCCGAACTTGCTGCAGTTTGTCTATGTCTTTTTTTAAAGTAGAGTGCCCAGAACTTGGCACAGTATTCGAGATGAGGTCTGACCAAGGAAGAGTAGAGGGGGATAATGACCTCATGTGATCTAGACTTTCTGCTAAGACCAGAGGCGTAACTTTAAGCTTCTGGGCCCCAATGCAAAACCTGTAACAGGGTCCCCAACTATAATGCTTTTTTCATAGTATTGGGCCCCCTATATGGAGAAGAGAGGCCTTATGGGTCCCTAAGGTTCCTGGGCCTGGGTGCAAACGCATCCCCTGCATCCCCTATACTTAAGCCAGTGGCTAAGACCTATCAATCTCCCACAAACAGTACTACTCTATAAGGGTGATTTCACATATGGGGAATATTTTTGCAAGATGCACCTAAAGATGCAGAAAAATTTGCACCAAAATCTGGGTGTAGAAATATGGATTATGGGGCAGAAACTTGCAGCAGCTGATTAAGATGCATCTTTAGGGAAATATTCTGCACATGTGAAAGCACCCTAAGTGCATCAGATCTGCTTATTACTATTTCTACAATATCACCAAAGGCTGATACTTATGCAGTTTGTACAGCTAATTTTGGAAGATATCAAAGCTATTAGGAAATTGCATAAACAAGGATTCCATAATGCAATATTAAAATTGCTTATTAAATCAGTTTCATTTGCAGTCGGAGCCATACAAAAGTACAATAGTGTAGTACATTACTTTCCTGCCTGTCGGCCAGCCATTGGTTGTAGACAGCTTAAAGTCTGATTCCACAATGCAGACTGCATACTTATATAAATGGTGGTTTATGTAAATAAGGATGATGCAATCTATTTAGATTTTACGTGCAATATTTCTAAACCAGACATCATCATTGAAGAATGCTTGATATATCGGCTCTCACCACAATACTAACCAAGTACATTCTTAGTTACTGTAGAAGTAATTCCAGAAGGACCCCCCAAAATTCCATATTCATGCTAAAAAATCTAAACCTGCGCCATTTCCCTGCCTAGTGTGTGATAATCTAAAATGTCCTGAGTCACCAACAAGAGTCACCATGTTGTTGAAGAGTCACCAACAAGAGTCACCATATTGTTGAAGAGTCACCATATTGTTGAAGAGTCACCAACAAGAGTCGCCATATTGTTGAATAGTCACCAACAAGAGTCACCATAATGTTGAAGAGTCACCAACAAGAGTCGCCATATTGTTGAAGAGTCACCAACTAGAGTCACCATATTGCTTCCTAAGCCTATGCATTAAAGAGTTTTTCCACACAAATACTATTGATGACCAATCCTCAGTATAGGTTACCTATATCAGTTGGGGTCCGGTGCTTGGGACCCCAGCCGATCGCGCGCCTGATGTTGGCGCCACAATATACAGGGACCGGGGTGGAAGCTGCTGCTCCGCCCTGCGTAGTGGCCAGAACTTGTAATTGCAGGCACAGCTGTCATTGATTTTAATGATTTTCAATTAGCCTGAGGATAGGTCAGCAACAGGACTTGTGTGGAAAAGCCCTTTAAGGCTTCATGCATACAGTAAAGTTAGAGCTTGTGTAATGGCACATTGATTCTTATGGAACATAAGGCAGGTCTATAGTCACTTTGTGTGCTGTCGAATAGCATTTCCATGAGGAACCTCTGTAATACAGCAGGTGCTGGATTGTGGCATGATACCAAAATCTGTCAAACCAAGACATCAGTGTGCCTATATGTAAAACAGAGGGGACACTGAGGGAGAGTATGGATCATAGAATTCTATAGGTGCTATACAATGGCTCCGTACGATGTAAAGCTCATGATTTTGCTTGAAGAAAATAGATTTGCACTGCAATGAGTTTGCCAGCAACGATACATGCTGAGTGACAGAACAAAGACTAGGCAGTAAGTGAAGAAGAATTGCATTTAGACAGTCAATGTGCATAAGAAAAAAAGTCAATTGGAGCTAAACAGATGGAACAAAGCAAAGAAAACAGATGGGCTGGACGAGGAATATAGACAAGAACTTTGACAAGACCTCAGGGCTCCGGTGATGGTGTCCCTTATTATTACATATCTGCATTACTGAATTGTTCCTGAGGTTTTTGAAATTAAAAAAGAATCCAAAGGCAACAAAAGACGAGCCAGCTTCATGTGCCGGGTGTTTCCCACCCATGCTGGAAATGTTTAGATCTGACTGATTGAGGCCTAAGTATCACATCAAAACGTAATTCAGAAATGAGGGGTGCTATAGTGGTTACAATCTGTTAGCACAGATATTTGGAGGAAATAATACTGTTGGTATCTTTGTAGTTGTGGATGGTAGGAAGAGGTTAGAAATTCATTGTGAAGGGAGAAAAGAAGCAAAACCTGATTTATATTGTCATCCACGACCTTGTCGGGTAGAGACCGCTCAATGTCTAAAGGTGGCCATACGCCCAAGATAGTGGTCAGCTCATTCTGTGTCCTGATCCCTCGTAAACATGAAGCCGAGCATGCACGTCTTCTCATTGGGGACAGGGGAATACATTGTTGCCAGACCTCTCTGGTGATGGCTTATCTCTCTTAAAAAAATAAAAAAAAATAGGGCATGTTGAAATTTTACATGCTCAGACCTATTTTTTCCCTGACATCTACCTTCTGGGGAGTCTTATACAGTAGATGGTCAGACAGTCATGACAAAATTGGTGGGTTCAACCAATATTCATCGAATGTGTATGGCCACCTTCAGATTTTAACATCCTAGTCTAGCTCTAAGCTTAAATCATTGCTAGTTTTGAGGATCCACTAACTGATACAGATTCCACGGATGGGCAAAGAAACTCTTTTGGGTATATCCCTATCATAGAGAGTCTAAAAAATAACTTTTATTGGTTCTATTAAAATATAAACTAGGCCGACGTACAAACAAATAACAGACAACAAACAAAGGCGGGTCTCCACTTGTCCAATAATGGACCTTGTGGAGGATAACCGGAATCTACACACCGTCAACACACTTCTTGTATTTACAGTCAACACACTTCTTGTATTTACAGTATGGCAAGGGGAAAGACTCGTGCTCCTTCACTCAGTGCACACAATCACAACAGGTGAAGACAATTTGGTGTGTACCAAAGCGTCTCACAAGGACACCTATATAATGGTCAGTACTGAATGATAAACAAGGTTTAGAAATAACTGACTTAGAAGGTCTCTTCTAAAAATGAGCTAGATGCTAATTGATGCCTATATGTTTGGCTATACATGTGTTTTCACCCCCTGTGATCATGTGCACCAAGTGAAGGAGCATGAGACTGCCCTCCTTACTATACGGTAAATACATAAAGTGGTTGATGGTGTGTGGATACTGGTTATCCTCCCCAAGGTCCATTATTGGACAAGTGGAGACCCGACTTTGTTTGTTGTCTTGTGTGTCTGTCCATTGGCCTAGTTTAATTTAAAGGAACCAATAAAAGTTATTTTTTAGACTCTTTCTTTGTGATAGTCACTACCTGATACATGATGAAAGTTCAGATAATACACTGTAGCTAGTAGGGTTTATCAATGATAAACTTCTCACATGTGCCCTGTTGGGTTCCTCACAGTCAACTGCAGTTTGTAAGAGAACCTAGAAGCAAGTGTTCACTTACCCTGCAGCCCAAACGCAGAGGAAAAGAAGCATTACACAGTTTCTATTGAGATCAATGGCCATCTGTGTAATACATAGACGTGGTAGGTCCTTCAGAACAGGGAAAAAAAGCTCTTTCGAGCTGCTTTCTGGCTTATAGAGGAGAGTCCAGTGATCATCCAAAAACTCAAGTTCTTTTCAAGTTCCCTTTCTCTAGTAATACATTTTGTTTAAGGTTTAGAAATGATTTCACGTGACAAATATAATAACGCTGCTTCTTATCCTACTGCAGGAGGTAGAAATGGTGAAATCAATAACAGAATGTACAATAACAACGGGACAATGACTTCTTCACAGCAGTGTAGAGCGTTATTAGCGTTACATACATTTGTAGAAACTTTGTATGTTTCTCTCCTTGCAGTTTCTTTTTTGTGTATTCTGTATTCTGCTTAGGCGAAGCAATATTTCTACCGCGGCTGTTTTCATAAAGACATTAGTCAGAGGCAACCTTCAGCCTTTCTAATACTCTCCTTTTATGTTCTCATGTATTCATACTCTGGTAGCAGTGCAGGGTATTACTGCGGCTGAGTACAATAAACTGTATGTATTTTTATTATTCCAGTGGAATAAATCATTATTGTGTGAGGTGGTGTTGGAGAAACGTTGCAGTATCGTGCTATTTAATCATTGTACATTTTCTGAGGGCAACAGGTCCATAGAAGAAAGGGAATCCATAACAAGGTCAAAATGGGACCTCATTATGGGGCAAGGTTTTACGAGCTGGACTTGGGATCAGCTTGGGTTCCCCGTGGCTTTGTACTCTGACTCCCATCCGGCTATGTTACTGTCATATCCATGCGGCACACAAGCACCACTCCAGGGAGAAGGAAGCATAGACGCAGGGTGACGCTCACAACTACTGCAGTTTATAATACTATGCACTGTAGAACAGTGCGCAGCACAACAGGAGTACAAAAACCAATATATGAAGCCCGTGCAACACAAGAGTACTACACTCAGCACGGCGACAGAGAACGTACACACTGCTGGAAAAAGACACACACCACGCTATTCTGATCAGAAGCACCACTCCAGGGAGAAGGAAGCCTGGCCCTAACATAGCAGGGGGGTAAAGGGTCCCTGCCTAGAAGCGGAGTAATCGCCTTGATAAATGCGGCCCCACAGTCTTCCTTCTGGACCTTGATTGCCCCTATAGAGGCCCCCGGAGAGGAACCGAACAGTAAAGCAATACAAAAATGAAAACAGAAATGCAACTGAAAAGGAAACTGTAGCAACTTATCTGAAAGTAGAAATATACCCAGCACAGAGGAGCTCCACTCTCCACTACTAGCAAAGGAAGGGGTGAGAATATAAAACTACTCCACACCTGAGGACTGGCACAGCAATTAGAGAAGCACACCTCCAACCATCCCCCAGGCATGACTAATCCAGCATGCATCATGCAGCAAAGAGAGACAGCACCCAGCAGTCTCTGCACATGGTGCATTAACCCTTGTTCTGCATAATAAGGCGACAGGTCTTGGCCTGCATTGAGGCCGCCATGCCACGACGCTGTCGAGACTAACAAGCCGCGACAGTTTCTAGAGAAAGTAATGGTGGTTGTAGTTTGTAAAGTTATTTGCAGTATGACAGAGTGAGGGGCAGCAATGTACTCTGACTTTCCCCCAGTCATGCTACAAATAAAGATGATGGTGGTTGTGGCCCCAGGCCCTCGTGGGCAGTGTAGTGTAGCTTAGTGCAGATGTTCCTAGTGGGGATAAGCTCCAGGAGACAAGGCTAACGGTGAAACAGTAGAACCTATGTTTATTCAGAAATTTCAAGGCAAAATGAAGTAAAGTCCAAATAGAGTCCAATTTTCCTTTACATTCAAAATCCAAGTTTGGTGACCCAAGCTACCACCCCTATTATCATTATTCATGTGATACACATATGCGTCATATCTGCCACCTTTTTCCTCGGATTTTCGGGACTTAACACCCTTTCTTTATTCTTTCTGTTTCTTGTTTTGAGCTTTCTTCTTCTTTCAGCTATACCTTTCTTTCACCACTGCACTATTTCTTTCAGAACTCTGTTAGTGACTTACTTCTAAAACCTCTGTTATTCCCACCTATCGTCTCTAGAACTGGACGGGTGTATATATCTACTCTGTGACCTCCCATGAGCATAGGGCTAGAAGGTGCACTAGAATGCAGAGTCATAGGCTACACTCTGCTTTTGGGGGTTTGAGGCTTGTTGGTTTTCTAATCACCAAATACATTTTAGCAACATTATTAAAGTGAACATAACTATATTATACAGTTTATGTAGTGACAACTTCAGGTCACTACAATCCTCCCCTTTTTTAACATAAGTCGTCCTCAGCGTCAGTAACTTTTAGGCCAGATTAAATCACAGTAGCTCTACAAAGGTAACTGCATCCAAAAATACAAACATCTGTATAAGTAGGAGGGTCTGATGATTGGTTTATACAATCACTAATTTAAAATGCAAGTTAAAGGGAGTATGCACATGTTCGTTGCCTGCTTAGCCCAAGGTGAGCCAGTCCAACACTGTCCAATGGCATACATAAAAAAAAAATCAAAAAGGGAAACCCTTTATCACCTGTTTGGTATAATAGGTTAATCATATACCTGACTATAACCCTACAAAATCCCTGACTTAATGCAAGAGTACCTAGAAGAGTCAATGTCATTTTGAAGGTAAAGTGCGGTCACACCAAATATTGATTGGGTTTAGATTTCTCTTTTGTTCATTCACTTTGCATTTTGTTAATTGACAAAAATACACTATTAACACTTCTATTTTGGAAAGCATTCTTAAGTGCCATTTAGACACAATGATTATCGCTCAAAAGCCGTCTTTTTTGTTAACGATTCGCTCATCGTTCGGTTTCAGCTAGCTGAAAGACAAGGATGAGTCTTATCAATGCCGCGTGCTGGGTTCCCGGTGGAATACTGATAATACTAATGTTTCAGCTGGCATCCCGCTCAGAGAACATAGCAGGACTATGCAGAAGACAGCGTTCCAACTGTCTTCTGTATACCCTGCTTGGAGCGCTCAGCAGGATACCAACTGAGCGCTCTGAGAACACAGCAGCTGTATACAGAAGACAGCACTCCAGCTGTCTTCTGTATACAGTGGGAATCTTCATTTACACACTAATAAGCTCTTAAGTAGCTAACTAGCTACTTAAGAGCTTATGCAAAGTGAACGCTCAAAACTGTCACTCAAACTTTTGAATTTTGAGCGATCGTCTTGCCGTGTAAATGCACACAATGATTATCGCTTAAAAGATGGCTTATAAGAGAATTTTGAGTCATAATTGTTGTGTCTAAATGGGCCTTTACTTTGCAGCATCTTTTCCACGCCCCAACTGAAACTTTTGCACAGTACTGTATGTTACGGAGGGATTCCGAAGACTCCATCCATGCCCATAGATCACAGGCTTTATAAAACAGCTGCTAAATAGCAGACAGTATCCCTAGAAATTACTTGAAAATACTGAAAAACTGTGAAATTGTATAGTGCTATTGTATTGCTATGTAAACACGGTACATTTTAGGCCGGCTGTTTAGCAACTCTCAGTAGATTTGTATTGTAGACTGGTGTAATTACTGTACACTAAGCCTCCAGTGTCTCACGTTTATTGCTGTATGCCAAATGTGCTCGCTTTCATTGCAGTGCACCTCTGAGCTGGGTAATTATCGCACGTTAACTCTTTCTAGACCGTTAAATGAATCCGTGAAGTCATTGTCATTTTACACTTAGATGTGTTCTACGGGGAAATATCATGTAAGTTCCAAAGCTATACAGTTGACAGGAAGGTGATTTCTCACAGAGTATATAGAAATACTGTTAAAGTATGTAAAGCATATAACTGCTTGAGTTGACCTGCTCCAGTGAAAATAGAAGTACTCCCGCCCAGGGCTAAGAGCAAGAAACTACTTCTGACATGGTAATTAAAAGCTGGGCTCATACCATGCTAAGTGCAAAGTTGCATTCCTAACATGATAATTAAAGCAGAGAACAGTATAAGTTTACATAAGTCAACCCACCAGAGTGGAGTCAGACATTTTGCAGCTGAATGAATATTCATGAAAATATGTTCAAGTGCATATCGAATCCGCCGGATGCCACCATTTTATAATAACACTCAGACATAGTGTACTGCTATGCAGGTATGTCTTAATATCACCCATAACGCAGAAATAAGTTATGAGTCTATGCCGTACAAGATCAGTACTGAACTTGGACATTGTGGGTGTAGGATGGGGGATGTAGCGATGGTGCGATGTAGCTTTACCCCTATGGTAATATGGACTATAGAGTGGATGCAAAACAACAATACTTTACTCTAGAAGAGGGTTAGGCTTAATAGTTGCCCAATTCAAGGCTTCACGGTTACTCTACTTTGAGGTATAATACGGTTGGCAGTTTCAGTGGCACAACTCATAGCGGGACATCATGATCGTTGATTCAGAGTCTCTATCTCCGTGTGAGGATGTCCGTCCACCCCTGATGGGTCAGTAATTTAGCTGTAAGTGGAATCCGCAGCACATTGATCATACACAGTCCTTTGCGGTGCACTCTCAATGATCTCTCCCAGGCCAATTCCACACCAGTTGCTTGCAGTCCAGTAGGCACTTCCTGCATTCCCCTGCAATAATAACAATCCTCTGGCCTACTCGTACTTTGCAGCTCACACCTAGCTCTGCAATATCCATCAGCTTGCGCTCTGCTCATCTATAAAGCAACTCTTGCTTTGCTCAGCAATAATGTCACACTTTCTCCAACACCTTCTCTGACCCTCCTTGTTGAGCATAGGCAGCGCTGCACACAGGCAGCTCACTCTCTTGCACCACATGCTAGCTTACCATCAGCCCCACAGCCGCCAGCATCTTGTGAGCTGTCAAGGGTATAGCCAGTACATGTATGTACATGTCTCCCCATACACACATGTACTGACCATCCTCCTGACAGCTAACACATCTCTGTTCTTCACCCTGGTCCTCCGCTGGCCCTGCTCTCACCGTCCCTGCTACGCCCTCTCCGGGCTGTAGTCTCCGCTCCTCTCCCTGCCTACCGGGCCATCCCTCTGACAGCTCACACATCTCCACCCCCCTCCCTTCCTCGTCCCTTGCCGACCCCGCTTTCACCATCCATGCTGCGCCCACCCCCGCTCCTTCCGGGCTGTAGTCTCCTCTCCTCGCTGCACAGATGTCCTGTCCATGGGGGAATGCTCTGTAGGTCACACAGGTCCTGGGGGGGGGGAAGATGCTCAGCTCAGAGCTCGTTCGGACATGGGCATAGGAAATCTGTGAAGGTGTGTGTGCGGGAACCAATTGGCAGCTCTGGACGCGACCTGGGTATTACCTGTAGCTCAGCCCAGCCAACCCTTGTCTTCCGGTGGAGACATACTACACTAGTATCATGTAGATGCACTTCCTAGAGTTCAGCCTTTTGAAAATTTCCATTTTGTGCCCGGAAAACCACTTTAACATCTACTTAACAAACAGTGCAACAAATAAGATGGCATAATATGTAGCGATAATATTCCTCCTCAACTTAAAGGCACAATAGCAGTCATTTGCCCCAGGGACCCCTCACAGCTGCACATACAATCTTACCAAGAAAATATCTGTTTACTTGCCTGGAGACATTCACGTTCTAGTGAAGCAAGCAATCAATACAGCCAATTATAACTGCCTGTAACACTCTATAAAGCAATAGTCCCTGTTAGTATGCACATACTAGATAGTTGGAGACCGGTCTTTTACATGTCTGGCAGCTGTGTCACGGTTGATGTATAGCTCAGTTGAGTTCTATCTCGCAATCTTTGTGGAGTTCTTAACCTGGTTTCTACCCTCCTGGATAGTCACTGGCAATCCCCATCTGGGGTGGGTTAACGGCTTCTGAAGTTGGGTGATTCGGCGAATTGTTGATCAGTGATTCTTCTCAGCAGTTCTCCGCTCCAGCAGTCCTCAGCACCAGAGGTTCTTGGCAGCAACAGTTCTCAGCTCCAGCAGTCCTCAGGAACAGGTCCTTTGCTTAAGAATCAGCACAGCAGAACTGTCTCCCCTGAACCCTCCACCAACAGCCCTCATTGTTCTGCTCAACTTCCTTATATAGTTCCTCGGAGACCTTTTTTTAGATGTTTCCAGCACATTCCTATTAAGCACGCTGAGTAAAGTCCATATAATATAATGGATCCATTCACTTTTATTGGCAATAGTCTCTGCCTGTATTAGAGCTCTCTTTAGTGGGCAACTTTAATATTCCAGTCTGTACCACTGTCCATTGACTTTAATGGCGCTGACTTTATACTAATTGTAGTAGGGGCAGCCCTGTCACTCTGCTACATTTCAGTATCATAAAACGACACTATACATTTCGAGTGGTTATCATTGGGTTTTTTTTGTTTCATTTTTAACATGCAATTTTTGCTGCATTTTTTATTTTTTATGTCCCACAGAGAAGCCTATAGGAAAAAGGCAAGAAAAAAATTACTAAAACCAAGTTCACTGTTTGTACTGCACTTAATATTTCACTATAGACTTTCAAGTGACATCCAGCTGCAGCATTTGTAGCTAAGAAAAGGTATCATTTCTCCTTAGGGAGGGAACCTAGAAGGTGAGTGAGTGAGGCCATCCATGCTCTTCTGGGAAATATGCAAATGCAAGATGAAACAATACTTCTACAGCGCCACCTATTGGAAGGCAGCATTCCTGCAAGTCAATGTCAGACTCTTTAACAAGCCTTGTAACAATGACTGGGAATTGTGAGCCAGAGACTCTGGCTTTTGGCTTATATTCCCAGTCATTGGCTTGTTAAAAAGTATGTCATTAACTTGCTGCCTTCCAATAGAGGACGCTGTAGAGGTATTGTCCAATCATCCCATTTGGCTAAGCAAAAAAACCATGAACAAATGCCACAAAAAACACAGCGTTTTCCCCAAAAACCTTGCAAGACCACCCTAAAAGGAGTCCTTAGATAATTAGCGGTTAATAGCGGTTACATAAATAGGACACGATCTACCAAGGCTGCTCCAATAATGCTCCCACTGTTACATGTGCTCCCAATTTTTTTTCCAACCTTTTACAGAGCCATTCTCCAGTATAAATATCCGACATTTCTTTGATGATTTCTAAATCCCCCTTCCCTTGAAAAAAAAATGAAAGCAAATACATTATAATTAATCACATAGAAATATTTATGCACACATATATATATAATTGGTCTACTTGATCATTGGCTCCAATACAGCAATAGGCATAAAAGACAAGTATTTTCTTACATCTGCAGCACAACATCTTATATTCTAGTGTGCAGTATTTTGTAGAAGTTGGACGCCTGGGAAATCTTTTTTTTTTTTTTTTTTTTAGTTCTTTGAATAGTATCGCCATGAATCTTAAGATTTTTGGCAAAAACTAGTAGACCGTAAATCAAGCAGTGAAAGAGTTAATCCGCGGCCCAGCTGGAAACAGCAGTGTGCTCCAGAATAGAGGGGAAAGAAATAACAGGAGGGTCAATGAGCAGGGAAGTTGCTCACATCTGTATCTGGGAGCGATGGAAGCAGAACTGCAGGTGTGTAGCGAAGCCGAGCTTATTAGCCAGACCTTGCTGAGCGAAATAGTTAACGCCGCTGTTATTGATGTCTTACAGTTTAATACACAAGACAAGATTGCGCCGGCCCCAGCTGAGAATAGGAGGTGGGGGGGCTCCGCGATTTGTCTGATATTATTTGCTGTGTTCCAGCATTGGCTGCTCCTGTGATTTCTTTCCCCTTAATCTTCCTCTTCTATTTTCCATATCACATAGGAAAGCAGCTTCTAAACAATCCCAGCAGGCCTTCCCTTTATTCACCCATCTTTAATCTAAATGCAGTGTCATCTACAAGGTGCAGTAAAAGCAGAGAAACCCCCGTAGAGGGAGAACGGTAAAAATGTCTTTCCTTAATAATTGCCATTCTTCATAAAGCGGTGCCGCATTGAAACAGATCGGGCTTTGCATGACAAATCAGGGAAATTTGTTAGCCAGGGTTTGATTTATTAGGAGATAATTATTTGGTATTCTATATATGTGCTCTGTTCATTTGTACGTATTCATCAATGCACACAGATACAGCTATGCAATTTACTCGCTATAGACATGTAGTATAAATGATTAGTTAATGGGAATGCAGTCACAAGAATTACACTTCAGTGGCCATAGACATATATAGCTAGACCTGCTGATATTGGCAGGGCTATAGAAGCAATGCTGGACCTGGGGGCTATGCACATGGCAGTATGACATCAATGTATAGACAATCAGACCTGAGAAATGATGCACTTTGAGAGTAATCAAATGGGTGCCTTGTGAAGAGCCGCCGCTGGAACCGCTAGTGATAAGCACATATTGCCCAGGGGGAAGCTGCATCCAACCATACATTTAGTATTCCATCCCAGAAATTCAGATAAACGGCAAACGTTATAAGTGGACAGGTCTAATCCGGCAGCTGATGACATAGGGTCTTGACCAGTAGCCCCAACTCTGTGATTGTCAAAAAATGTCATTCTGTCACCATTGCACCCCCTTTAGGTTAAGTTCACATGTGAAATCTATATAGGAAAAATCTAGTAGTGCAGCTACAAAGAAAAGTCTTTAGGGCAGCAATCCTGCAAATAGTTTTAGGGCTGATTCACACGTTTGTATATCGGCCAAGTTTTAACGCCCGGATGATATACAGTGTCCCTTTCTCTCCGCCCCTCACCACTGTTTGCAATGGGAGGGCCTGGTCGGAGGCGGAGCTAAGTTCCACCCTGGCCCGCCCCCTCCCATTGCAAATAGTGGTGAGGGGCGGAGAGGGGGGTGGGAGCTCAGTGCACTGCTCGTGGCCTGGCCCGCCTCCTCCCGCTGCAGAAAGGGACACCGTATATCAGCCGGGCGTGAAAACCCAGCCAATATACAGACGTGTGAATAAACCCTTATAGTTACTAAGTTAAACTCCATTCAGTTCCATAAGAAGAAATCCCTGATCAGCTGATGAGCCCAAGTGAGGCTGGTTTCCCATCTGTATCGAAAATTCGTCTGGAGGTTCCATCGCAGACGCGACTGAAAATACCAGAAGGAAAAGCGTTGCAACACTTTTTCTTCCATCCAAAAGTTGGTCAGCTGAGCGGAAAGCTGGCAGACCCCATTATAGTCAATGAAGTCTGCTCAGCGCTGTTCACTCCATTCACAGATGGAACCATTTGTCCGCAGAGATTTCCCTTTCCTGCTCCCCAGACAGAATCCCTGCACAGATGTGAAACCACCATGACCTATACAATTGCAATCAAAATGATTTAATCCCCACTGCAAATCAGGTTTATTTGCCAAACTTACAAATTAAAATAAAAACAAAAAACACTAAAGTTTTTCAAATGTGCTTCCAGAATAAGGTAAACAGATGGAAATATATATCTCATCAAAAATTTATACAGTATGTTTAAACCTATTGCAGTTTGAAAAATTATAATTTTTTTCCAAATGTTTGTAATTTTGGAGCTTTTAATAAATATATAAAAATTTAAGGAAAAAAAAAAGGACAATTTAGAGCTCATGTCCACAGGTTTTTTACTGAGTATTATGCATGCGAAGCACGGCTGCATGATACGTGGTGAATGGAGTCAATAGACTTTAATTGATCCATGCACATGTGCATGTAGAAACTGCGTGTAGATACACACATGAAATTTCTCTACATACTACGCAGCATCAGCCCTATACATTTTTATGGCCGGCATATGCAACGCTGTCGATACGCAATACATTGCGTATGGGCAGCATTTTTATACACAACCCCGCTATGAAAAAAAAAAGTGACCACATGCGTGTAATATGCGGGCATACGCAGTACACTCGCAGTCATACAGCAGACCCAATATTTACAAGCAATGGCGAAACACTGCAGGGAGACCTGCAGCGGTTTACCAATATGGCCGTGGACATGAGGCCTTAAATAGCTCAACACAACTAATAACACTAGGCAACAATTTTTTTTGTGTCCAGGAAATCAGTGGTATTTTCACATTATTTGCTATACCAAGAATTTGGTGGGAGCCAATTGATCATTCCACCAACTGCTATTTCTGCATGGTAGGCCCTAGTTACCTAGTGTAATTTAAACAAGTAGTTTTTCACTTTTCAAGGACTACTGGAGTCTCAGAATTATTCATCCCCTTCATGACAAATGTCTTTAGTACTTAGTAGAAGACCTTTTGCTGTTATGACTTGCTGCAAACATGATGCATAGCCAGATGCCAGCTTCTGACAGGGTTCCTGAGGAACCTTAGCCCATCCTTATGGGTAATAGCTTCCAGTTTCCTAATATTCTTGTGTTCGCATGCTGCAGCCGCCTTATTCAAATCCTACTAAAGATTTTCTATGGGGTTTAAGTCAGGTGACAGTGATGGCCACTCCAGAACCTCAGAACTTTGGTTTGCGTAAGACAATCTCTAAACCGCTATTTTTACTTTGGCATACTTCTACCATGCAATTAAACATCAAAGTCAACAAAACCCTAGCCAGATGTGTTTTATATCAAGCACACCTGATGCAACTAATGAAGCCCTTGATTAGTTGCATCAGGTGTGCTTGAGACTACATCTGATTTGCATATGTGTGCTCTTATAAGCGATTCTATTCAGAAGGTTGAATAATTCTGAGACTGTAGTAGTCAGTTATTAAAAGTGGTAATTTGGGTTGAATTTGGAGAAAGCACTTTATATATCAGTTGTGTCGTGCTATATAAATTCTTCTTGTTAAATTGTTTTGGTTCTTTTGCAAAGAACTGAAAGTTTGTAAATTTGGCGAATAAACCTAATTTGTAATGGAGGTTGAATAATTTTGATTGCAGCTGTAGAATAGTCAGCCATGAACAACTAGGACTTCATACAAGGACAGATGTATTAGAGGAACTGGCTATACAACTAGAGTATATTTACCTGTATGGTAAGCATTTCATGTACAATGTATGGATAAGGGGACAGCAACCTCTCTAAATACATGGGATGTAAATGTTAAAGCCTAATTAGGCCGTCTGCAGACATCCAAGGCGGATCCTGCTGCAAGAATTCTCATAGTGGGATCTGACCCGTGCCCCTGCAGTGACCAGTGCAGCTCACTTGCTCCCGTGTCTCCTCTGCTCTTCTATGTGCCGGCTGCTGCCCAGCTAGCACATGCGCAGAGCGGAGCTGGCATGTCACTAGTGACGTTTCTGTGCGGGCCTCTGTGAGACTCACACAAAAATAGAACATGCCGCGATTTGTTTTCCGCACATGTTTTCACGCGAACAAATCACAGCCGTGTGCATAATGCAATCCTATGGCACAGGCGGAAATTCTGCAGGAAATCCTGCTGCAGAAATTCCGCCTGTCTGCAGGAAGACTTAGTTGTAGTAAAAACTGGATGACCACAGTTCTAGACAATCACGTTATGTTGTTCATGAAAGGCATCTAGACTTACAAACACTTCATTATCCTGAATGTTGCAAATAAGCATGGCTGCCCATTTCTACCACTAGAAAAGGGAGTAATAGTTAAGTTGATATAAAGGTAAAATGTGATTGTTCTCAGTAAGAGAAACCAAGTAATCTTGTAGATATGATACCTTTTAATGGCTAACAAAAATACATGATGTTACAACGAGCTTTCGGACCTCTCAGGGTCCTTCCTCAGGCATAATGGAACAAATCTTAAGACATATTTACTATAACACATAATCACATGGGAGGGCAGAAACATGGCGAACTTAATTTGCACTAGATAAATACCAGAGACAGAGGGTAAGAGGGCAGAAATGTTGGGATTAATAGCATTTAGATAAATACCAGGGAGGGATGACCATAACAGTAAATAATTAGTCCAGTGACAAGGAATGTGAAATCTCTCCTTCAGGCCTGCACACAAGGAAGATGGAACAATACCTCTGCAGCGCCACCTATTGGATGGTAGCATTCCTTCAAATCAATGTATGATATAAAGGTAACAAATAAAGATTATTATTATTATTATCACACCATCTGACACTTACGGAATTGTACAACTCAATGGGACCATGCACAGCCCTCTACAAATACATACGCGAGTCATGCATGACAACAATTACACATGAAAGATCCAGCTGGCATTAGATTCATTCTTCAGGCTTTGCAATTTCAAGACATCATTTCTTAGTGTAGATGATGATTAATAGTAATAAGCAGTTTTCTCATTTACAACATAAACCAAAGAACATTTATCACATTGTCTTCATGGAGATCTCCTTTAAAAGGTCACCCCTTCCCAATGCCATATTCGCCTAATACTATAAACTTTAATAACCATTATTAACAGAAACAAGAGATCACCATTTTGGCCATGAAAGAGTCCTGGCAGAACCACCAAAGGGGCATGGGGAAGATTTTTATAGCAAATGATATAGTTCAGGGCTGAGAGACATTGAGAAGCTCAGTGCATGAGCAGTTAGTTCAGTAAGTGTCATCCACCGACAGAAGCATCTCCTAAGCGCCCTGCAGGCTGCTCAGATTTAAATGGCTGCTGATTAGGTTTGCATGCAAAATGTAGTGGTAACATTAATGGGTCTAAGCATCTGTGCCAAGGCCCTGCCAGCGATAAGGCTGTCAGCATGTGAACTCTATGTGCGACTGCTCCTTTTCAAACTCCATCTGACTGTCAATGCAAATACAGATGGGGGAGAAATCAAGGAATGTAGATTTAAAAATTATATAGTCTGAGAAAAATGTTGCCGGCATAATCTGTGGTGCTGTATAGAGATCGCTCTCACATCTGTTCACGTCCTTTCTTGGTTCACATATTTCTTTTCCTGCTTTAAGATGGAAATGCAGTCTAAGGTCAATCTGCGAGAAAAAAAATCTTAAAAGGCAATTTGTCAGCTTGAACATGTTGTACAAACTGCAGGCAGCATGTTATAGGGCAGGAGGGAGCGGAGCGGAAAATATATACTTTTATCCTACTCATAATGGACCAAAGAAATGAGCAAACGGGTGATTTCAAATCTGCGCTCGGGGTGCCGCTTTCCTGCTCCATTCGGGAAGCAGGAAGGGGAAATCCCCGTGGCCGAACAGCCCCGTCTCAGGACGGAACCGAAGAGAGCTGGTCGACCCCATTGACTATAATGGGGTTCTTTTGGTTTCCACGAAGCTGCATACAGCGCTTTTTCATCCAGTATTTTGAGCCGGATCTGTGACAGAACCTCTGACCGTAGGTTCTAATGCAGATGTGAAACCACCTTTAGCATGTTAGTAATTTAGTTTAAAATGGTCAGGACCAAGTGTAAAAATTTCCTGTGCCTGGGTCTTTAACCTATTGTGAGAGAAGCCATAATGTTCTTGTGAGAGATGCCATGATGTCTTTTGTCCTCTATTTTGCCTTTAATTCTACTCTATGCTTCTCCAATTCTCTGCATTCCCTTAGCACATATCCAGAGGCTGGCAAGCAAAGAGGACAGTCAAAGGAATGCAAGGTCACTGGGAAAAAAACTCCTTAGTAGCAATTAATTTTCTCCAAACTAGATCAAACTACGTGCTGGCCCCAAAAACAAGGGGGAGAAAAGAACAAATGATTAAAAGCTGGACTCTGGGAAACAGATATCTGTCTGTCTAATTGGCTTGTACAGCAAAACAGATAATACCTAGTTCTTTATATTTTATATGTAAACCCCTCTATATATGTATATATCCCCATATAATCCTTAGGGTGAATGTACTCTCTGTGGGTATGTGTAAGTATACCGCAATATCACGCATGCACCTACATGTCAACACTCCAACATGCACAATCCATATTGAGTTTGTCCTTGAGCCGAGGTTGCAAAGCAACAATGTCAACCACTAATGGCATCTCAGTGCTCTAAATACCTCAGTAATTATTTATTGGTGATTAGTAAAGAGATCTGAGTATTATTGATTGATTAGCCATTCCATTATTGGAATCCAATGGCGAACAGATGAAAAAGAAGATGAAGCCCTAGGGCACTATCACAGAAGATGGAATACTTCACAAAATGCTGCAGAAAATTCAGCTGTGCGGGAAAATCGACACCAAATTCCACATAACTAAGGTGCGGATTTTGATGCTGAATCGAAAATGGCAGAACACAAATTACAGAAAAAGGACATATCAATTCAAAATCACAGAAGGTGGCCATATTACTGGTAAAAGGATAGAAAACACAAGGGCAGGGGGGTAAGCACATCCTTCAGCATGCAGACGGGCTAATTGCTATATGGAGAAGCATTGCACAGGGGCAAATACTAATGAGCAATAGCTCGCATACCTACCACATATTGGGGGGTGTATCTTGGCCCAAATATTAACTAATACCTTGTATTTATCAGCATTTCTCATTATTTTTGCAGCGAGTAGTCTGGCTTTAAATGTTGGCATAGCCCGGAGTGTCGGTGCCAGTGTGATTCACTTTTAATGTGCAAGGCAACCCTCCAGGCTGAATCGTATGTAGAGTCAGTAATAAGTTTTAAGCCTGCATTGTACATCACACATATCAGATAGTTTGTATGCCTTATGGATATGCAAGTATAATACTCCCCCAACATGTGGTAGGGGTGTGAGTGGTTGTTCGTCAGTATTCTGCACTTGTGCAATGCTCCTCCTTATAAAGATGTGCCGAATTGCATACTGAGGGATGTGATGTCTATACGTACCCTTGTGTTTTGTATCAGTATACTAGTAAGCATGGATGCCTTCTGCGATTGCAGATTTTAACAGTGAAATATTCTGCCTTGTATCAATGCACCTTAATGAATCAACCTCTGAATTGCTGTGTACTTCTCAGATTTTACAACTCCCCTAAAGTTGCATGTTTACATTCTAATGAACAATATACCGATGATTTAAGATTTAACGATGGAGCCTTTAAATATTGTATTCTGTTGGAAAACAGTGATTATGGGACCAGTGTGGCAGCATCATTCTACAATTGTGAGGTAAATAAGGGAGATGGAATAAATCCTCCACAGTGCCACCTATTGAAAGGCAGCATTCCTTCGAGTCAAAGTGGGACCTTTTATACAAGTCTTGTTACAATGACTGGGAATCAAAAGCAAAGCCAGACTCCATGTACATACAGCTGTTTCCGGGTTATTGCCCATCATCAGTGTACAACCCGGAAACAGCTGTATGTACATGGAGTCTGGCTTTGCTTTTGATTCCCAGTCATTGTAACAAGACTTGTATAAAAGGTCCCACTTTGACTCGAAGGAATGCTGCCTTTCAATAGGTGGCACTGTGGAGGATTTATTCCATCTCCCTTATTTGCATATTACCCAGAGGAGCGTGCGTGGCCATTTGAGTCTCCTCACTTAGATTATAGTATATAGTTGCTCTCCCTAAGGAGAAAAGAGCGTTTCTGACCCCTGTCCCAGGCCTCTCACTAGCAAAAGCCAGACTCCTACTGTACACTGATGATGGGCAATAACCCGGAAACAGCTGTATGTACATGGAGTCTGGCTTTGCTTTTGATTCCCAGTCATTGTAACAAGACTTGTATAAAAGGTCCCACTTTGACTCGAAGGAATGCTGCCTTTCAATAGGTGGCACTGTGGAGGATTTATTCCATCTCCCTTATTTGCATATTACCCAGAGGAGCGTGCGTGGCCATTTGAGTCTCCTCACTTAGATTATAGTATATAGTTGCTCTCCCTAAGGAGAAAAGAGCGTTTCTGACAATTGTGAGGACAACGCATGGGTGATAGGTCCCTTTGATTGTCTTATGGACTGAGCACCAAAATGACCTTTAAGAGCTATAAATCATTTATCATATGTCCTCCATGAAAAAAATCAATTCTTTCCAGAGCTTTCAGCAAGTCATCAACTTGCAGGTCCAAAGACATTACAGTGGTATAAGCCTGAACAAACCATAAAGTTTAGAGATGGGTTATATGACAGTGCTGGAAGGAAAATTGGTAATTATCTACAGATGGAATCAGATTATGACCTCTACATCTTCTTCTGGGTAATACATACAAAAATTACAGCTTGCCACTGAGTGCCCAGGCTGAAAGACATTATTGAGAAGGCAGATGGGAAGCTTAAAGTGTATCTAACTTTTCAGATGACTGTTTAGAATAAGCTGCCGTGTGTGTACATGATGAATAACACTGATGTGTTAATGACTTGTATCCTGCATTTTCCCTCTCTGTAGGCTGCGCATCTGATTAATAAACTTTATTTGTATAACGCCAACATATTCCGCAGCGCTTACATAGACAGGGGGGATACAGAAAGACAAAAGTACAAACATTATAGAACCACAGTTACATAGTAATCAGTTGATGGAAACAATAGGGGTGTGGGTCCTGCTCCAACGAGCTTACATACTACAAGTAATGGGGTGATACAGAAGGTAAGGGGCTGGAGATGTGCGCGGTATGGCGAGGTGGAGAGTGAGGGGCGATATACACATAGACAATGGTCAGACATTTAGCCGTGTGACAGCAGAAACAGTATAACTGCAGGAGCGGTTTATGATGGCTAGCAGGGATTGCAGTCAGTAGGTCAGGGAGCATGTTATCAGGCGGAGTACAAAGGGGTTTGTTTAGGGAATGCGTTATGCCTCCCTAAAGAGGTGCGTTTTTAGAGCACGCCTGAAGTTCTGCGAGTCCTGGATTGCTCGGGTAGCCTTTGGTAGTACATTCCAGAGGACCGGTGCTGCTCTGGAGAAGTCTTGGAGGCGGGAATGAGAAGTTCGAATTAAAGGGGCGCTCAGTCTGGTTTCGTTAGCAGAGCGGAGAGCCCGGGCTGGTTGATGGATTGAGATGAGGGAGGCAATATAGGGGGGCGCTGCGCTGTGGAGGGCTTTGTGGCTGAAGGCAGTGAGTTTAAATTGAATTCTGTATTTGACGGGCAGCCAGTGCAGTGACTGGCACAGGGCAGAGGCGTCCGAGTAGCGGCTGGACAGAAAGATGAGCCTGGATTCAGAATGGACTGGAGAGGGTAGAGTCTGGTGCAGGGGAGGCCGATCAGCAACGAGTTGCAATAATCGAGCCGGGAGTGGATGAGGGCAACAGTAAGCGTTTTGAACGTGTCCACAGTGAGAAAAGAGCGGATTCTTGCGATGTTCTTGAGGTGCAGCTGACATGTTCGGGCCAGAGATTGGATGTAGGGGGTAAAACAGAGATCAGAATCGAATTTGACCCCAAGGCAGCGGGCGTGTTGTCTAGGAGTTATGGTGGCGCCACACACTGAGATGGAGAGATGGAGATGTCAGGATGAGGTCAGTTAGTGGAGGGTGGAAATACCAGTAAGTCAGTTTTAGAGAGGTTTAGTTTTAGGTAAAGAGAGGACATGGTGTTAGAGACAGCAGACAGACAGTTGGTGAGGTTTTGGAGGAAAGGTGCAGAAATCTCACGGGAAGAGGTGTATAGCTGGGTGTCGTCAGCATAGAGGTGGTATTGGAGGCCAAATCTCCTGATAGTTTGTCCAATAGGGGCTGTGTAGATAGAGAGAAGAAGGGGGCCGAGGACCGAGCCCTGGGGGTCCCCAACAGCAAGGGGAAGAGGAGGGGAGGTAGAGCCAGCAAAGGAGACGCTGAATGAGCAGTCAGATAGGTAGGAAGAGAACCAGGAGAGGGCAGTGTCCTTTAGGCCAATGGAGCGAAGCATACTGAGGAGGAGTTTGTGGTCAACAGTGTCAAATGCTGCGGCAAGGTCGAGGAGGATCAGTAGAGAGTAATCGCCCCTCGATTTGGCTTTCAGGAGATCATTTGACACCCTTGTAAGGGCATTTTCTGTCGAGTGTTGGGGTCGGAAGCCAGACTGTAGGGGGTCAAGGAGAGAGTTCTCTGATAGATAGCTTACAAGGCGGGAGTAAACCAGGCGTTCTAGTAGTTTGGAGATGAAGGGGAGATTAAAGATGGGTCGGTAGTTCGCAGCATCAGTCGCGTCCAGAGTTGGCTTCTTTAGCAGTGGGGATATGATGGCATGTTTAAAAGAAGAGGGAAAGATGCCAGAGGTCAGAGAGAGGTTGAATATAGTGGTGAGATGGGAGATGACCACTGGGGAGAAGGAACGGAGGAGGTGTGAGGGGAGAGGGTCGCTAGCGCAGGTGGTTGGGCGAGCAGAGAAGAGCAATATGGAGACTTCTTCCTCGATTAGTAGATCTCTCAGGATTGGTGGGAGGAACTTGCTGCTGTGATGTGTTCTATAGAGTGTGCACAGAAAATGCAGATCCTGCTCTCTAACTGTCTGCTACACACATAGAGAGACATACATTCATCATGTAGAAGTATATAGCAGTACTTTGCTGCTTTTTATTCACATACAGTATATACTGCTGATAACTCACCTTTAGCTCCTGTAGTATATCTGTGTACCAGTCTCTCTCCCTCTTCCCGCACTCTAAAGAGTTCAATGAACATGATAACTCATGCCCCCTTGCAGATTATGTTTAATGTGGTTCGACTCTTGTCAAACATTTAACACAGAAATTGGACAGCAAACTAGAAGGAATAAAAGCCCTAATGGCCAGCACTTAGAGCGATTTTTCAGCACAAAAACAACATTTTAGATGAACAAGGTAAATAGCAGGTTTGCAAGTTATCACAGTGGCTATCATCGAAGCACAAGTTGCTTGAAAGGTTAGTGTTCATTTAAGTAATGAAAAAAAGAAACAGATATACACAAGTCAAAGCAAAGCCGCAATCTCTGAATTCATAATAGCTATTTTGATTTGGGATTTGGCATGGAGGTAAAATACAGCAATGCTATACCATCTACCCTACTGATAATCATGTGATTATTGTAACGACTGTGGATGAGGAACCACTGTGTCAACCTACCTGGTAGGGGATGATCCAGTCTAGTACGGTTGACAGCCAACCCCAGCGTGGCAGGTAAGATATTGGATGTATGAACCCCGTATGCAGATGGAAACTAGGGAAAGTATCTTGCCCTGAACTAATAACCAGAAGAGGAAAACCCCTGCCTATAAGCGGAGCACTCGTCCCAATAAGGACGGCACCACGGTCTTCCTCTAGGCACTGACTGACCCTGACAGGAAAGAACACCTATAAAACAAACGACAGAACAATACCGGGGTGTACAGGAACAAAGGAAGTACAGACTGACAAGGATAAACAGAGAAACAGACTCCCAAGGATAACAGACAGCTGGATACACGAATGGAGGACACAGAACACAAGCAGAAAGCAAGGTAGCAAGGAAACTGCCAGAGCAGTGGCTAAACATGGAGTTATGGACACGAAGCACACAACAACACTACAGCACTGTCTGAAAGACCCAGGGCAGCTATACAGGGAGGTGATTATAAAAGGTGCATCAGCTGAGCAGGAGGCCCAGACGCAATTAACCCTAGAAGTGCTGGAAGAGAATAAATATAAGTTCAGTGAACAGGGAGAGCAGAACGATGCCCTCGCCTGCCAGACACAGAAGCAGACGATTGTGTCTGAACAGTGCACCTAACAATTATATAGATCCATGAAGAATAAAACTGAGTAAAAAACCTTTTCACCTTGTAAGGATAAAGTAGAGGAAATATAAAAATGGAAATGAGTCAGGGCTTTCACAAGCATCATGAATTATGAAAACTATAATCCATGGCTGAGTCGCATATGTATTTAATATATATAATAGGGAGTGGCCAAAAATATGGAAACACCATACAAAATGCATGCCTTTAGTTACATGGGATTATAAATCATATTTCAGTAAGACATGTAAAGACTGAATTTAAGTGGAGGTAATATGACACAGATGATGCCTGGCAGAAGAGAACATTTGCCCAAGCAACAAGGTTCCATTGGGCAGGGGTTTGAGCTAATCAACTGCTGTCACCAGCTGGCTCCCAAAACCACCCAGAGCAGGGCAAGAGGTGAAGTAAACATTAATTTGGTGGGAAAGCTCTCAGCCAAGCAGGGCCAAAAGGGCAGCTCAGTGCTAAAGATTAAAATCCCATGTATTTCGTACAGTGGTTCCATATTTTTGTCTACCCCCTGTATATCACTAAGACTGTAAATTAACTATTTTGCCACCAGAATGGGCAACCAGACATGTCAACAAGGTATAGTGCATTATGGCAGAACTAAGTAATGTTCTTTAGCTATAGTAGCAGACAACGGGCCATGTAGAGGCGTTCAACCAGAGTATACATTCTTCACCCGTTTCATTTTCTGACACTACCGAAATAGAAGCAGTAGAAAAATACATTAAGGCATATTATTTCCAGATGGTGATTTTTAACCGCTGTGCATGACAGAATGGAACGTGTCATGTAATTGTGCGCTACTAGAAACAGGCAAAATTAAATTATGTTAAGACAGCAAGACAAAGCAAATCTAGTTTCTAATAAAGATACAGTCATGTGACTTTACCGCTGGTGTCTGCAGTTTCACATGCATACTGTAGATTGCAATATTACTGCATAATTACATTTAATTACGAAAAAATGCCCTCCAGCTTATGTCTGACCTTAACTCCTCAGTGATGAGCCTATTTTTTGGTTTAAGGACCAAGCGATTCTGATCGTGGCATTGTAAGAGCCATGAAACTTGTTGACATAGCAGTATGAGGGCTTGTTTTTTGGGGGGACAAGTTGTATATTTTAATGGAACCACTCAGGGGTACATATAATGTGTTGTATAGCTTTAATTACATTGTAAGGAGGGGGAGTGGAAAAAAACCTCAGAAATTCAGCTTTCACGGCATTCACTATTCAGTAAACCTAACGGGATAACTTTCTTATTAGGATCAGCACAATTACTGCGATATAGAGATGAGCGAGCACCCAAATGCTCAGGTCCGCGTATTCGAGTTGAGCTTTTCGTAAAATTCGAGAACTCTACTGGAGTAACGAACCCCATTGACTACAATGGGAGACTCCAGCATTTTTGTATATGCCGTGTCCCGAGCTTTTTTTTTTTTTCCTAGGTTCATTTCTCTCTCTCTCTCTCTCTCTCTCTCTCTCTCTCTCTCCTGCCTATCAGACAAAAAATTTGCCAATGACGCGCGCTGCGTTGCGGCAGGGAGGGGCCGAAACAGGCACATCACAGCAGGGAGGAGCCAAAAACTGGGGCTGGGTCGAACACGGCTTGATGCTCGTTCGAGTAACGAGCACCATCGAGTACGCTAATACTCGAACGAGCATCAAGCTCGGCAGAGTATGTTCGCTCAACCCTACTGCGATACCAAGTTTATATACATTTTTTTACTACTTTTGCAAAATAAAAACATATTTTTAAAGAAAAACAATTGAATCCGCATCGCCGCATTCTAAGAACCATAGCATTTTAATTTTTCTGACAACAGAGCTATGTGAGGTCTTGTTTTATGTGGGAAGAGTTGTAGTTTTTAATGGTACTATATATTGACATAAAGCTGACTTTTAGATGGCTTTTTATTGCGTTTTTTGGGAGACAGAGAAAGGAAAAATAGCAATTCTGGCATTACTTTTTTAAAATTGTGCGATAAAATAACTAAAATTTTCCATTGCTTGGGTCATAACGAACACGGCGATACCTACTATGTGTTGATTTTTAAAAACTTTTTATATTTTATCCATTTAGAATACACTTTTAAACAAAGAGCACTCTAAGCTTAACTAAGGGGAAGAGCCAAGCCAACTCCATAGCCCTTTATATGGTAAGCCATGGCCCACCACTGACTCCAGCAACTAGCAATGCCTACTATGTGACACACACAGCGTTTTACACATTTGGCCATGGGAATGAGCCCTTAGAGGGGTTCTTCCACTATTGAAAGTTATCCTCTGTCCACAGAATAGGGGATACATTTCAAATCACTAGGAATCTGACTGCTGGAATGTCACCAATTCTGAGAATAGGGTCCGGTGCGTCCACAAATGAACAGAACGGCAGTTGCTAATGCACGCTCTTGCTTCATTAATTTCGATGGAACCACTGGAGATAGCAGAGTTCAAGCGCTCAGCTATCCCTCTGTTTGTCCCATTGAAATTAATGAAGTTGTAATGTTCATGCTCAACCATTACTTCATTCATTTGGGGACCTTTGGAACCTGTGTTCTCAGAATTGATGGTACAGATCCAACTACTTAGACCCCCAGTCCTGTGAATGGGGAAGACGCTCAATCTTGGCACAACCTCTTTAAGATGGCCATACACATGATTAATGTAGTTAAATCCGCTGATAATATAATGCGTAGGCTGTGTCCCAACTTTCTCCTCATACCTGCTGGGTCGGTTGATGGATTTAAACATGCCCAATCCTTTTGTTTTCAAGGGAGATAAGCTGCCACCAGAGATGCCTGACACAGCCATTCAGTGATTATATAAAATAGATGCCCAGCAGGACCACTTCTCAACACACTGTTTGGCCGGACTTTCCATATGAAGCAGCCGCCAGGAATCTGAACATATTCCTCACTGAAGTCCAAATAAAAGATAATGTGGTAGCATCAAAGTTGCGAAAATTCAAAAGACTTTATTCTCCCATGACAGACAAGGAAAAGACAGCGACGTTTTGACACAAATGGTCTTTTTCAAGCTAGCCATCAAACACGCAATACCCCATTTAAATACAAAAGCTTAAATACAATCCCCACAAAGCTCCAATCAACAAGTCCCTCTCCACCCTAGAGAGGGTGTACTTAATTAACATTAAAACACATTTACATACATCTCCTGCTGTGTTGCCACACTGATCCCTCCATGTCCTGATGCCAGAAGACAGCGTTCTGGTGGTGCATGAGAGATCACGTAAGAACCAACGTCCCGATAACAACTCGATCATCCAAGAGACTTCCACCGATGATGCCCAGGAGAATGTAACCTCCAATTTTGTGGTAAATATCTCTTCTAGAGTTTTGACTAAACCTGAGATTAGTGTGTTATCAAAAGGTTTATCCATCTGTCCCAAGAGTCGCACTGATTGGTTTATGCCGGACCTTGGTTTACAGAGATTCTTTAGGTCCTTACAATTTCTTTTCTGACCATGAGGTGGCTCCTGGTGTGCAGTCCAACCCCCGTGAGGGTATTTCATTGACGTTTTTGCGGAACGGGTACAGAAGGATGTATACAAAATGCGGTCAAGAGAGATGACTGGGAGGTCTGTTGAACATAATCTAAGTATAGCTGAAAAGAATGCATTGAATACATTAGCACAAGTCAATTACATCGTCATAAAATCAGCCAACAAGGGCAATGCTATCATAATTATAAATTCTACACAATACAGTGAGGAGGTGTGCAGACAGCTGGGGGACTCTGAGGTGTATGAGAGATTGCCTAGCAACCCTATGCCCAGATTCCAAATCCAGGTGAGAGTATTGTTACATGAGGGGGTGTACTACCGATAGCGATAGGGCACGGCCATGGGCTCAGATGTAGCGCCCACCTACGCAAATACATTTATGCGTAAATTTGAGGAGGATCACATCTATCTCTCTCCTCTTTGGAGTAAGAGTAAAGCCTGGTGGTGCCACATCAACGACATTTTTGTACTCTGGGAGGGTTCTGAAAAAGAACTACATGATTTTCATCTGTCCCTAATAATGTATATTCAGAGTTACAATTTACTCTAGTCCATTCCCCTTTATAGGTGCAATTTGTGGATGTGTTGATCACTAACACAGATTCCGGACTAGTTACGGATCTGTATGTCAAAAACACAGATCAGAACAGTTTGTTGATGTATGACAGTTCTCACCCATTACCGATGAAAAAGTCTCTCCCATAGAACTAGTTACTTCGCGTTAGGCGAATACCACATGACAATACTTTGGATTGCAGGTTACAAGAGATGTATGGAAAATTCCTTAATAGGGGGTATCCAGAACCACTGCTTAGGGAGACTATAACTAAGGTCAGTGCATTAAAACAAGAAGCACTATTAACACCCAGAGAACAAAAACAGGGACCTGATAGACTACCATTTGTATCTACTTATGGGCAGCATAGTCAGAGGGTTACAACTGTATTGAGAAGATATTGGTCACTTGTAGCGAAAGAATGTCCAAATATTTCTGGGGTACAATGATCATCGATGATGGCCTATAGGGGAAGCCCCAATATAGGGGACATATTAGTCCATTCTCTTTTTGTCAAACATAAGGGGTCTACTCAAACCACCCTCAGACCACAAAAAATGGGCAATTTTCCTTGCCTTTCGTGCTCGTGCTGCAGCAATCTCAACGGAGGAGATTGGGTGCCTAAAGCAATCAGTGGTAACAAATATTGGCTTAAGGAACGGTACTCTTGTACCTCGACGTATGTAATATATTTGATCACATGTGCTTTGGGTTGGCATATGTGGGGGAGATGTCTACTGAAGTTAGGACCAGAATGGTCAAACACAAAAGCACTATTAGGATGAGAAACATGACACTTCCAGTCTCTAAACACTTTGTGGAGAATAATCCTTCGGTAAGTCAAGTCAAATATCGCATCATAGACCAGAAATCACAACTACCTGGGGGGTGGTGACTGTTTAACATTACTGAAAAAAAAGGAAATTAAATGGATTTTTGAATTGGACATCATGGTGCCCAAGGGTTATTTATATATGCCACATATCTAAAATCATGGATTCTTGATGCATACATTGTCTGTTTAAGGGACTTGTACCTCTATTTTATTTGATGTCGTTAATGTGTTTTATGTTTTTGTTTTGTTTATAGGCAGCTGTCGCTCCATGACTGATCCCATCTGTCCATTAAATATGCTGATAGCCATAATATGTGATTATTATTCGCAGCATAATCATGCGTAGTGTAGATATTGGGGCTCATTGGGGACTTTGATAAATTTGGGATCAATTTCCTCTTTTCCTCTTTCTTGGTCTTTTTGTTTTTTTCCTCTTTTAGTTCATTTTTCCTCTTTTTCCCTCCCTACCCCCTTTCTCCCCTTCCTTCCCTTTCCCTGTGTGTATGTGAAGCAGGATCGGGTGATTGAACAAAAGTAAGTAGGTGTGTGAGCGTAATTTAAAAAAAAAAGTGTGAGAGGTTGCGCATGGGCGGAGAAGTGGGATCATTTGCACACGGGGAGAGGAGTGTGATCAGTTGCGCACGGGTGGAGGAGTGTGAGCTATTGTGCACGGGAAATCTTTTCTACTTCCACAAGTAAATTGTAGATCCCCATTAGGATGTGCTCCATGACTGGCAATGTCATCCAGTGTGCTACTTGTGCAATGTATACAGTCCTTGATCAGCCGATTGAGAGTGCATACTATTGCGCAAGATGCGTGCTCGTCGCACATTTAGAAGCCCAAATCCTGGATCTAAATGAGCGACTGGCAACACTGAGAGCCATTGACATCATGGAAAGGAGTTTGGCACTGAGCAGGTACTCACTGGGGTAGAGGCGAGGGCGGATGGTAGCACAAAAGAAAAGAGGGAGCAGGCAGCTAGCTGGGTGACAGTTAGAAAGCGTATAGGGGAAAAGAGAACCAGGGAGGCAAAGTTGGCAGACGAGGGGAATGCCATTACAGAGCCAGCACTGCTGCAGCTTGACACGCCCTCTGAACACCAGGGGGATAACTGCTTCAGTGAGAAGGGGACGGGGAGCGCAGGGCAGGCTAGACAGATCCTAGTGGTGGGGGACTCAATTATCAGGGGGACATATAGGGAATTCTACCATAAAGACCAGGATCGTTCAACGGTGTGTTGTCTTCCTGGTGCTCGAGTTCAACATATTGCGGATCGGATTGACAGATTAATGGGGGGGGGGGGGGGGCTGGTGAGGAGCCTAGTGGTCATGGTGCACATTGGCCAATGTCCAAATTAGAGGTCAATGGAGGGCCCTCAAAAATGATATCAGGGACTTAGGGTCCAAGCTTAAGGTGAGGACCTCCAAGGTAGTTTTCTCGGAAATACTACCTGCATCTAAAGCCACACTAGAAAGGCAGCAGGATGTTAGGGAGGTAAACAAGTGGCTCCAGAGTTGGTGAAAAAGGTAAGGTGTTCGGGTTCCTGGAGAACTGTTCTGACTTTGCTGTCGGCTACAGGTTCTACTGTAAGGACGGACTGCATCTTAATGGGGAGGGTGGAGCTGTGTTGGGGGAGAAGATGGTTAGAAGGCTGGAAGAGTGTTTAAACTAGGGACTGGGGGAGGGCAAAAAGAGAAAGAAGGGGGTAGTCAGTGTAGTTAGCGACCTGAGTCCAAGTAATGGGAATGGGAGTCGAGCAGGGGTTAGGGTTAGTACAGTTAGAACTGACAGAACAGCCAATAGTACCATTAGTAGCAAAATGAATTTAAAGAACAAAAATACCTGTATAAATTGTATGGCAACGAATGCAAGAAGTCTGATCGGTAAAGTGGGTGAGCTTGAAGCGAGAATAGCCGATGAAAACTACGATATAGTTTCAATAATGGAAACATGGCTTGATGATAAGTGCGATTGGGCGGTGAATTTACAATCTCTTCAGAAGAGACCATGGAAGCCAGAAAGAAGGAGGGGTATGTATGTACGTTAAATCCTACTTAATGCCAAGGCTACGGGAAGATATAGGGGCAGGAGATGAACACGTGGAATCTCTGTGGGTAAAAATACAGGGAGAAAAATATAACAAAATCCTGATAGGGGTTTTCTATAGACTACCAAAAGCAACAGAAGAAACTGAAACCTTACTATTAAGGCAGATAGAAGAGGTGTCAAACCGCAATGAAGTAATTATTATAGGGGACTTTAATTATCCAGATATAATATGGGATAACGAGACCTGCAAATCTCTTAATAAGTTCTTGAGAACAATTAAAAATAACTACCTTATTCAACTTGTGCAGAAGCCAACTAGAGGGAAAGCCACTCTGGACTTAGTATTAACTAACAAACCGGACCGAATAATGGAGGTGCAGGCTGAGGAACACTTGGGGAACAGTGACCACATTATAATTGATTTTCAGCTGCCATTCAATAAGAAGCCTTATCAGAGAGTGACAAATAAACTAAACTTTAGTAAGGCAAAATTTGATCAGCTCAAAGCTACTATCGGTAAAATTAATTGGGACAACATCCTCAAAAATAACAGGACAGATGACAAATGGGAAAGGTTTAAAAACATCCTAATTACCTCATGTGAGCAGTTCATACCCTTTAAAATTGAAAGAACTACAGGTAGAAGGAAACCAATGTGGCTCCAAAAGACTGTAAGGGGGCAGTAAAAGAAAAAAAAAGAAAGCGTTTAAAGGGGTTGTCCCGCGCCGAAACGGGTTTGTTTTTTTTTCAACAGCCCTCCCCCCCCCCCCGTTCGGCGTGAGACAAACCCGATGCAGGGACCTAAAAAAAATCCGCACAGCGCTTACCTGAATCCCCGCGCTCCGGTGACTTCTTACTTACCGGTTGAAGATGGCCGCCGGGATCTTCTCCCTCGGTGGACTGCAGCTCTTCTGTGCGGTCCATTGCCGATTCCAGCCTCCTGATTGGCTGGAATCGGCACGTAACGGGGCGGAGCTACACGGAGCCGGTATCCAGCACGAGCGGCCCCATTGAGAAAAGAAGAAGACCCGGACTGCGCAAGCGCGTCTAATTTGGCCATTAGACGCTGAAAATTAGGCGGCTCCATGGAAACGAGGACGCTAGCAACGGAGCAGGTAAGTGAATAACTTCTTATAACTTCTGTATGGCTCATAATTAATGCACAATGTACATTACAAAGTGCATTAATATGGCCATACAGAAGTGTATAGACCCACTTGCTTTCGCGGGACAACCCCTTTAAATTACTAAAACAAGAAGGCAGCGAAGAAGCGCTAAAATCATACAGCGAAAAAAACAAAATATGTAAAGAAAAGATCAAAAAGGAGGAGGCAGAAAGACTGATCGCCAAAGAGAGCAAAAACAACCCTAAACTATTCTTCAATTATATTAACAGTAAAAGGATTTCCACTGATAGCACCGGCCATTTAACAAATAAGCTGATAGGGGGGGGAAGGCAAATCTATGAAATATTTTCTTTTCAAGTGTATTCACGAACGAAAAGGAAATGTCACACGAGATGCAGGGGAATAAAACGAACCCCTCACAAAATATTACATACCTAACACAGGAGGAAGTGCAGAGCCAATTAAAGAGGATTAAAATCGATAAATCGCCGGGCCCAGATGGAATACACCCAAGGGTTCTAAGGAAACGAAGTAATGTAATATCTAGGCCGCTATTTGTAATATTTACAGATACTATCAAGACCAGGGTTGTACCACTGGATTGATGCATCGCCAATGTGGTTCCAATATACAAAAAGGGGTCCAAAAGTGAGCCTGGTAAGTACAGGCTGGTAAGTCTCACTTCAATAACTGGAAAAATATTCGAGGGGCTTCTGAGAGACGCCATCCTAGAATACTTCAAGGAGAACAACAGAATAACTCCTCACCAGCATGGGTTCATGAGGGGTCGATCATGTCAGACCAATCTGATCAGCTTCTACAATGAAGTAAACTCTAGGCTGGACCTGGGAGAGTCTATTGTATTTCTAGACTTCTCTAAAGCATTTGACACCGTGCCATATAATAGGTTGATATACAAAATCAGGCAGCTCGAACTAGGCAAAAACGTGTGTATCTGGGTAAAGAACTGGCTCAGAGATAGAAAGCAGAGGGTGGTAATAAATGGTTCGTACTCTGATTGGGCCACCGTCGCCAGTGGGGTGCCACAGGGTTGGGCTGCTGTAGTATGGACACTGACATGAGTCCAGAAATCAGCAGGGATCCCAAGCGGCAGACCCCTTCTGATCAACTATTGATGACCTACCCTGAGGATAAGTCATCAATAGTATAAGTCATGAAGCCAATGTTGAAGCAGCAGCCATTTTTAGCCCATGAGACTCCTGAAATGTGGAAGAGACCTTGAGATATACAGTATATTTTTTTTTGTGCTATGCAGAAGCCACAATTTGTTTAAGCAAGTTTGCAAGAAAAGTGTTTTTCCTTAGCATGTAATGAAAGGCATTTGATGTGGATCCGCAGTGCGAACGCCGAACACGGATTACACAATGCAAATTCGTTAGTGTGCAGGTGGCCTTAAGTTTTCATCCCCTTTCGAATTACCCTGTTGAATCAACCCCATGCGCACCATAAATGGAAATATTTAAAATTTGACATATTTTATAGATAATATGTATATACAGGTTTATTCGTAATACAATTTAAAAAAAAGGTAGGATGCTTTCAATGAATGGAATGAATAAGTTAGTTATTTGAGATGTGACTGTATAGGGCGTTCATCTATATATATAAAATTGAATGTATGCGTGTGTGTCTGTGTGTCTGTCTGCGTGTCTGTCTGTTTGTCTGTCTGTTTGTCCTTTATGCGCTACTACACCATTCATCCGATCGCCATGAAACTTTGGGAAGTTGTTAAGTGCACTCCTGGGAAGATTATAGGCATAGTACAACTATCCTATGATAAATGGCGCGCGTTCGAGTGTCGTCGACAGTTACGCCCCCCCCCCCCACGTAGATCGTTCGATTTCTATCATTGCCAATAATTCTCTCACTTCCCGATAGCGTAGAAACATGAAATTTGGCACGAGCATTGATTATGTCATAAATAGGAAAAGTTAATGGGTCCCAACTCGATTATTCAATTCTAAGCGCCAAAGAATTAGCGTCCAAATTTTATGTACGGAATCTCATTTTCTCACTTCCCAATGTCATGGAAACTTGAAATTTGGCACGAGCATTAATTATGTCATAAATAGAAAAAGCGAATGGGTCCCAACTCGATTATTTAATTCTAAGTACCAAAGAATTAGCGTCCAAATTTTACGTGCAGAATCTAATTTTGTCATTTCCCGATGTCATAAAAACTTGAAATTTGGCACGAGCATTGATTATGACATAAATAGGAAAAGTTAATGGGTCCTAACTCGATTATTCAATTCTAAGCACCAAAGAATTAGCGTCCAAATTTTACGTACGGAATCTAAATTTCTCGCTTACCAATATCATAGAAACTTGAAATTTGGCACGAGCATTGATTATGACATATATAGGAAAAGTTAATAGGTCCAAACTCGATTATTCAATTCTAAGCGCAAAAGAATTAGCGTCCAAATTTTACGTACGGAATCTAATTCTCTCACTTTCCAATGTCATAAAAACTTGAAATTTGGCACGAGCATTGATTATGTCATAAATAGGAAAAGTTAATAGGTCCCAACTCGAATTTTCAATTCTAAGCGCCAAAGAATTAGCGTCCAAATTTTACATGCGGAATCTAATTCTCTCACTTCCCAATGTCATAGAAACTTGAAATTTCGCACGAGCAATGATTATGTCATAAATAGGAAAAGTTAATGGGTCCCAACTCGATTATTTAATTCTAAGTGCAAAAAAATTAGCGTCCAAAGTTTACGTACGGAATCTAATTCCATCACTTCTCAATGTCATAGAAACTTGAAATTTGGCACGAGCATTGATTATGTCATAAATAGGAAAAGTTAATGGGTCCCAACTCGATTATTTAACTATAAGCGCTAAAGAATTAGCATCCAAATTTTACGTACGGAATCTAATTTTCTCACATCCTGATGTCATAGAAACATGAAATTTGGCACGAGCATTGATTATGTCATAAATAGGAAAAGTTAATGGGTCCCAACTCAATTATTTAACTATAAGCGCTAAAGAATTAGCATCCAAATTTTACGTACGGAATCTAATTCTCTCACTTCACGATGTCATAGAAACATGAAATTTGGCACGAGCATTGATTATGCCATAAATAGGAAAAGTTAATAGGTCCCAACTCGAATTTTCAATTCTAAGCGCCAAAGAATTAGCGTCCAAATTTTACGTACGGAATCTAATTCTCTCACTTCCCAATGTCATAGAAACATGAAATTTGGCATTAGCATTGATTATGTCATAAATAGGAAAAGTTAATGGGTCCCAACTTGAATATTCAATTCTAAGCGCAAAAGAATTAGCGTCCAAATTTTACGTACGGAATCTAATTCTCTCACTTCCCAATATCATAGAAACTTGAAATTTGGCACAAGCATTAAAGGGGTTGTCCCGCGCCGAAACGGGTTTTTTTTTTTTTTTAACCCCCCCCCCCCATTCGGCGCAAGACAACCCCGATGCAGGGGTTAAAAAAACACACCGGGTAGTACTTACCCGAATCCCGGCGGTCCGGCGTCTTCATACTCACCTGCTGAAGATGGCCGCCGGGATCCTGTCTCTCTGTGGACCGCAGGGCTTCTGTGCGGTCCATTGCCGATTCCAGCCTCCTGATTGGCTGGAATCGGCACGTGACGGGGCGGAGCTACACGGAGCCGGCATTCTGCACGAGCGGCCCCATTGAAGACAGCAGAAGACCCGGACTGCGCAAGCGCGGCTAATTTGGCCATTAGAGGCCGAAAATTAGTCAGCACCATGGAGACGAGGACGCCAGCAACGGAGCAGGTAAGTATAAAACTTTTGATAACTTCTGTATGGCTCATAATTAATGCACAATGTACATTACAAAGTGCATTAATATGGCCATACAGAAGTGTATAGACCCACTTGCTGCCGCGGGACAACCCCTTTAATTATGTCAAAAATAGGAAAAGCTAATAGGTCCCAACTTGGTAATTCATTTCTAGCGCAAAAGAATTAGTGTCCAAATTTTACGTACGGAATCTAATTCTCTCACTTCCCAATATCATAGAAACTTGAAATTTGGCACGGGCATTGATTATGTCATAAATAGGAAAAGTTAATGGGTCCCAAGTCGATTGTTCAATTCTAAGCGCCAAAGAATTAGCATCCAAATTTTACGTACAGAATCTAATTCTCTCACTTCCTGATGTCATCTATGTATATATAAATGAATGTATGTCTGTCTGTCTGTCTGTCCGTTATGCATTACTACACCATTCATCCAATCACCATGAAACTTTGGGAAGTTGTTGAGTACACTTCTCGGAAGATTACTGGCATAGTACAACTATCCTGCGAGCATCGTCGACAGTTATGCCCCCCAGACAAAGATCGTTTGATTTCCATCTCAAGCACAAAAGCAAAAGGCATTACAAGCAAGCGTGTTCAACTACAAAATGATACATTCACCGAACGTTTCGCTTGACAATTGCTGCATATTGAGAATGCTGAGGTAAATTAAAGCTTTGCTGTGATTGGTTGCTATTTCTTATACTGCTGAGGAAACATGAAAGCTGTGCTGTGACTGGTTGCTATATATTATACTGCTGAGGCAACATGAAAGCTGTGCTGTGATTGGTTGCTACTTCTTATACTACTGAGGTTACATGAAAGCTGCGCTGCGATTGGTTGTTATATATTATACCGCTGAGGTAACTTGAAAGCTGCGCTGTGATTGGTTGTTATTTAGATATTTAAAAACGAATGTATGTATGTATGTATGTCTGTCTTCGCAGCAACGCGCAACAGGTAAGCTAGTTATCTTTATATAAACTCAACCTCTGTACAAAAAAATTAACGGTTTACAAAAACAAGAAGCTAAGCGCACAATGCGGGAATCGACAGAGGCAAATTAAATTGTGTGACTTGCTCTTCGGGTCTCTTCCCTGTCTGTAAAACACACTTTCTTAGATGCCCAATTCACCAACACACACTTCACATATAGTGGTATCGGTGTCTATCAGAAGCTGTCAATGTTGGTAGCAAGGCATTTTGGGGCATGCAGGGTGCAGTTGCAGTGTCCGAGGAGCAGGACAACAGCTAAGGAGATAGTGGGGTAGAATTGGGCCTTGTCACAGGGCTCTACCTTCTCCTCCTCTGGGGGTAGCACGAGACCCGTCCAAGTTACTGCTGGAGGAACTTTCACGGGGGGTAACCCAAAACGTAGATTACCATAAAAAATCCTGTCACTCGTGACGCTACCGTTCCTTCCTCCGCGATAAATCCAGATGATGAAATAAGTGATCCACAAACGTTTAAGGAGCAAAGCCAGGAACAGTCGGCAGTGCTTGATTACTTGAATAAACTATGTATAGTCCAAAACAGTAGATACGCACGCCAGAAGGGAATGGTGCATAGCACAAAGTGGTGCGACAGGGAGGAAATAACAGGATCACAGAAGAATCCACAGTCCAAAGTCATCTGCGGGGTTCTGTTCCTGGTCACTCTTCTCTACTCTCTCTTCACCTCTCTACCAGTCAACACTCACATTTGGAAGCAGAAAGCACTCAGTGGTGCTTAGCGGTTCCTCTCTCTCTTCACTCACAGTGTTTTAGGATAACACTGGCATCGCCTGGGTACAGCAGGCCCAGGGAAGGCTGGGAATATCTCTCAGCCTCTTCCATTCCGGCCCACACAGAACAGATGGTGTCTGTGTGGCTCACTTGCAGAACTCCAAACGCTCCTCTCTCTTGCAAGCACCTTGCAATCACATATACATAGCATGATCACATGACAAACAACAAGATACATTTTCCAGACATCTCACATACCAGACAGTTACCCATTCAGTGCTGCGGCTATGCAATACACATCATATTCATGCAACATGAAAGACACTGACAACACATAGGCACAAGACAAATGCATTCATACATTATGGAGGACCCCTGTTAACTCCGGGCCACTACACAATTTGGGCTCCATTTTACACTAGTGCAGGATCTGGGGAGCTAGAAATAAGTCCACCAACCCTGTGGTCTGTCCCTGGGTGCCGTGTGTCTCAGGTTGGTAACTGGTGAACCTGTAAAAACTCCATCATCCGTGATAATTCCATTGCATACTGCATGCCTCATTTGCTCATCAACCTGGCAAGTGGCTTTTGTCGCGCCCTACCTGTCTGCAGACTACCTTAAAGACGGCTACTCTACTGCAAGTAGCAATGATTTTCTGAGAAATCTAATTTTTTTTATTGCTGTTTTTAAAGTGAAAACATGAAATGCAGAATTCCCATTAGCATAGTGATTGCTCGTGCAAATCCCTCCTGTAGATATGCGGTTTGTGTAGGATGATGCTTAGAATTTGGAGCCTGCTATTATGAATATCAATGTACAACAGTATTAATTATGTTTTTCTGGTTTGGAGATGTACAGCTTAAGGCAAGTTTAGGCAAGTCAATTGTACACGTCCGTAATACGAAAATCCATATTACGGACGTGATACATATAACATTACACTAGTAGTGATCGTGATCGTGATCTCTCTCTCTCTCTCTCTCTCTCTCACTCTCGTCGAAGTTTTCATTGGTACCATTTTAAACTATGTGCAACTTTTTGCTCACTTTTTATTGAGTTTCTTGAGATGCAGATGAATAGTAATTTTGGCATGCTTTTGTTACACCATTCCCCATGCGGTCTAACAGACGTCATATTTTTAAAGTGCAGGTCTTTATGAATGCAGTGATATCTACTTCTTTTTTTTTTCATTAAAAAAGGGAGTTTGTAGGGAAGAATTTAATTTTTTTAATTTAAACTTTAATTACCTTTTTTTTCTTGTTCCTCAAGTGGGCTTGAAGATACGATCAATTGATTGTTAGAATACTACACCGCACTACTTATGCATGTGTCCCAACCTTCCCAGATTTATCAAAACAGTTCAAGATTACTATGAGGGGGATCACTGAATGGCACTATTATGGGATAGATAGGCCATGCCTGTCCTAAAAACTAGCAGCGGTGCTGTTACAGTTGTCCCTCTCTTCATTGCTCAGAAGTTGGCAGGTATTCATACATGGACACTTCAGTGGGTGGGTCCCAGTGTTTAGACCACCACTGATCACACTCTTAATACCGAACCTGTGGAGTAACTGCTTACTGGTCTGGGTGTGCTTGGGGGGTGGCAGGCGGCAGCAGGTGGGGTGGGGGGGGGGGGAGAAAGAGAGATCTCTCACTCTCCCACCAGCACGCTCAGACCAATAAGCAGTTACTCAAGAAGAGCGATGCTCGCCAAGTAACTGCTGTATCCGAGCGTGCTCGCTCATCTCTAATTATTACGGAACCAAGCTTTTTACATAGAAACAGATACAGATACAGCTCCAAAGTGACTACATAGATATGGTAACAGAACCACATTTACTACATAGATACAGACATTTCCAAAGCGTTTCATACTGTGTTGCATAAAAGGTTGGTATATAAAATGGGAATGTTTGGTCTGGGTGATAATGTGTGTAGACGGGTAAGTAAGTGGTCAGTGATAGAAAGCAGAGGGGGGTTATAAATGGTACATACTCTGATTGGGTCAGCATTATTAGTGGGCTACCACAGGGGGCAGTACTCGGCCCTATTCTTTTAAATATATTTATTAATGACCCAGTGGAAGGATAGCACAGTAATATATCAGTATTTGCAGATGATATAAAACTATGAGAAGATATTAACACAAGAGAGGACACAAGGAGCTTACAAGAGGATCTGGATGAGTTGGGGGATTGGGCAGAAAAGTGGGAAGTGACATTTAACACTGGAAAATGTAAGGCTATGCACATGGGCAGAGGAAATACATGTCACCATTACACACTAAACGGGAAACCACTGGGTAACACGGAGAGGGAAAAGGACTTGGAGGTTTTTAGCTAACTGTCAACTTAACTGGAGCAACCAATGTCAGGCAGCTGCTGCCAAGGCAAATAGGATCATTGGGTGCATCACAAGAGGTCCAGGGACACATGATGAGAACATTGTTCTTCCTCTTTACAAGTCATTGGTCAGACCACACATGAAATATTGTGGACACTTTTGGGCACCAATACTCAACAAGGACATATCAGAGCTTGAGCGGGTACAAAGGCAGGCAACTAAAGTAATAAGTGGAAGGGATGGACTACAATACCCAGAGAGGTTATCAAAATTAGGGTTATCTCATTAAAAAAAAAAAGACATCTGAGTGATGACTTAATAACTACCATGTTTCCCCCAAAATAAGGCACTGTCTTATATTAACTTTTGCCTGAAAAGAAGCATTACTTCTTATTTTACTTACCTAGCAGACTCGGTCTGCATCCTGCCGCTGCTTTCTGGAGCTTCGCTGTGCATCCTGCAGTCCTCATTTCCACACAGAAGATCACTTGCTGGTTACGGGATGCATAAATCCCAACACCACAACGCAACGGCTGTGATTGGTTCTTGAGCCCTGCTCAACTAATGAATGTAGCGCTCGATGAATTAATGTGATGGCTGTGATTGGTTCATCCAACGCTGAACTGATTGGTTCTTCGACCGCTGCTCAACCAATCACAGCCGCTGCGTTGTGGAGGCGGGATTTATCAATCAATGCCGCGGCTCAGGCAATTCATAAATCCTGCCTCCACAACGCGATGGCTGTGATTTGTTCATTGAGCGCTATTCAGCTAATCAATGCAGCACTCAATGAACAAGTCACAGCCATCGCATTGTGGAGGCGGGATTTATGAATTGCCTGAGCCGCGGCATTGATTGGCCTATTCATAAGTCCTGCCACCACAATGAGACGTGTATGTATATAGGGTTGAAGAAAACAATGATACTATAGGTAGAGGAGGTGCTGCCTACCAGATATCATGCCACCTAGGTGGGCGTGAGCGAACAGATGAGTGAAACTAAAAGGACTGGTGATATAGGGGCAACATTCTTAGCTTGAAGGTGCGATTAGTGACACAACTTCTCCTTTATTTAAACAACATATGTGGCCAGTTCAGCTGGTAAAAGTATACAGACAATCGAAGAGTTCCGAAGGGTTAAAGATATCTTGTTTGCCTATAATCTGGGGCAGCTTTGTTTAAGTAAAGGGGAAATTATTGTATCACACTTTCACTAATCGTACCTTCAAGCGGCAATCCTTTTTGTTGCACTCCTCTACCTTCCAATAGGTGGCGCTGTGAAGGTACTTTTTCCATCCCCTATTTGCATAATGTGAAAGCAGAAATAGAACATTACATCAGCATGAGTGAGATTGTCAGGTACGTGAAAATAAAGTGATTGTGTGTGTACACTGGATGTATCATTCACTTGACAGGCATCTACACTGAACAATATTCAATTATTTTTAATTGCTCATCATTGGCTCATAACCACGGCTCTAGTTAACCCTTCTGCCGCTGCTTTCTATTCAGCTGTTATGATGCCCATTTATACCAAAGGATTTGCAACAGACAAACGATGATTTTTAGGGCTACATGAAAAATCCAATCAGTGATCTAATGGCTTATCGCTGATTGTTCGGTCGCTGTGCGCATTTACACCTAACAATTATTGTGCAAACCACTAGATTAAACGATTGTTTGCACAATAATTGTTTCATGTAAAAAAGACCTTAAAGGGGTTGTCCAGTCTCTGGGCCGATGCCCTCATTCGCTGAGCTGATTTCTGCAGCAATGCAGACAGTTCTGTTCTCACTGCAGTGGTCCACATTGGTATTGCAGGCAAAGTTCTCATTCACTTCAATGGAAACTTTGCCTACAATACCAAGCTTAGCCACTACAGTAAGAACAGAGCTATCTGCTTTCTGCAGAACTCACCTCCGTGCATGAGCACACGGGACAGAGAACAGCTAAGTGGCGGCGGTCCGTGGTGATGATCCCCCAATGATTTACAATTGGACAACCAGTTTAACTGTGTTGAAAATTACTCTAAACGTGCTGGACATTAGGGGGCCTTCTTCCTCTTAACTTGCTGTCAAGTCTGTTACTAGAGAGGGCAAGACCGCAGAACAGGAAGTGAAGGAGGCTGAGGAGTCATCATGCTCAATGAAGTCTTCTAGTTGCACTCTGAGCTCTGCCTGATCATCCTTGCATTGAGCATCTCGGGTGGGGGGCGTGCTCTAGCTGTTATTAATTTGCAGTGCTCCAGCAATTTGCAGGTTTTAAGGAAGATCACAAATATGGCTACATCCAGGGCAAAAGATATGGTCCAAGTTATCATAGACGGACAATTGTACAACGCTGAAATGGATCCAGAGACTGTGAAGATGTACCAGTCAAGTAATAGGAACAAAAAAAATGCATTTCTATGATAATTATTGAGGAGTATGTAGAATTTAGGTAAAGAAGCCTTGGTAACTAATGTTGTTTGTTTTGATCAGCCAGGCGATTGAATTGAGTACATTTTTGCGCCCGATCAAACTTTTGACAAAAATTGCCAAAATATTGGTTCTCTGCACAGGTGTAGTGGCTTAGCACTGGGCCTTGCAGCGCTGGAATTCTAAGCTTGAATATGATCCTAATAGGGATTTGATCCTGGAACCTCACCTATGCAAGGCCGCACTGCTGACCACTGGACTGCCGTCAGCACCTCCACTGTTGTTCAAGAGGCCAAAGAACCGTTTTTTTTCCTATTGATTTTAACAGAAGTCGGAATTGGGAGTCCGGATTCACAATTATTTTTGAAAATCGTATCAGTCGCTCCAGACCCGATAATTTCAATAGTCAGTCAACATGTTTGGTAACGTTTAGAGATGAGCGAACGTACTCGGCCACGCCCCTTTTTCACTCAAGCACCGCGATTTTCGAGTACTTCTCTACTCGGGTGAAAAGATTCGGGGGGCGCCGTGGGTGAGCGGGGGGTTGCAGAGGGGAGTGGGGGGGAGAGTTAGAGAGAGAGAGAGCTCCCCCCTGTTCCCCACTGCTACCCCCAGCTCCACCACGCCATCCCCCGCTCCCCGGCGCCCCTGGAATCTTTGCACCCGAGTAGCCAGGTACTCGAAAATAGCGATGCTCAATCAAGTAATTACGTTCGCTCATCTCTAGTAACGTTCGATGTGGTTGGTTCATGCTCAATGCGTTTGTTCATCATCCATCTGTTGGAGCGCACTTCCCGCCAAGCTACGCTCCAGGTTGCCAACTGCTCAGAAATTCATGGACAGTCTGTAAAAATAGGGCACTTTTTTCCAGTGTCCGTGAGAAAAAATAAATTAATATGGGATTTTTTTTAAGACTGTTAGTACTTGAGCAGGTCATTATGATTGCAATTATTGTAATTTTACAGCTCTGAGTAAATGCTGGTAATGAGTTCATGTCAGCATCTGACCTAGATATTGTTAAATAATTTTGGATAAAAAGACAAAAAGTATTATAGAGGTGATAACTTTATTGACTAACCAGAAATATTATACTCGTAGATGCAAGCTTTAAAGGCTACTTCATGCCCCTTCATCAGGCTTGGTATGTGACCTATAGACAATGTATCACTTCATTCATTATGGTTTTTCACTGTGTCTATGAAAAATGTTGGCTGTCCATGATTTTTGGATAAGCTCTTCAGAAAAAAAGAAAAAAATTCAGGAATTATCAACACTGGCTATGCTCGCTCCTGTCTCGTGATACTCAAGGAGTAACACGAGAGTGTATTGATGAATATGCCCTATGAGAGCACAGTGCAGGACAAGGAGGATGGTGAGGCTGCAAGTTATTTACTGCAAGTTTACATCTGAGTACATCTCCACTGCTCAGTCCTGTTGTACACTGTCTTACATGATGATGTTATGCCTGTGTGTTACAGGCAATTAGGAAGAGTCCTGAGAGAACTGAGAATCAGATGTACACCCTGTAAAGGAAAAAAATGGGCAGAAATGCAAGACACAAGTCATAGAATGGCGAGAAATAGGGTTATTCCTCATGTACACGCACAGCAGCTTACTCTGGAAAATCATCTGAAAAGATAGGTACACTTTAAATATATTTTCATTTGAAGCAAAGATTTAGTAAGAACTAGAAGACATCTTGATATCCTTGTGTAACCTTCACTGACAATTTCTTCTAAACTCAGCATGCTTCCTGTGTTATAGAAATAGGGTCCTATTGATAGATTCAGGAAGTCAGATGGAGCCACAGACTGCAATTAGTCCATCTAACAAGCTGCTTTCATTTTTTTTAACTCTTTGAGCCTCAGACATTACCGTGCAAAGTCTTTTTTTTATAATTATTTTTTTTATTGAAACACGTTTGAGATTCTTAACAAGACTTACCACAAAAAATAAAGCCAAGTATCAAACACAGGACCAAATCAGAACAATCACAGCTGTATGCATAAATGGGAAAGTGCTAAATGCATTTCGAAATTCTGAATTACAGACGTAAGTAGCATTAAGCATCTCCCACTGCTTACAAAGAATAGGAAAAAAGTCGAGTTGAACAAATATGTAATGTTACACATTGCCGCACCACGCAGAAAAACAGAAATATATCTAAGATCCCGTACCGCCACCATAGTGGAGCTCCAAAATCAGACCCAAGCTGGCAAGGCAGGAAGGACAAAAATGTCTATTACAACCCTCCACAATGATATTATGAGATAAATACGAAGAATTACATGTGCGTGTGCCTGAATACTGCCTTTTTACAGAATAAAGGATGTTTTTTTGCGTGCACATTGGCGCATCGGCATACTGTACTTTTGGCGCCCACAAGACATGTTCCTTTGTGCACAACAAAGACGCACCAAATGAAACGGCTCATTAGTCTTAATGATTTCCAGATGTGTTCTTTTCCCTGCGCAGTTGCATGCATTTGCACACACCCTTATTGACTTCTATAGGGACGTTTGCAAATATGCAGAAAAATAGAGCCTATTTTTTTGGTGGTGGGGGGGGGGGGGTGGCATGACCGAAATGCGCATGTAAAGTCTGGAAATGGGAACGAACCCATTGAAATCAGTGGGTTCTACTCTTTGTGTATTGCATTTGCAAATTTTGCGCGCGCAAATACGCCCGCCCATGCGTAGCCGGCCTTAGAAATATATCTCAAAGTATAAAATTGCACCAATAATCTAATTGGGGGAAGGAATATCTGAAGATTCCCATTTTTTAGCATATGCCATAGGAGATGAAGGAAAAGGTGGGATATAACCATAGAGTATTGAGATGGGAGTCTGTTCACATACAGAAAAACAAAGCATTAGTACGGTACCTGCAACTACAAAGTGGGGGGTTACAAAGTATGTAAAGTCAAAGATAATATTCCAAAAGGAGCCAGCAATAGAGAGGACAACCATGGATGGAGGTAGGTTCCCTTTAGGCCAAATTCCCTCTACTATGCACATTCTAAGGCCAGACTTACAGTATTGAGACAATCTATATTCAGAGGTAGCATATGTAACCTTAACACTTAACAGTCCGTTAAATTTACAGGCGCAGCTAGCTTTAAATTGACACATAAAACAACAAGAACCATTGGAAAGTCAAGTTTTAAAGTTTGCTGCAACTGTATTTATAATGTCAAGTGTACATAGGTAGGTATTTATTAAAACTGGCAATTCATTCGCCAGTCTTAATAAGATGTGCGTTGGAATGACACGTGCCAAATACAGCACATCTTTGCTTGTCCATACGCCAGAAAACGAAATCTACATCAGCTATGAGTAGGTGTAGATTTCAACTATAATTTGCACTAATTTCTAGTCCAAGTTATAATAAAATTGTTGCACCTTGAGGCCCACCCCTCCAATAAAGATGCCCACTTTTTACGTTTTTCAGATGATTTTGTTTCAATTTTTTTAAACACTTTTGAAATTTCATTGTACAGCTACTGCAGATAAAAACAGTGAGTGCGGAGTAGGAGCGTACAATGTCTCAGTTAAGGCCCGTTTACACGCAAAGACAATTTTGTAAATGATTGAAAGATTGATAGTTTTAGCAATCATTTTGCATGACGTGTTAATGGACACTAATGTCCATTAACAGTTTATCAGCATCATTTGCATGTGAAAGGGCCCCCGGGAGCTGTTTGCAGAGTACAGCATGTGAGCTGCGCTCTGCACACAGCTGCTTTCTTCTCACATGGCTATCAGCAGAATACAATGTAATCTCTGGCACCTGCTGAGAACACATCATGCAGTCTGTGTTATCTGTCTCTGGCTGAGTAATGGATTTAAGTTCACCTTAAAATCATCGTTCAGCCAAAAAGTGCCTGATGGCTACGTTTACACACAACGATTATCACTCATAAGTCATTATTTGAACGAATGGGCCTTAAAGGAGGGAGCTCCGTTATGTGTGTACCGAGGAGCACTCTTATCAACTGTTTCACACTCCTGTGTAGTGATGAGCATTTAGTCGAAGATTGTTGTCAGGTTGAGATCGGACAGATTTCACTCAAATCATCATGATTCGGGACAATCAATTCCGGGAGTAATGGGAGTAAAATTCAGGTTCACTAATTTGCCCTTGAGGAGGTCCCTAATGGAGCTGAAGCCCCCAAATTTCATTGGAATACAGCCACACACTATGCTCCTCCCTAAAAACAGTGTACAGTGGTGTAGGGGGTCAATTGTAGCATAGAGGTGTCACTAAAAACAAAAAATGACCCACATGGGGTCTTCTAGATCAAAATTTTACACCATGGAAGACAACAGGTGGGATGATTGTTTTTAAAGCAATGTCATATATTTTACAAGGACAAATTCTACCAGGTGAACACAACACTCAAGCACGGGCCTGTAGAGCTACAACTGTTTCATGTGTTTTAGAAAATTTTTGCTTTAGGGAAATGAGGAGGAAGAGGAAACTTGGTGGAAGCAGAAGGAGAGCAGCAGCAGTTCCACCACCCACCACCAGCAGCAGCACCTTGATGACAGAGTGTGCTACCTGTGGAAACATGAGAGCTACAGCTCCGTAATTACATATTGACATATTTTTCATTTGGGGTGAAAGTAGGAGGAGGAAACATTGCAGAAGCAGGCGAAGGAGAGCAGAAGCAGCACCACTACCCCTAGCAGCAACAGTATCTTGAGAGCAGAGTGGGGTTTTTGATATAAAAATATGCTCAGTCATATGTAATTAAAAGTTGCTTGCATGCTAACTAATTGGTGGAATCCCGCCATGGGGGTGTAGAAGTCAGGTGAAATCCATGCCTGGTTCATTATTATAAACGTCAGGCAATCCTCATTGTCTGTGGACAGTTGGATGCGTCTGTCAGTTATCACACCCCCAGCGGTACTGAACACTCTTTCTGATAGCACACTGGCAGCGGGGCCGGCAAGCTCCTCTAAAGCATATTGTACAACCTCGGGCCACTCTTCCAGCTTAAGATCCATTTAGACACAACAATTATCTCTCAAAAGATGTCTTTTGAGCGATCATCATTGTGTCATTTACAGCGCAAGATGATCACTCAAACGTTGAGCGATCACCTTGCGCTGCGAGCGGAGGATGCAGAAGACAAGCGGGGTGTACCCACTTATCTTCTACATCCAGCTGCTTCCCACTCGGAGCGCCCGGCTGTTATACAGCCGAGCACTCCGAGCTGGGTATGGAGAACAGAGTTGGACCGCTCTGTTTTTTATACCCAGCCTGTCTTCAGGGAACAGAATACAGCTGAAACAATAGTATCAGATGTATCCCACTGTAAATCCCTGATAAGGCTCATCGTTGTCTTTCAGCATGCTGAAAGACAACAATGAGCGACAGCTTAACGAAGACTGCACGATGTCAGTGCAGATACACACAACGATTATCGCTCAAAAGATGGCTTTTGAGCCATAATCGTTGTGCCTAAATAGGCCTTTAGACACCCAGAAGTCAAAGGGGCTAAGGCCATGTTTAACTACATACACGTGGGAGATGATATGGACCATCATGGATAAGTGCTGCCTGTAACTGTCAGTCCTATCCTGTGCCATTACTGCAGGCTGCAACAGGCTGAAAAAAACTATGCCACAGCTCTGTTAAACTTCTCCTGCCACCACAGGTGCTGCTGCTGCTGCGGCTTCCTGTTCATCCGCCATGAGCCACAGAGCTGTGATCCATTGTAGATTCATCCCTTTGGCCATCGGGAAATGCTGTTATCAACTGCTTAACAGTCTGTCCTGATATTGATGCATTTTGAGGTCCCTGTCCACTCACTGAATGAGATTAGTAATTTTAGCTTTGTAGTGAGGATAGAGAAGAATGGCCACCCAGTAATGTTGTGATGTTTTGATGTGGGCTATGCAATGGTCCTTCTGCAAGAACTGCAGCATAAAAGGACTCATATACCTCAAACTGCCTAGGGGTGATGTTCCACATTCCTTGGAGTCAGGCCTAAGAGTGTCCTCTGACTGGTCCCACTTTGGTTAGCGATGGATGGTAGGAAAATTGTGTAGTCCCCTCTCCTGCCACTGGACCTATATTATCCCTCCTCTATACTTCTCCCATGGATGGTGAAAAGTGTTGGAGAAGATTTCCCCTTTCTTGCCCAAAGCCACCTTCCTTGCAGTGTTCAGTAAGGGCAGACTAGCCGGACAGTTGGGAAATTGGTATCCCTTCCTCCTCCTCCTGGAGCAACACCACATCATCATCACTGAGGGTGCGGGCAGACGAGCGTAGGCGTATTTACGTTCGCACGAGCGCAACGTATAATCGCCCAAGCGATCGTTTTTCACCGATCACGACCAGAGCTAGAAAGCGTATTTTCGTTTGTTCCTACTTTGCAAACGGTCTTTTCGGCGATCGAATATGCGTTGGCGCGTATTTCGGTCGCATATGTTCCGTTTTTTTTCGAATTGCCGTTTTTACGCGCCGTAAAATCGCCCATGTGAACGAATACATTCGAAACCATTGCCTCAGATGGTCACGTATATACGTTTGGTCGCAAAAACGCGCCGTTTATGCACTCGTCTGCCCGCACCCTAAGGCCCAGTAGCATCTGTTCTTGCGCATAGACAACAGGGATGGTCATACTGATTAGTGCATCATCATGACTGACCATTTTGATCACTTCTTCCATGTAGGATAAACCAGCACAAACATCGTTGATCTGCAGCCAACTCCACAGGCATCAAGTTACTAACCAACCTCCATACAGCACCTACTAACGGCATACACCATTTAGTACTCCACAATCGCTTCCGACTGCTAGATTATCCTTTGTAATATATGCCATATATTTGTGCCGTTGTTGAGAGTGTTAAAAGGAGGTACTAATAGGTGAAGGAAAGGAAGGAGGAGGAAGGTGAGGAGGGGACAGAGACAGATAAATGTACTGCAAGTCTTGGTGGTGCCATTATACATGGGCCACCCCTTTCGGCTTTATACCCCACTTCCAGGACATTGACTCAGTGTGCTCTTAAGGATATGTTACAACTGTGCAATGCTTGCATTCAGGTTCTGTGCTTGAGGATGGTTGGGGTGTTTTTTTGTTTTTTTTCACGTTCCTATAGTTCAGGGATGGAGGACTGGCTGCTGACCTGGGATATGGGGTAGATGTCAATGCCAGTGAAGGTGGTGGTGATGGTAGCTCAATTTCTGCGCTCCGCTACCCACTCTGGGCTCTGTAGCTTGCAGCGCTGTCAATTGTGGAGGAGAGGCCTGAAGTAGACAAAGACTCCATGCGTGAGTCGAAACATCGCGTTTTTAATGACAATGATGGAATAAAAGATTGATCCTGCCAGACGATTATTTTCTGCACCGAGTCCTGGGTATAATTAGATGATGGGAGAGATCTCTGTACTGTGCCCTGATATATTATACATAGTTATTACGTCGCCGCTCAGCCATTTTTTTAAAACTCAGTTCTGTAGTCAGATCCATGGACTAAGGCCTCCTTCCCACGGATGGATTTCCGCCGCGTAATACGTGGCGGAAATCCGCTGCGTTGCCCGCAGCTATTAGGAATTCCGCACCATAAATCTCCCATCCTCACCCGCGGCATGCTCTATTTGCCACGGGTGTACGCGCGGACGGCTTCCATTGCAGTCAATGGAAGCCGTCCGTTCACGCTATCTTCCGCTGTAGCACAGCGGAGGATAGTGTAAAATCGCCTCTCCGCCTACCGCCGCCGTGTCATATGACACGGCCGGCCGCGTCATGTGACGCTGTGGGCGTGTCATGTGATGTGACCGGCGTGTCACATGACGCTGCGGCGCATCACGCCGCAGCGTCATTCGGGACGCAGGATGCCGGATCTGCAGGTAAGTATGGGGTCTCTGGGGGGCGTTGTGACGGGCTCCGCCGCGGAATTCCGCGGCGGAGCCCGTCACGGCCGTGTGCAGCCGGCCTTATTGAGGTCTGTTCTTTTCTATTTACATAAACTTTTATTTTATAAAATGTATGCATTTATTTTTACCTCAAGTACTGCAGTGTGTGTGTGTGTGGGGGGGGGGGTGGTGGTGCTGTTATGGGTTGATAGAAAACAGATTACTGTTAAATAAATCTTGTTGTTTCCCTTACGCCCATGACAACACCAGTGAGAGATTAAACTAGATTAATAACTAGGGAGGGATGATAGCCTGAAATAACATTCTACTGATGGCAAATAACTAAGGAATAGAGATGAGCGAGTATACTCGCTAAGGCAAACTACTCGAGCGAGTAGTGCCTTATTCGAGTATCTGTCCGCTCTTCTCTAAAGGGCTGAAAGCAAAGCCATAAAGGCTATCAGGCTGTAGGCAGAGCTATAACAGGCTATAGGTAAAGCTAAAAAAGCAATTATGCTATAGGCAGAATCATAAAGGCTATAATATACAAAATACACAAGCCCACAACCTACGTCAAGGGTCCTCGTTTACTTGTGAGTCCCTATACTAACATCAATCAAAATCAAAGAAAAGGAAAGTACAAACAGAAAAATAAATCACAGAAAGTGTACTAAATGTACTTACTGATACACTGATACAAGAGGGCAGGTAAAAACACCACATCCCTCAACATGCAGACAGACAAACAGACCACATTTTATTTAAGCATATAAACATCATGCAGTTATTTTCTCTGCTGCTATAGAAGCTTTCACACAAGAAGCAATATATCGTCTGTGGAATATCTGTCCCTAACAACAGACCACGTGTTCTATAGGCACCCGAAATCATGTTCACCTCGCAGCCGGCAGCAGGAAGGCCACAGCGGCAGGGGAAGAAACTGTGACAGCCGCTGGGCGTAGACTGCAACACCACAGCAGGGATCCCACTGAACTGCAGGACAGCATCAGGAACGTCTGCAGCGCCAGCACATGGGTAGTAACTGTGCGTGGAGGGCCGGCAATGATGGAACTGGAAGGCGCCGTCCTGCGGGGAGCAGGCAGCCAGTATCTGGGACAAAACACACAGGTGGCGGCCAGGACTGAGTCTCATCTTCCGGCCGGGTAGGAGCCATCCCAGAGAAGCGGCGCCGGACCGAGCAGTGAGAGTCAGATGTGCAGCATGTGTATTGCTTTTAGCCGGCCCAGCTGGCTTAGGGTGAGGGTTAGTGTTCTTCTTAGGCTTAGATTATTACCTGTAAGCTGCCAACATTTATAGCTCATAATCTAAGCCTAAGTGGAAAACGAACCCTCACCCTAAGCCAGCAGGGCCAGCTAAAAGCAATGCACACGCTGCTAGGACCTTCCAGCTTTAACCCTATCGGGAGCTAGGGGTGTGACAGGGGTGTTCGCCCTGTCAAACCATAGCTTCCGATGGTGTCAAGATACAATAATACCCTATATGACTAGGTCATGGGATGCAGGTGTCCAATAAAACTGATGCCAATATACAAGATGGAGGACATATTTGGTGACATTATCAAGGCACCCTGGCTGCTGAGTGGCTGCACGCTGACCTCTGTAGCAGGTATTATGGGAAATTAGATTTTTCTACGATTTTTGCCAAAAATCAGTTTGGACATACCTGATTGCATTTTGCTAAAATGAGTGATTCTACCATCCAGCCAATCACAGCATGCAACGCAACTTCCCTGATAGACTGCTGGTAAAATCTGGCTTTGGTATATAATAAGTAGCTGATAATAGGGCTATTCAGTATACAGTTAGCAGAGGTCCCTCCATACTGGGACACCGCACACATGTACTCTGCACTCACGGCTTTAGCTGCAGTAGCTGCCAAAAGACTCTGTTGCAAAAAGTGTAAAAGAAACTAAGCAAAATCACCTGATGATACATATTACAAAGCAACCGAAAATCAAAATATAAAACTCAAATTTCCCCCCCTTCAAAAAAATAATAATAATCACTCTTTAAAGTGACCTTCCAGTTTTGGAGGATGGATGGGATTATAGGACCTGTACATGATCTTCTTTGCTGCTGCCCTTCCATTCCAATGGTTCTAGGGGCCATTTTCAAGTGGATAAGATGGCCACTGCCATTTTCCAACTGCACTCTGTCTATGATTGGCCAGTGACAGAGCAGGTTTAGTGCATTAGCAGCCCTAACACTACCAGTGTAGTGGCCCAGCACATCATCCTGGTCCCCTCCATAAATGCCATACATGTTCGTCCTGTGTTGATGCACTGTGCAAGCCTGTCTTGTCATTTCCAGCGTGTCTGTTGCACAGCTGCGGCGCTTGAGAGGTTAACTTTCATAAAATCATTGGCTGCATGTAAATGTATCAGTCTGTCATGTCATGTGGTATGAGTGAAGGTATAAATAGGAGGGCATGAGAGCAGGAAAAGAGTTCCATCTTGTCTGAGACCAGAGAGAGAGTGCTAACACAGAGTCACATGGAAGCACCTTCAGCTTCCTTGTGGTGAAGATGGAGGAGGAGGAGAGATATCCCGTAGCGGGTGGAATCTGTATGTGAGTGGAGTGAGCCCCAAGTCTAAGAAAGAGCCCTCGTAAGTAATTCTGTAAGACGGACCCAGTGCTGAGGTACTAAACTAAGTCCCTAAGTTTTCCTATACGGCCATCCAAAGCTAGGATCACCGTGCAGAAGTACGCTCCTAATTCACATCCACATGTCTCAAGTGTGGGGTGCAAATCCTAACAAGTTAATAATTACTACCAGAGTGTCTGTGGAGTGGCCCTTTCCCCTTCCTCCTTCCTCCTCCAGAGTGCTCCCAGTCCAGGAGTGGTACCATACAGATAACGTGGACTGTAGGATCAGTTCCATCCTGAGTATCCTTCCTGACCTCTGATCTCTCTTCTTACCTGCACTGTGAAGAATTCTATACCTGTGTTGCTGTGTAAAATCTGTTTGCTCTACGTTATTCTCAAGTAAACTTCATTCCGGACCCTAACCGGACCCGAGGGACCAGAAATCTGTGTCTGTAATTATTCTCCGCCGTGTAGCATACCGGTTTGTAGGAACGGTGGCGTCACCCGTGACAACTACTCCCCCCATCCTCCTGTTTATTGCCATTCCCTATCCTGGGGGTGTCTTTGGTGGCCTGCAGTTACACTCTGGCCTTGGCTGCATGTCATCCCTCCGAGAAAGTGCCGCCGTGACAAGCCAACATTTAACCCTCCCAGCTCCTCACGTCTGCCAAGTGTCCGGGGTACTTCTCTGGGGTGCTGCACCAGTAAACTATGTGTGGTTAGTTTAAAGATAGTCACCGAAAAACGTCATCTGGAACCAGAGAACAGAGAGACTGCCAAGAAGATCATCTACAAAGAATACACTCCCCCCACCCTTTGGCCCAGGGACAGAATTTTGCCCCAAAATCAGGGGGTCGCTTTAACTGGGAATGACAAGAAGCAGAGAACTCAGGCATCTATGCAAGGAAAAAATACATTGTTGGTTTCTTGGACTGATATTGCAGTCGCCCGTGTGAATCCTGCCACGCAGATACAAATCCTAGATCAAAATTTTAATAGGGCCCTTTATCTTCCTAACATCATTATAAAGTCGCATTAGCATGAGGTCTGCTCTACTCCCAGAGCCCAGAATTCTAGTTGTATTAATGGTAATCTGCCACCATGATGTGAAATTACATGTACAAACATTCCATACTTATTAGTTTATACTTAATTGCTCAGATCAATCAGCAGGCGGCCTTGATTAGCTTGATTTTTTAAGAAAAAAATTATTTTCTGTGAAGCGTGACCCCTGTTGATCTGGGATCCACATTATTCACGGAGGCTGCTATGGCTACGATTACTTCCTTCGCTTTATGATTCATGCCCTTTTTCTGCTCAAGAAGACCATGAAGCGTTGACAGGCAACATGTTCGGTATTTGGCGTGTCTTGATTTTTCATCGGTACTGCCAGCTTTTAGCAGAGAGATCAGTTAAAAGGAGAAATGTTTTATCTGCATTGATTCTATGCAGAAGATCCAGGCAGAATTCCACAAGTCCTTTTTATACTGGGGTCTCACTGTTGGAAGCCCCTACCTTATTCAGCCGTTACCTGAAATGACCCTCAGTGTTAATCAATTGATTGCAATCAGTTCCTGCAGTCCTACGGTACCGAGAGCTGTACTTGACTTGGAATCCATCTTCACCCCCATATACTGTAGGTGGATATCAAGCATCGGAGAAACCTCTTTGCGTAAAATGGTTGTCCGGTTACTGGAGCGCACTGCAGTTTATTATTTTCACACAAGGGCTTCTATTGAAAAGGGGTTGTCCAGTAATCGGACAATTCCTTTAACAGTTGGGATGTACAGAAGGTGGACAAAAATATGGAAATACTATACAAAGTGCATGGGATTTTAATCATTAGCACTGAGCTGCCCAATTAACCCCTGCTTGGCTGAGAGCTTTCCCATCAAATTTGTGATAACTTGCCCTGCTCTGGGTGTTTTTGGGAAACCAGCTGGTAATAGCAGATTAGTGGCTCAAGCCCCTGACCAATGGAACCTTGTTGCTCGGGCAGATGTTCACTTCCACCTGGCAGCATCTGTGTCATATTACCTCCAATTAAGTTACGTGAGATTATAAATCATATTTTAATAAGACATGTAGAGACCGATTTAAAGGCATGCTTTTCATACGGTGTTTCCATATTTTTGTCCTTCACCCGCTGTATATGGCTGAGACAGAGGGCTTTAGTCACACCTATTAATCCCCTGATCTGAAACAATAAAAATGTCCGTCATGGGCAGTAGTGTGCTCCTAAACTTGACCTACATTTTTATCACAAAATGGCTCTCTGATGTCTACTATTAACCTGTTTTATGATACAATCAAATGGTGATCATGGCATACAATGGTAAATACAAAGTGAGGATCGCCTTGTGACATGATTGGTGACTTTACGTGGGCATGGTCTACTGAAAGAAATTGTAATATCCCAACAGCAGCCTATTAGTACATGGGTTAGACCATGTTCAGATGTGTGTCGGACGCTCCATTCAGAGCCTCTGGCACAGGTTTGGCACAAACTTCCAGATGAAGGAGCCTGCTGCGCTATTTCGTCCTCGAAAATGTCAACCAGCATGATGGAAGCCCAACAAACTCCACTTTAGTCAATAGAATCTGTTGGGCATCGTTCGGGTCCAACATGTGCCAAATCTGGCGGTTCTTCTATTCCCGTTTGGCCGAACAACGGAATAGGGAAGCACAGATGTGGAAAAGGCCTTTAGGTACTGGTATACTCTATAGTGGTATTTACTTAGGCACTGTCCAGTACATTAATTCTGGAGATTATGAGGGAAGCAGCACTCTATGGCAAATTGATATCTCGGCTACTGTAGGAAAGTGGTATTTGGCCAACCCATGGCACTGTTAGTTAGGCACCATACTTTATGGCACTTTGAACCAGATAGTGTACAGTTATTTATAAACAATATACACCATGTGGGAGATATGAGCGCCAGAGCATCATTCAAAATAAAGCTGGTCTTGGAATCCATCATAAATGATAGGCCTGGCTCACACAGCCGTTAGTAGCTGCGCTCCTCGTGTGTGAGCACACAGCAAGCATGCAATGACATGCGTACTTGCTACACGGCACCAATCCCCATACTCTATCTTGATAAGTATGCACGGGTAATATGCACCAAGATAGCGCATGCCGCAACTTTATTTTGCATGAGTAATATGTGTGCGAATAAAACCGCAAGTGTGAGTGCCCCAATAGAAATCAAAGGACTATTGGCATTACATATTTCGTGTGTGACGTTCAATGACAATACGTCCGTCTGACACCGGCTTTAACCACATAATAAAGGTATTTAATAGTTACCGGTCACACAGTATCAAATGACAGAACATGTAGCATATTATAAAGGAATCTCCTTGAACTTTATGCATTTTCCCTTCTGCCTTTATACATTATTAATTACAAACCTTAGAGCCATTTCTTCTTTAGATAGATATAAAGGAAGAAACAGACAGCGCCTTGGAAGTAAAAAAGTTTTCTGGGGGCGGACATGTCTTTGAGGGTTCTTCTTAACCTCCCATCCAATCCACATAACTGGAGAGCCGCACATACAAAAAAGGAGAAAACTCCCCAATAATGTTTTTTTGGGGTATAAATTAAAACTGGGTGAGTGCACTCCAATGGTGGTCAAGAAGGAAAGTGTGCTGGAACTTACTTTGAGTGGAGGGAGTGACCCTACTATGAGGTGGGGGAATTCTCCTCTCTCTGATCCCCAAGTGTGTGTTGAGGAAAAACCACGTCCTCTCTGGATGGATGATTATATGATACTTTAATCCATACACATTAATGGGGAATCCCAGCATATAAAAAAGCAACGGAGGCGAGTGTAACGCGTTTCTTAGCTTTGAAACGCGTCACACTCACCTCCATTGCTTTTTTGTATGCTGGGATTCCCCATTAATGTTTATGGATTAAAGTATCATATAATCATCCATCCAGAGAGGACGTGGTTTTTCCTCAACACACACTTGGGGATCATAGAGAGGAGAATTCCCCCTTCTTTAGATAGATAAAACAGAACTTCCATAGGAGATCTGACACTTGGATAATTTCAGGCCCACATGCCAACATGTCCGTGTAAAGCACGAAGGTCAATTGACTATATGTTAATGCAGATGATGCCATCAATAGGAATATGCGGTACTTCACACAAATCGGCTGGCTTCCAGAGTGATCACTTGTTTTATAGAAAAAGAGGAAACGAGAAAAACACATTAGAGAGATTTACGAAGTTAAATACATCAGAATTCGGGCTCAATTGGCACCAAAAAACTGTAGTGTGTGCCTCGCCCTAGATTTATTATAGATGGACTAGGTGTTTAGACACTTTGGTGCACATATATTAAAGAAGGGTAGGAAGCTTTGAAATAAAATCCGCCTATTAATAGGAGCAGACCTCTTAATAAATCAGGTGTATCATCAATGGGAGATCTGCCTGCAGACCATGCCTAGCCACTGCAAAATGTACAATTTACATGGACACAGGGGCGTAACTATAGAGGGTGCAGGGGATGCGGTTGCACCCGGGCCCAGGAGCCTTAGAGGGCCCATAAGGCCTCTCTTCTCCATATAGGGAGCCCAGTACTATGAATAAAACATTATAGTTGGGGGCCCTGTAACAGGTTTTGCATTGGGGCCCAGAAGCTTCAAGTTATGCCTCTGTGCAGCATGGTTTAGGTCTGGGTATGGGTACAGATACAGATAGAGGGGGGCCCCAGCTCACCTTTTGCATCAGGGCCCCTGAGCCTTTAGTTACGCCCCTGCATGGACACATACATGCTGGGTATTATGTGTGTATTTTTTTTTTACATGTGTAATATGCAGTACTGAATCCCCATTCATTTGCATCAAGGGTATCCAGAACTGGGGTTTTGTGGGTTTTCACATGTATTCACGCATATGAAAAAAAAAATAAAAATCGCAGCCATATTATGGACCAAAATAGGCCATTAAAGTCAATAGCAAGGCATTAATATGCAGTAAATACGCATGATACATAGGCATTCATTAAAAAAACTGCAGCTCTGCATCAAAAGCCATGTCAAAATCTGCACATTTTTGTCAAAAGCCCAATACTTTAACATCTTTAAATAGAATTTTGTGTACCCAAATAAAATCACTATGTGCCTCCTTTCTACATATTTACACTCTGAGCCAACAGGGAGGTCCTTCTGCTCAGTCACATGACCAGCATTGCTAACTGTGAAACTGCAGTTCCCAGAAGCACCTCCATGCATTTACCAGTAGCACTACTCTGCCTGTCCGCTGAAAGGGTTAATTATCACGGATTAACTATTTGTCCTCTTCCTGAGCTTTATTTACATAGTATGAAGATGGGAGGGGGCTGGAGTTCTGCAGAACTTCTCCCAACCCTAATAAAACCAGTTGCAATGAACCAGTGCATATGAAACGGTTAACCTTTTGTCAGAGGGGAGCGGGAGCTGAGCTTACTAAATACAGGGGAGAGAGAGCAGAGACACAGCAGCTTTGCATACCATGACTCTGTGGGATAAAGACAGTGACAGAGCATAAAGAACTGAAAACAGGATGAACTGAGCATGCTCAACCAGAGTGAAGAGGTCTGGAGGTTGTGTCTAAAAGCAACCAAAGATAAACCGAAAATGGGCATGGGATGTTTAGAGGGTGAGAAGTCAGGACTGGTACATTTTTTCCAAAAACGGTGAATTAGCAAAAAGTATTGATTTTAGATATAAACACACTAAACAACCAATGTGATCATGGAAATAACCCTTTAAGACTCATATAAATAATTATGCCAATATAAATATACAGATGTATATATGTAGCGGTCCTCATCATAGAAGTAGAGCAAAACGACTTTGTAAATTCAGCTTCAATGTGCAAAGAAAAACCTGGAGAATCCATTAACAGATTGATAGGGAAATCAACAGATACTACCCTGTTTCCCCTAAAATAAGACCTACCCGAAAATAAGCCCTAGCATGATTTTTCAGAATAGCCTTATAATGGAACAAATAGTCCTGCTAATGCAATTGAATTGGGAAATTGACCCAATATATGCATACCGCCTGCTGTCCCTACCTTACCGAAAAAGGAGACAAATTCCCATATTACTTACTTATTTCTGCTCTCCTTTCACAACTGAACATAATATTTCCTTCAAAGTGGAACCTTTTCATATATCCTACAAGAAATGACAGCATATTTCCCACTGAACCCCTGACAACCAAATGAAAGCTTTTTGACAGGTAGTTTCTTTATTCCCCCACTTAATGAGCCAGTGCCACCTCCATGTGCAGTTCTACCACCTCACCCGCTCTCATAGGGTTACCCTTGAGCTGTAGTACCGTGGAGACGTTCACGGTATTAGCTCTAGAGTGTAGACTGGAGCTTTCATCTCTAACCCACAAGAGATTACTTTTTCTCTCCACACTTATAATTGTGAAACATTTCAAACTCTCATAAATCAACATGATTGCAGCCTCTAACCTCAAAGGGAAAATGAGAGCTCAAATGCCTGATACAGCTGGGGAAAAGGATTCACTTATCACAACTGCTGCTTGAAGAAACTCTAGCCCACTCTCGGAGATCAAAACAATTACATACAAAGATCACGTTATTTATTTCACCGAGCGGTGGCATGGATACAAATGAGTGTTTATACTGCATTATTAAAGAGTTTGCCACTTAAAAAATAGAACCCCATTAAATAAAGTTCAGTCGTCTTCTTATGCACTTTGTAAAAAAATTCTCAGCCATTTCTTGATGCATGACAACCAATAAGGATGCTACTACAGGGGTTGTCCAACCAGGTTTCCAAGACTTCTTCGGCCTTAATCAATTACTCAAATTACAGTGAAACCTCTCCAAAAGACCACATTTCTTAGAACTGACCCCCCACCCCTCCATCATCCAGACTTACTGCGGTGGATTTTTAGATTCCCTGATTTTATATATATATATATATATATATATATATATATATATATATTACATACACACATATACATATACACACACACACACACATATATATATATTGTGAGGGATTAGCGTTTAGGATCGGTAGCAACCTGGGCATAAGCAGTCAGAGACAGTGACACATAGGATAAAGTCTTTAGTCCAGGCTTTGCCTGGGTTTATTTCCAAGCAAACAAAGTAAAATACAGGCCTTTACATCAGGCAAACATAACGTAAATCCTGCTCGTCTGAGCACTTACTATACATGTAGCGTCCCTGTCTACGTACTGGTAAACAAATGGCTCCTGCACACAGCCAGCCAGGACTCTCAGACCTGCAAAGGTCTCAGCTCTCTCTTCCTAGGCCCTGTAGGCCCAGGCTTTATATGGCCTGGTACCAGCCCCACCTGGTACGTGGGAGTGACCATCCCACCCTTCACTTTGGTCACTCCAGGAAAAGCCAGCCCGGATTATGCGGCTTGGAGCCACTTACTTGCTACAACGTGTCAGTAACTTAATGTTACTGACACCATACTGCCGGCTTCCTCCACCGAGCCCAGGCTGCTCGGTGGCACGTATCTGGCCAAGTGCTCCCCAAAGCCGCATGGGAGAGCATCCTAGGTGAAATGTAACGGCCCTCCAGCTCTTTGCCGGTCACTGTCTCACATACCCTCCCCCTCTGTTCGAGCCTGTGGGGTCAGACACCTTTAGCCGCCATACAATGCGTCCTTGACAAAGCATCGGCATTGCCCTGTAGCTTTCCTGCTCTATGTTTTATGACACCAGTACGCCCTGGTATATCGGAGAACACATCTGAATAACGTCATATACATTCCCTAGACTCTTGCTGTCGGGATTTGGACAGGGACCCTGATACACGCACCTCTGGGACCTCACCATGGGGGGTGCTCACTGCAGTCAGGGCTTCTCTGTCCTTGCATGGCTTAATTAGATTTACATGGTACAACTGTTCTGGTTTCCGCCTACCTGGCTGGTATACCTTATAATTTACCTCTCAGACTTGCTCAATTATTTCATAGGGCCCTTGCCATTTTGCTAGTAATTTACTTTCTAGGGTGGGCACCAACACTAGTACCCGATCCCCAGGGTTGAAGGTTCTCACCTTGGCGGACCGGTTATATACCCGGCTTTGGGCTTCTTGAGCCTGCTGTAAATGTTCTCTAACAATGGGCATGACCGCCGCAACTCGATCTTGCATGAGGGAGATGTGTTCGATAACACTCCTATAGGGGGTGGACTCGTGCTCCCAGGTCTCCTTAGCTACATCAAGGAGCCCTCGGGGATGTCTACCATAAACTAATTCAAAGGGAGAGAACCCAGTGGAGGATTGTGGGACTTCACGGATTGAGAACATTAAATATGGCAGCAGACAGTCCCAGTCCTTCCCATCCTTATTGACTACCATTTTTAGCATGCTATTTAGGGTCTTATTAAATCTCTCAACCAGACCATCCGTCTGTGGGTGGTACACCGACGTCCGTAAGTGCTTAAAGGAGATGTCCCGCGCCGAAACGGGTTGTTTTTTTTTTTAAACCCCCCCCCCGTTCGGCGCGAGACAACCCCGATGCAGGGGTTAAAAAAACCACCCGCACAGCGCTTACCTGAATCCCGGCGGTCCGGCGTCTTCATACTCACCTGCTGAAGATGGCCGCCGGGATCCTCTGTCTTCATGGACCGCAGGGCTTCTGTGCGGTCCATTGCCGATTCCAGCCTCCTGATTGGCTGGAATCGGCACGTGACGGGGCGGAGCTACACGGAGCTACACGGAGCCCCATAGAGAAGAGGAGAAGACCCGGACTGCGCAAGCGCGGCTAATTTGGCCATCGGAGGGCGAAAATTAGTCGGCACCATGGAGACGAGGACGCCAGCAACGGAGCAGGTAAGTATAAAACTTTTTATAACTTCTGTATGGCTCATAATTAATGCACAATGTACATTACAAAGTGCATTATTATGGCCATACAGAAGTGTATAGACCCACTTGCTGCCTCGGGACATCTCCTTTAATATTCAGCAGCTTACACAATTCCTTCATGACCTTTGACATAAAGGGGGTTCCTTGGTCCGTCAGGATCTCTTTTGGTATGCCCGTGCGGGAGAACATGTGAAGTAGTTCCTTTGCAATACCCTTGGATGACGTATTGCGTAAAGGAACGGCTTCGGGGTAACGGGTGGCATAGTCTACAACCACTAATATATGTTGGTGACCCCGGGCAGACTTTACCAAGGGCCCAACTAGGTCCATAGCGATCCGCTCAAACGGCACCTCTATGATGGGCAAGGGCACTAAGGGGCTCCGGTAATGGGGCATAGGAGCTGTTATTTGACACTCCGGGCACGACTCACAGTAACATTTTACATCACCATGTACCCCCGGCCAGAAAAAACGCTGAAGGATGCGTTCCCTAGTCTTTTCGCTCCCGAGATGACCTCCCAGCACATGCTTGTGCGCCAGGTCTAAGACCATCCTACGATAAGACTGAGGTACCACCAGCTGTTCCACAACCTCCCCACGGACCATGTCAACCTGATACAACAATTCTTGGTTGACTGCAAGGTGTGGAAACACAGTATCAGCCCCTGGGAATTGAGGTTCCCCATTTATCACTTTAACATTTTCCCTGGCTTTTACTAAGGTAAGGTCTCGGAGCTGCTCAGTTCCGAAATTGGCACGTGAGACCTCTAAGTCAGGCATAGCAACTACTTAATCCTGCACCTCCGTCTCACCCGCCAATACTGTTAAGGGAAAGTTATCCCCATTCTCTTGGGTCACCCCTACTGCCGGAACCGTGCCCTCAGGGTCAAACGGTTCTGGACACACATCATACACATTTGCATTATCATGAACCTTATTTGCAGACGACCCTCGGTGTCGCCACAAGTCCCAAAATAGGGGAAAGTCTCTCCCGAGGATCACGGTGTGCATTAGGGATTTTACGACGCCCACCTCATGGGTGGCAAGTCCACACGGAGTCTCAAGTCTTACAAGGGCAATAGGATACTCCTTGGTGTCCCCATGCACACACACAACCCCCATGCGATGGCCGGTGAAGGTTGTGGGATCGACCAGGCTGGAGTGCACCAGCGTAACCAAGCTCCCTGAGTCCAGTAGAGCTGTCACCGCAAAGTCATTCACCTTTAGGTGACATAATGGTCGATCAGTCTCTGACACAGTCTCTGCAGAACATACTGGCCGTGCGAACATCGACCTCCGCCGGGCAGAGTCACAGTCCATGGGTTCCACAATGAGGGGACAGTTGGCAGCAAGATGCCCGGGCTCATGACAGCGCCAACATCGTATGGGGGCCCGGTCTCCTTGGGGTTCTACCCGGGACCCGAATGTCCATTTGGGGCTCCTCCTCTGCCCCAAACGATCCCCCTCTGAGCCGCCTCCCCTGGGGACACTTTTGACACCCCTTACATATGGAACAGTCTTACCAGGTGCTCCGGCCGACTTGCTGTTCCCGGGGTTGGAACGTCGAGGAGGCACGGCTTGCAGTAAGTCCTCCGTGGCTTTATACCTCTCGACGAGGCTCACGAGTTGGCCGACATCCTGGGGACCCCCTTGTCCCACCCAGCGCTGAATTGCGGGGGGCAACGAGCGGATGAACTTGTCCAGAACCACTTTTTGTACGATCTCCGCCTGGGACGCCTCCTCCGGCTGCAGACACTTTCTCACCAGGTGGAGCAGGTCGTACATCTGGGAGCGAGCTGGTAGGTCGTCTGCGAAAGTCCAGGCGTGTACTCGTCGGGCCCGCACATGGGTGTCCACGCCCAAGCGTGCCAGGATCTCACCTTTGAGCTTGATATAGTCCTTGGCATCCTGCTCACCGAGGTCAAAGTAGGCCTTTTGGGGTTCTCCTGTCAGGAAAGGCGCTACTACCTCCGCCCACTAAGGCGCTGGTAATTTCTCCCTCTCGGCCACTCTCTCAAAGACCGCGAGATAGGCCTCAATGTCATCGGTGGCCGTCATCTTTTGTAGGGCCGCCTGTACCGCGGTACGGGTGGTGGGGAGCGAACCAGACGACCTCTGCACACTTTGCGCCAGGAGAGCATTAGTCTCAACCTGAGCTCTCATGGCCTCCTCATGGATCTTTTGCTGGGTCGCCGCCACTTGTTGCTGCTGGGCCAACGCTTGCTGTTGCTGCACGTTCATTTGTACCAGCTGCTTTATCAGTTCCTCCATCTTGGCAGTATCTGATGGCTGTGCCACTGCAGCTTTCACCCAGGACCTGGGGGTTACAGCACTCTTCCGTCAATCTCAGTTGGGCGGTTGCCCTTAGCAACGGTTCTCCAGCTGCTGCAGCAAAATGTCCATTAATTGGTGTATGTCTCTTTAAGACAGCTGCCCGCATCCAAACACCATATGTGAGGGATTAGCGTTTACGATCGGTAGCAACCTGGGCATAAGCAGTCAGAGACAGTGACACATAGGATAAAGTCTTTAGTCCAGGCTTTGCCTGGGTTTATTTCCAAGCAAACAAAGTAAAATACAGGCCTTTACATCAGGCAAACATAACGTAAATCCTGCTCGTCTGAGCACTTACTATACATGTAGCGTCCCTGTCTACGTACTGGTAAACAAATGGCTCCTGCACACAGCCAGCCAGGACTCTCAGACCTGCAAAGGTCTCAGCTCTCTCTTCCTAGGCCCTGTAGGCCCAGGCTTTATATGGCCTGGTACCAGCCCCACCTGGTACGTGGGAGTGACCATCCCACCCTTCACTTTGGTCACTCCAGAAAAGCCGGCCCGGATTATGCGGCTTGGAGCCACTTACTTGCTACAACGTGTCAGTAACTTAATGTTACTGACACCATACTGCCGGCTTCCTCCACCGAGCCCAGGCTGCTCGGTGGCACGTATCTGGCCAAGTGCTCCCCAAAGCCGCATGGGAGAGCATCCTAGGTGAAATGTAACGGCCCTCCAGCACTTTGCCGGTCACTGTCTCACAATATATATATATATATATATATATATATACATATACACACACACACGTACATACATACAGCTCTGGCGATAAAGGAGTTGTGATGATGCTACCGTCATGCTCCGCCCCTGATCGCATCACAGTGACGCTCATGCCAAGTGAATAACTTACATGCCCCACCCCTGATCACATGACAGTGATACTTATCCCGAGTGAATGACTTTACATGCTCTGCCCCTGATCACATGACTGTGATGTCACCAAAGGTCCCACATCCTTGTGCAGATTATAGGCAGACTACAAACCCCCTGCAGTCTAATTTGCTATGGAATACTAATGAACACCTAGCAGGACAGCAGCAATGTGCACACAGGACCTGTGATGATGTCACCATCATGAGATCAAGGGCAGAGCATGTAACTCCCTCACTGGGGATGAACGACCTTTGATGACTTCCCCGTCATGTGATCAGGGCGCAAAGCATGCAAGTCGCTCACAAACCTACTCAATCGCTCAAATACGGACAGACAAGTCATCGTTAGTATTTTGATTATATATTGGCCTCTTCCTTGTGAGAACCCTCACACTCCAGAGGACCATTTTTACCATTTGGATGGTCATGAAGAAGCCTAAGGAAACTCTTGCATTGGACTTACAGTCGAGAAGACCACTGGGCACTCCAGCTCCTCCTTGCTTCTCTGGACTAGGATTTGGAAATGAGGAGAGAAGACTCAGTAATAGGCCTTCTTGGGATCCGGCAGCAGATTGGTACATCACCATGGATGGACCACGTTGTTCTTGCTTAATGAAACTTTGTTCTACTAACAAGCACTTGACGTAATTAGAATGGTGGTATTCCCTTTGCATCAGCAAAGATTTTTGGTACTGGGTTTTGTGGGTGGTTGGTGCAGACCCCTCAATGATACATAGTCTCTAGCTTGGATATGCTGCTCAGTGTATTGCTTAGTTTGATATTTCGTGTAGTAACACATTTGGTCCCTAATATTTAACCTTCGGTAGTATGCAGCTTTTCCTTCTACCTGGACCAATATCTGTTGCGTTGCTCGCTTACTTCCACTACTCTGTGAAACTTTATCAGTTCGATGGTTGCTTAATAACAGGAGGTGCTATCTCCCTACCTATTGCCCTTCACCATCGCGCCATTTCACCCAGTACTTTCAGGAATCAAAATTTTAAAGAAACAGTTACATAAACGTTTTCTTAGCAATAGCAGTCTTTTATTGACATATCAAAATCATGGTCTGCAATCCCATGGTTCAAGACCCCACTAAGGAACATGGCATAATACAATGACAATGTACCAAAACATCCGTAATACTACGGGGCCTAATAAAACTCTTACAGTCGTCTCAAAGACGTTTCACTGTGTCTAGTAGTAATTGGATCTCAAGTAGCCAGAAAGAGTCCACATTTTAGTATCCATGGTACGCTCACAATACTCGGACCATCCTCACTACTACTATGCCAAACACGGATCACCGTAGATCCCTATAGTGACCTAAGTCCATTTCAATAGAAACACCAAAGATCTGATTACCATGGCTGTAGTATGAACACTAAACTGCAGCCCCTTTATGGCTGTGTAAAATAGTTGTCATGCAAACATTTGGGCACACTTGTCAAATTACAAGTTCTATCGTTTTGTTAGAATTTCTGTACGTTCTGAAGTGTCGCACTGTACTTTCAATGCCAAAAACGACGTAGGCTAAGGAATTAAGGCCTATTTGCACGCAATGATTATCGCTCAAAATTCGTTCAAACGATGGCATATGAGTAGAGATGAGCGAGCACCAAAATGCTCGGGTGCTCGTTACTCGGGCCGAAATTTTCGCGATGCTCGAGGGTTCGTTTCGAGTAACGAACCCCATTGAAGTCAATGGGCGACCCGAGCATTTTTGTATGTCGCCGATGCTCGCTAAGGTTTCCATTTGTGAAAATCTGGGCAATTCAAGAAAGTGATGGGAACGACACAGCAACGGATAGGGCAGGCGAGGGGCTACATGTTGGGCTGCATCTCAAGTTCCCAGGTCCCACTATTAAGCCACAATAGCGGCAAGAGTGCCCCCCCCCCCCTCCTAACAATTTTTACTTCTGAAAAGCCCTCATTAGCTAAGCACCACACTATCTCCAACAAAGCACAATCACTGCCTGCATGACACTCAGCTGCCACTTCTCTTGGGTTACATGCTGCCCAACCCCCCCCCCCCCCCCCCCCCCGCACGACCCAGTGTCCACAGCGCACACCAAAGTGTCCCTGCGCAGCCTTCAGCTGCCCTCATGCCACACCACCCTCATGTCTATTTATAAGTGCGTCTGCCATGAGGAGGAACCGCAGGCACACACTGCAGAGGGTTGGCACGGCTAGGCAGCGACCCTCTTTAAAAGGGGCGGGGTGATAGCCCACAATGCTGTACAGAAGCATTGAGAAATATAATCCTGTGCTACCGCCATCAGGAGCTGCACACGTGGGCATAGCAATGGGGAACCTATGTGCCACACACTATTCATTCTGTCAAGGTGTCTGCATGCCCCAGTCAGACCGCGTTTTTTTATAAATAGTCACAGGCAGGTACAACTCCGCAATGGGAATTCCGTGTGCACCCACAGCATGGGTGGCTCTCTGGAACCCACCGGCTGTACATAAATGTATCCCATTGCAGTGCCCTGGACATCAGAGCTAACGTCAGATTAAATGCAGGTGGGCTTCGGCCCACACTGCATGCCACAACCTGACCAGGGTTTTTAATTCATAGACACAGGCAGGTACAACTCCCTATTGTGAAGTCCCTGTGAACCCACAGCATGGGTGGCTCCTTGAAACCCACCGGCGGTACATAAATATATCCCATTGCAGTGCCCAGCACAGCTGATGTAATGTCACGTTAAATGCAGGTGGGCTTCGGCCCACACTGCATGCCCCAGTCAGACTGGGGTTCTTTAAAAGTGGACACATGCAGTTACAACTCCGTGTGGACCGACAGCATGGGTGGGTGCCAGGAAGCCACCGGCGGTACATAAATATATCCCATTGCATTGCCCATCACAGCTGAGGTAATGTCATGTTTAATGCAGGTGGGCTTCGGCCCACACTGCATGCCCCAGTCAGACTGGGGTTCTTTAGAAGTGGACACATGCAGTTACAACTCCGTGTGCACCTACAGCATGGGTGGCTCCCTGGAACCCACCGGCGGTACATAAATATATCCCATTGCAGTGCCCAGCACAGCTGATGTAACGTCAGCTTTAATGCAGGTGGGCAAAAAATTTATTGGATTACACTGTAGGCGAGGGCCCCAAAAAATTGGTGTACCAACAGTACTAATGTACGTCAAAAAAATTGCCCATGCCCAACCAAGAGGGCAGGTGAAACCCATTAATCGCTTTGGTTAATGTGGCTTAATTTGTAACTAGGCCTGGAGGCAGCCCAGTTAAAATAAAAATTGGTTCAGGTGCAAGTTTCAACGCTTTAATGAGCATTGAAACGTATAAAAATTGTTTACAAAAATTATATGACTGAGCCTTGTGGGCCTAAGAAAAATTGCCCGTTCGGCGTGATTACATCAGGTTTCAGGAGGAGGAGCAGGAGGAGGAGGATGAATAGAATACACAGATTGATGAAGCTAAAAGGTCCACGTTTTTGATGGTGATAGAGAACAATGCTTCCATCCGCGGGTGCAGCCTACGTATTGTTTAGGTATTGCTGCTGTCCGCTGGTGGAGAAGAGAAGTCTGGGGAAAACCAGGCTTTGTTCATCTTGATGAGTGTAAGCCTGTCAGCACTGTCGGTTGACAGGCGGGTATGCTTATCTGTGATGATTCCCCCAGCCGCACTAAACACCCTCTCTGACAAGACGCTAGCCGCAGGACAAGCAAGCACCTCCAGGGCATACAGCGCGAGTTCAGGCCACGTGTCCAGCTTCGACACCCAGTAGTTGTAGGGGGCAGAGGCGTCACGGAGGACGGTCGTGCGATCGGCTACGTACTCCCTCACCATCCTTTTACAGTGCTCCTGCCGACTCAGCCTTGACTGGGGAGCGGTGACACAGTCTTCCTGGGGAGCCAGAAAGCTGCCAAAGGCCTTAGAGAGTGTTCCCCTGCCTGTGCTGTACATGCTGCCTGATCTCCGCGCCTCCCCCGCTACCTGGCCCTCAGAACTGCGCCTTCAGCCACTAGCGCTGTCGGATGGGAATTTTACCATCAGTTTGTCCGCCAGGGTCCTGTGGTATAGCATCACTCTCGAACCCCTTTCCTCTTCGGGTATGAGAGTGGAAAGGTTCTCCTTATACCGTGGGTTGAGCAGTGTGTACACCCAGTAATCCATAGTGGCCAGAATGCGTGTAACGCGAGGCTCACGAGAAAGGCATCCTAACATGAAGTCAGCCATGTGTGCCAGGATACCTGTACGCAACACATGGCTGTCCACACTAGGAAGATCACTTTCAGGATCCTCCTCCTCCTCCTCCTCCTCAGGCCATACACGCTGAAAGGATGACAGGCAAGCAGCATGGGTACCCTCAGCAGTGGGCCAAGCTGTCTCTTCCCCCTCCTCCTCATCCTCCTCCTCCTCAACGCGCTGAGATATAGACAGGAGGGTGCTCTGACTATCCAGCGACATACTGTCTTCCCCCACCTCTGTTTCCGAGCGCAAAGCGTCTGCCTTTATGCTTTGCAGGGAACTTCTCAAGAGGCATAGCAGAGGAATGGTGACGCTAATGATTGCAGCATCGCCGCTCACCATCTGGGTAGACTCCTCAAAGTTTCCAAGGACCTGGCAGATGTCTGCCAACCAGGCCCACTCTTCTGTAAAGAATTGAGGAGGCTGATTCCCACTGCACCGCCCATGTTGGAGTTGGTATTCCACTATAGCTCTACGCTGCTCATAGAGCCTGGCCAACATGTGGAGCGTAGAGTTCCACCGTGTGGGCACGTCGCACAGCAGTCGGTGCACTGGCAGATGAAACCGATGTTGCAGGGTGCGCAGGGTGGCAGCGTCCGTGTGGGACTTGCGGAAATGTGCGCAGAGCCGGCGCACCATTCCGAGCAGGTCTGACAAGCGTGGGTAGCTTTTCAGAAAGCGCTGAACCACCAAATTAAAGATGTGGGCCAGGCATGGCACGTGCGTGAGGCTGCCGAGCTGCAGAGCCGCCACCAGGTTACGGCCGTTGTCACACACGACCATGCCCGGTTGGAGGCTCAGCGGCGCAAGCCAGCGGTCGGTCTGCTCTGTCAGACCCTGCAGCAGTTCGTGGGCCTTGTTCCTCTTCTCTCCTAAGCTGAGTAGTTTCAGCTCGGCCTGCTGACGCTTGCCCACCGCTGTGCTGCCGTGCTGCGCGACACCGACTGCTGGCGACGTGCTGCTGCTGACACATCTTGATTGCGAGACAGAGGTTGCGTAGGAGGAGGAAGAGAAGGGTGGTTTAGTGGAGGAAGCATACACCACCGCAGATACCACCACCGAGCTGGGGCCCGCAATTCTGGGGGTGGGTAGGACGTGAGCAGTCCCAGGCTCTGACTCTGTCCCCCGCCTCCACTAAATTCACCCAATGTGCCGTCAGGGAGATATAGTGGCCCTGCCCGCCTGTGCTTGTCCACGTGTCCGTTGTTAAGTGGACCTTGGCAGTAACCGCGTTGGTGAGGGCGCGTACAATGTTGCGGGAGACGTGGTCGTGCAGGGCTGGGACGGCACATCGGGAAAAGTAGTGGCGACTGGGAACTGAGTAGCGCGGGGCCGTCGCCGCCATCATACCTTTGAAAGCCTCCGTTTCCACAACCCTATACGGCAGCATCTCCAGGCTGATAAATTTGGCTATGTGCACGTTTAACACTTGAGCGTGCGGGTGCGTGGCGGCGTACTTGCGTTTGCGCTCAAACACTTGCGCTAGCGACGGCTGGACGGTGCGCTGAGAGACATTGGTGGATGGGGCCGAGGTCAGCGGAGTTGAGGGTGTGGGTGCAGGCCAGGAGACGGTAGTGGCTGTGTCCTGAGAGGGGGGTTGGATCTCAGTGGCAGGTTGGGGCACAGGGGGAGAGGCAGCGGTGCAAACCGGAGGCAGTGAATGGCCTTCGTCCCACCTTGTGGGGTGCTTGGCCATCATATGTCTGCGCATGCTGGTGGTGGTGAGGCTGGCGGTGGTGGCTTCCCTGCTGATCTTGGCGCAACAAAGGTTGCACACCACTGTTCGTCGGTCGTCTGCACTCTCAGTGAAAAACTGCCAGACCTTTGAGCACCTCGGCGGCGCTTTGGGAAACAGTTGGTGGATTATTCGGCCTGGCCCTGCCTCTACCCCTGGCCACCGCACTGCCTCTTCCAACCTGCCCTGCTGCTGCACTTGCCTCCCCCTCTGAAGACCTGTCCTCAGTAGGCGTAGCAAACCAGGTGGGGTCAGTCACCTCATCGTCCAGCTGCTCTTCCTCAGAATCCTCTGTGCGCTCCTCCCTCAGACTTACTCCAATTACTACTACCTGAGTGATAGACAACTGTGTCTCATCGTCATTGTCCTCCTCACCCACCGAAAGCTCTTGAGACAGTTGCCGGAAGTCCCCAGCCTCATCCCCCGGACCCCGGGAACTTTCCAAAGGTTGGGCATCGGTCACGACAAACTCCTCCAGTGGGAGAGGATTCGGAACCATTGCTGGCCATTCTGGGCAGGGGCCCGAGAACAGTTCCTGGGAGTCTGCCTGCTCCTCAGAATGTGTCATTGTAATGGAGTGAGGAGGCTGGGAGGAAGGAGGAGCAGCAGCCAGAGGATTCAGAGTTGCAGCAGTGGACGGCGCAGAATTCTGGGTGGTCGATAGATTGCTGGATGCACTTTCTGCCATCCACGACAGGACCTGCTCACACTGCTCATTTTCTAATAAAGGTCTACCGCGTGGACCCATTAATTGTGAGATGAATGTGGGGACGCCAGAAACGTGCCTCTCTCCTAATCCCGCAGCAGTCGGCTGCGATACACCTGGATCAGGAGCTCGGCCTGTGCCCACACCCTGACTTGGGCCTCCGCGTCCTCGCCCGCGTCCACGTCCTCTAGGCCTACCCCTACCCCTCAGCATGCTGTATTACCAGTAGTGCAGAAACAGAATGCTGTAATTAAATGTGCCGCTTATTGGCCTGTGGTTGGAGGCTGACTTCGCTTACGGAATGCACAGCAGAGGCAGGAAAGTATTTTGCGCAAGCCTGCTGTAACACTTAGCTGGCTGCGTATAAATTAGGACAACTACCCCCAGCAGAGACGCAGTACAGTCAGGACGGTTACAGGCAGCTCAAATAGATTTTTTTTCCCAAATTTTTTTGGAAAAGCCCACTGCCTATATAGACTGGATATGTCTTTCACTGTCCCTGCCTCACCACCACTACTGGCCGTGGATTATGTAAAATTACTGCAGACTGTTTCACTCTGGACAGGATGACAGCGGTGATGTAATAGGCAATGCAGAGGCAGGAAAGAATTTTGCGCAAGCCTGCTGTAACACTTAGCTGGCTGCGTATGAATTAGGACAACTACCCCCAGCAGAGACGCAGTACAGTCAGGACGGTCACAGGCAGCCCAAATAGATTTTTTTTCCCAAATTTTTTTGGAAAAGCCCACTGCGTATATAGACTGGATATGTCTTTCACTGTCCCTGCCTCACCACCACTACTGGCCATGGACTATGTAAAATTACTGCAGGACGCAATGCTCTGCACGGCCGATATACAAAGGAAAAAAAAAAAAAGTGCAACACTGCAAAAAGCAGCCTCAACAGGACTGCACACGGTCAGATGTGGCCCTAAGAAGGACCGTTGGGGTTCTTGAAGCCTAAAATCACTCCTAACACTCTCCCTATAGCAGCTCCGGCATCAGCAGCACTTTCCCTGATCTCTGTCAGAATGCATCTGTGGCGAGCCGCGGGAGGGGCCGATTTATATACTCGGGTGACACCTGATCTCGCCAGCCACTCACAGCAGGGGGGTGGTATAGGGCTTGAACGTCGCAGGGGGAAGTTGTAATGCCTTCCCTGTCTTTCTATTGGCCAGAAAAGCACGCTAACGTCTCAGAGATGAAAGTGAAAGTAACTCGAACATCGCGTGGTGCTCGCCTCTAGTAACGAGCATCTCGAACACCCTAATACTTGAACGAGTATCAAGCTCGGACGAGTACGTTCGCTCATCTCTACATATGAGCGAAAATTGTTCACTCTTCGGCTAAGCAATGATTTTAAAGCGAGCTTAAAATCCATCATTTAGCCAGAGAGACATAACAGTGACCACATGCTGTGTTCAGCAGGGGAGTCGGAGATTACATTGTATTCTGCTGACAGCCCATGCGAGAACAATGGAGCTGTGTGCAGAACTCAGACCACATGCTGTGCTCTGCAAACAGCTCACATAGGCCCTTTTAAACGCAAATGAAGCTGATAAAGTGCTAATGGACATTAGTGTCCATTATCACTTTAGGCAAAACGATCACTAAAACTGTCAATCTTTCAATCGTTTGCAGGATTGCCTTTGCATGTAAATGGCCTATCTGCCAGAGGTTTCAAAAAGTTACAGGCAGGTATTGTGGGTCAAAAGTTTATTTTACTCACATAGATGAGCTGGTAACAAGGGTCGGTCACACTCTTGGCAATTACACAATTTAGGCACAGTGAGACAAGTTATCACCAGGGGAATTTTTATGAGGCCAGTTTACCAACACACATTATAAATTGGAGAAGTAGTAAAAAACTAGCAGATTTATAAAATGTGGCGTACTGTTGATAAATTAGTCATATCTTTAAATAGGGTAGACCTGTGGTATCACTTTGTATGCCACCCAGCTACTAGAGTGAAATTGTAACAAATTTAAAAAGGCGGTAGGGTTTGAGTTTTTAGACAGATTTAGGAACTTTGGCTTTTTAAACAAGCAAACTTTGTCGCACTTTCAGTCCACTAGCTGGGGCTGGGTGATGTATAATGTGACTCCATATCTTTAGACATAATTAAAGGGACCATGGAAGATCTATCAGTGATGGACATCAGACAGACAGGAATGCTTTCACTGCAAGGAGGGGGAAATGGTCAAGAGCTCCTCTGTGCCGTGGCGTAGGGTACAAAAAGAGCGCAGGGGGAAAAAAAAGCCGATCTCCACTAAAGGCTCATTTACACTGGCGGCTTTCCTATCTGTAGGCTGTATTTGTCTCTGATGGTCTGCACACGGACAGCTATATAGACATTATTTTTTCCTTACATGAACAGATGGTCCGATTAAAAGGAAAAAAAAAAAAATCACAGCATGCCCTATGCTATTCTTACTTTTTGGAGGGCATTCACCCACGCACATCCTTGTGCATTGTTTTTCATGGATCTTTGATAAGCAGTGCTAGAAAAAAAACTGGGACTCCTTCCCATTTTTGGCATGCAAGAAGAACAACTGATGCCACATGGAAGTAACGGCACATGTTACATATACGGAAGCAAAACGGACGTGCACGAGGATTATAATTGGTTTGTTTTCAACAGACAAAAATCTAACACACTTGTCTAAATAAACCCCAAGACCCGTCCTTGTGGAGCTCTCCAGATCAACAGGAAAGCAGCAGGGATGACAGCCGTCGAGCAAGTGGATCTGCAGCCTGCACCGCCGAATTGGAATTCTGATGACCAAATCAAATTTCCTGATAATTCAAATAATCTGTTTATATCCTCATTCAGCAGCAGGAAATGGGTGCGAAAACACCACCTGCGCAAAATCCACCTGTACAGGGAAGATGGCAGCCTGGCCCCAGCAGAAGATCACTACAAATTGAGAAATTCTTAACAAGGTATATCTCAGGAGAATAATCATGTGTCATCTACTGTAAACATTGCTTTCAATAAGGCACCAAAAAACATCTTAAAGCTTCACGATTGAAGGGAAGATACCATCTTGTATACCAGCCCATGTAATGTACCCGCAGTGAATGGTAAGTTACCCACTATATAAGATGTACATATACCGTAGAAATAATTTTTCTTCTTTTTCAGAAGGAAGTTCCAAGTTCGGAAAACATTGAGGAATGGGATCTGGACAAACTGTGCTTCATGTAAGATTTAGTATTTGATTGTTTGAGCCTCCAGTGGAATTGTATTTATCTTTTACCATGAACCTATAGATATGATATATACCATGTTAATTCTCCTGACGATGTGCAGTTTATTGATCTACATGAGGATTAGCCCTATTATCATAGAATGGTAGAGTTGGAAGGGACCTCCAGGGTCATCGGGTCCAACCCCCTGCTCAGTGCAGGATTCACTAAATCATCCCAGACAGATGTCCAGCCTTTGTTTGAACACTTCCATTGAAGGAAAACTCATCACCTCCCGTGGTAACCTGTTCCACTCATTGATCACCCTCACTGTCAGAAAGTTTTCTTCTAATGTAGTGGCCCCAAACATCTATTCCTGGCCCCTCCATAATTGTCATACATGTCGTGTTTTGTGTAGATTCACTGTGCAAATTATCTAGTCTCCTGTTGTGTATTGCACAGCTGCAGCAAGTGAGAGGTTAATGTTTGCATGAGACTGGGAGATGCCTGCCAATGTATCAATTCATGTCTTGTCATGTGGTATGTGAGAGATTATAAATATGAGTGAGTAGAGTGTTCCATCACAGAGTCTAGCACAGGGAGTCTTCAGCAGAGAGCCACATGGGAGTACCTTCAACCCTCATGTGGTGAAGTGATGGAGGAAGAGGAGCAGTTCCTGAGGGTCCCTATACCAGGAACTGTGGAGGAGAGAGAGCAAGAGAAGTAAGAGAGAGAGTTTGAGAGTGAGCATGTCCAGAAAAGGCCGAGATCAGTATTCAGAGGTACTGTACTGCAAGAGTGTCTGTGGAGTGACCCTTTCCTCCTCTGGATAGTTTCCCTGCCAGGAGCGGTTCCTGTGAGATAACTTAGACTGCAGGACTGGTGTCATTCTGTGTTTCCTCCCTGACCACAAATCTGCTGTTTTGCCTGCACAGCCATTTTTTGCATTTGTGCCTTGTATCAAGTTTTCTTCAAGGAAAGTTTTGTCAGGCCCTAACCGTTTTCAGGGCCTGAGGTACTTTAACACTGTGTGAAGCTTCTTTATTACCACTGAGGGTCATACCAGTGGGTAAAGGGAATGGTGGCATCACCCGTGATAAAAAAAGTGTTTCTGTTCCATCTATGTTGGCCATCCCCCTCCTAAGGGTCTCCGGAAGAGGCCCAACACTGCTCTGGCCGAGGCTACGTGTGTTTTACCGGGGAGGGAGCCTGATAAGTACCACCGTAACAAGTGACCACTCTACCCTCCCAGCTCCTCAGCGTATGCCCCGTCCGTGTCCTGAGTCACCCTACGGGACACTGCACTAATATCTAATCTGTGTCTCCTCCCTTTCAGTTTCATCTCATTGCTTCTAGTCTTTCCTTGTACAAATGAGAATAGGGCTGATCCCTCTGCACTGTGACAGCCCTTCAGATATTTGTAGACAGCTTTTAAGTCTCCTCTCAGCCTTCTTTTTTACAAGCTAAACATTCCCAGATCTTTTAACCGTTCCTCATAGGACATGATTTGCAGACCGCTCACCATCTTGGTAACTCTTCTCTGAACTTGCTTTAGTTTGTCTAGCTCTTTTTTAAAGTGGGGTGCCCAGAACTGGACACAGTATTCCAGATGAGGTCTGACTAAGGAAGAGTAGAGGGGAATAATTACCTCCCGTGATCTAGACTCTACGCTTCTCTTAATACATACCAGAATTGTGTTTCCCTTTTTGGCTGCTGCATCACATTGTTGAGTCATGTTCAGTCTATGATCTATTAGTATACCCACGTCTTTTTCACATGTGCTGTTGCTTAGCCCAATTCCTCCCATTTTGTATGGACTTTTTGGGAGGAATTGGGGATTAGCTCCATTGAATGAATATTGTCATTCAATGAAGCTAATCCTCAGATAATTCTATCATGCATGGAAATAAATAGCATGTTACTTAGTTCCATGGCAGCTTCTTTTTTTTTCCCCAAGCAAAAATTCATATTGATGAAGTGCCCACCCCCTTGCCATTGTCAACAGACTGTTAGGAGTTGTAGGGACTGGAGGATGCCTGAAGGCGCACACACAAAGTGACCGTACTCAGAACACTCTCGACAGAATCAGTAGAGATGATTGTCTGATCAGCATGAGCAGCTCCAACTGTTTCGTTGTCTGCCATCCAGAGGCAGGAGGCAGCATCGTTACACCGCTATAACTGTCGGTACCATTTCCAGGCACCTGGCTGAAGGACATTTGGTCTCACGGTGCCCATTAAGTGTACTGCCTGTGACCCTCAACCACCATCGCCTTCATTTGTAGTGGCATCGTGAATGACGAAACTGCACTGCTATGGAGTGGAATCGGGTTGTCTCCAGCAACTAATTCAGGTTCAGTTTGGGAACAGATGGCGGCTGTGTTCGTGTCTGGAGACCTGGTGAGCGTCTCAATCCTGTCTTTGCTGTCCCCTGCTGGTGGTGATGGTCTGGGGGGCGTCATCACATACAACAGTTGGTCACACCTAGGAGTGGTACGATGGACAATGACAGCTCAGCAATATGTTCAGGACGACCTGCAGCCACATGTAACAAAAAAACTATTGTGAGACGGCGCTCCACCCACTGTGATATGTTATTAATGTGGCAAATATACAAATGGGACTTACCCGGTATAGGTGGGTGGGCCTGGTATAAGACCCCCCTACCAAACACCTCCACGTCCTGGTAGGCGTTGTATATTTTACTGGAAATAACTTGATGCAGGTTTCCTGAAACTTCTCTTTCCAGTCCGGAAAATAAAATAAAGCACAAGGAGCAAGCAGGGATCTGTCGCACCACTGGGTGGTGATGCGACTGTGCATAAAAGAATATGAGAAAAACGAAAAAAAGATCCAGCGCTCCAGAGAGGGGCCTTGAAAAAGTCGCTGTTATGCGACGAAACGCGTCGGACATATTTGGAGATATTTTCAATAAAAGTTTTTATGGATATTCAAGGAACCTTTGATTGATTGAGTCAGAAAGGTCTCTCTGGAGCGCTGGATCTTTTTTTCGTTTTTCTCATATTCTTTTATGCAGCCACATGTGTTCCTCTCATGGCGGCTTCCAAGAGGCATTTTCCAGCAGAATAATGGTCAGCCGCACACACAAGGGGGTCACAGGAATGTCCGCACAACATTGTCACACTTCTGTGGCTGCCCAGTCGCCAGATTTATTGCCAATAGAACATGTATGGAACCATCTGGGAGGCCAACTTCGACAGCCTACAAGGTTGCACAATTTAGAGACACTGTTATAGCAAAAATGGACAGACATGTTGCAGGATACCATACAGAACCTGTATGCCTCCATGCCCGCTCATATCACATCTTGTATCCTAGCTAGAGACGGTGCAACAGTCTACTAGAGTCTCCGTGCCTGCCCATATCACATCTTGTATCCAAGCTAGAGGCGGTGCAACATGGTACTAGAGCTTCCATGCCCACCTGTATCACATCTTGCATCGAAGCTAGAGGTGGTACAACAGGCTACTAGAGCCTCCCTTAAAGAGTTCAGTTTTCCGCAATAAGACAATGAGCGTATTCACAATATTTGCCAAGTTACAGCCAAGTCTAAGAGATTTTCATAAAAGGGATGTACGTCAGAAAACTGCTGTGCACAGTCTTCGACAATCCCTAATTGAGCATAAATTTTGCAAACTTTTCACCTTCTGAACTGACCTGCCCCTTTTGTAAAAGTGGGTGTGGCTTTGGGAAGGTATGATCATGCCAGACCAACAGATACATTTATAATTTACACCTGGAACCGGTGTAAATTATACCAGAAGCAATAGCAGGTCAAACCTAGTGTATATTTCTTAGAAGGCGCACAGAGAACCCGGGGATGCACGGAATACACAAGGAGCCCTTCGCCTCTTCATGTATTCAATGCACCGCGCACAGGAGGAAATAATACTAAGGCCGGCGCACGAAATACCAGACTTTGTATATTTCCCACTAAGATGATGCTTTTATATAAAGTCATTTTTTTTCCCCGATAGCATCTTGATAGTTTCTGTATGGCTCATGAAAGGTGGTACTGAATAAAGTGCTTCCTCCGTCTGCATCACCTCTAATAACTTTATTTAAATTGTGAAAGAACAGAGAAAAGCAACTTGAAAGGACATTGATCATTAATAATTTATATTCTGCTTCTCATTAACCAGTGTGTTCAGCAAGCCATCTGCAGGTCTGAATAATATTCCGGATCTTAGCTCAGTATAGAATTCCTCTTTCTAGCATTTGGCGTTCTTTATGTAGATTTCTGAAAATCTTCCTTTAGCTAAAAACTGCTCCCAGATGAACGGTGAATGTGGGGTATTTATATAAAGTGCCGCTAACCCTTTATTTTTGGGGGGAAATGCCTGAAAATTCGTTCAGGGTGCCATGATGGTCCTGGCTACTCTGCAGGCTTAACAACGGCTGCAGTTCTCTCTCTGATCACAGACAATTCAAAAGCCTTGGACATAATACTCTGTAACTCGCAAAATAAGATATTCAGAAAGCTGTGATTGCTCTCATAGAAATAGCTTCTATAAGTGGACTTAAAGTGGCGGCCTATATATCTGCAATGTGAAGAAACTCATGCATAGTAAAACATCCTGCTGATGAATGCTGCCGAGATTCATTTGTATCACTAGAGGGTATTGATGGCAAGTACATGACCACAGTCATCTCATCTGCTGTACTCGATGTAGGTCTTAGTAGACGGTTTCCATATAAGAGTTTGTCAAACCCATCCATTTTGGCTGAATGGGTAAAATCTCATGCAGGGTCGGAACAAAGTATTCTGGTTGGTGCCCTAGGCAGAAAAGTCAAATTGCATAAAGTCAATTTACCCATGCCAGTTCCACATCCCCCCCACTGCTGATACATACGTCAAATACATCCCTAGGCATACACAATTCGTTTTAGTCAAGGACAACTGTCCACGACCACTAAATGAGTGCCAGTATAAGTAACAAGACCGCCATATAGTTACCTTAGAGTGGTCAGATTCCAGGGGGCGATCTGCTGGTTGCCTTCATGCAGACTGTACAAGTGAATACAGTACTGATCCAACAGAGGGCAAAATAATACAGACTTCGACTGCTGCTCCCGATATGGTATCTGAGGCCCACCAGTCACACCTATATGATTAAAAGGGGATTTCCAGACAAAATACTAATAACCCCTTCAGTGGCAGGTTTATTACCACCATGTCAGCGCAGCAAGCCCCGGAGATTTTCCTGAGGTAATTCGAAGTAGCAAACATGTACAGTGGCACGATAACAGTGTATCCTGGCCAGCATTTCAGCACTAGAGCTGTCCACGGAAATCTTCCAGGGTTTAACTGCATGGTCAGTGCAGCAAGCCCTGGAGATTTTCCAGGCGTGCCACTAAAGGGGTTAAATGACCTATCATTATAATAGGCTGGGGTCATTGACTATAAGAGGGTCCATTGGGCTTCCATCATGCCCTCTGACATTTTCCTAGATAAAGCATAGCATGCTGTGCTATCCTGTCCTGGACTTTGGGAGTAGTAAACAGAGCCTAAATGGTGGAATGTCAGATCTCCTCACGTGGCAAATTTATATAGCTTTTCGCATGTTGTAGTACTTTAACATTTTTTTTAAATTCTTAAACATATTGATTCTGTCGCCACATTCTGATTCCGATAAAGTTTTGATCTCTCCAACGATTGGGCCGCGTCAGCATTTTTTTGCCAATCAAGATATAGTTTTTTTCCGGTGAATACAAATTTTTGATCACTTAGTATTCAATTAATGTTTAAAGATACATGGAACCCTCCACCTCCATCAATATTAATCAATTTTCCCTATTAAAACAAAAAAAGTATGAATCTCAATGGGAGACATTTCTACCCATGTGTACTGTACCTGCATGGAGTGTCACACCAGCTATAAGGAGTTGAGCTGCACTTGCCACTTTATTGCCTGCATGAGTGCAGATACATAGATGGCACATGTCCAAGTTTAATGCTGAGAAGCAGCCAAAGAAATGTAATACTTCAGCGCTCGCCTAAATTTATTTCTATGGTGGCCATTTTTTTTTTCTTTTTCTAAAATTACAACGCTGGTCCTTAAAAAGAGGATGCCCCAGAAAACAAACCTATCCATCTGATTAGTTGGGAGTTCAACTGCTTGTGACTCACTCCAATTATAAAAATGGGGGCGCCAAATCAGTGGTGATACATGCACTAATCAATTCATGTCAAGGGGACTGACAAAAGTAACAGAGCTTGAGCTTGCACATCTCCTGTAGAATGATGCGGCGGTGCACATGCGTGAGCACCTCTCCTTTCATTTGGTCACCTTTGTGGTAATCATAACATAGTATGTAAAATCGAAAAAACATAGATGTCTATCTAGTTCAGCCCATTGCACACCCACCCACCCCCTAATGTTGATCCATAAAAAGGCAAAAAAGAGAATCCCATGAGGGAGAAGCCAATTTTTCTCATTTTAGGGGAACAAGATGCTTTTACAATTCCAATCTGGCAATCGGAATAACTCCTGGATCACCAACCCTTCTGAAGTAATCTAGTGATAACATTTAATACTGTGACACTCAAGAAAAACGTCCAGGCCCCTCTTGTACTCTTTTAGCAAGTTCATCATCACCACGTCCTCAGGCAGAAAAAGTTCCATAGTCTCACTGCTTTTACAGTAAAGAACCCGCCTTCTATGTTGGCGTAGAAACTTTTTTTCTTCTAGATGTAGAGGATGCCCCCTTGTTACTCTTTACAAAATCACAGATCACTGTAAAAACAATGTTCTTGTCATGTGCCCCTAGACCTCGTTTGATACACCCAATTATCCTATTTGCCTTGGCAGCAACTGCCTGACACTGGTCGCTCCAGCTAAGCTTACAGTTGACTAAAATCCCCAATCCCCAGACAATTATTCCTTATCTCATAAAATCCTCTTAAGGACTATTAGTTTGTTTGTACCCAAATATTTGTAGGTCACTGGGGTTGCAGCACTTTTTTTATGAAGACTATATGCAATTCAGGAAGGATCTAAACAAGGCAATCTAGTTCTACATAAACCCGTGAATATAGTGTCACACAAGGGTTTATGATAAGAGGTACCCGCAGCGCCTCTTATGATTTGACCAATCTTATTGTTACGTCCTAAAGCACTAAAGCGCCACACCTCCGTATGGATGCAAGAGTGTGTCCATTTAAAACCGCAATCACACACAAATAGCATGGCAAGGACCAATTGCACCTCTCCAGGCAAAGATGGAAGGACCCCTGTCCCTTACTAATCAGGAAAAGTGGAGAGCCCCTGCCTGAAAGCAGGGTAATCGTCCTGATAAGGTCGGTCCCACTGTCTTCATCTGGGACCTAGCTATCCCTGATCAGGAACCTGGAGAGATGTACAAACCACAGGACACAACACTGTTCACACACACTGAACACAGAACAGGATAGTTCACCACTCATGTCTAGCAACCTGCACAAACAGAGCATGTCACTGTTCACACCAACACACAAGGTTACACATACCACATAGAACAGAACTGCATGTAAAGCACGTCTGGCCACCTGCACAGACATACAAAACACATCACTGTTCACACAAACACACAAGGTTATGCAAACCACATAGAACAGGACTGCACATAGATCATGTCTGGCCACTTGCATAGACATAACACACGTCACTGTTCACACCTACATACCAGGTTGTGCAAACCAGTGCTAGTCCAAGTGTCCTCACACCAGGGGAATAGAGAGTCAGCCACCGTGCTGATATAGGGAACAGTGTCAGGCATCACCCATCTGACACACACATAGTACATCAGATGTCTGGAGGCCTCACCTGTCAAAGGGAAGGGAAGAGGGGGTCTGCATATGATCCAGACAAGGACTACAGGTGTCCAGATCGTCTTTAGGGAAGGAGAGACACACAACAGACTAGCATGCATAAAACCAGCTTTGAGTGGGATTAACACAGAATAAAGCACTAAAATGACCAGCAATCTCTCACAAGAGTTTGCTGGTATTTATCTGCTGCAGACCAGGGTGATTGGCTGCTGGAGAATACTATACCCAGCCAGCTCAATTAACCCCTACCTGTCAAGGTGTGCACAAGGAAACCAGTAGAACCCCAGGTCCCAGACACACAACCTTAACACTTCTGATTTGACCTGCAGTTGTCCTGCCTGGCACCACCACAGAATATAGGCAACATTTATGGATGATGTGAAGCCATAAGAGCCAGTATAACAGCCGTTCTTGACAAAAGGGAAAACCGTGCCTTTAATGGTGCCAACATAATGCTGGAATTATCAGGGACAGAGGATAGCATCCTACAAAATACAGATACTTATTGCCAGCCATAGTCTTAAGAGTAAATCTGATGTCAATTATCTGTATATTCATCTCACTAAGGGCTCTTAAACTTTTAATTAGCTGCTGCTGATGTTGTGAAGTGGGCATCTCATTGAGCCGAGTAAATGATCTCCATGGAGAGGTTACAGAAGACAATAGTTCATATCCAAGTAAATAAAAATAGGTTTTTAATTTTTCCAATTGTGATAAAGACGTCAAACAATTTCCATTTATTACAGATTGAAACAGAATTCACCTGTAGATGGTTTCAATAGTTATTACCCAAGGTCTTATTTCCCTGTCACATCCCAGAGATGATGGCTTCAGCTTCAAGAAACAAGATGATTTATTTCCTCAGGTGTTGAGCCGTTTTCTATATTTTGCCCATGGCACAGATAGGAGATAAACCGTGTTATGGATTCGCTGTTGCTTTCAAAAGTATCACTTCCAGCGAGGAATATAGACGAGAGAAACAATTGCCGCATGGTTTCAGGAGCCTACAGGGCATCATGAAGCTTATTCATATCAGGAAAATGCCACTTCCACTGCTATGCCTACTTGTGTGCCCATGTCACTGCCCATCAGAGCCGCACAGCTCAACTGTGCACAACCATAGAAACACGGGCTCTAGACCCAATGCATGAAGAGAAGAGAGAAAGAGAAGAACATCAAGCAGTTAATAAAGACCTGAGTGCGTCCAAATGACCGAATGTGTATACAATATCAAAACTGTACTTTGGCTAAAACTGGAATTTAAAGGAATACTCAAAGAAAAAAAAAAAAAGGATACAATGTAATATGCTTAGTGAAGGGCTGGAGTGGTGCATGACTTCTTTCTTTGCCCACACGTCACGAGGACTGCATTAGATATAAAGGGTTAATCGTTGGCGTTTCATAAGGCCAGTCACAATGGGGTTGTCCAGGAATTCAACCAAAAGGCCGCTTTCTGTGCAGCATAGAATAGAAGGAGAATAATGGAATCTGTTGGCCAGATGTTTGCTCAGCTGGGCGTGTTTATGGGATAACCATTGCATAAACACACCCCCAGCTGAGCAAACTCCTCGTAGAGGAAAATGCAGACGATTAAAGCCATTATCTGCACGTGTAATTTAAGTAAAAAATGTCGTCCGTACGTTCTGTCGTGCGGTTGTTTAAGCGATAACCGTAGTGTGTAAAAGGGCCTTTAGGACAGATTGAATGCATCTCCAGACCAGAGAAGAAGGGGGGCATGTCATTGGTTTGGTGTTTACATGGAACAACTGCCGCTTACATTTGCTCTATCAAGTGACTATTCGGACAGTAGTTGTCCAATGCAAAGCCACCCTAGAGCTGAATGGTAAGACAGAACATCGAGGCATTAGGCTCTGCCCCCTTTCAGGCTAGAGAGGCAGTCAGCTGTGGGTTTATCACAGCTACCATGGCATTCGTTTTGTAGAATTCCTGAGCATCCCCTTTAAAAAGGTACCTGAAGACAGAGCAGATTGGTTGCTAATATGCATTACATTCAGATTTTGTTGCAGACTTCACCCCTCTCATTGAAATAGGTGAAATCCACAGAATTGACATGCTGCATATCTTTAAAAAATTTACATTGTAGGTCAATTTATGCACAGAAAACCTTTGCATTCTGTAGATGAAATTTGTCAAAATCATCTACAAGCCAGATTTGTTAAAAGCTCATCTACTTTGAAGTTACTGCATTATTCTGTAGTTTTTCAGAGCAGTCAATGTATATATTAGTGTGGAGTGTTGCTTTCAAGAATAGTTACACCATAATTCATAGAAGTAACTAGGCATTCCTATACAGTATGTCCTCCGATGTCACATGTTAAAACCTTCTGGGAAGGATAACCAATGTGTTACAGATCCAGCCTGAGTGGTCAGTCAGCTTTCCCAAATCCCCAGAAGTAGACAAAGTATTGGAATGCTGGATAGGTTGCCATTAAGGCAGCCATATTGGTTACACCTTTCCTAGTAGCAGACCTAACCAGCCCATGTTTAATGCAGGGGTGTAATCTAAGATAGTTTTACAAGAGCAAATAATCTGCCCATGTTAACGAGCAGCAGCCAACAAGATAGCACATTGATTGAGTCTCTGGGACTTTTACTATCGATGACCTATCCTCATGATAGATCAATGGTTGTTGAGGGTCCTCTACTCAGGATTCCCATTGATGGGCTGATCCCAAGCTAGCGGTCAGTGCCTTTTAATGTGAATGGGAGCTGAGCCTGCAGTACCAAAATGGGCGACTGCAATTTAGACAGTGTTATCTGTATCCAACACTGTCTAAACTGGCAGCTGGGCCAGGAAAATCAGCAAGGATTCCCCACCAATCAACTATTGATGACCTATCCGGAAAATAGGTCAGCAATTCTAAAAGTTCCGGAGACTCCCTTTGAAGGGTTTCACACAAGTAGGCGATTGGACCCGATGACCCTGGAGCTGCCAGTTGGACCCGATGACCCTGGAGCTGCCAGTTGGACCTGATGACCCTGGAGGTCCCTTCCAACTCTACCATTCTATGATTGCTATAAATGTTCACCCTCATACAGATTGCATTTGTCAGCAGCATATTTCCTCTATTTACACAGAGAGATGGGCTAGCAATGAGCAAGTATGACGCATAAAGATCCATCAGCCTTGCTTGTTCGTCAGCATATCTACATGGGCCAAGGATTGGGCAAACAAACATTTGTACGTGCCTGATCATCAGCTGGTGTAAAAGGGTCTTAAAAGCTCATTGGCAAAGTTCAAAATTTATCACAGGGCGCCCCAACCTACCATGTGGCGATATTGATACTGTGTCTCCATATGTGGTAGGGGGCCACTCCTCAGACTCCAGCACCCGGGTGAGACCGCTACTCTTACAGCTACATCCCATAGCATTTTTGCATCTAGGCAGAAGAAGGCATGTGGAGTGAAACACTCTTTATAGAAGATGGAAGTGTCATTGTAGCAACACAGATTTGGCACCAACACAAATATAAAATAAAAAACCACAATCTTTTCTGTGCACCGTAGTCGATATTTGTCACTAGTGAATTATAGACCCTGTTGAATAATCCCCATAGTAAAAACCGATGTGCATTTCTTAAAAACAAGGACAAAAATCCTTAAAATGCCACAACTTAAAGAACTGGGAGTGTGTGAAGAAGTGAATCCCATTCAGCGGCCAGAGAATTGCAATCAGCGTATCTAGTGAACCTTCCAGATTTGGTAATTGTCATGCAACAGTAATGAGCAAAGAGGACAGCAGGCCAACGAATTTAGCAGCTACTGTACTGGCAACGTCTACCAAGCACCGCTAGGAGGATTATTTTTTGCCCCAAATGTCAATTGGGGTGAAAGTGCATTGTGGTCAAGTTGTCCCAAATTCCACGATGAACTGGCTCCGGGGAACGGCCTGCGGCCAGCGCAGATCTGACTGTTGCTTTAATTTATTTTTTACCTCCGGTACCAGATAAGAGATGTTGGTCCTGGCACCTTGTGAACCAGCAGCTGTGGATGAGATTGGCATGATCAAATGCTGCCATAGCGAGTCTCTTGAGAATCTAAACTGACCACTCCCCATTCCACGAAGAAGAAGGAGATGGTGCCAAAGAATCCAAATATCACCATGATTAACAGCTGCCATTGCAGGAGGAGGTAGTTACTGTAGAAGAAGGCGACAGCTGCGCTGATGGACTGAAAAGAAGGGGAGGAGAGCGGATTACACATACGTTTTGTTAAAAGGCATCTGTTTGACTTGAATTACTCAAAATGTCTATAAATACAAGCACTTTATAGCAAAAAAATCATTAGCAGATACACGATAATCAGAATAGCGAGGCCGAGAGGAGCCGGCATATCATGAATATTAGACTTCTCGCTGGCCGTGTGCTGCAAGAACTAAAGAGGTCGGTTCTTCCAAACTACAAGACAGCAACATAATAGCAAGTCTGTCATTACTTTAGGCTGCCCTCGGAGGGGAGCAAAGCAGGCAAGACAGGTTCTGTTAAATGGTCATTGACTTTCCAAACAACGTATGCTTATGTGATAACTACCGTGTTTCCCCGATAGTAAGACACCCCCGAATGTAAGACGTATCGGGGGTGTCAGGGGGGTTGGCCAATGTAAGCCGTACCCCGAAAGTAAGACATACCGTAGATAAAAAAAATCATTACTCACCTCCCCCGGCGTTCTGTCGCGCTCCGGCAGGATGTCGCTCGCTCTTCGTCCCCGGAGCAGCATTGCTTTCTGAATGCGGGGCTTGAAATCCCCGCCTCCAGAAAGCTAATACACACGCCGTCAGCCAGTTACAGCCATTCAATGACAGCATTGAATGGCTGTGATTGGCTGAAGGCGCACGTGGCTTCAGCCAATCACACTATTCAATGACATCATTGAATGGCTGTGATTGGCTGAAGGCGCACGTGGCTTCAGCCAATCACACCCATTCAATGATGTCATTGAATAGTGTGATTGGCTGAAGCCACGTGCGCCTTAAGCCAATCACAGCCATTCAATGCTGTCATTGAATGGCTGTAACTGGCTGACGGCGTGTGTATTAGCTTTCTGGAGGCGGGGATTTCAAGCCCCGCATTCAGAAAGCAATGCTGCGCCGGGGACGAGGAGCGAGCGACATCCTGCCGGAGCGCGACAGAACGCCGGGGGAGGTGAGTAATGATTTTTTTTTATTATAAGACATACCCCGAAAGTAAGACATAGTGGGGCTTTTGGGGATAAAAAGAAAGTAAGACACTGTATTACTTTCGGGGAAACACGGTAGTAAAAGTGTAAATCACTTTACCTAAAAATGAGATTTCTGTGCTGCAAAAATCTCTCTAAAGAGGTGTTGGCCACTAGGGGTGGTCCCTTCTAATTTGCTGCCCATTGCCTGTTATCATGTGAAATTCATCTCTAGTAATAGAGATACAGCTGATAATATGACGTCTTGTTTCACACTGCCAATAGAAGTCTATGGAGGGAATAGCAGAAAGACACACAGAACTGCTGCTGTAGCTAACAGTAAGTGATTTACTGTCATACCAGCTACTAAACATCACATCTACACAACTTAGTGTTGCTGCAAAAGGTCCTCCATGATGTTTGTCACTTCTCTGTGTATCATATATCTGATTAGAATTTAATGTTTTCTCCATGTGTGGTACATGGGAGACATTATAGTAGCTAGTCTACACCCACCAGCTCAGGGACAACTGAGAAATAGACATGCAGCCTATAGAGGGGAAAACTGGTTGAAAAAAAAAAGGGATACAAGTCATCTAATGGCCAGATGTAGCGTTATTCCTCATGTACACCACCAGAAGCAAATTCTAAAAAGCCACACTTCAAGGGTACAGCCACATGGGGCGTCATTTCTACACCTGATGAGGATTTGGGTGTGAATTTGTGGCAGATTTCACCCTCTCATTTGAATGGGTGAAATCTTTGATGTAAATCCACAGCATAAATTGACATAGTGCAGATTTAAAATCCACATATCAGGTCCATTTACACTACAGATTTCCTGAGGATCACCCATACGTTAGACTCTTGCTGATCTGGGAACGCTCAGGTCACAAGTAAACTTCATAAAGTAATTGCATTGTTCTATGCATTTGATGGTAAGCTATACTGTATTCCCAGTGTGCATAGCTAAGAGTGGGGAAAATGGGTGACAGGTCCCCTTTAAAAAAAAAAAAAAATTAAAAAATTGGTTTGCTATTTGATTTTTTTGGACTCTATATGTAAAATGTCCTGCAGCTCAAGAAATGGTAATGTAGCACAAAAACTAATAGTTGTGCCAACTCATTTTTTAGTATACTGCTACCTGTACAAATCTGAAGATCGCAAAGGCAGGTGCGCTGTCATCTGCATACAAGGTCCCCAAGATGCTGAGGAGCTGGGTGTTGAAACAACTATCGCCTAAGCCCAGAAGAAAGCTGCAGAAGACGGCCAGGGCTTTGCTGGAAGAAAACAAGAGATACAACATTGACAAGTGCTTAGCAATGATTACATATAACCTTGTTCAACCTCTAATAAAACGCAGAGGAACCTCTTTATGATATCATGCTTAATAGTTTGCATAGTCTGGAAGTTTTATAGGTTCATTAGAGGTACGGCTGTAATTACGTTGTTTTTCAGCCCATGCTATTTAGGATTCTGTCGGAAACCCTATGTTGTCACCGTCTTCCGAGAGCCGTCAATGAAGAATGCCTTTAGTCACTCCTTAATAATTCCCAGTAAAGTCAAATAGTGACCCCTGCTGGCTGCTCGATGGTGCTGCACTGGGCCCTATGGCATACATTTATAGATGAAGAATACATACTCTTCAACATGTACTACAGTTATTTTTTTAGCACTTTTAACTAAAGAACAAACCAGAAGCTATAGCGACCAGTAACCGCTGTACACACACCCTATTACATAGCAAATATTATGTGGGGGGCTCCAGCTAAAGGGCCATTATACAGCTAATATTTTAGAATTTAAAGAGGTTGTCTCAGGGTGAGAACACTGGTCCATTGGCCCAGACAGGCTCACCTCTATGAGCCAGGATGGAGTACCACTATGCATGCAGCAGCTCCCGTTTTGGTGGCCCCAGCCGTTACATGGTCAGATCCTCATTTGAATGGTTGCCATGTAATACTACATTCTCCCTGAAAGGAAGCAGGGAAATATGGATGGCCAGAATTAGCTTTCACCGGTTGTAACAGCTTATTGACTAGAGGCTTCGGACCAGTGGCATGGGCTTCCATTTCAAAAGGTGGTGTTTTAATGATACAATTTCTTTAAAAAAAAGTGAGGCTACGATTAACACTAAAGAAAAAAAGTTAATTATTTTGCCCAATATCTGTCCATAAATCTAAAAATATAATAGCAAAACGATTTTTCAATCACAAAGTGTTGCCTCATGAAGAAGGTCACTTCTCAGTCAATCAGCTGAGGGTTTGGCCATTGGAAGACTGGGCAATCACCTATGAATCGACAAGGGAGGTTTCTACCAAACACTGCCCCTACAGGAAAAATGTAGTATTACATGTCAGCCATTTACATGAATAACTGACATTGTAATACTTGGTTAGGTTGGATTCTTATTGGCAGATCTCCCTCCAACCTTTATCCATATGTTGTCCATATGGTTGCCTTGAAAAGTCTTACACTTTAAATAGAGAAGCATTCTAAGTGGCGGAGTGTAAATCCCTGGCTGATTCAAAAAAAATAAAGAATATATTTAGACAGATGAATACATGTTATGAGCTCATGTACAGGGTTGTTCCTGCATGCATTAGCTTAACCCTTTCCAATCCAATTTGTATCCTGGTTTTCCTAGGAGGCTTACTCTTTTTCTGCTGTTATACAACGGCGCTATCTGCTGGCTAAAGCCAGTACTGCATGAGGTGACACGTTGGATAGGCTCTAACAGCAGAGAGCCTGGCAATATACAGTAAGAGAACCCTGACGGACGTCTTACAACATCGGACCTGTACAGCCTTAAATCATAATGTCTTTAGACGTCAGACAGTGAATTGGAAATGGTTAATGCATTTTTAAAAACCCTATACAGCTTCTCGTAGGACCATCTATGGATCATCACTGCAGCAGAAAGTTAACTTTATTGTCCTAACTCAAATGACAGGCTACATACAACGCCATGACTACTAATATGATAATTAGGCCTCAACCACAAATTTAAATGTACCTCTCAAAATGGCCATGTTTGGTTACAACACTAAGAAGTAATCGCTACTAAAAACTGTGTCTGACTCTACAAAGAATCCTGTACATTTATTGAAGGTCCTTAACAATGAATGGAGAGTTTGTGCAGAGCGCTCTCTTCTGCCCGATCTCACATACGGCATGGAGAGAGGTTGCTACGTAGCGGGTAACAATCGTTGAGGCGACTGGCCGCCGTCTGGCAGGTAGTGTGTGTGTCTTATTAATTAGACTACATATGCCGTTAATTTAGTACCTTGGGTCTACAAAAGCACGACTGTATGATCCGTCACGGGAGGCTACAGGGGTATCATTTGGAACACTGAGGAATATCAAGTAAAAAGCCAAAAAATGAACTACGAGGCCCAGGAGGAACACTGGATTTCTCCCAAAACGGCTGTTCTTGCTGAGCAATCCAAAAACTGCTCCGCCTGGAAATAAATGGACAAAATGTGGATTAATATGGAAAATGTGGAAAGAGGAACGTTTCTATTAAGCAACCAAAATGTACTTGAAGAACCAACCTAAAACCTCTCCAAGTCCAACAAATATTCCCGATAGCCCGATGAGGCTCTTGGCATCGGCTCCAAATGAGTTGATAGCTCCAATACATGTGCCAAACACACCAGAGTAAAAGGTGAGCTCGAAACCTTACGGGGCGAGAGACGACATTCATTAGAAACGCAGCATGACATGGACTCAAAGTACAATGAAAGAAATATATACATATCATACACATACTATTTATTGCATTTCATGTACTTTTTTTTGCAAATAAGAAATTTGTAATTTGATTAAAAATTCTCCTCCGTTTGACTTCTACGCCTGCATTATTACAGTACTATGCACGGTGCTCGATCCCGTTCTGTCCTCGCTCTACTCCCACATCCCGTAACAGCTAGTCTAAATTAAACCTAAGAAACACACACAAATCTAATATAAATATGAATTTTGGTCGACTTTCAGGACAGATGAGAGCGGCAAGAGAGCGGTTTGTGGAATGAAGACCGAACAGCATCGAGCAGCTTGTATAATGCAGTACTACATGCCAGCTGTGGAAGGCGAATGGAGGAAAAAACTCAATTTCTTTTCCTTCCAAATTAATAAAATTACGTGTAACAATAAAAAAAAAAAAAACTATAAAATACATAAACCACATCAACCTATTACCTATACCTTACATCTATATTATATTACAACTAGGCTAGAAATAAATGGGATTAAAAAACAATTAAGACAACTTTCCTGATCTAGTTAAGAGAATTTAGAGAGAGGCTTTACAGCAGCTCCATGGGCCATTCACACAATGGACTGTAGGGGACCCATTGACTTGTATGGGAGACTGTTCTAGGCATGTTCTGTGATCTGTGCAGGTCATTTTGCAGGGAGGGGAGCAGATAGCCACAGCTTATACCTATTGTGAATGGTGGATTCAGTGTTATCTACATATATGTGATGCCTCTCAGTGTAATCCGGACTGTGACGTCAGCAAGAGGACTGCTGGAAAGCTTTCTCTACAGATGAGAAAGTATCAGACTATTAGGATTTCAGCAAGAGGGGTGGTGACGTGAGCCTGCAATGAGGAAAGAGTGGCATGGGACCTCTGTTTTCGTGATCAGTGGAAGCCTCGCCGGTGATAAAAAGCCAATTTTTGAACAAGCCCGTTAACGATTCATTTGTAAGCCCCACCAACTTGCATGACTATGGCGCTCTTAGCCACACGGCGACCACTACATGAGGTCCTACCCTCTGTATGGTATTTATTCTTCAGCACTTTAGGCGCTGCTCACATCTTTGTCAGAGCCTCAAATCACACATCGCATCATATTCCACAAAAAAAAAATTGGTGTTGCCATCAGCCATGTTTTTCCCGTCAAAACGGCAGACCCTACGCTGGAACCAGGCAGACCATTATAAATCAATGGGTCAATCGGGTGCCAATGCTATCCATTGTAGGATGGATCTAGCAGAGTGACGTAGTGTGAACAAAGCCTAAGGATCCGCTCACCATGCATTCGTAGGGTCCGCCCCCAATGCGCTGCATAGACATACGGTGGAATACGTTATACCAGTCGCCATGTATTTTTTACTGTACGCTTCTGGATGGAACAGTGTAGCAGACATGAAGGCCCAATGAGCAAAAAAAAAAAGTTAAAAACTTAAGTACGTAATTTCACAAAAAAACATAAAATGAAAAGGTGAACGCTGTCAAAAGCGATCTAGAAGACAAACACACCAGCAACCGAAAATACAACTACTTGGGAAGAAAACACAATTTCAGCCTGGCATTATTAGACGCCTGAAAGGCGAGGAACATTTCATGTCTTCCTTGTAATCTGCCTTCTCATTATAAACTGTGAGTAATGGATTGTGAAGACGAGCATTTACGGCGTGGAAGCCTGCCCTCCCATCCTACCGGCTGCGCTGCTTTTTCTATTAGCCTACTGGCCTCTGTCTGTTGCATTAAATATCTTGTTAGCAGCTTGTCCTGAAAAAGGTTACTGCCGAAACCCAACACAACCTCGCAGGTATCTATTAAGAGGCGGCAATGTGAGAGAATCAGGAGAGCCGACTCATCCGCCATTTACCCGATGCTCTTTTTGCCGGGAGCTAATCTCTAGCCGGCTTGCTGCTTGCAATCCTCGGAGTATGTCATGATGTTAGTGCGGCTGCTTTGAAGGCGGTGGCTACCCTGTAGGGGGCGATAATCAATAACCTGCCTCCTGCTGCGACGCTCTCCTCCGCAATCATTTGCAAGAAAGAAAAAGCATTAAAAAGTAATTGTACGGCGAGTCCGCCGCTTTTTGTTTTTTTTCCTCCTTTCTCTCTCTGATGTTATACAAAGATAAAAGTCCCAGTGGAAGCGCAGATATACAAAAGATGCATTCACATCCGATTATCGCCTTCCCCGCGTCAGCTGGGATTTATATTCAGACGGAATAAAAGGAAGCGACATGAATCAACGCGCAGCAGAGCGCACAATGGGGGAGATTTATCAAAACCAGTACAAGCAGTCCGTAGCATCCAGGCAGGCGGGTGCCTTTATTGTCCAAATCGGAGCGGTTGCCATGGGCAACTACTCCACGTGTCTTTGCACTGATTGTGATAAATCTAGCCCCACCGCTGAGTTCCAGTCTGTAAATGTGATTTTTTTTTTCCCGCCCCCCACGCCATCACTAGGTGACGACGTGGAATCCGCGACCTGACGGCAATGTTCATTGCGGACGGGCTGTGGGTTGGAAGGCTTCTATTGACTTCAATGGAAGCCATCCATGCGGAGCCCGCATGAAAATGGAGCATTCCGCGATTTTTCCTCCGCGAGCTGAAATCACAATTGATTTTCGGTTGTGTGTAAGAAGCAGCAAATCTCCATAGGAAGTAATGGGCAGTATTTGCTGCAGATTCATGGTGTAGATGCTGACCGCAGATTCCACAGCAAATATCTGCCCGTGTACAGGAGGCCCAAGGCCTCTTTCACATGGGCGACAGTGATAGGGCAGCAGTGTTCTGAGCGACATTGCTGCGTTATTTTGCAGCAATATTGCGATTGTGTGGCGCCACCTTTGTGTGAGTTTGTAGCGCTCTTTTGCTTGGATTTTCAGTGGGCCTTAAAATATAAGCCTTACTCTGAAAATAAGCCCTAGCTGCATAAAAAAACATTACTGATAGACGCTGTCCGCTCCGCCACACTTCTCCGGCAGTTCCATGGCACTTGTTTGTAGTCTTCAGCCAGCGCTTCCTGGTCAGAGGGTTCATAAAATCCCGCCTCCAGGAAGTGCTGGCTGTGATTGGTTCTGAAGCTCCACAGCTCAGGCAATCAATGGAACGCTCGATGAAATCATCACAGCCATCGCATTGAATAGCAGTGATTGGTTCTTGAGCAAGCGGCTCAGCCAATCAGAGCCAGCGCTTCCTGGAGGTGGGATTTTTGAACCCCTTGACCTAGAATCGCTGGCTGAAGACTACAAATAAGGCTCCATAGGGAAACATGGACTACAAAACATTGCAAATCGCAGCTGTAGAGAGCATGCCGCACTTTTTTTTCCCCTCGCAATGTAGCAGCCTACAAGACATCGCTAATGTGAAGGAACCCACTAGAAAGCATGGGCTTCACATACATGCGACTAGTAGCGCTGTTGCATCGCGAGAAAAATTGCACGATTTTGTCGCCCGTGTGAAAGCGGCCTAATGCATCTAAAATAAGAAAGAAGGCAACTTTGCTGCAGACATTTCTATCTGCCTTGAACTTCTAACTAACATGCGTTCACTAAGACTAATGTCCCATTCAGACAGGACGAGTGTCGTCCAAACGAGTGCACGGACGCCGATGTCACCGCTGAGATCATTAGCGCTCGTGCAGAGAGTTCACACAGGCAGAGATCACCGCTGGATTACGGGCTCAGCACTTCACCTTCCATGTAAAGTGCTGAGTGCGCAGCGTTTACACTTAGCGAGAATCCCGCGATCCAGCAATGATTTTTATGCCGAAATCAGAGATAACGAACAGCAAGTGATTTTTTTGCATTTACACGGGACGATTATTATCCAGTTTCGTTCGTTTAAACACGTTTTGAGCGCTAGTCGTCCCGTGTAAATGCCCCTTAAGGGGGGTTTCACAACTGCACCTGGGGTTCCACCTTCTTGCCCTGTTTGAGAAGCAGGTAAGGAGAATCCCCACAATTGAATGGCTCTGTCTCAGGATGGATCTGTACAGCGCCAAACAGACCCCAATGACGGTTTCCGCTTAGCCGCACGGCTTTTGAACAGAAGAAAAAGCGCTGCATGCAGGGTTATCTTCTTCCGGTATTTTGAGCCGGGTCTGCGACGAACCCTCCAGCATGAGGGTCCAAAGAAGACGTAAGACCGGCCCAAAAAGACTAAAAGGGTTTGTTTGTAGTGTTATCATGAAGGCTTTGTAACTTGCGGCGACAGAAGGCGCTCAACAAGCTGCTCCTGGAACTACAGGAAGGCGAGCGTTCCCGGGGCTTCTTGTAAATTGCGTATTACAGGTCGCGATCTAAATCATGCCGGGCTCACACGGTTGTATGCGGAATCCGCTTGTGGAGAACCGCAGCGGATCCCAGCTGTGAGCCGGACGCGGCGTTGCATACAGTCACGTAATGTACCGCGTATAACTGCCTACTCACGCAGGCGGTCATGTGCGGTACACCTTTTCTTGTTTATATTTCCCGCGCCGTCGCTCTGCGGTGACGCGGGTACCCCCAGCCCGTACACAACGTAGCTGCTATGGGCTACAAGTATATTCGTGACCATGGAGCACAACGGGCTCTATGTTTGTGGATATCCGTGGTAAATTAGAACCTGCTGCGTTCTGTTTTCTGCGAGTGGATTACATAATTCTGATCCTCTAATGTGAGCGGAATTGTGTAATCCAATGCGATTGATTGATCTGCGTATTACCGCGGATCAGACGCATGCGGAATGTCATCTTCAGACTTGTGCGACGGCCATTGACTAGAGCGTCCCTTTAAAAGAACACAAGCACAGAAAAGAGCAAACGCCTGGTGTAGATCTACAGAGCGGCAGGAAAAATGACATTTCCATATGCCGACCCTCTAACCCCTACATAATCACGTAAGAGGAGATTTTCAGCCTTCTGAAATGATATTGCTGCTGCGGAGCAGGAATGCAGCGCCGGTAAGCGGGGCTCAGCGGTAGACTCACTAGTATGTCAAAACATCAAATCAAACTGGATGAGCAAACCGCTTTGTGCTTCGGCGCTATTGTTTTTGGTAATAGAAAAAAAACCCTCGCACACTGTGTAAGAAAACGTTATCTTTTGTGTAAACCAAAATAGCGCTTTCCATCCACCCACATACAGCAATCATTACGAATTAGCTACTGTATATCCCACAGATTGCAGGGCGCGTTAACCAGGACACATTGGCTGCCACGTATGAAGAAAGAAAGCAAATGCACAAAAGACCAGAAAGAACATCCTAAACACATTTGTACGCAGCCTTCTGACAGGTTTTAACTCTTTCAATACCAGCCATTTCTCAAAAGTTTCCCTCGTGTTTTTTTTTACCCCCACTTTTCAAGAGCTATAAAAAATTTTTTTCCTTTTACCATATGAGTTTTTTTTGCGCAATGAGCTGTATTGTCTAAAAGTATCATTTTAGGTACCATATAATGCATTGAAAAAGTTTTAAAAGTTTTTACGATGAAGAAAAAATAAAATAAAATTGCACCTTCTTTGAACTGCATCTCCCGCTCCACTGCTCAGTCCTCCCTGCCCAGTCTCCTGTACACAGCCTGTAAATGGTCATCGCAAGCTGCAGCAGCCAGTCACAGGGCTCAGCGATCCAGCGCTGATCTCGGTTATTGGCTGCCGCAGCTTGTGAGAGGCGTGAAAGAGAAAAAGCTCACAGTGCTGCCCTACTGTACTTATATACTGATACAAAATTTAACCCTTTCCAATGCAATTTGTATCCTGGTTTTCCTAGGGGGCTTACTCTTTTTCTGCCGTTATAGAACTGCGCTATCTGCTGGCTAAAGCCAGTACTGCGTGGGGTGACACGTTGGATAGGCTCCAACAGCAGAGAGGCTGGCAATATACAGTAAGAGACCCCCGATGGACGTCTTCCAACATTGGAGCTGTACAGCCTTAAATCATAATGTCTTCAGAGGTCAGACAGTGGACTGGAAAGGGTTAAAGCACCACATGCTGAGGGCATGCAACAGCCAAATCGCTATATGCATGAGCATTGCACAAGTGCACAATACCGCTGCAGCCTGTAAATATGATGGAAAGACCCAGAGTGCCGGTGTGGGAGATGCAGGTAACTGGGAGAAGAGAGTATCTGCTAGTTTGCTACGTTGTTGCATGGGGGACATGGTTTTGAAGGAAAAAAAAAATCTTGAACAACCCTTTTAATGATTTGCAGGGAGGTTGGGTTGGTAAAAGGATTCCCTATTTAAAAGGACTTGTCCAGTTGTAAACTAGCGATTGCCTATCATTAACACAGGCCATCAGTAGTAGATCGGTATGGGCCCGCCATTGTTCACCTGTTCTTCGGGCCGGCGCACTGAGCAGATTTCTACAAGAAGTAGACAGCTCCATTCTCATTGCAGTGCCCAATTTTGGCATTACAGGCAAAGTTCACATTCATTTCAATGCAAAGTTTGCCTGCAATAGTCAAGTCAGACCATTGAGGTGAGAACAAAAGTTGTCAGCTCAGTGCAATGGCCCAGCGAACAGCTAATCAGTGGGGGTCCTGGGCCACAAATCCCTGCTGATGTACTGTTGACTGTCAATGCTGCAGATAGGCCATTGGGGGTTTCTAACTGGACAACCCCTTTAGGCATTTCCATAAACACCCGATTATTGTGTTCATAGTGGTTTCAGGTACAGCCATTATGAGTTATGTAAATCTGAAATTTGGGGGTGATGTAAGCCCCTCACCACTTCCTCTGAAAAAGACAGTCTTGCACGGCTTGTAAGCCTCCCCTCCTGAAGGGGCCACATGTGCTTTCTTGAGAACGAAGCGAGCAGCATATATCGCCGCCACTCTGTGTACAATATTCTAACTATCCCTAGGTACTTTAAATGTGGAAATGCGAGAACACTTGAAAGAGTTTGTCTGGGATTAGGAAAAAGGGACCGCTTTTATCAGAAACAACCCCATTGCTGTGGGCTCACGTGAATGACGACGAGCTACAAACCACACGCAGCCCACAAACTAATGTGGTGCAGGTGTGGCTGGGAGAAAAAAAAGCAGACACTTTCTCCTAATTCAGGAAACCTCCAGATCAGAAAACCATGTTATACAATAGAGGTCCTTGTGGAATAACTGGAGGGACCTGTCAGGAACATGCGTGGCGGCGTTACCTGTATACGCCATCGATACGCTCAGCAACAACATTTCTTTGGTTATCGACAGCCTCAAAGACTTTGCTGTAAGAAGAGAATAAGAAATGATGAATATAAGAAAGTGCTTGGTGTCCAAGAAACTGGTCAAAGGCTCCGCAGAGACTTACTGAAGGCGTCCACGGCTTTAGTCATATTGCTCTGGGAAGACCTGCATTGGGGGAAAAAAAACAAAACTGGTCTCAGGATAGGTATAAAAATATGTATGTACATCATGTATAGAACACAAGAGAAAGGATGAGGAAACAAGCGGTCCGCTTAAACCCCAATGGCATTTGAATTTTTCAACTTTAGTTCAAAGAATTCACAAAATTTACTGTAATTGTTAAATAGTGTACTGGCTTCATGTCCACAGGTGGGTCGGGTTCAGTGGGCGGGAGCCCCGCCGCAGGATCCCAGCCTGCTCGCGGTATGAGGACATTACCTACCAGTCCGGATGCGTGTGGGTCATCTGTCGTCTCGTTCATGCCGTCCAGCATGCCCATCAAACCCCTTCCTCCCCCGCACATGCGCAGTGGAAAATTTTTACATTTTTTAAAAAAAAACCCTGCTTTTCCGCAGCACACCCGGAATGACAGTTCCAGGTGTGCCACAGATCGAACAGCTTACATTGACTTCAATGGAAGCCATCCTTGCAGGATCTGTGGCAAAACAGAGCACGCTGCAACCTATTTCCAGAAAATGCAGGCGCCCATGATGGTCTATGGGCGGCTTGAACTGCGGATCATCCGCGCTGGTGCCCCACGCGGATCCAGGAATTCAAACCCGCCCCGTGGACATGAGCCCTTGTAGTATGGGTTGTTGTGGATGTGGCAATACCAATTATGTGTAGTTTTTTGCATTCTTTTTATTTTCTCACTATGTAAAGCATTCTGTAAAAGGGAAAAGAAAAACTTTTTTTTTTTGATCTGTAAAAACTATTAGATGCTGCAGTCAGCAATGTCCATGGCATCTGCGGGGTTAAACGGCATAGAGGAGCGATTAGATGAGCAAGTGCTGCTCCTTTCACTCTTCTTCTGGATTAAAAAATAAAACCCAATATGTAACAATTAGAGAGCAAATCTACTCCCTGATTAACAATGAGTGATAGCAAAATAAAGTCCAGGTTATCCCTAGATAGAACCGAACCTACAGCTGTTTTAAGTCAAACAATATATTCTACTTTTCTGGCAGAACAAGTCCTGTTTGGGGTAAGCAGTTGAGAAAGAGAGGGGTGTGGTAAAATGATGGTAGACTCACGCGCTCCCTTCCAAAACATCTGAATTTCCATCATCCTCTTCATTCAGCGGTGATACATTTGGCTTTGGCGTCCTGAGGAGGAAAAGTAGAACGGTCCCAACCAAGCTGATCACAGTCAGAGCAATGAATACTGTCCTGCGGTCTCTTTCTGGTTCGGAAAAAACACATATATGATAAATAATGACAACAAAACAAAAAGTTATATATGCCATACATGTAGGACACCTGGTGGTATAAACTGTATACAAGTATACAAGGCTCTTAGGGACCCGAATAGGGATTGTGTACAAGTATATAGAAATCTGGTTCCTCAATGATGGCTACTATCTGAAGAGTTTTCAGAAGCAACAATCTGTACACACTGGCATCAGGAATTCTTCCTTTACAAGAGAGTTCCATCTTGAACTTGACTAACGGATACCATAGACATCCAGTGGGTCTGTCACGATTTCTACACACCCATCCTAAAATATGTGAACATACCCTAAAAGAATCATCAACAGCCTGTGGCTTATAATTGGTTGTGAACTACTACTCCCAGCCTACAGCTATCCGAGCGTGCTGGGAATTATAGTTTGTCAACGGCTGCAGATCCACAGGTTGGACACCATTGCTCTAAAAGATCCCATCCCAAATGCAAAGTGACCAGACCCGTATCACATATCCAAAACGTACCTGATATGGTGGTCTCTCCTTTCCAAGCAATGTAGATATAGAGGTTTCCAAAAAGCATACTACAAAAAAGAAAGGGGTGGGGTTAAGCAGTATAGGGCATCTGTATACAAAGGCTATATGGTAAATGCAACACTGGCATACCTGAACTGTAAGAGTGCCCAAAAGATGCCACTGTTCCTCCCAATAGACTTGTCATCAGAATTCACAGTCAGACATACCCCTTGAGCAGTCCAAAGAACTGAAGAATAACACAAGTTTAGTTAATTCACAAAGTGAACTGATTCAAATTAACCCTTTCCAATCCAATTTGTATCCTGGTTTTCCTAGGAGGCTTATTCTTTTTCTGCAGTTATACAACGGCGCTATCTGCTGGCTAAACCCAGTACTGCATAAGGTGACACGTTGGATAGGCTCCGACAGCAGAGAGGCTGGCAATATACAGTAAGAGAACCCAGACGGATGTCTTCCAACATCAGAGCTGTACAGCCTTAAATCATAATGTCTTCAGAGGTCAGACAGTGGATTGGAAAGGGTTAATCGTCTTGCGAAATAATTTGCAGATGGAATCCAGGTTGACTGGTGCAAACAAATGACTTATGGGGGAAGGTTTTCCTAGTCTGTACATTTCGTATACACCCATACAGGCGCCTGAACAGACTCTTGAAAAAGCTGATCCGCAGGAATATTTAACCCCACAGCGATACTTGTTATAGCTGATGTGCACAGGGATTGTCTTTGAGAGTCGATACCCACCCGCAGCAGCCTTGATCGAAGGTAACTGTGATCATCGCCATTTTCTTAAATACTGTAGTCAGTTCTGATAGCAACATTTAAATACCCCAATATGCATCTAAAAAACCCAAAACGTCCACCCCCACAAGCATGAAGATCCCCAGGACTGCTGCGTACTTTTGCCTATTAAGCATTCCTGCAGAAATACTGCAATACTTCACTATTGCAGTATATTATATCTTAAATAAGGAATCAAATGGTCGCAAGTAAGAATAAGTGGAATAAAATTATTATAAAGAAAAAAAGTAATGAAAATTAAAAGTAAAAAAAAAAAAATAAAAAAAAAAAAATCTAACTTTCCCCATATTTATAAGGAAAAGTCAAAACAGAAGAGACAGATTTGTTATTACTGCCTCCGTAAAAGTTTGATCTATGAAAATAGTGCATTATTTATCCCACAAGGTGAACATCACAGAAAAAAAATATGCATGATGCCAGAATTTTGCTTTTACAGTAACATCAACTCCAGAAAAAAAATAGAATAAAAGGCGATCAAAAAGCTTTTATGCACAAAACGGTACCAATAGAAACCATAGGATGGCCTACAAAAAAATCCCTTAAAACAGCTATGTTGACAAAAAAAAAAGTTATGATTATTTGAAAGTGCAAAGGAGAAAACAAAAATTAGTAAAAAAAAAAATGGCCTTGTACTCAAGGAGTTAAAATCCTGGATAAGAATAACCCCCTTTAAAAGTGATGGGGGAAGGTTTTAAAATATGAAACAATTATAGTACATCAATTTAGAGAACGGGGGGGGGGGGGGGGGGGGGGGGGTCCTGTGCCTCATCTACAAAAGAGAAGATAAAAGATAATGCACATGTACAAGTACTACTCATTATCCTCCAGGGGAGCAACAAACACCTGGGAGAGCTGTAGAGCTAACAGACTACATGTAGACATCCTCCACTTGTAGGAAGCCTGTGATGCATCATTCCTGGCTCCGAGAGCCCCCACCACTCGCTAGAACAAAGCTGCTAAAGCACATATCGGCTTCTGTCAGCTCCTCTAGGTGGAGGCTATAATACTAACGACCATCTACAGATTACAGATGGAAGAAGCTCCGATGTGTCTTATGGAAACTTTAGCAGCTTCGTTCTACGGATGGATCTCAGCCTTAGAAAAGAGACCGACTAATGAAGACGTCTGGCAAGTCCTTGTGACACATCTGAAGTTCTCAGTAACTGGAAGCACACACTAAAACACAAGATCTAGGAAATAATTAGTTTCCAGGAAGTTCTTGGTGGAATGTTCAGTCACAGAGTATATCACCACAAAATATCACTACTGGATTTATCGAACCCAACTGAGAACATAGAGAACTGATGTATCCTTCACGTGGCTGTACTTAACACATGTCTACTACTGGAACTACAAGAAAAAGCCTATTGTGTTCAGAGACTACAATTTCATCTTATTTATGAGTAAAGGTGTCCATTGGCCAACAGTTTTTCAATGGAGGTCTTCGAATATAGGCTGGACAGATATCTGGGATGATTTAGTGAATCCTACACCGAGCAGGGGGTTGGACCCGATGACCATGGAGGCCCCTTCCAGCTCTACCATTCCATGATTCTATTCTTTCCGACTTGTTCATAGGCATGCATCCTGGGACATATTTTCAATGGAGAGAGAGGAGAAAGCAGGTACCAGACAGATCTGGTGGTGGCTTATCTCCACTGTGAACAAAAGAACCATGCATTGGAATTCAACCGGCCAATCCTCCTTTACTAGGATATCTATTGGGGAAGAGTTAGGAGGCCCCTACACAGATGCAGCTGCAATAAAAATGATACAATCCCCATTACAAATTAGATTAGCTGAAAGTTTGTAAATTTGACGGTTTGCAAAAAACAATTTCAAGATTTCAAAAAATTTCAAAAACAAAATCAAGAAGAATTTAAATAACTTAACACAACTAATATAACAAGTGGTTTCTCCAAATTTCGACAGAAAATGCTACTTTTAATGACTACTGCAGTCTCAGAATTATTCAACCGCTTGAATAGAATCCCTCATAAGAGCACACATTTATAAATCAGATGTTGTCTAAAGCACACTTGATGCAACTAATTAAGGGCTTCATTACTTATATCAGGTGTGTTTGAGAAAAAAGACATCAAATACCTGGTCTGGCTAGGGCTTTGTTGACTGTGGCATTTGATTCCATGTTAGACATATAGATAAAGGCTCATTTACACGTAACTATTAGCGCTCAAAATTCATTCAAACAACGAATTGGAAAAATAATCAGTGTCAATGTGAAAAATAACTGCTCGCTATTCATTCGCGGTTCTTTATCACTGACTTTTTAATCGCGGTCTTCTCGTTACGTGTAAACGCTCCACGCTCAGCGTTTCACATAGAAGGTTAAGCGCTGAGCAAGTAGCCAGCGATGTCTTTCAGTCAAAACGCTCTGCACGAGCGCCGACGACCTTAGTGGCGAGGTCAGCGCTTGTGTAGTAGTTTAAAGGACTGTTGGCCCCGGTGCAAGGGCCATAACTCAATAAGCAGTCCGAAAAGTTAAGAGATGATTGCCTTGCACAAACAAAGAAAAGGATACAAAAAGTCAGCAAACGCAGAGTTGAAAACATAGTTTGCAAGTTCAAAGTAAATGGAACATTGGCCACACTACCTGGACGGGGCAGAAAGCGGAAGCCATCAACGACTATCACCAAATTCCTGAGAAGGCAAGTGGTCAAAAACCTGAGAGTAACTGCAACAGACTTGCAGCAAAATGTGGGGGCAGCAGCACTGAAGTTTTTGTTTGAACAGTGGGGGTGCATAGTAAACACTGAAGGTCTTCATGCCCAAACTCCAAGGCATACATCTCTACCGACTCAAAAGAAAGTTGGCTCCAGTGTGCTCAAAATCATATAAATGAGCCACAGAAGTTTGGGGATTCTGTTCTGTGGAGCGATGAAACAAAGCTGAAGCTTTTCGGGCCTTGTGTGGCGCAGAGTGTTAAGGCAGCAGTATGCAGTCCTAAGATCTCGCTCATGACCTGAAGGTTGTGAATTCAATCTCTGCCTGGTTCAGGTAGCCGGCTCAAGGTTGACTAAGCCTTCCATCCTTCTGAGCTCGGCAAAATGAGTACCCAGCTTGGTGGGGGGGGGGGGGGGGGGATAAATAAATTACCTGAATGCTCTCCAGAATAAGTTGGGGCTATACAAATAACAAGTCCCTTTCCCTTCTGTGAGGAAGCTTGGACACTATTTAACCTAACAACAGGACAATGGTCCCAAACATACCTCAAAGTCCATCAATGCTTGGTTCCAGAAGCCCTAGAAAAGTCTGAAGTGGCATTATAGTCATCTGAACGCTTGTGAAGGAGGTGGTTGCAGAACGCAAACCCAAGAATACTAGAAAACTGGAGACATGGGCTAAGATTCCTAGGGACTTATGCAGAAGCTGGTGTCTGGCTATGACTTACGTTGGCAGCAGGTCATAACAACAAAAACGTGCTCAAGCATGTACTAAAGACCCTTGTCAGGAAGGGGTTGAATAATTCTGAGTCTGAAGTAGTCATTAAAAGTTCAGAAAAGATTCAAAAGTAACAACCAATATGGCCGCCCTTCCTGTTGTCACAAAGCGATTATAGTGATGTGCAACATAATTCTCTCACCAGCAGCAGCAATCCCGATTAAAACAGATAACGTGTAAAACGACCAAGTGAACGGCTGGATGAACATGGCGATATAAGCACTAAAGAGAGAAAAGAAGAAAAATAATTCTACATATGCCACTCACTACAGTATGTCAATATAGTTACAATACAGAGTCAACACTCTCCCCAGACAGGTGCTTCATTATACAGCGCCCTCCCCAGAGCATGATCACTCACCTGTAAAATATTCCACTGAAGAACATGGACAACTGCGTACCAATCAGTGCGACCACAGACGGCGCTATAAGATTGGAGGCCGAGAACACGCCATATATAATGGCCATGCTGGAAACAAAGGAGAACAGCTTTGTCATATATGAATACTGAGTGGTATAGCTATGCACGTATACAAACACCGGCGGTACATAATATACACAAGATAACTTAGCGATTATGAAGCAGACATTTTACTGGACTACCACTGAGGGGCGCTATAGTCCGCCTCAACCAAGACCAAATAACAGCACCAACAGATAACATTCAACTACATAGTAAGTAGAGATAAGATATACAGAAGGTTCAAAGTCCCTTTAATTATTAATTAAATTGAAAATCCCTTGCTGGTTACACGCATTGAGCATTTGTTACAGAATTTCGATATCAGAAATTCTTCAACAAAGTACAGTACAATGTAAGCGGATGGGGATTTAACAAACCTCATTCATTGTATGAAATCCGCTGCGGGATACCGCAGCCCGGGAGCAGGAGCCGGTAGAGGGATCTCTGCTGTCAGCCTATGGAGAGCTTTCAGTGCGTTCCCCACGGCCAGATTATTGCCGCGGGGACCGCAATTCAAACCGCCTGTGGACAAGCAGTCTTAAATGGAAAGTGTTGGCCTTTTAAAAAATAATGAGGGAAAAATAGTAAAGGGCGATGAGGAGAAAACAAATCTGGTAAATAGTTTTTTCGCCACTATATTCACTCAGGTAAATAAAGTGTTAGATGAAATGTAGAGTGATAAAGTAAACTCTCCATTAAATGTCACCAGTCTAAGGCCTCATGTCCACAGGGAAATTATATTTAGCAAATCTGCGCGTGAAAAAAAAAAATCCTGCAAATCCGAATCCCATAGGAAAGCATTGACCATCCGCAGTTAATTAATAGCTGCGGATGGTATTTTAAATGACTTGTGGATTTCACGTGTGCGGGAGCATATAGAGCTAGTTTATGATGCTGTGGAGGCATGCCAGGTTCCCTTTAACTTTTCCACCAAATTTGGTTAGTTACTCAACATTTCATGCAGATTCGAAGTGTGAAATGAACATTACACCATGAATCACACTCAAGTATCCATGAAGTTTAGTACCTTGTATAACCGCTGCCATGAAAGTCTGTATTATTTAGGCTGGAGATCACAGTTTGCTGTAGGGAAGAACACAGCACACATAATTGATCCACACATCATTCCATACTTGTCAACATACGTAATATAGATTTTAACTATATCATACATAAAGACACATAACCTTGATTTTATTATGACTATGCATATCTCAAGTGGTGGAATATACACTTGTGGAGACTGAAAGGGTTACACCCAGAGACAGAGCTGCAGACAATGTCCAAAACCTGGATCAAAAGGTCTTTCCATATGAAGGATAATGAATAATTAATGCTAATTATGGAGTCCTTTGCTATGCAGAATGATACATTGTTTTAGTTTAAGTCGTAAAGTGCGTTATGTAAAAAGGTCATGGTTTGTTCACATGACGTCAGCGACCATGTATGCCAAATTGTAGGAGTTGGAACTGTATACACCCAAATGTCTAACTTTGAGAGAGGTCGGATAATTGAATCTTCTTAAGCACTGGCCGTAGTGCAATGTCATTACAGAGAGTGATTACTCGGTGGACATAGGAAGGCTCCAGTACTGGCAAAGGTCCATGCAGAAGGACAGTGCTACATGTTGACCGCCAGATTGTGCCGATAATAATCGCTGATAGATGGGGTCCATGCAGTGGCTGGAGTCAGAGTCACCCCACAAACAATTGTAAATTGATTGACTGAAGCTGTGTTGCATTCTTGAACCCCCATGCAGTGTGTTCTAACCTGGGCTACCACTAGACTCAACTAGACCAGTTGTGTTTAGTGATAAGTCCAGATTCTGTCTGGGGCATAATGATAATAGTCAACATAGCATCAGTCTGCAATTTGAAGAAAAGGGCCCACCCTGCTGTCATTTTAGAGCACTGCACCCCTTTGGAGGACAATCTGTTATGAGAGCAGGACTGAGTTGGTGGATGTTGAGAGCACAGTGACTCCCCTCCGGTATGTAGATAGAGCGGTACATCCAGGTCTTGTGGTGCTCTCCCAATATGTAATATCTACGAAAAGTGCTCAAATAAAGTAAAAGCAGTGAACCGGTGACCGTGTCAAGAGCAACCAGGGCCCATTGATGTGTATGAGGATTAAAAGCTAGCACATCTGGTCCAATCCCATAGAAGAGCTACTGTAGCACAATGGCTGAAAAAGTTACCGCTGGCTATGACAGGAACGTGTCAGAACACACAGGGCATTAGAGCTTGCTGTGCATGGAGCCGTGGAGCCGCAGATGGGTCAGACTGCAGATCCTGGCCATTGCTCACCATCGAAACAGCTTAGTAAAGGAACATGAGCATCAGAACTGGGCCATGGAGCAATAAAAGAAGGAGGCCTGGGCTGATAGGTCACGCTCTCTTTAACATCATGTGGAAAGTTTAGCTAAAGTGTCCCTGCACCTTATAGTCTGAATGGTCCCCTCCCTTCCCGATATGTTTCATGTCCAGCCATGCTGACTACCCCAGCTGCAAGTATTGCCTAAAGTTTTCTCTCCATCTTTCCTCAGTCTGCTGAATTGTGTCTCCATTCCCCAGCTCACCGGCAATCTACAAGTGAGATGAGGCTAAGCTTATTGACAGAGCATTAAGTAAGGAGAGGAAGCCATGTTGTTTAATGTGCAGTTATTGGGGCTGAAGCATCACTGAGGAGGGGATTGAGCACCGAGAGATGAATGGAGAGTAGATGGATGTAAGTAAATGCAGAGTAGGTGGACAGAGTACATCCCTACTACAATATGTCAGGGGTTGGGTGTCCAGTCTTACAGTGAACTCCCAGTGCACAGAGATGGCACGAGTGAACGCACAACTGTACAGGAAGATATCTAGCAGTATGTGGTCCTCCGGCACCACTGAGGTTCAAAAGCAAGGATTTATTAGAACATCGTGATAAAACCACAGTTTGCAGAAAGAAGAACCGGCCATAGTTGTCATAGTTTCAGTATCCCACGGTCGCCCTTGCGGTGTTCCCACCATCAGTTCTAGATATCTACGACTGCAAAAGCAGTGGTTTTAACCACTTAAGGACCAGGCTGTTTTGTACCTTAACGGCCAGACACTTTTTAGGGATTTTACCCATGTGGCGGTTTTACTGCTCCATTTTTTTCCCTTTAGCTACCAAAATTATTTTTGCTGCATTTTTTTTCCGTGACATATAGGACTATTTTTTTTATATCTTTTTCACTGACTTTTTTTCTGTTTTTTAGTTTAATTGGGGCTAAAATGCTAAAAAAAAATGATTTTTTTAACATTTATAGTTTTTTTTTAAAATTATTTTTATAGTTACACTAAAATAAAGTATAAGAACAGGTTCCTCTATTTGTTTTGGACGTTTTGATATATAGTATGTATGGTTTTGGTTTACAGGGCGCATACGGTGACGGTTTTTGTTGGCGTCTGCTTTGTTCTGTTTCTTATGTATGTATTGCTGTTTTATTCTGTTGTTTTGTTTTACTGATGTATGTAATTGTGTATTTTACTATCTATGTCCTTCATGACGTCATGTAAGACCTCTGGGGGACACTTTTTTTTTTTAACTTTATTTGACACTTTCCCACTGTAGCTGGGGCGTCCATAGGATCTCCAGATACAGGGGAAAGCAACCTCTGTGGTGACATTAGTCACCTGCAGAGCTGCCAGGGTCTAGTCTGACCCTCCATCTCTGCAGTAGCAGGGAATCCCGGGAGGTCACATGACCCCCTGAGGCTCCCATAGTGAAAGAACATCTTACTTTCACTTTGCCCATACAGTGCTCATTGAGGAAGCACAGTATATAGGGGAAGCAGAAGGCAGGAAGGGTTAAAAACCCCTCCTGCCTTCTGCTCTGGGTTATCAGCTGTCACTAACAGCTGATAACCCATTCCTGCCTCTGACTGATTGCAGAGGCAGGAGACTTAGAGCACCGCCGTAATTTTACTATCGGCGGTGCTCTAAGCCCAGGACCAGTCGCCATAAATTTACTGTGGCTGGTCCTAAACGGGTTAAATGACACGTTTCATACCATGCATTGCTGAAGAGCTTGCCCCGTGACCAATGCATACTACTATGTATCCCTGGAACAACCAGTTCTGCCGGTTATCTGGCTGTTCTTCCGTCTGTCTAAAGCACTTACAAAAGTTTAGGAAAAAAAGGCAGCTTGTGGCAGCTCTCCCCAATACTAATAATAAGGGGTGTGGGTATGCTATCTTACATTATAACAAGGCTTTGCTGCTGTAGGTGAAGCATCAGAAACAGCAAAGTTCAAGATAAACTTTTTTTCTCTATCCTGTAATCTGCCCTTTGCACCTACACCAGAATCCATGTGTGATGCACTGCCCCCTCAGGCCGGCACTAGGCATAGCACATATTTTCCAGCAGTGTTCTTGCAGACAGGGGCAACACAGTGACACTGGGTCACACAAGAGTCGCTGCAATATTGCAGAGGCTGGGGGTGGTTGGGACTGGATTTTTTTAAATAAATTACTCGAAAGCTCTGCAGAATAAGTTGGCGCTATACAAAAAAAGATTATTTTTAACCCTTTCCAATCCAAATTTGTATCCTGGTTTTCCTAGGGGGCTTACTCTTTTTCTGCAATCATACAACGGCGCTATATGCTGGCTAAAGCCAGTACTGCATGAGTCGACACGTTGGATAGGCTCCGACAGCAGAGAGGCTGGCAATATACAGTAAGAGAACCCCGACGGACGTCTACCAACATCTGAGCTGTACAGCCTTAAATCATAATGTCTTCACAGGTCAGACAGTGGATTGAAAAGGGTTAATATAACATAGCAACTAGTGAATGAATTCTCATTCGTCACCTGATTGGTGGCCGTGTTCACAGGGAACAACGATCGCTTACATTCGCTCTATCAAGCGACATGCCTGTATTTCCTTTATACAATGGATTATAATCTTTACTTAATGGGGCAGGAACGCCTCTTTCAGTGATTTTGTGCCTGTAGACTGTCTGCAGTAACATCTAGTTTCCCAAACTCCCAGTAAGTAGCGGTATATACAGCACTCGTATTCAAAGAGACACACGCAGTATATGGAGTCTTTGTAACGACTACAAGGCTTTGAGTTTGTATCTCTTCAGTTGTAAGACAGGTGAAAGTCTACAAAACTGGGACTAGAAATCTCCTATATAAGTGAGGGGAGACTTACCGCTACGTTGCCACACGTCTGAAAGGCAGTGAACATAAACATAAAAGCAAAGCCCAAGATGAAGATGTTTAACAGTTTCTTCTGTTCCGGAGTCATTTTTTTCCCTAAGATTTAGCAAACTGGGGAAGTGAATAAAACTGGATGAAATCTTGTAGCCGGCAGCTGAGGGAGAGAAGCAAAGAATATAAGTAGAATGTAAAACAGTATATAGCATAAAGCACATATAGAGTATATACGGATTTGTCCCAATCTCAATTCCTTAAGCCTGGTTCAGACACAAAGATTATCGCTCAGCGACTTTTGAGCGATAATCGTTGTGTGCCTTAAGCGCAAGGTGATCAGTCAAACGTTGAGCGATCACTTTGTGCTCCGAGCGGGCAATGCAGAAGACTGTTCTCTACTCAGAGCGCCCGGCTGTTATAGAGCAGAGCGCTCCGAGCGGGGGATGCAGAACAGATGGACAGCTGTGTTCTTCATACCCCGAGAGCGGGGTACAGCTGAAACAAGCCAAATGTAAGAAGATCTGCGCCTTTGCCTATGGTAAGGGCGATTTAGGTATACAGAGTTTAAAGTGGGTTTATCAGGAAGAAATTACAACACACCCCAAATTCCCTCAACCCTCAGGTAATCTGGATACTTTTGTCACCCCTTCTAAACCCGTGCTGACATGGAGTTATTCAGCTATTTTCCTTGAGGTCCTCCAGTATAGCATCTCTTAGAAACCCTTTTAGCCACAATAGACGTAAAGGCCCTTTAAATGGGCTGACTGCATGAGCGCCGACATCACTGCTAAGGTCGTCAGCACTTGTGCAGAGCATTTAAACAGAAAGACTTGCCACGGGCGTATTGCTTAGCGCTTCTCCTCCTTCTCATTATGTGTAAATGGGCATTACGGTTTCCAGCTTCACCTTTTGACCACCTTTTTGAATATTGGCACCACATTGGTTATGCACTAAACAACTGGAACGGACCCAGTCACTATAGAGTCCTTAAATATAAGAAACAATGGTCTATCTATCACACTACATAATTCCCTTAGAACCCTTTCAATCTTTTTAAGATGGCTCTGCACTTCTTCCTGCGTTAAACTGGTGATATTTAGTGGAGAGTTTACTTTATCACTCTGCATCTCACCTGACATTTTGTTTTCCTTTTTGAATACACAGGAGAAAAAGACAATTTATTGAATTTGCCTTCTCCTCATCACCCTCCCCAATTTTTCCTACATTATTTATTAAAGGGCCAGAGCTTTCAGTATTAATCTTTTTACTATTTATATAATTGAAGAACAGTTTAGGGTTAAACTCTCTTTGGCAATAAGTCTCTCTGTCTTCACCTTTGCTACTTTTATCTGCTTTTTACATAATTTAAATTTTCTTTTACAGGTTTTAAGTGCCTTTTCCCGCTGCTTTTTAGTGCTTTTTTAGTAGTTAAAAACGCTTTCCTTTTGCTGTTTATTGCCTCCTTTACATCTTTATTGAGCCACATTGGATTTCTCCTATTCCTAAGGGCTCATGTCCACGGGGAAAATAGGATTTAGGATCCGCAGCGGATTTCCTGCATGCGGATCCGCACCCCATAGGGATGCATTGACCACCCGCGGGTACATAAATACCCGCGGATCATCAATAAAAGTGATTTTTTAAAAAATGGAGCATGAAAAAATCTGGACCATGCTCCATTTTCATGCGGGTCTCCCGCGGGGACGGCTCCCGCGGGCTTCTATTGAAGCCTATGGAAGCCGTCCGGATCCGCGGGAGACCTAAAATAGGAATTTAAAGCATTTACTCACCCGCAGCGGACCGCGAAGCTCTTCTCTTCCTCACGGCCGCATCTCCCTTGCTTCGGCTCGGCGGATGTGCCCGGCGCATGCGCGCGGCACGTCGACGACGTGCCGGCGACGTGCCGCCGGCGTCAGGAATTCATCCGCCGGCCGAAAATGAAGATCCGGCCGTGAGGAAGAGCAGAGCTTCGTCGCCCGCGCCGGATAGGTAAATTCTTTTAAATTGCTATTTTCGGCGCTCATGTCCGCGGGGCAGGAGGGACCCGCTGCAGATTCTCCATGGAGAATCTGCAGCGGATCTGATTTTCCCCGTGGACATGAGGCCTAACCCTTAGGCCTCATGTCCACGGGGAAAATCAGATCCGCTGCAGATTCTACATGTAGAATCTGCAGCGGGTCCCTCCTGCCCCGCGGACATGAGGGCTGAAAATGCAAATAAATGAGAATAAACTTACCTCCGATCCGCTCCGTTTCTTCTCTTCGCGGCGGCGTCATCTTCTCTCGTCGCGGCCGGATCTTCATTCTTCGGCTCGGCGGATGTGCACGATGACGTCGGTGACGTGCCCCGCGCATGCGCCGGGCCGAAGCAAAATGATCCGGCCGCGGCTGAGAGAAGATGGCGCCGCGGAGAAGAGAAGAACCGAAGCGGGTGAGTAAAATATGATTTTTGTGTCCCGCGGATCCGGACGGCTTCCATAGGCTTCAATAGAAGCCCGCGGGAGCCGTCCCCGCGGGAGACCCGCATGAAAATGGAGCATGGTCCAGATTTTTTCATGCTCCATTTTTTTTTAAATCACTTTTATTGACGATCCGCGGGTATTTATCTACCCGCGGGTGGTCAATGCATCCCTATGGGGTGCGGATCCGCGCGCGGGAGAAGAGTTAAAATCCGCTGCGGATTTTAATTCTTCTTTTTCCCGTGGACATGAGCCCTTATTCCTATAAAGGTATGTACTGCTTACAGCAAGTATTTAGCATGTTTTTAAACATTTCCCATCTATGGTCTGCACTCTTATATTTTGAGGACATTGACCAGTCAGTAAGGGTAAATGCATTTCAAAGCTGATTGAACTTGCATGAATCCCACTTACACACATTCTCAGTCAAACTTTACTATGTGCAGGATCAAGTATATAGTCATCAAGAAAGGCTATGCGTCCGCAGTGCCGAATAATGATGCCAGTTATCATTACATTTTCCACATAGTGTTTGCCATCAACAAAAGTTTGTCCAGTATTGTACGTGCTACATTGATATAAGAGCAAATAATATAGGTCGGCCATGGAAAGTAGGCCAGCGCCACATTCTTATGAAAGCAGTCTAACAGAAAATCTGTCTTCGCTGCCCATAGCAACCAATCACAGCGCAGTTTTCACTGCTGAGGTAAAATGAAAACTGTGCTGCGATTGGTTGCTATGGGCAACACAGACAGACTGTGTTTGCGGCCTAGTTTTCTGTCAGCCACCCTGTATTATTAGCTTTTTGATCAATGTACCATAATGTTCTTAAATAAAGACAGGTACAAAAACAAACATGGCTGCCCCCCTCTTAAAGCATCCTGCGACTTACTTACAGCGATGCAAGTAGAAGCTGGGGTACCAAACCAACCACACCAAATTTCTATGGATATTTACAAGTCATGAGAAGACGTTTGTGAGGGCTCTCTTACATGATCGTATTGTGACAGTAGGTTACCGTGTGCAGGTTTTGCGCACAGAATATACTGTACCAATCTCTCACAAGGTGGTCATGCCTCTCACACCAATTGCGGAAAAACGAGCGCAAGAAAAGTCGCAGCATGCTCTATCTTAGCAGGTATTACATGCGCATACATGCTAAGATAGTGCATGGCAATTGGCGGCGCGCAGCAAGTACGCAAGCAATGTCATTGCGTACTTGCGGTGTACTACACGTGTGTATCTCGCAGACATTACGCAGTGAATTACAGCTGTCTGAGCCCGGCCTAAAACGGGATGGAGAAATTAGCAACTTTCAATCAGTGGTTCACGGAAAGAGGGTCTATTAGAACATTACAGACACTAAAAGTCCTAAAAGTTAGAGCGCAGGGACGGGTTGGGTTTCACATGCGGGAGCTCGCAGCGGAATCAGCCCTGTCCCCGGCCGGCGAAGGCGCGTACCTGTATTCTTCTGTATTGCAAATGGCCGTGGCGGCTCGCCGTAGGTCATGCGCAGTGCAGATTTTTTTTCTCAAATCTTTGTTTTTCTTGCACCGTCGCTAGGCAATGACATGGGTTCCTGCGACCTATTCGCAATGCCAGTTGCAGATGGATAGCGGGTTGGACGGCTTCCATTGACTTCAATGAAAGCCGTCTGTACAGAATCCACCCGAAAATAGAACATGCCGCGATTTTATTTCCGCTCACGGAAATCGCAATCGCTCTCCGCACGTGTGAGTAGACATGCGAATGTTCTATTCTTTGAATTGGATGTGGAATACCGCAGGTGGCGATTGGGGATTCCGCCATTTAAACTCAGTCGTATCAGACCGGCCTAACGCTGCGTTTACATGGGAGGATTCACTGCTGACTTCTCATTCTATTTGAAACCCTGAGCGGGGAGAGTTTTCACGCAGCGAGAAGTCAGAGATCCAGCAAGGATTTTGATGCTGATTAAAAGTCAGCGATAACAATAAGTAAACTATTTTTTTGCATTTAGACTTAACGATCATTGCGCATTTTAGTTTGTTTGAACTAATTGTGCATGATAATGGTCCTCTGTAAAGTGTTCTTAAAAAATCCTTAACCCTTTGCAATCCAATTTTAGATTCAGGGTTTCCTTGGGGGCTTTCTCTTTCTGCCATTTTACAATGCAGTATGAGACATGCTGGAGAGGCCCCCTACAACAGAGCAGCCAGTAACATACAGTAAGAATACCCTGCCGGACGTCTTCCGACATCAGAGCTGTGCAGGCTTCAATCACAATGTCTTCAGACGTCAGACAGTGGATTGGAAAGGGTTAAAAGACATACCTGAGGTGTCAGAACTGTGGGAGATCCAACGAAGAGGAGAACTGCAGAAGAGAGCTAGCTTGCAGGACGAGCCGTGCTCTGCTTGTCGAAAGAAGAAAAATATCGTCAGAAATATGCATTTCCGTTAACCAAACAGTTGTATAATAAAGAAACGTATACTGAATGAATGCGCCCCTCGTACTACCACCTCCTACCGGTCTGCTGCAGTTAACGCCAGGATATTTGGTAACCAACTTACGGAAGTCTTCATCCAATGGCATATCACTAGTAGACTGCGGCAATGTGTAAAGATAAGGGGTGGGACCAATCGGGGGTACATCTGCCGTGCCAACAAAGACACCCCCCCCCCCCCCATCAAATATTTGTAAAGTGCACTACAAACTTGAAGAGTTCTTCCAGCACAAGAAGACCAACAGTAGGTAATATAACTGACCCCTCCAGTCCCAAGACAAAATGTTATCCCTGAACCAGAGGGCCCCTTTAACATCATATGATACCCAGTAACAAATACCATTGTGCTCATGGAAGAGAAATAGAATTGTGTTGATGGGAGAAATATGGATTAAGCCAAAGTGGGGTTTTAGATCAGTGCTGCCGTCCAGATTAGTTTGCGCTGCCTTCCAAACACTTGCTACCACTCTAAGGCCAGTCCCGGATAAGACCTGTACTACAGACGTGTTACAGATGACACTGCACCGTATGTCACCAGTATTTGGATAGGCCATCAGTTAAAAAAAAAAAGTCAAGGACGACCTATTTAATTTAGGCTCCCTGATTTTTTCCTATGGAGCAAAAGCTGCAGGCCTGGTCCCTTCTTCCATTGTCCCTCATCAGCCGCCATGATGCTAGAAGTTCATAATGGTGACGCAGCAGGGCAGCGGTCATCTGACCATTGCTATTAACACAGATCATATCATTGCATATTTCCATGCAGGATATACACGTGCGGTGGGCAGCGCAAAAAAAAACCCGCTCCTATGAGAAAGCCCTTAAGAAATAATATGCCTGTGAGCAAGTCGGGCAGAATTTGTGTCCTGGGAAACGTAAAAAGTCAAGAACTAACTTGGAGACAATCAGATCATTAGGGAGCGCTGATGGAGGAACATGTGGACGGAAATATGTAGTAATGCTATAAACAGGAAGAAGACTATATACATGATCTAATGCACATGCAAGTATACAACACTGTGCCGAGTACATCTAGAGGGATTTAGGACATCACTGTGTACCTATACAGCAGTGATCATGCACCTATACACCTACAGAGGCTGTGGAACTACAGTTCCCAGCATGCCCAGCCAATCCTGAAGCTGTGAAGGCATGCTGGGAGTTGTAGTTTCATAGCAGCCACAGGTTGCAGTCAGATGTTTCCTCTAACCCGAGCGTCTCTTACCTCGCCGGCAGCACTGCGAGAAGTTTGCCGGGCAGCAGACGAGGAATGAAAGCCGATCACCTGACCTGTGCAGCCGGCGGCTGTGCTCACACTGCTCACTCACGGGTCAGCTGACTGAGGAGGAGACACGCTGGGCATGCCGGGAAATGGAGTCCAATTGTGACTAAGCAGCTCCCTGTACGAAGAAAGATTGAATATATGATCATGCACACGACGTGGCTAACCACATCCGAGCCCTGTGCGGTTATGAGAGGGTTAACCCCCGCAGTGTATGTACCTGTACAAGCTGCAGACACTAGTACAGGAAATGCGGCTGAGACTACAATTCCCAGAATTCCTTTCTGTTTGCCACATCGGATGTGCTTTAACTCATTCATTTCCAAATCCTCTTTGTAGTTAGATAAACTATGTATAAAGATGGATAGTGGGGGGAATTCACGAAGTAGCACTTCACTAATACAGAGAGGGCCAAGGAGAAATAGGCCGGCATCACACTCTTAGGAAAGCTTTCTGAAAGAAATCCTGTGTGCTGCCCATAGTAACCAATCACAGCGCAGCTTTCATTTTACCTCAGCGGCAGGGTTGCCAACCGTCCAGAAATTCCTAGACAGTCCATAAAAAATAAGGCACTTTTTTTTTAAGTGTCAATGAGGAAAAATAAATGTCTGGGATTTTTTGTGTGTGTGCTGACGGCAAAATATTATTACTGTAAGCCGCCTGACACGGGCGCGAAAATTGCGCACGATTATGAACCCCATTGTTTTGAATGGGGCCATACACATGAGCGATGTTTTCCTGCATCGCACTGCGATAAACAAATCGCGGCATGCCCTATCTTTGTGCGTGCTTCCGCATCGCCCATTGTTTTCAATGGGGCCAGCGGCAGCATCGTACCGCGTGCTAGGTATACGGCGTGAAATGCTTCTCTTTTGAAAAGAATGGGAGAAACTCCGTGATCCTCCGCCGCGGTGGAGAAGCGCTACTTCCGCATAGTGATGTGAGGCGGTTCTGACATAATAAACGCCTCGCATCTACGGGGAAATTGCATGTTCGTGAGTGCGATATCGGGCCAGATATGGCAATCACCCCTGTGAAGCTAGCCTAAACGTGGTTTCACGTCTGCGCCCGGGATTCCGTTTTCCTGCTGTGTTCAGGCAACAAGAAAGGGGAATGCCCTCGGCCGAATGGCTCGGTCTCAGGACGGAACCGAACAGCGGCGGGCGGACACCATTAGCATAGCGTGCTGTATGTGAGAAAATTGCGTGCGCAATGACCATACTCTGTTGTGAGAGCGGCCTAAGTGCTCGTAATGAGTACACAGCAGTGTTTGACCCATAAACATGGATCATTTATCATCTTTATCATTCACTATGGTTTTCCAGCGTATCTGTGAAAAATCTTGGCTGTCCACGATTTCTGGATAAATTGTTCAGAAAATAGAAAAATCAGATTAGCAACCCTGCGGAGCAATATAAGAAAGGAAAGCTGCGCTGTGATTGGTTGCTAGGGGCAACAGACCGATTTTATTTTAGACAGCTTTCATAAGAGAGGGGTGCTGGCCCACACTGTGTAATATTAATACAGTGGTGCCTTGGGTTAAGAGTTTAATTAGTTCCGTGACGGAGCTCTTAACCCTTTCCAATCCAATTTGTATCCTGGTTTTCCTAGGGGGCTTACTCTTTTTCTGCTGTTATACAACAGCGCTATATGCTGGCTAAAGCCAGTACTGCATGAGGTGATACGTTGGATAGGCTCCGACAGCAGAAAGTCTGGCAATATACAGTAAGAGAACCCAGACGGACGTCTTCCAACATTGGAGTTGTACAGCCTTAAATCATAATGTCTTCAGACGGTCACACAGTGGATTGGAAAGGGTTAACCCAAAACAAACCCAAAAGGCAAATCAGTTTTCCCCCATTGAAATGAAAGGAAAAGCCATTAATCCGTTCTGGATTGTGAAGCTCTACCACTGATTTCAATGGGGATGGTGTTGTCCCATTGAAAGCAATAGGACGCCGACACCCCTGCAGTGATTTTGGGGGAAGGGCTTTACATATAAGCCCTTCCCTGGAAATCTTCCCTAGCTGTAGTATATTTAAAGCCCTTCCCCGAAAATCACAGCAGGGGTTGCCGGCAGGCCATTGCTTTCAATGGGGCCACCAGCTATGGCATTACATCATACTTTAGGAGCAAACAAGGATCGCAAGTTCTTGTCCACTATGGGGACTAAAAAAATAGAATAAATAAGTTTTAAAAGGTTTTACTATTTATTAAAGAAAATAAAAGGTAATAAAAGTTAGAAAAAACAACTTTTGCCTTATTTATAAAAAAAAGAATCTAAATAATAAAACAAAAATACAATGTATCGCTGCGACCGTAAGAGTCCGATCTATCCAAGTAACGTATTATTTACCTCGCAAGGTGAATGTCGGCAGAAAAAAAAAGATCGCCAGATTTGCTCTTTCTTTGGTCACCTCGTCTCCAAGAAAAAATGTAATAAAAAGTGATCAAAAAGTCGTATGTATTTCAAAATGCTACCAACAGAAACTACAGGACGCCCTGCAAAATTGAGCCCTCACACTACTATGTCGATGGAAAAATTAAAAAGTTATGGCTGTCAGAAGATGGCGGCAGAAAATCATTTAAAAAAATTAAATATCTGTGAAAAAAAGTAAATGTACAGCAAAAAAATCTGTATGTTTGGTATTGTAGCAATCGTTCTGACTAGAGATGAGCGAACGTACTCGTCCGAGCTTGATGCTCGTTCGAGTATTAGGGTGTTCGAGATGCTCGTTACTCGAGACGAGTACCACGCGATGTTCGAGTTACTTTCACTTTCATCTCTGAGACGTTAGCGCGCTTTTCTGGCCAATAGAAAGACAGGGAAGGCATTACAACTTCCTCCTGTGATGTTCCAGCCCTATGCCACCTCCCTGCAGTGAGTGGCTGGGGAGATCAGGTGACACACGAGTATTAAAATCTGCCCCTCCCGCGGCTTGCCACAGATGCATTCTGACAGAGATCAGGGAAAGTGCTGCTGGTGCTGGAGCTGCTATAGGGAGAGCGTTAGGAGTGATTTTAGGCTTCAAGAACCCCAACGGTCCTTCTTAGGGCCACATCTGACCGTGTGGAGTACTGTTGAGGCTGCTTTTAGCAGTGTTGCACTTTTGTTTTTTTTTGTATATCGGGCGTGCAGAGCATTGCGTCCTCAGTCTGCAGTCATTGTACATAGTATAGGGCCAGTACTGGTGAGGCAGGGAAAGAGATATACTGTCTATATAGGCATTGGGCTTTTTCAAACAAATTTGGGAAAAATACTATCTTTGGGCTGCCTGTGACCGTCTTGAGTGTACTGCGTCTCTGCTGGGGGTAGTAGTCCTAATTAATACGCAGCTATGTGTTACAGCAGGCTTGCGCAAAATTCTTTCCTGGCTCTGCGTTGCCCGTTACATCACTGCCGTCATCCCGTCCAGAGGGAAACAGTATACATATATATGCTGCCTACAGTATCTGTCTGCTGTCTCAGCTCAGCCTTTAAAAAAATAGAAGCAAAATACTTAAGGCCTACTAGTGGCCTTTGGACACTTGACTGCTTCTGCGCTGTGAATTCCACTAACTCAGTCATACGCACCTACGTCTCACTACAGGCTTGCGCAAAATTCTTTCCTGGCTCTGCTGTGCGTTCCTTTAGCGAAGTCAGCCTCCAACCACAGGCCAATAAGCGGCACATTTAATTACAGCGTTCTGTTTATGCACTACTGGTAATACACCATGCTGAGGGGTAGGGGTAGGCCTAGAGGACGTGGACGCGGGCGAGGACGCAGAGGCCCAAGTCAGGGTGTGGGCACAGGCCGAGCTCCTGATCCAGCTGTATCGCAGCCGACTGCTGCGGGATTAGGAGAGAGGCACGTTTCTGGCGTCCCCAGATTAATCTCACAATTAATGGGTCCACGAGGTAGACCTTTATTAGAAAATGAGCAGTGTGAGCAGGTCCTGTCGTGGATGGCAGAAAGTGCATCCAGCAATTTATCGACCACCCGGAGTTCTACGCCGTCCACTGCTGCAACTCTGAATCCTCTGGCTGCTGCTCCTCCTTCCTCCCAGCCTCCTCACTCCATTACAATGACACATTCTGAGGAGCAGGCAGACTCCCAGGAACTGTTCTCGGGCCCCTGCCCAGAATGGGCAGCAATGGTTCCTCTCTCACCGGAGGAGTTTGTCGTGACCGATGCCCAACCTTTGGAAAGTTCCCGGGGTCCAGGGGATGAGGCTGGGGACTTCCGGCAACTGTCTCAAGAGCTTTCAGTGGGTGAGGAGGAGGAGGACGACGATGAGACACAGTTGTCTATCACTCAGGTAGTAGTAATTGGAGTAAGTCCGAGGGAGGAGCGCACAGAGGATTCGGAGGAAGAGCAGCAGGACGATGAGGTGACTGACCCCACCTGGTTTGCTAAGCCTGATGCAGATAATAGTTGTGATGAGGGGTGAGCATCTTCACATGTGCGTTCCTTAGGGCGTACAACTTTAGTAACTCATTTGGCTTGTTTCTTACGTATTTTAAGCAAATAATGTAAACAAATCATTAAAGGGGTCAGTAAAATAAAAAAAATCATACTAACCTGCATCCTGCCCTGCATTCGTAGAGTCTAACCTGTGGAAAGAAAAGAGTTAAAAAAAACAAAGCAAACTCACCTAATCCCGTTGCAATTCTTCCCTCCCTTGTTTACCTGGTGCATGAGAGCTTGGCTCCTGCGCGCTCTCGTTGACATGTCCGCATCTAATCTCCAACGTCCTCGACAACGAGTGTTCCAGCGCGCAGGAAAGAGGGACGCATGCGCACTCGCTGTCAACTCTTCGAGGACGTCGGAGGTTAGACGCCTCGAGCACTGACCCGGGCGGCAGGACTTGCCGTCCAGCAGTGATGGAAGCAGGGGTGGAAGCTGGAACTTTGCCAGCTTCTGCCCTGCAATCGGGCGCTGCCAGATGGACAGGAGAAGAGCAGCAGCTGCCCGGTGAACAGCCCTGTAAGGCACAGGTGAGTATTTTTTAAAATTTTTCTGACAGAACCCCTTTAAGGGTGCGTTCACACGAGCGCATAAACGGCGCGTTTTTGCGACCAAACGTATATACGTGACCATCTGAGGCAATGGTTTCGAATGTATTCGTTCACATGGGCGATTTTACGGCGCGTAAAAACGGCAACCCGAAAAAAAACGGAACATATGCGACCGAAATACGCGCCAACGCATATTCGATGGCCGAAAAGATAGTTTGCAAAGTAGGAACAAACGAAAATACGCTTTCTAGCTCTGGTCGTGATCGGCGAAAAACGTTCTCTCCGGCGAATATACGTTGCGCTCGTGCGAACGTAAATACGCCTACGCTCGTGTGAATGCACCCTAAGGTTTTGAATGTAGCATGAACAGCTAAGCATAGCAATAATTTTTGGATAAAAGCTTGAACTATACCACAATCCATCCTCCGATGGCTTTTAACCCATCATTAGATACTCCACCATGTATCCTGCTTTTGCTCGTGTTCTTTTAGCCATTTATCTCTCATCTCAGCCTCTATCTGCTCACTAGCTTTAACTAGCATATTACCTTTAGGATCTACATAATAACAACATGGTGATCCTATTATTCGACAAATCCCACCCTGGACAGCTGTAAGGTAATCCAGTAGTCTGGTATGTTGATTTGTTACCACAATCAACTTGGTTTGTACTGCATTGGTTTGATTGACTAATCCCAATACTGCAAATACACTCTTTGTTAAAAAAATATCACCGTTCTAGAAGGAGTTGTCATCTTGCTGCCAAATTTGGCATGCAGTTCCATCTCAGGCAGATATGCAATAGGTTAGAATTGTAGAATTGTGGTGTAATTGAATAAATGGTCTTGCCACCTGAAGCCCTGAAATGGTTCCACCCCCATGGCCTATACGAAGGCTCCCAGGCACTACTCGTGTACTGACCTCTTTTTCCCGCTTGTGTAGAGCTTGTTGACCACTAGACGCCTCTACGATGCAAAGAAGAGATTTCTCGCAGTTACCAGAGACTAAGAGGGGCGCATTATTGGGATTTAAAGGGGTTGTCCCGCAGAAGCAAGTGCAGTTATGCACTTCTGTATGGCCATATTAATGCACTTTGTAATATACATTGTGTATTAAATATTGGCCATACAGAAGTTATATACTTACCCCCTCCGGTGCTGGCATCCCCGTCTCCATGGCGATGACTAAACTTCTCCTCTGGTCGCCGCAGCAGTCGCGCTTGCGCAGAGAAGAATCCTCTTCTTGAGGGTCCAGGCTCACGAGCTGCGTCCTGGCTCCTCCCCATTCTCAGCGTCATCACGTAGCTCCGCCCCATCACGTGGTGCCGATCAGCCAATGAGGTGGCTGTAATCAGCAGTGGAGCTCAGACTGGAGAAGAACATCCGCAGTGCACCATGGGAGAAGACCAGCGGTGCACCTTGGGAAATGACGGCGGCCATTTAGGAAGAAGATTTTTATAACTTCATGAAACAGCTTCATGGTGAGTAGAAACGCTCTAAAAAACCGATTTACATGGGGAGTTTGCGATGCTTGCTTAACATGGGGGACTGGGGTGTGATAAATTTTTCGTTTTGGCCGCGGGACAACCCCTTTAAGAAGCTGGATGGTCGTATCGATGAGTTGCCCGTCACCTGGGCTGTTCTGACCAGACTGTTAGGACCAGTGGATGCATGAGGATGGATACACACACACAAGGCGACCGGGTTAGGACACCCATCAAGGCTCGACCACCAGTAGAGAGGATCATCCGACAAGCAGGAGCAGCTCCAACTGTTTCATTTTCGGCTATTTAGGGACAGGTGGCCCTATCATTACAGGCCCCTGTGTCTGTCAGAACCATTTCTGGATGCTTGGCTGAAGGATGATTGGTCTCACAGCGCCCATCATGTGTGCTGTCTTTGACACCCACCATCACCTCTGTTTACAGTGTTGTCAAGAACAACAAAACTGGACTGGTACAGAGTGAAACGGGTTGCCTACAGCAATGAATCCAGGTTTAGTTTGGGCACTGACAACGGACATGTTTGTGTCTGGAGTCCTCGGGGTGAGCGCCTCAATCCTGCCTTTGCTGTGGAGCGGCACACTGCCCCCTGCTGGTGAGATGGTCTGGGGGGTCCATTGCATACGACAGTCGGTCCCTACTAGTAGCGGTATGAGGGACAATGACAGCTCAGCGATATGTTCAGGACGTCCTGCAGCCACGTGCTCCTCTCACAGCGGCTTCCAAGAGGCATCAGGACATTGCTCGGCCGCACACACAAGGGGGTCACAATACCGCTCGGTATTGGCTCATTATTTGCTGCTCTTCTAAAAAGTCTGTGTTTGGTAATACCCATATACGAGAGACCATCATGCAGGTGTAAGCAAGGGTAGATAACTTAGTCTTGTTTAGTAGAAGCCATTTATAGGCGTTGTATACACATAAGGCCTCCTTCACACCGGTGACGGCATCGTGGCGAGAAAATTGCAGCTATATCGCATCGCTGCATCTTCTCACGGCAATACCGTGATTGTGTAGTGCTACAAAGTCGCACAACTTTGTAGCACCACATGCAAGGATTTTCGGGGAGTGGCTTGAAATATAAGCTCTACCCCGAAAATATACCCTAACTGCAGAAAAATAATTATTAAAAAAGCTTACATCACCTAGACGCGCTGTCCGTGGCTCTGCTGCAGCTTCTACCTGGTCCACCTGTCTTCTTCATCTCTTCTGGCCGGGGATTGAAAATCCCCGCCTCCTGGAAACGCTAGCTGTGATTGGCTGATGCAAAGAGACTGTCACCCGTGTGGAGCCCTAATATAGATACTGCTCACTTTCATTTTGCACGTTGCCCCTTTTGCTGCAGCAGTTACTGCTGTCTTGAGTGGCTGGCCCCCATTAAGAGCTTGGTTTGTGTGTCATCCCTTTTGCAGCGGTAGGTCTGGCACGTTTAAGCGATGTGCCTCCCCCATTGCATTCGGTTCGCACGTCGCTTCTTTTACGGTGGCAGTTTGATCCATGGGGTGCCCCTAGCCGTTCTGCTGTGTAGAGAGGTGGTGGTTTGCCATGTGTATATAGTTTATTATCTGATGTGGTGTTCTCGGTGCAGGAGGTAATCTCACCTGTAGAGACCTAATAAGAGAGATGTGTTGTTTACCTGTATATTCATATATTAGTTCTTTGGTGCCATCTACTGGCCAGTATAGGTAATGGCAGCTTTTGTGGTTTGCTATGATTAATTTTCTTAGCGGCAGTGGTGGTCATGTGGGCTGCGGACAAGAGATCGAAAGCTGAGAGAAGTGCCAGAAGGGTAGCGGATCCTGTGCAAGTACCACCACAGAGTACAAGCTCGCTGATAGCCTCCGGCGTTAAGGACTTTCTTGCTCTAATTCTCTGGTTTCCGGAGCTGGAAGGACTGAACTGTTATATTGTTACCCGACCATTGTAATCATTAATACTAAAGTAGTTCATTCTATAAACAGAGCTCCAGCACCAAGCTACATAAATATAGGATAACTAAGCTTAGAACATAAATACAGTACCAGAACCAAGATCAATAAAGGGATAAACTGTAAAGTAAGCCAGTCACTGCTATTCAAGTTTGTACTTCCTAGTATGACCTTAACAATGGTAAAGTATGATGGCAGTTCTCAGTTCACATACAAGAATGTTACTACCCATCACCACTCTACAGTCCATACAGTGATTACAGGACTGATAAGAGGCAGCCAGTGGCAGAATAAACATTGACATTGCGATTCACACATGAGGTCATCTCTAATTAGCATTGTAGTTTTCTTCTCCATCCCGTCCAGACCGATATGACTTCTCCTGGACACAATTTGTATCTTCAGAGGTTACAACACAGTCGTCTTTGCTTTTACATATCCATTATCCCTATATTAAGACATACAATATTTAGGGGAAACCATGTATGCCACTATTAAAAGTTTAACAGTGCAACTTACAGCACCCTAAGTGATGAATAACAAGCTGCACCGTCCTCCTGTAGGAAATAAGGGGCCAAATTGTTCCCCTGTAGTGATAAATAGCTGTACTGTTCACCTTGTAGTAAATAAGGAGCGATATTGTTCCCCTGTAGTAATATAGCTGTACTTACACCCTATTGTAAATAATGAGTTATACTGCCCCCCTGTAATAAATAGCCATAATGTTCCCTTTAATATTAGTTACATTTTCTCCCTGTACCCCATAGTAAAATAATAGTCACATCCCTCTCCCTCCCTCTCATTTAAGTAGTAGTGTTCTTGTATAAAACTACCTTCCCACAGAATGAATATGTAGATAATAAACAGATAAACATAGGTGAATAGATGTATCCATATATATACACTTCTTATTATTTTAATACGCGGAAGGGGAGTGGGTTATAGTAGTTGTAAGTACTGGTACTCGAATACTTGGCACTATGAGGAATGAAATGATGGTAAGGACTCATGCCCACGGCCGTGACGGACTCCGCCAGCAGAATATCGCAGCAGAGACCACCACGGCGCCCCGCAAACCCTCATACTCACCTCTCGGATCTGCTGCGTGAATTCTGTCTACCGGGCCAGCGCGCATGCACAGTACAGCGCATGACGTGCTAGCGGTAGGCGGAGATGCATATTCACGCGATATTTCTACTATGCTCACAGAGGAAGTATAGCATGATGGCCGGCTACTGTTGACTACAATGGAAGTGGGCCGTGTGTATTCCCGCGGCAAATAGAGCGTGTCACGTTTTCTTTCACGCTGCGGAATTCCACAGCGTGAACATTGAACCTAATAGCTGCGGGACAACACGGCAGAAATCCATCCATGGGCATTAGCCTTAAACTTGGAAGTAATTTATAATGGGCCGGGGATTTGGAAACAAATGGGCTTTTGCCCATAAGTATATGACTGGCTGGGGATAGGGAAAGAGGAAATGGTGTTGGGTTTAGTGGGTGACTGCGTGCCAATATCATGGTGAACTACATGTATATGTGCTGCACCATCCCTTGCCTTTTGCCTTGTATGTCTCCCAGGACATTTGTCTTTCGGTTGGGCTGATCATGTCTATTGACTACAGTATGTATTATCCACGGTTATTACCCCAGGTGTTTCTGATGTAGACTTTCACTCCTATGCTGGTGTACTTAGTACTTCATGTGACTAATATTTTGACTGATAAAAAAAAAATCTTGTTATTTGTATAGCGCCAACTTATTCCACAGTGCTTTCTAATAATTGATTTATTACCCCCCACCAAGCTGGGTACTCACTTTACCAACCTCAGAAGAATAGAAGACTGAGCCAACCTTCAGCCGGCTACCTGAATCACGCGGGGATTGAACTCACAACCTTCAGGTCATGAGCCAAAGCTTAGGACTACACTTCAGCTGCCCTAGCACTCTGCACTGATGAAAATACAAATGACCACCTGTCCGTGAGTGAGTTATGTCATGTGATCAGTCAGGTGGGTTCTGAGCTCCGCCCAATAACACATGAGGATGACATCATCACAGGTCCTTCATGCCTGTGCAGATTACGAGCGAATTACATCCCCTACAAACCCCCGCAGCCTCAGTTGCTATGGAATATTAACGACTACATGACTGAGATGGTGACATCATCACAGGTCCTTCAATTTATTAAAAAATCTGCAGAGCCGGACAGAAGCAGTGTACTTTCAGTACCTGTGATATCATCATCATCACTGTTGTACTAGAGCTGCGTCTGTGTCTGCGCGACGTGCGCGTACCAGGGCTGCGTCTGCGCGACGTGCGAGTACCAGGGCTGCGTCTGCGCGACGTGCGCGTACCAGGGCTGCGTCTGCGCGACGTGCGCGTACCAGGGCTGCGTCTGCGCGACGTGCGCGTACCAGGGCTGCGTCTGCGCGACGTGCGCGTACCAGGGCGGCGTCTGCGCGACGTGCGCGTACCAGGGCGGCGTCTGCGCGACGTGCGCGTACCAGGGCGGCATCTGCGCGTACCAGGGCTGCGTCTGCGCGACGTGCGCGTACCAGGGCTGCGTCTGCGCGTACCAGGGCTGCGTCTGAGCGACATGCGCGTACCAGGGCTGCGTCTGTGTCTGCGCGACGTGCGTGTACCAGGGCTGTGTCTGTGTCTGCGCAACGTGCGCGTACCAGGGCTGCGTCTGCGCGACGTGCGCGTACCAGAGCTGCGTCTGCGCGACGTGCGCGTACCAGAGCTGCGTCTGCGCGACGTGCGCGTACCAGAGCTGCGTGTGTCTGCGCGACGTGCGCGTACCAGAGCTGCGTCTGTGTCTGCGCGACGTGCGCGTACCAGAGCTGCGTCTGTGTCTGCGCGACGTGCGCGTACCAGAGCTGCGTCTGTGTCTGCGCGACGTGCGCGTACCAGAGCTGCGTCTGCGCGACGTGCGCGTACCAGAGCTGCGTCTGTGTCTGCGCGACGTGCGCGTACCAGAGCTGCGTCTGTGTCTGCGCGACGTGCGCGTACCAGAGCTGCGTCTGTGTCTGCGCGACGTGCGCGTACCAGAGCTGCGTCTGTGTCTGCGCGACGTGCGCGTACCAGAGCTGCGTCTGTGTCTGCGCGACGTGCGCGTACCAGAGCTGCGTCTGTGTCTGCGCGACGTGCGCGTACCAGAGCTGCGTCTGCGCGACGTGCGCGTACCAGAGCTGCGTCTGTGTCTGCGCGACGTGCGCGTACCAGAGCTGCATCTGTGACTGCGCGACGTGCGCGTACCAGAGTTATCTATTTTTATTTATCAAACACCCTAGAGGTGCAATGACAGTGACGTCATCACAGGTCCTAAAACAACATGCGTGTGCTTTCAGCTCCGATCCCTTTCACTATATTATATTATATTGCATTGCACCCATCAAAAACACTTCCTAATAATTACTAGTCAAAATACTAACAACCACTTGTCTGTGAGTGCCTGTGTGAGTTACATGGCATGATGTCACAATTTTACGATCTGTCACTGAACCTCTGAGCTCTGCCCCCGATTTCACATGACGGTGACGTCATCACAGGTCCTTCATTTTAATAACCTGTTTAGGACCAGGCACTGTAAATTTACAGCACCTGGTCCCGGGCTTAAAGCTCAGCCGTATATAAAATTACGGCAGGGATTTAAGCTTCCTTTCTCTGCAATCAATCAGAGGGCAGGGCGTGTTTTCAGCCGTTAGTGACAGCCGATATCCCGGAGAAGGCAGGAAGAGTTTTTAACCCTTTCTGCCTTCTCCTAGTACACAGCGCTTAATGAGCACTGTGTACTAAAAAGTGAAAGTGTAACTTCCACTACAGGAGTCACGTAACCTGCTACAGCAGAGCTGTAGGGTCCCAGAAGACCCTGATCACCTCTGTTAGTTTCTAATGTCTCTGTGCTGTTAATGCAGTGTTTAAGTAGCTGTGCCCTGCTATGGGCCCGTGTGTTAAAAATAGCACTTGCAGTTTTAGAAAACTGCTTTTTGTGTTTTTTTAAAGATACTGCAGCATGTGGTATTTTTAGATACATGGGTATTGGTAAAATGTTTTTTTAATGCATTTTGTTGACAAGTGTGAACACAGCCTAAGGCCACTCTCACGCGAGCATTTTTTCTCCATATATTAAGCACTAGAAATGAGCGAACGTACTCGGTAAGGGCGATTTCGCAATCGAGCACCGAGATTTTCGAGTACTTCACTACTCGGGTGAAAAGTACTCGGGTGCGCTGTGGGGCGGGGGGTTGCAGAGGGGAGTGGGGGGAAGCAGCGGGGAACAGGGGGGAGCCCTCTCTCTCTCCCTCTCCCCCCCACTCCCCGCTGCAACCCCGCGCTCACCCACAGCGCACCCGAGTACTTTTCACCCGAGTAGTGAAGTACTCGAAAATCGCGGTGCTCGATTGCGAAATTGCCCTTACCGAGTACGTTCGCTCATCTCTATTAAGCACCTATTTCATGCGTGCGAAACACTCAGCACTAAACCTCCAAATATTTCAATGGGGCCTCTCACATTAGGGCTTTTGTGCCGCATATTTTTTGTGTTTTAGCGTGTATTTCACACATAAATCGTCCATTGAAATGAATGGGGTACGTAAAAACCACAGCAAATACATAATTGCGCACATAATACGGCATTTTTTACGCAGGCTGCTATGCCACTGGGAGTGGGAATAAAAGTTGTGACATCAGCTTGCTTGTTGACATTTTTATTGTGTAAAAATATGCTGTAAAAACACAGGCAAACATGCACAGAAGGGGTCCAAAAGGGAGCCAGGTAACTGCAGGCCTGTGAGTCTCACTTCAATAATAGGAAAAATACTAAAGGGGTTTCTGAGAGACGCCATCCTAGAATACCTCAAGGAAAACAACGGAATAACTCCTCACCAGCATGGGTTTATGAAGGGTCGCTCATGTCAGACCAATTTGATCAGCTTCTACGATGAAGTAAGCTCTAGGCTGGACCTGGGAGAGTCTATTGATCTCGTATATCTGGACTTCTCTAAAGCATTTGACACTGTGACACATAATAGGCTGGTATATAAAATGAGACAGCTCGGATTGGGTGAAAACGTGTGTATCTGGGTAAAGAATTGGCTCAGAGATAGAAAGCAGAGAGTGGTAATAAATGGTTCGTACTCTGATTGGGCCACCATTGCTAGTGGGGGTGCCACAGGGTTCAGTATTAGGCCCCATTCTGTTCAATATAGTCATAAACGACCTGATAGAGGGGCTGCACAGTAAAATCTCAATATTTGCAGATGACACAAAATTATTCAATATTATCAAAGCAACGGAGGACATGGTACGGCTACAAACGGACCTGGATAAACTGGGGGCTTGGGCAGAAAAATGGCAAATGAAGTTCAATGTTGATAAATGTCACCAATATACACTAAGTGGGGTACTGCTAGGGAAAAGTGATATGGAAAAGGACCTGGCGGCACTAGTGGATTGTAGACTAAACTGGAGTAACTAATGCCAGTCAGCTGCTGCAAAAGCTAATAAAGTCTTGGGGTGCATTAAAAGAGGTATAGGGGCGAGGGACGAGAACATTATCCTCCCACTATATAAGGCACTTGTCAGGCCCCACATGGAATACTGCATACAGTTCTGGTCACCGGTGCTCAGGAAAGATGTTACAGTGCTTGACGGGGTTCAAAGAAGGGCAACTAAACTAATATATGGAATGGGAGGACTGGAATACCCAGAGAGGCTATCCAAATTGGGATTATTTACCCTAGAAAAAGACAGCTAAGGGGTAATAACTCTGTATAAATACATGAGGGGACAATACAAGGATTTCTCCCACGATCTGTTTATACCCAGGACTGCGACGGTAACAAGAGGGCATCTGCTACGTCTAGAAGAAAGCAGGTTTCATCACCAACACAGAGGGGGGTTCTTTACTGTAAGAGCAGTGAGACTGTGGAACTCTCTGCCTGAGGACTTGGTGATGGCAAAATTGAGGAGTTTAAGAGGGGACTAGATGTCTTTCTAGAGCGGAAGGATATTACAGGATATAGACATTAGGTGACCAGCTGGGTTGTTGATCTCAAATTTTGATCCAGGGATTACTCTGGCTGCCATTATGGGGTCAGGAAGAAATTTTTTTTCTCCAAATGAGCTTAATTGGCTTGGTTTTTTTTTTGCCTTCCTCTGGACCAACAAGGTGTGGGGGGAGGGGTTGAAACAGGCTGAACTAGATGGACATTGTCTTCATTCAGACGAACATGCAATGTTACATGAAAAAGCAGTGTTTTTACATATGGTCATGTGAGAGTGGCCTTAGGTTGGTTTCACATCTGCTCTAGAACCATCAGAATAAGCGCTACATGCAGCGTTTTATCTGTGACATAATACTATACATTGTTGCTCAGCCATACACCTGTACAGGTGGGCAGAACTAGCCTAAGGCCTCATGTCCACGGGGAAAATCAGATCCGCTGCAGATTCTACATGTAGAATCTGCAGCGGGTCCCTCCTGCCCCGCGGACATGAGCGCTGAAAATAGAAATTTAAAAGCATTTACCTATCCGTAGCGGGCGGCGAAGGTCAGCTGTTCCTCACGGCCGGATCTTCATTTTCGGCCGGCGGATGAATTCCTGACGCCGGCGGCACGTCGCCGGCACGTCGTCGACGTGCCGCGCGCATGCGCCGGGCACATCCGCCGAGCCGAAGCAAGGGAGATGCGGCCGTGAGGAAGAGCAGAGCTTCGCGGCCCGCTGCGGGTGAGTAAATGCTTTTAATTCCTATTTTAGGTCTCCCGCGGATCCGGACGGCTTCCATAGGCTTCAATAGAAGCCCGCGGGAGCCCCGCATGAAAATGGAGCATGGTCCAGATTTTTTCATGCTCCATTTTTTTTTAAATGCCTTTTATTGACGATCCGCGGGTATTTATCGACCCGCGGGTGGTCAATGCATCCCTATGGGGTGCGGATCCGCGCGGGAGATCCGCTGCGGATTTTAAATCACATTTTGCCCGTGGACATGAGCCCTTAGGCCCCTCAAACCACGTTTTGTTCATTTAGGCCAATATCTCACAAAATGTCCACTGTGAATCTGCACTGAATTTACAAAGTGCGAATCACGCTGTGGATAGCACCAAAATCCACCATGTGTGAAGATACCCGTGTGCCACGCTGACGCTCGCCGCTTTTAGTGTGCTTCCAAACTCCTCCTTAAATAAAACACAAACAACTATTTCTTTTGGGTAATTTTGGCCACAGAGGCCATTTTTATTATGAACCACATTCAACATATAGAATTATTTTGTAAGAAAAACTCAATAACGTTCCACCTACGAGGGGAGGTCCTTGGAGCCACAACTTTAAAGAAAATGATCCCATTTACCTCCAGCCGACCCCTGCAGGCTCAGAGGCACCTCTAGCCCTTATAAAGTTAATTTATAACATCCACCAATTCTGAGGGACTGCCCCCTAACATAGCCACAAGGCACCAGACCCCACACACGCCTTCCAATAAGGAAGGGGAAGAAGGTGGGCTATCCTCAACTCTGAATCCCACCCAACCAATTTAAAACAGACTCCAAGGACCCCCACCCGCCAAAGCTAGCATGACTTGACAACCTCAAGCCTGCGATGCACGCCACAGCAATAATGCTTTCTCAATCCCCTCCTTAATCGCCAAAGCCCATATATTAATGCCCGCTGCATTTAAATCGATACCATTGTCCAGCCAGTAGTCCCCTTGCCCTTTCTCCAAGTCCCGATGCCTAACCGCCACTCCTCCATTCTGATCCACAAAAGGTGAAATTACCCGATTAATCTTTATCCGTGCTTTATTGATCCCGTCAGCCGACCTAGCATTGTGCCACGTTTTACGTATGGTAAGCTCTGAAAACACAATTATTAGCCCAGGAAAAGAAGACAAAAGGCGCAGGATATCATAACGAATATCCCGCGTTAGTTCCCGAAAAGGACGAATTCCCAAATCGTTCCCCCCGACGTCAAGTACCAGAATGTCTGGGGGACGGTCTAAACGTGCAAAACGATGTACCTCAGGCAAAACCTCACGCCACAACATGCCGCGCGTCCCTATCCAGCGGACCGTAGCGTAATCCTGAGAAATCCCAAGCTGTCTACCGGTCGGGTAATTTTTTGCCGCGTCAGCACTCCGATGCACGTATGAATGGCCAAATATCCACACCAGAGCCGGACGTCGACCTGTAAGAGAAGAAAAGAACATACCACAAAAACGTAAGTATCATTAAAATTTCAACACCGGCACCAATTTCTACGCACCCCACCCTTCTAACTTTGACCTTATAGCAAATGCGGACATATATAAGAGCTATACCACTGAGATTCGCATTACCATGTCCGGACAAAGGCCCCAACCTGCCGCCTGAATTGCTGCCCATATGCGGTAAGAGTGAGAAGCAAAAAAGGGAACCGTCAAGGCCTTGCGAAAAAAAACGCTGTAAACCGAAATTTGGACATAAGAACTGTCCTCATAACGGCCTTTGAAACTGAAAAGCAACTAAAACGGGCACATTAACACCCCCAACACACACCCAAGAATGATCCTCCACCGTTTACCCAATTGATCAGTCTTGGAACGCCAAACCATACTTCAAGCTGTTCCTCGAAGGAAATCACATCCTTCTCCCAAAGACCGCCTCCCTGGGAGAAACTAGTTTCCCCAGTGGTAGTGCCCCGAAAAAAGCTATGGCAAAAGCCAGGCGAAATCAAACTGTCTCCTAAACATTATGACACACCCTTTCTAATAATACATAGAAAATCGTCAAGGTAATATATCACTGAGCCAATGCCCACTACATCTCTAACCGCCCACTCCAAATATGCACAAGAAATAAAGCAACCCATAGGCAAACGCCAATCCTCAAAGTATGACCATGGAGGTTCCCTGAAAGGCTCCACTATGTGACGCAAGAGCACCTCCGTTCCCAGCCTTGACCTGACTACTGACGGATACATGAGGGCAGACTGAAGATTTTTATTGAAACAAGGAACTCATAGTAAAGGGGGTGGAATCCTAAAACCTTCGCAAAAACCTAAAAACAAAAGCTACACTTTAAGCCTATCAGGGAACCTAGTTAGAAAGGGGGCCATCTCTGGAAGTTTCACCAGCATCATCCCTTTGCCCAATACTAGATGATCCCTTCCCTTTTCCTTTTTTTAAGCAATGGAATGCCCAGTTAGACAGAGGGAACAATGAAAATAATGTTTGGTCCTGTGTTAGCCAGTAGAGCAAAGTGTGGTTGTTCTCAGTGAGATAAACCAAGTAATCTTGTGGATATGATACCTTTTAATGACTAATAGGGATGAGCGAGTATACTCGCTAAGGCACTACTCGCTCGAGTAATGTGCCTTAGCCGAGTATCTCCCTGCTCGTCCCTAAAGATTCGGGGGCCGCCGCAGCTGACAGGTGAGTTGCGGCGGGGTGCGGGGGAGAGCGGGCGGGAGAGAGATCTCCCCTCCGTTCCTCCCTGCTCTCCCCCGCAGTGGCACCCGAATCTTTCGGGATGAGCGGGGAGATACTCGGCTAAGGCACATTACTCGAGCGAGTAGTGCCTTAGCGAGTATACTCGCTCATCCCTAATGACTAACAAAAATACATGTTACGGCAAGCTTTCGGATCCTCTATTGATCCTTACTCAGGCGAAAATGGAACTGGTTTGATTGACGATTCCATTTTAGCCTGGGGAAGGATCAATAGAGGATCTAAAAACTCGCTATAACATCATGTATTTTTGTTAGTCATTAAAAGGTATCATATCCACAAGATAACTTGGTTTCTCTCACTCAGAACAATCACACAGTGGGAACAGATGTGCTTAAATTTACAGCTCCCAGCGAACTTGCATTGGCTTTCCTTAAAGGAGTTGTCCCACTTCTAGCTGTTTACAGACAGCTCTGTACACTGTGCAGTGGACAGGGTTGGTATTGCAGACTAAGCCCCAATTACTTCAATAGAATTCAGTCTACCATACCAACCTGAGCCACTGCGCAATGTACGGAGCTGGGACAACCTCTTTACACTACCAATACGGGCCAGTCTTTTGCCCGCTGACTGCCCAGAAGCATGGGCACTACTGGCTGAGCTTGATGACTCGACTCCGCCTGGGAGAGACTGCCCGTATCTTACCAGGGCCATCACCCTCGACCACAAGCCAATGTCCTTGTGCTCCCATCTAATAATTGGGCTAACCGCTTTCCTTTGCCAGAACTGTTCAGGGGCACCCCTAACCCCAACCCAGATTTTCTCTCGTAACAATTTAACAACTCCCACACACTGCCCAAAATATCCCTCAGATCCTTCCCGCACACTGGCCCCGGACGGTCCCCCCTGTACGGCACAACCCGCACAGTGGTCCCGGACATTTTTTTCCCCAGACCCTGGCCCCAAACAGTCTTCCCAGTACACCGCCACACTGGCCCTGGACAGTCTCCCCCCTATCCCGCCACTCTGGCCCTAGACGTTCTCTCCCATACCCGGCTACTCCACCCACTGGCCCTGGACGGTCTTCACCGTACTCCGGCCACTCCGCACACCGGCCACCGATGTTCTCCCCCACACACTGGCCCCGGATGTTCTCCCCCGTACCCCGCCACTCTGTACACTGGTCCCACACACACCACCACTCCGCATGTTCTCCCCCGTACCACACACATTGGCCCCGAAAAATTCTCCCCAAAACCACTCACACTGGCCCCAGATGTTGTCCCCCGTACCCTACCATTCCACACACACTGGCCCCAGACGTTCTCCCCCATAGCCCGCAGACTGGCCCTGGATGTTCTCTCCCATCAGTCTCACAATAGCCCCAAATGCTCTTTTCCATACTCTGCACACTGACCCCGGATGTTCTCCCCTGTACCCAGGCACTTCGTACACTGGCCGGGGTAGTGCCCCACGCATGTCCCCCGTACCCTGCAGAAAAGCCCCGGACCACACCACTCTGCACATTGGTCCCGCACGTTCTCGCCCCGGACGCTCTACCCCGTAGCCCACACACTGACCCCGGAAGTTCTCTCCCATAACTTGCACACTGCCCCCGAACGTTCTCCCCCGTTCTCCGCCACTCCGCACACTGACCCCAGACGTTCTCCCCTCTACCAAGCCACTCCGCAGACTGACCCTGGATGTTCTCACCCGCACACTGGCCCCGGATGTTGTCCTCTGTAACCTGCTCCTGGATATTGTCCCTCGTACCCTGCAGAACAGCCCTGAGTGTTCTCCCCCATACCCCGCAACTCCGCACACTGGTCGCACACGTTCTCACTGCATACCGCGCACACTGGCCTTGGATGTTCTCTCCCGTAACTTGCACACTGGCTCCGAACGGTCTTCCCTGTACTACACACATTGACCCCAGATGTTGAACATGCTGAACTAGATGGACATGGTCTTCATTCAGCCTAATATACTATGTTCTTCCCCGTACCCCACACCCAGGCTTCGGATGTTCTCCCTCGTACCCTGGCTCCAAATGTTTGCTCCTGTACCATGCACCCTGGCTCTGGATGTTCTCCCCTGTACCAAGCCACTCCGCACACTGGCCCCGGAAGTTCTTCCCCGCACACTGGCCCAGGATGTTGTCCACCATACCCTGGTCCTAGGTATTGTCCAGTGTACCCTGCAGAACAGCACCAGACGTTCTCTCCGTACCCTGCCACTCCGCACAGTGGCCCCGCACATTCACACCCCGTACCGCGTGCACTGACCCCGGACGTTCTCCCCTGTGCCGCACACATTGGCCCCGGATGTTCTCCCCCGTAGCCTGCACACTGGCCTTGGATGTTCTCCCCCGTACTACGTAAACTGACTCCAGATGTTGAACAGGCTGAACTAGATGGACATTGTCTTCATAAAGCTTAACATACTATGTTACTATGTTCTCCTCCAAGTACTGCCACTCTGCACACTAGCCGCCGTTCTCTCTTGTACCCAGCCACTCCCCGGACGGTCTGCCCCGGCACTACGCGCACTGGCCCCGGACGGTCTGCCCCGGCACTACGCGCACTGGTCCCGGACGGTCTGCCCCGGCACTACGCGCACTGGCCCCGGACGGTCTGCCCCGACACTACGCGCACTGGCCCCGGACGGTCTGCCCCGGCACTACGCGCACTGGCCCCGGACGGTCTGCCCCGGCACTACGCGCACTGGCCCCGGACGGTCTGCCCCGGCACTACGCGCACTGGCCCCGGCACTACGCGCACTGGCCCCGGACGGTCTGCCCCGGCACTACGCGCACTGGCCCCGGACGGTCTGCCCCGGCACTACGCGCACTGGCCCCGGACGGTCTGCCCCGGCACTACGCGCACTGGCCCCGGACGGTCCGCCCCGGCACTACGCGCACTGGCCCCGGACGGTCCGCCCCGGCACTACGCGCACTGGCCCCGGACGGTCCGCCCCGGCACTACACGCACTGGCCCTGGACGGTCCGCCTCGGCACTACGCGCACTGGCCCCGGACGGTCTGCCCCGGACGGTCTGCCCCGGCACTACGCGCACTGGCCCCGGACGGTCTGCCCCGGCACTACGCGCACTGGCCCCGGACGGTCTGCCCCGGCACTACGCGCACTGGCCCCGGACGGTCTGCCCGTCACTACGCGCACTGGCCACGGACGGTCTGCCCCGGTACTACGCGCACTGACCCCTGAGGGTCCGCCCCGTACTACGCGCACTGACCCCCGACGGTCTGCCCAGTACTACGCGCACTGACCCCCGACGGTCTGCCCAGTACTACGCGCACTGACCCCCGACGGTCTGCCCAGTACTACGCGCACTGACCCCCGACGGTCTGCCCAGTACTACGCGCACTGACCCCCGACGGTCTGCCCCGTACTACGCGCACTGACCTTCGACGGTCTGCCCCTTACTACGCGCACTGACCTTCGACGGTCTGCCCCGTACTACACGCACTGACCTTCGACGGTCTGCCCCGTACTACGCGCACTGACCCCCGACGGTCTGCCCCATACTACGCGCACTGACCCTCGACGGTCTGCCCCATACTACGCGCACTGACCCCCGACGGTCTGCCCCATACTACGCGCACTGACCCCCGACGGTCTGCCCCATACTACGCGCACTGACCCCCGACGGTCTGCCCCATACTACGCGCACTGACCCTCGACGGTCTGCCCCATACTACGCGCACTGACCCCCGACGGTCTGCCCCATACTACGCGCACTGACCCCCGACGGTCTGCCCCATACTACGCGCACTGACCCCCGACGGTCTGCCCCATACTACGCGCACTGACCCCCGACGGTCTGCCCCATAGTACGCGCACTGACCCCCGACGGTCTGCCCCATAGTACGCGCACTGACCCCCGACGGTCTGCCCTGTACTATGCGCACTGACCCCCGACGGTCTGCCCCGTACTACGCGCACTGACCCCCGACGGTCTGCCCCGTACTACGCGCACTGACCCCCGACGGTCTGCCCCGTACTACGCGCACTGGCCCCGACGGTCTGCCCCGTACTACGCGCACTGGCCCCGGACAGTCTGCCCCGTACTACGCGCACTGGTCCCGGACAGTCTGCCCCGTACTATGCGCGCTGACCCCAGACGTTGAACAGGCTGAACTAGGTGGACATTGTCTTCATTCAGCTTAACATACTAGGCTCTCCCCCTTGCACCGCCACTGTGCACACTAGCCCCAGACATTCTCTCCTCTACCCAGCCCCCGGATGTCTTCCCCCATACCCCGGCCCTGGATGTTCTCCTCCGTACTCGGCACACTGGCCCTGGACAATGTTCCCCGTACACTGGCTCCAGATGTTCTCCCTTGTATCCCTGAACCGATGCCTGCGAACCCAATTTGACTGTCAAAATCAAACAAACACAAGATTGACACACACTCACCAGATGGCATAGGAGCGGTGACTACACTGGCCGTGGTCTCTGGATCCTGATGGTCACATTGAGATGTCACCACCGCTTCAACTTCCATAACCGGTGAGCCTCCCAACATCTGGACTGTCTGTGAAGAAGCCGCTGTGTCAGAAGCAGTCACCTCTGTCCTGGGGGATGAAGACCTGCCCTGCGCTTCAGGGCCTGCCGACTGCTGCCCGCCACCACTAACACGCTGACTGTTGATCTGGTCATCTGTTGGACCGCAGGCCTTCTCTGCTTCGCTCTTCTCTGATGGCTGACAGGGAAGCTCCTCGACCGGTACATCACTAGCTGAGCTTCCCGCAGTGTCTTGTTCTCCGTCAGATGCCTGTCGGGTTCTAGACCTCGCCTTCTCCTCCGAGCGCGGCCGGCCACCCTCCGCTGAGTCCTTGCATCTCGTGGGAGACCTCCTAGACCGACTCTCCCTGCTGGAATGGGTGACCCGGCTTGGAGGTTCCCTGGAGCGGCTCTCCCGACCACTCCGGGACCGAGACGCTTCCTTAGAGCTTAACCGTTTTGGCGACCGCCGCTCCCGATTTACCGATGGCACGATCGCTGCATCGGCCTTGGAGGGGCTCTCTCGACGGCTCCGGGACCGAGACGTTTCCTTAGAGCTAAGACGTTTTGGCGACCGCCGTTCCCGATTTACCGATGGCACGATCGCTGCATCGGCCTTGGAGGGGCTCTCTCGACGGCTCCGGGACCGAGACGCTTCCTTAGAGCTAAGACGTTTTAGCGACCGCCGCTCCCGACTAGCCGATGGCACGATCGCTGCATCAGCCTTGGAGGGGCTCTCCCGACGCTTCCGGGTCGGAGGCGCTTCCTTAGAGCTGAGACGTTCTGGTGGCGACCGCCGCTTTAGACTAACGGGTGGCGCAATCACTGCAACAATCTTGGAGGCGATCTTTTGACGTTGCTGGGTTGGAGGCGGTTCCTCAGGGCTGAGACGTTCTGGCGGTGACCGCTGCTCCTGACTAACCAGTGGCAGGATTGCTGCATCGCCTCTTGGAGGACTCTTTAGCTGCTGCCGGGTTGGAGGCGGTTCCTCAGGGCTGAGACGTTCTGGCGCTGACCGCCGCTCTTGGCTAGCTAGTGACACGATCGCTGCATCATCCCCGGAGGGGCTCTCTGTACGCTGCCTGGTTGGAGGCGGTTCCTCAGGGCCGAGACGTTCTGGCGGTGACCGCTGCTCCTGACTAACCAGTGGCAGGATTGCTGCATCGCCCCTTGGAGGACTCTTTAGCTGCTGCCGGGTTGGATGCAGTTCCTCAGGGCTGAGACGTTCTGGCGATGTCCGACGCTCATGACCAACCAGTGGCACGATTGCTGCACCAGCGCTCTCCAGCACTGCCTCCATCCGCCTCCGCAGCCACTGCAGCCCACGGATGCCAGCAGCAGTGCGGAGCTGCTCCAGTGCTGCCTCAATCTCCATAGTGGTGAGTATAATATCCTCTCCTTCCCACGTTTCTTCTCTGCTAATATCTTTCCCGCACTTTTCCCCCACCCCTTTATCCCCTCCTATCCAAAAAGCACTACGGCAGGCCCTTGTATACGAAGATATACGGCAGCCGCCATCTTGTTGAGAGCGGCGCCGCTGAGGGGCGGGACATGTGGAGCGTAACCAATGAGGCCACTCTTCAACTGGCCTTCCAGCTTTCCGATTGGTCCGGAGAAAGAGGCGGGACGGCTGGCAGTCTATCAGGCTAGCCGCGGCCATTTTGTAGCAGACGGAAGCGGGTGTGAGGCGGTGGAGACGTGCCTCGGTGCTGCGCTCGCTGACTTGCTTTCCCGTGCGGGCGGCGCTCTTCTCCCCCTAGTAACGTTCTCTCTACACCGCCGCCACGGCTGATATGAGCTATGGCCGGCCTCCGCCGGACGTGGAGGGCATGACTTCCCTGAAGGTGGACAACCTGACGTACCGCACGTCCCCGGAGACGCTGCGCCGCGTGTTCGAGAAGTACGGCCGTGTGGGCGACGTGTACATCCCGCGGGACCGCTACACCAAGGAGAGCCGCGGCTTCGCCTTCGTGCGCTTCCACGACAAGCGCGACGCGGAGGATGCGATGGACGCCATGGACGGGGCCGTGCTGGACGGCCGAGAGCTGCGGGTGCAGATGGCGCGCTACGGCCGGCCGCCCGACTCTCACCAGGGCCGCCGGGGCCCCCCGCCCAGGAGGTACGGAGACTACGGCCGCCGCAGCAGGAGGTGAGTGTGGCGCCGCGCGGACACGAGGCCCGGCCAAGATGGCGCCGCCGTTGTGTCTGTGTAACCGCACCACGTGGGGGGCTGATACCAGGGAGCAGTAGCCTGCCCTGTTCAGCGGACGAGCAGTAGCCTGGGTGGGTGTGGTGTCTTCAGGTCTTCTGGGTAGTTCTGTCGGCTGGGGCCGGCTCTGTGCCGGATGTTGGGCCGCTCTCACACATGTCGCTGCGTCTTACTGACTTTGCGCGGTGCCTCACCCCCTCCTGCAGCCTTGTCGCACCCGTCGCTGTGCAGGCGGGCGGGGAGCGATAAAACGCACCAAAATAAGGCAGATGGGCGATAGAAATGGCGCCTCCAAGAGGCGGTCTGCGGAGCCCCTAGGAGGCGCTGTGCTACCTGAGAGCGGACCACATCGTACCGGCCATGTGGGGAACTTGTTGCTATGGTAACGTGGCAGGAAGCGACATACAGGATCCCACCGTGTGACTAGGATGGCTTCCTGAGCCTTGTAGTACGCCCGCAGCGGGCAGAAAGGGATTTCTGAACTAAAAAACATGTTGGTGCAGACTGGGGCCAAAACCTGCAGCATTAAAGGGGCCGGATCTGTCACAAATGTGAAGTTGCAGGACTATTATATATATATCTTTAAATTAAATCCCAGCTGACTGTTCTAAGAGGACTTACCTGAGTGCTGCTGGTGACCTACAGGGGGTCACCTGACCACCGAGGCCTCTGGTTGGCTGCAGTGGTCAGGTGGTATTTTACAAGGGGGGCAGGTACTGCTGCCTCCATCCACAGCTGCTGTCCTTCAGGGGTCCTGTTACCAGACTGCACCTACATACTTCTGACTATAGTATAACAAGGCCATCAGCACTTAGTACTCCTGCAGTCTGTTGTGGAGCCTGTCACCTGACTGCTGCAGCCAATCGGAGCCTGGTATCAGTGTGTGCCGGTGCAACGGTCAGGTGACTCCACTGCTGCAGTGCTGATTGTAGCAGGGGGGTAAGTACTGATCCCCTTATATTAGCAGATGGTGGTATAGGGGGCCATCTTGTCCTGCTACTGGGCAATCCCTTTAAGAAAAAAGATTGAGAAGGCAGGTAGGTGTAAGACTACTAGTATTAGTACATGCTGCTCTTCTGGTGGCCGCAGCTTCTGTAGTGTTGGTGTGACTACTGCAGCCGGGGCCGGCCGTATGCTGTTCTTGTAGACCACCAGTGACCACCCCTTTTTCTTTTTCCTCTTTACAATTTGTTAGTCCCTCCATGACCCCAAGATTGTTTCTGGTGGTGCCCACCCCAATGCAAACTAGCTTCATACCGTCTGCTGGGTGGTCCTCTCCTTCAGACTGGTCGGGCTCTCCCCCAATGTTGTGTCCGAACCCGCTGCTTGCTTGACCCTTCCAGCTCTGTGCCGGTGTGCCTGGTCTGTCCTGCCAGGAGCTGGAAGTGTCCATGTAGGGTGGGGGTTAGATGCAACATTGGGGGGGGCAGGAGAGCAGACCACCTAATGGACAGTGTGCTAGTGCTCAATGTGAGCGACCGAAGGTCCCCTGTCCACCACCATGAATTCACCGGCGACTCATGCAGGCTGAAGCTTTCCATAGCGTTGCTATGATTCTCCGCTCCTGGCTGGCAATTTGCAGCATGCTGCGAATTGTCCCGATTCTCCGCGGTCAGCCTATCTGTCAGATAGGTTCTCCACAGGTCAGCCTATGCCGGCTCCTGCTCTCGGGCAGCGGCTCCCACAGTGAAGATCCGCCGCGGGATACTGCAACGCCTGTGGACGGGGGGGGGGGGGGGGGGGGGGGGGGATCCCGCGGCAGGATTTCCGCCACTGAAAGCCTGCATAGGAGTGCATAACAATACGCACTACTATGCAGGCGGCTGCATGAAATCTCGCGGCAAACAACCCACGGCATGTCCTATTTCTGTGCAGAGCTTCGCACAGAAATGTCACTCACCCGGCCGCCGGCTCCGGTCTGCGCATGCGCTGGCACATGAAAGAGCCGGGGCCGCCGGGCGCGGATAAGTACGCGCTCGTCCCTGCAGGCGCTGGGGTCGGGTCCCGCGGCGAGAATCCTGGCCACTGGATCCGACCCGCTCGTCTGCAGGCTTTCTAAAGGAGCTGCTCAAGATTCAGAGAAGTGCCACTGAATTGTTAATGAGCCACTACTGCACTTCCTGTAATGCAAATCATCAGAGCAATCTCTGTAGACCTCCTGCCAACAAGGGGCCCCATTTGATTTCAGCTCCAGACTGTAGCAGAATATGTAATTTGGCATTTCCCAAGCGGATTGTGGACATGCGCAGAGACTGTGTCCCTTAGGTTCTGAGCATTAGCTTCTCTTACTGTGTCCACCTTACAAATCCTGTAAGCTGCTGGTTGTCAACTTACCTTCTTATTTGTTCCAGCCCAAGACGAAGACGACGCAGCCGTTCCAGAAGCAAGAGCCGATCGAGGTCTCGTAGCCGATCCCGGTACAGCCGCTCCAAGTCCAGGTCCCGCACCAGATCTCGTTCCCGCTCCAGTTCCAAGTCTCGTTCTGCCCGGCGGTCAAAGTCCAAGTCTTCCTCGGTGTCCAGATCACGTTCTCGATCCAGGTCTCGTTCCAGATCTAAGACTTCGCCCCCACCAAAGACCTCAAAGTCCAGATCAAGATCCCCAACTCCGCCCCCTAAATCTCCAGAAGAAGTGGCATCATCTTAGACTGGAGGTAATGTTTGCTGGGAGCGCGGGTGGGTTCTGTCATACCGGGTGGGTCTTGTCATACTGTTAGTGTACCGCAGGAGCCGGACAAGGTTTGTATGTTGATCAGGTCTTGCTTGGGGGATGTCTGTAGTCTTATAATGTCTGTATTATTTTGGGGTATCCATCTGACTGTTTAAACAATATCTGCATTTTCCCCTCAAAGCTGCGGGCTCCAGTTGCTTAAGGAGTAGTGAGCTGTATTGCAGATATTAAGTGGTTTTTCCTGATCCTCCAGAGAGCAGTTTCTGTGGGCGTGTAATGGAGCAGGTTTGTGTCCGTTGTTAAAGATGCACTATCCTGGGATCTGTCAGACGTCACACCGAGTCACGGTGGCCGTACACTTTAGACGGCCGTCAGCTATTCCTCCCGACTCCGGCAAATCTGTGAAGTGCCTCATGCGGAGAAGGCACTGCCACGCGGGACAGCCCATACACATTAGGTGGTCGGCCGGGGCTGTTTGTCTAATATGTATGGCCACCTTACGGCTCTAGGGCCATATAAGCGTAAAGGGGTATTTCTGCAGACTCTGTGCTTTCTTAGGTTGCATCACTTTGCCTCAAATTCACGTAGAAGCTGACAAATTCTTCCTACTCCTCCTGGCAGGAGGACCCCGACCCCTCTGGATAAGGATGGTTTAGGGCTGCCTTTTTCAAGGATAGTGCGTCTTTAATCTTTAACTGTTTGGTCTTTCAGCCGTGATTTATTTTTTTTTATTTTTCTAAAGTTTTACTGACAAACGCTTTACTAAACCTCCAACTCCACTTATGGAGAGATGCCCCCAAACATACGAGACCCTCCAGCCTACATTCAGTTCACTTTGCCAAAGAGTAGGGACCTTTTTTTTAAACATGAAGCTGATCAGTGTCGGCCGTCACTGGTAACGTTATATTCTCTCCACCTCTTACACACGTGTTGTTGTATTGATGACTGTTGTCTTAGAATGATGCTCATCGCTTTGTTTCTTCTCACAACCTCCAGAGTCGTCTTAAAGGAATCGCCCCCTGCTGGATGTGTCTGGGATAACTGTACAGTAAATGTACAGCCCTTGGAATTGTACGTGGAGCAAGCGAACAGCCTGCCGAAAAGGTGGTTATCTGTATGATTTGTTTTGGTTTTTTTCTTTTCTCTATTTTTACCCGTTTAAGTTGCGCCTTGTGTGGCAGACTCTTATTTTATGTGCCATTTCGTTGCTATTTCTTGTAACTTAGTGAGCGACAACCGATTTTCATTGTTGACTTTGGATGTTTGAGGTAAAAAAAAATGTCAATTGTTTCAATAAAGTGTCTTTCAGCTCCGCCGGGGGCTGTTAGGCGGTCGATCAATGTTATTTGCTAAACTTTGTCAACGCCTCCGCTTTTGGACATAAGAAGCTTCATTTAATAAATGTTTAATAATTTTCCTGTCTGTAACTGCATTCTAACGGGAGGTTATGGAAATGCAACTGTATTTTGTATGAAATGTGTTAGTAACAAATTTGCAAAAGGAGTGTTTTCATTTGACCACAACTCTAATCTTCTCTCTTGTGTATTTTTGTGCACTAGGCGCAGTTGTGTAGCAGTTGAGTATTGCTGGTTAGCTGTTAAGGTGGCGTGTTGCAGTGCAGAGTGCTTGGCTGTTTCCTGTTTTCTCCTGATTGCTCCTGTGTAACGCAGAAAAACAAATGGCTGTCCAGTTTGTTAGAATTGCTGACAACTGCACGTCCAGTCGCCCGGGCCTTGCATAAAATAACGGAGCATACAGTGAGCACATCTAACTGATGATAAACACCTTATTTTACAGAACCTGATCAATCTGAGCATTTCTATGTCATGCAGGTGTCATTCCTTTTGTATGTATTGATATCTGGCTCTAACATTCTGTACTATAACCACTGTTTATGTAGTTAATAAACATTTTCTTTATAAAAAAAAATCCCAGAAATTGGTGTCTGGTGTGAACGTTCCTTGGGGGGAGCCTTGGGTATTTTCTGATCCAACAGGACAGTTGGAATACACTTGTAGGTGTAAGGTTTTACTACACTTCACACTGGCGTGAAAATTGTGCAAGATTTGTGACACACCTCACATATATGAAGCTGTCTTTTGAAAGGGGTCATACACTTTAGTGATGTTTGTTCTGCATAGCATTGTGTTCTGCATAGATAGTATGTCCTATCACAGTCACAATGGAAGAACTCTGCGATCTTCTGCTGCGGCTGTGGTAGCCGTGACGGGAATTCCCTGCAGCCCACAGTGATGCAAGGTTTTCACGTTAACTTCTCGCATCCACGGAGGTTTTCACATGGATGAGTAAAGGTGAGATACGGCCCATAGGGTTCTTTCACACTGTTTAGAGCGATAAGTTATATACTCTCCTCCCTGCCCTGGGTCTCCCCTCTGGCATCATTTACAGGCTCAGTTACTGATCGCGGAGCTCCGTTATTGGCCTCCAATACCTGTGACATCCTGTAAAGGGAGCAGCGGTGGCATGGGACACAGTGGGAGAGGTAAGTATATGCTAGTTATGCTGCATGGGAAAGACAATTTACTAAACCCACAACCTGAACATGGTTTTTAAGCATTCATATTGCCAATAAATGAGCCAATCAAATGTAACGTCATTTTAAAGGGGAAGTTGGATCAGCCACTTCCCGCGGAGTTCTGACAAGGAGGCACATGGCATTGTGGTCCTGTCAGTGATGTCCCAGGTGAGGGACTTGAGCCTGCCCCCTGCATGGGTGGTGATGGAAAAGTGGAGCTGGCTCAAGTCTAATGAGCAGACTGACAGTCCCCCACTCCTTGTCAGAGCTCAGCTGTGGCTTATTTTCTGTGCCTAGCAGGAACAATGGGTAATGGAGATTCACGGTATGTTTACACAGAGTGGAATGTCTGCAGCATTTCTGCATCCAAAACAAAGTCCTGCGCTCCCCTCTTAACTGTCCAGTTGTGGGTGCTTCCCTTCACCCAGTAGTAAGTGCAGCCATACAATCACCTGACCAGCAGAGCTGCACTCAGTTAAGCAGTACACTGACAGCCGCCGAGGGCTTCAGAGGTGAGCACCAGATCTCCCTAAATCCGCTAGGAGTATGCAGCTGACTGTCGAAATCCGCACCAGTGTTGGGGATGTGAAAATGCTGCATGCATTCTGCAGCACTTCCACCCCATGTAAGCCCAATCTGACCAATTTCTAGTGTCTTCCAGTCCCTACTCTAAACAATTGGCAAGAGGACCTCCTACTGGTAGTTTCTGGAGCAGGCTACCTACACTTGGCAGAGAGCCAGTCTCCATAGCCACTATGGGAGATCGGTACCCAAGTGGATGAGACCCAGCAGGTCTGTTGCACTCCTGCAGTTAGTGGCCAGTCGGACTTCAGTCCCCATCAGATGGCAGTGCTTGGTTACACTGGGGCATCTGCTGCGCCACGTGGGATTACAAGGGAATACTGTGGAAGTAAAGCACCAACTCCAGCTGCTTGTTCAGAGGCCTGGGAAGGCTTTTTCCTCCTTGGCACAAGATTTAAAACCCTCTGATCTATGTAAGAGGTGAAGTGAACACTTGTTCCTGGATCATCTGCTCCTGACCTTCCATGGGTCAGACACAACTAATGGAAAGGACTAGCCTTTAATTTAGTGTTGCTGCTGGACATGGACCCTGAAAAGAGGGATCTACCTCTAAACAAAACCATAAGCTATTAAATACAACACGTGTCTTGGGCATCTAAAGAGTATATGGTCATATAAGAAATTTCAGGTTTTTGGTGAATTAGACCGCCTCCTCTGTTTGTTTTATAAAGCCTGCAGACCTCCAAGAGATTTCTGTATTAGAGATAACACTGTAGGAATGCACCACAAGATCTTCAAAGTCCCATTCACATACATCCAATCCCCAAGATGTCGGGAGAGCTGCAGAACATAGAGGGCTTCCCCCACCGATATGGATGATATTCTATTAGAAAAGGGGTCTCTGCACTTTATGATGATGTGATATAGTATAAGCAGAATATTTGTCCGAAAGACAAAAATAGCAAAGACACTTACTGGGGACAGAAGGGGGGGGGGGGGGGTATTCAGAACCCCCCCTTGAAGTGTTGACTCCAATATCAAAAGTAGGTACACTCCAGTCCACTGGGGTACGGGCCAAAGTTTTTAATGTAACAAACAGGCAATATGACATCTTTCCTGTATTAGGGGAATTATCTAGGCCTGATGTTTGCAGCCATAGATGAAGAGGAATGTCTAATGCAGAAGATGGGGAATGGTTTTCTTATATGGACTACAGAAAGAAATACCATGAACATTCATTTGTAGAAACGAGATTTGCCATTGAGATGGATTTATGTAGAACATGGGTGTCAAACACAAGGCCCGCGGACCGAATCCGGCCCACCACCTCATTTTCTCTGGCCTGCTGGCTGTGTACCAAGTTCCCTCACCCTCTGTGCTGCTGTCTTCACCATAACAGCCCCAGAGGAGGGAAGAAGACGGCAGAAATCATAATTTCTGGAGCCAGCAGAGCGACGCTGGGGAGGAGCAGCTCAGCGCTGACCTCCTCTCAACGGCCCTCCCTCTGTTCATGGCTGCAGGCCTGGGAGACATCAGGGGCCCAAGTATGCAGAAGGGCCCCAAAAAAGACTGACAGCAGCCATAATAGTGTTTGCCTATATGCATTACATCAGTGTGCACCACTGGCTATGGGGGACCTTATTACCAATCGGGCCAATATGGGCTTCACTTTTACTATACCATCTTACAATTAGAATCGGCCCTTCAAAGGCAACCATAAGGCTGATGTGGCCCTTGGGGAAAATGAGTTTGACATCCCTGATGTAGAAGCTAGAGATGCCTGTATGTTACGTGTTAAAGATCCTGAAGAGGAGACATTGGAGAAGTGTCACTAGTTGTGCAGTTGGTAAAAGTAGCATTAAAAAACCTCTCCCCTCTTCAGGACTCCTCAATTATGGGATCTTAAAGCCAAACAGCCTGAGGCGCTAGCATCCTCTGAGCGTGGGCGCAGCTTGCATCACTACCTCTATGTAGGATTGGGTTACTTTATGCTTATCGAATGGGGGTAGAAAGACCTTGCCGATAACATCTGGGTTTAGTAGAGTCAGACTCTAAGCTGCTCTGTTCTTTGTGGGTGCAGACATTGTAGATAAGCTCAAAGCTGTTTATCTGAAAGTAACATCTTTAGCAGAAAACCGTTGTTTCAGAGTAAAATCCCTTCCTCTTTTGGTAAAAAGGCCAACTGGTATCTTATAGGACTATTATACACCTGAGCTGCCTGCACTCCCCATAACAATGGTCACCCATGAAGGCACCTGCCGCCATGTTGCAATTCATCCCACATTACATCTTCTCATGTTTGCCAGGACCCCCACTTTCATTTGACACAACTTCGTTCTAGGATGCCAGCAGCTGCCAGGATTACTACTAACATGGCGGCAGCAGTGATCTGGGTCATCCGCTCCTCCAGGATTACTACTAACATGGCGGCAGCAGTGATCTGGGTCATCTGCTCCTCCAGGGTTACTACTAACATGGCAGCAGTAGTGATCTGGGTCATCTGCTCCTCCAGGGTTACTACTAACATGGCGGCAGTAGTGATCTGGGTCATCTGCTCCTCCAGGGTTACTACTAACATGGCAGCAGTAGTGATCGGGGTCATCTGCTCCTCCAAGATTCTGCACTAGCCCTTAGCCACGGCCCTGACCTGCTGTCTGAGAATACAGAGGCTGGATCTTACAATAAGGAATCAGATTGGTCATCCACTAAAATGACCATTCTGCACATTGTGTTTGCACTGCGACCGATTTAATACATGATTGTTTCTAGGACTGGGGTCAAACGGGGCGGAATTTTCGTAACAAACATTTTTTTTAAACCTGAGAGCAAGTAGCAAAGTGGAGAAGCTTCGCAGAAATCTCATTCACACGCTGCAGACAAGCCACGCAGAATTCAAATCCAGAACGGGGCAGTTGTATCGCCGTTCATACTGCTGGCTCTCCTCTAGGGGGCGAGATTTCTGCAGTGTAATTTCCGTGCTGTGTGAACCCAGCCTTGTACCTTATAAACATGCAGGCAGTAACGGCCGCATTGTGGAGTCTGCAGGCAGCATTTATCACATGGCAGAGAGGTTTTGATTTGCTCCTGCAGCACAAGGTAAACTAATCAGAAGCTTTAATTGATCCGCCTGCTGCAGTTTCCTCTCTGACTACACAAGTCCAACACATGCTGCTGTTTGCACTGACTGTAGTGGGGAAACAATGACATGTGGACAGCTTTAACTGGTGGTAGTCCCTCAAGTCACAACTCTGAATTTCTGGGGTGACCTTGGAAGGCTTACTTCATATTTGCCTCGTGCCTTCTGTTAACCCATGACGCAGCGCAGATCCATTCAGTCCGATGACACCCGATCGCTGGAGCTTAGAATTGGGGTCAGTGAAGTTTGTGTCATCAACAAAACTGGCCTCCAATCTGATCAGACTGCCCCTACTGTGTACAGATCTGTGTGTGAAACAACTAGTTATTTCACATGTGCTACAGCAAAGGATAAAAAGGACAAATACAAAAGGAATCCTTGCACGCCCTTCAGTGGGTTTTTTTTAATCTGAAGGTCATATAAAAGCTGCATCTAAAGCTGGACATAAACACTGCCTGCAGTACCATTCCCAGCCACTGCAGTAGGTACAGAACTGCATGTTTCTGGCAGCACACCAATGCGGCAGACTAGTGATCAGGCATTAAATGTTAAGCGCTAGCCCTCTCCTTTAGGACATGTTCACACGTAGCAGAAACATTGCAGATTTTCCCCTGCAAATCAACCTGATTGCTGCATCTTTTGATTAGGAAGCAGCTGCCTGCGATTAGGTTACTGCTTAGGGAAATAGTTTTACACTAGAACTCTGGCACCCCGTCATACGTAGCGGAAGTGATGCATGGCAAAATCTGCAGGGGTTTCGCCGCAACATTCACACCACTGGATTTTGACTCACACTCGGCTGCATATATACAGCTACAGTGCATCCCTCCCCTCTGAGTACACGGGCAGCCGCTAGTGAGGTGATGCCACGCAGCACAACGCTCCCTAGTAGCTGGCAGCACAAAGTATTCCAAGGGGGCGCTGTAACACACTGAAATCAGTTGTGGGTACATAGCCGATTCCTAGTCCCAATCCACAGCACTGGTGCAGATTAGGGTTGGGACATAGACACAAAAATATCGATAGTATCGACTATCGATTATTGTAAAATATCGGTGGAAAACGATCGATATATCGACTTTTTAAACTGCTGTATACAAATAAAACCGGTCTGGGGTTAATAAAGCAACAATCAGCAAGAAAATTATAGTTTTCTTTTAAAACGTTAAAACTGTTGAATTTATTATGAACTTCTAACTATTAATAACAGGAAAATATATTAAAGTCACAAATGAAGATAAAACATTACAGATGAAACAATTAAAATGAGGTATATGAAAAGACGTTTTTTATCATTGGCCCCAATCATCGTTATCTAATGAGCCAAGAAATATTAATCTGCTTGCATGCTCTCCTTTAAATGCTCCTTCGAGCAGACATCATTTCACCAGCTATTGAAACCATTCTTATTAGAAAAATCGGGGCCTGGTAACGCGAACGCAGCGCCCTGAAGGCAATTGTAATTGCGTTAGATGGGTCTCCTATCTTTTCTATGGGCACTGCGTTCGCGTTAGACGCTGAACACATGACATGTCGCATCTCCTTCTCTGGACGCGACCTTCGTGCGTTCAGCGCAGCCCTCCATCTGCATGTGGAGATGCTTTCATTTAGAAAGCATTGCCCACAGCCATGGCGTTAGACACAAGCCTTCAGAGCCTCGGCTAACGCCATGAACAAACGCATGTGGAGGAGCGGCCCAAGACCCCACTTTGTCTGAGAGTCGTTTTGCCTGGAGCAAACCTTCTTGGTGACAAAGAGTCAATTCACACTTTCTAAAAGTTTCTAGAACTTGTTTATAAGTTCATTAGTGCCTCGAGCAAAACTACATCCTGTACAACACAAAAGGAAAGGGCGGAATGTAAGGAAAGAAAGTCTGGTCACCGGACCACAAGACACGATTCGATATTATATCGCCCTAAACTATCGATGTTACCGATATATCCGACATAACAATATCCATGAAAAGTATCGCCAAAGCATTAGCCATATATCGGTTTTTGATGTCCCAACCTTAGTGCAGATCGTGATGTAAAATAATGCAGATTTGGCCATAGAAAATCTGCAGCATTTCCTCTATGTATAAACATACCCTTAAAAGGGTTGGTAGAGTTCTAGGTCCAGTCTACAACCAGTTCCCGAAATTTAAAAAAAAAAAAGCAACATTTGCTAACTTTGGACACATATGCAATGACAGATCATAAATTGAACTCTTTTTGATCCCACACAGCCAACTTATTAATAATAGTTTTTTTCCCTGTTCACTCCGTCCTTTCCCCCACCCTGCCAAAAAAGCTATATGTACCTCAAAGTGTAACAAATAAAGACTACAGCTCTCGTGCAAAAAACAAGTCCTCACACAGCTGTTGATGGATCTTCGAATGCAGTGCTGCAAAAAAATAAAAATAATGGACTTTTAGTGTTCAAAATTGGAAAGACTAAAAATCTGTCTATATAATTAAGCTGTAAACAGACCGACTCGCAGAGGAAAAAGTCATGTGATTTGTACTGCATAATGAATACTGGGAAAGGAAAAAAATGGCAGAATTGGGTCTCTTCTTCACTTCCCTGACGCACTCACATCTGCGAGTTTCTCAGGTAACAAACGGCTCTTTTGGCTGAATAATAAATATTTAGTGTACTAAAAGCAGACGACATTTCTCCGACAGATACATGACAATACATTCAGGTAGGGCTCCTGCTCATGGGCGGATATTTGCTGCGACAGAGCAGGAACGCACGGACCCCGCTGCTTGCAAAGCCAGATTCTACACACGGAATCCGGCTCTGCCGTGTGCAGGGAGCCTAAGGCCTCATAGCCACGTGGAAAATCAGGCCCGCCGAGGACATGAGGCCTAGAAAGAAGAATAAACTCACCTGCTCCGGACAGTGCGGTTCTTCCCTTCTCGGCCGGATCTTTTCTTCAGCCCGGCGGATGTGCTCAGCACGTTGGCAGCGTGCCGAGCACATCCGCCAGGCCGAAGAAAGAAGATCTGGCCGCAAAGAAGGGAAGAACCACACTGTCCGGAACAGGTGAGTTTTAATTCTGGCACGGGTGACCCACACGAAAATGGAGCATGTCCGGATTTTTTCCTGCACGCGGATCCGCGCCTGACGGGAAAAATGACACCTGCAGGTATTTAACCCCTTAGTGACGGAGCTTTTTTGCCTTTTTCCATTTTTGTTTTTTCCTACTCCCTTTTAAAAAATCGTAGCTCCTTTATTTATCCATCGACGTCGCTGTATGAGGGCTTGTTTTTTGCGGGATGAGTTGTATTTTTCAATGGCACTATATATTGTACCATATAATTTACTGAAAAACTTTTTAAAAATTCTTAGCGGAGAGAAATGGAAAAAAAACGACATTCCACCATCTTTCAGTGCGTCCTGTTTCAACAGCACACAAATTGCAACAAAAACGACCTGATATTTTTATTCTATGGGTCAGTATGATTACTACGATACCAAACTTGTATAGTATTTTTTTTTCTATAGTACTTTAATTTTTTTTTTAAAGATATTTAATTTTTTTCAATTATTTTCTGCGGTCATTTTGTGCGCGCAATAACTTTTTTATTTTTCTGTCGCCGTAGTTGTGCAAGGTCTCATTTTTTGCGGTATGTCCTGTAGTTTCCGATAGTATCAATTTGGAATACATACAACTTTTTGATCGCTTTTTATTGCGTTTTTTCTGGGAGACAGGGTAACTAAAAAAAGTGTATTTCTGGCGTTTTGTTTTTTTTTCAGACGACGTTCACCGTGCGGGAAGAATAATGCACTACTTTGATAGATCAGACTTTTACGGACGCGGCGATATCAAATACATATTTTTATTTTTTTAACAATTAAAAAAACTTTATTGATTTTTTTTTTTACATTACTTTGAAGTGCCCCTGGGGGACTTTAACATGCGATGCTTTGATCCCGCAGCGGGTCCCTCCTTTCCCGCAGACATGAGGCCTACAAAGAAGATTTACTTACCTGTCCGGACGCTGCGGATCTTCCCTCCGTCACGGCCGGAGAGCAGGAATTCAGCTGCGGGTGTGCCGCAGATCCGGATGGCTTCCATAGGCTTCAATAGATGCCTGCGGGAGCCACGCACTAAAATGGAGCATGCTGCGGGTGTTTTCCCGCACATGCAATCCGCGCCTCAAGGGAAAATGACATCCGGAGGTATTTAATTACCTGCGGGTGTCCAATGCATCCCCATGAGGCGCGGATCACGCATGCGGAACACCCACTGCGGATCTGTCCCCGTGGACATGAGGCCTTAGCGTGGTCTCACATCTGCACTCGGGGTTGGGCTTTCCTGCTACGTTTCAGGAGCAGAAAAGATAAATCCACGCAGACGAATGGAACCGAACAGCGCCGGACGGACCCCACTGACTATACTGGGGTCTGCCCAGCTTTTGGACAGAAGAAAATGTGCTGCATGCAGTGCCTTTTCTTCCAGTACTGTGTGCCAGTACCGCTGACTGGGGGTTCCAATGCACAAGTGAAACCATTCTTAAGAGGTTCTTCATACACAAACATCTGACGTTTCTAAAGACATTACCCTATGTACAGCTCTTCTGAATTTTGGTTCTCCAACTCCTCTGCAAACTTCCCCACCATACGGAGGAGGGGACCTGCAGACACCTGCATGGATTTCACCTCCACCAATCTCACTTTCTTCACAGAAGAACCTCTTCTTATATTCCATCGTTTTGTGTTGGTGCAGCTGGAGTCACCCCTAATCCCCACTGTAAATGTCCTCACAAGGAGAAGAGCAGACGGTCACTTAGAGGAACCTCTTTTCAACGTGATGACCATCATCTGAATGCTGTGCCTTCCGGGGAGGTTGGATCCTGCCAGGCCTTCTCGGTCAGCATTAAACATCTTCAGGGGAATGTTTGAACATCTGAGATCCCATTTGTGCAGTAGAGCTTCCATTGACCAGTTGGCACTAAGGGAAAACATTGATACAATTACATGAAAGGTACATGACAAAGGATGGTTCTTACTCTGGAGGTTCTGCAGATCCTGGATTACAGGGTGGGGCAGTGACTTAAAAGGTGGAAGTCCCAGCAATCATCCCTGCTGATGAGGAGAAGCCCCATGAACCTACAAGTCGACTGGAGAACCACCAGCAAGTGTGAAGAATGATGGGAACAACTCAACTACCAAAAACAGGTGCAGCCTGTGGCCCTAGTAAGAGCAGCATACAACTAGGAGGAATCAGGGTGCAATAATTTCAAAAAGTTGATAAAGTTTGTGTGCAGGGCATACTCAAAGGACAAAGGCTAGGTAGCCAATGTCATTAGAACTTGTGGCCTTCGCTGACATCCAAAGACCCGACCCGCTCCTGCTTGATTGCACTAAGAGGGGCTTTAATCTTGCGTTGTATTTTTACTAAAGCGCTGGATTAAAGCCCTAGACCAAGTGTTGTATATCTGCGACGCTTGGTCCTTATGGGGTTATAAGGGTTGTGAATACAAAAACATTCCCCCCTACATTACTCGGAGGACTTCCACCGAAGTCTGTCAGCAACACATACTACTGTCTGAGTTCCACTATTCTTTCCTGACTTACTGAGATTATACAAAATGGTCTGTTTCTTCCCCAAGAACAGCTCCACTCTTATCCATATGCTGCGCCTCATATGGCATCTTCATTTCATCCAAATAGACGAGACTGAGCTGCAGTACCAGGCATGGTCCATGGCCTAGAGTGGCGCTGTTCCTAGAAGAAAATAACCTATTTTTCATTTCCAATCACGAGTGTGAGCGTTACCTTCTGACTTGATAGGTCGTCCAGAATTCAACGCTGGGGTTTCTTTCCATTATGAAATGCACAGTCACCAAGATGTCTTCAAAATCTGACAAATAAAAAAAAGTGATTACGGCATATTTTTTTAAACCTGCAGTTATCTGGCTGGTTGTCTGTGGAGCACATTACCTTTTGGCTCATAGAAAACATCAGAGCCCAAAATGATATCGATAGGCGGCAGGGTGAGCAGATCCGGTGATATCTCACCCCAGGTCAGTCCGATGACGGGTACCCCGGTAAGGTTATTCTGTGCGCAGCTCCTCAGGCAGTTCTCCAAACACTGCGGTAGAGCCGCTGCATCTGACAGAATGACATTGGCGCCACACTTGGCAGCCACGACACCAGGCAGACTCACCCCCGCACCCACCTATAACAGCAAGGCATACATCCACAGATTAGACAACATGGCCCAGAAACCCTTACTCTCCCACCTCCAGAACTGCTTACTTCTTAGGGTACCAGCAGGTGGACCCCAAATAATCATCTCATCGGGGAGCCTTTTTAACCCCTTTAAGGGCGACTACCCACTACAGTTTTTTTTCACTGCGAAATTCGCTGCGTTTTTTTTTCTGCAGGGGTCTATGGGACTTGCAATGTTAAAATCGCGATCGCGCAAAAATCGCAATTTACTGTGAAATCGCGATTTTGCGTGATCGCGATTTTAACATTACAAGTCCCATAGACCCCTGCAGAAAAAAAACGCTGCGAATTTCGCAGTGAAAAATAAACTGTAGTGGGTAGTCACCCTTAAAGGGGTTTTACAGGGAAAATGCTATTGATGACCTATCCTCAGGATAGGTTATCAATAGTTAATCAGCGGGGGTCCATCACTCGAGACCCCAACCAATCAGTCAATTGTGTGCCCGCTAACAGCAACGCAGAAAGATAGGAGTCGGAGTGAAAGTCTCTGCTCCAACTCTGTCTAGTGGCCGGCGCTTGTAACTGCAAGCACGGCTTTCATTGAAATCAAAACGAACCGCTGTAACTGCAGGCACAGTTTGTAACTGTTTGTAACTGTGCCTGCAGTTACAAGCGCTGGCCACTAGACAGAGTAAAAGCAGAAGACTTCTGCTCCAACTCCCATGTAATTGTGGCACTCTCAGCGGGCGCACAATCAGCTGATTGGTCAGGGTCCCAAACGATGGACTCCAGCCGATCAACTATTGAAGACCTATCCTGAGGACAGCATTTTTCCCAGAAAACCCCTTTAAGGCCGCTTTCACATAGCCGTGAAAATCGTGCGAGATTTGTACGTTGCAGGACGCACAAACATGAACCCCATTCTTTTAAATGGGGTCATACACATGAGCAATTTTTTTTCTGAATTTCATCGTCCATTGTTTTCAATGGGACCGGAAAACAAATCTTATGGCGTGCGATGTGAGGCACATTCGCCCATACATCGCAGAGCTTCGCAGCCCGATATCGCACTCAGCCGTGTGTAGGGACCCTACAGACCAGACAATTTTTTAGGGATTTTACCCATGTGGTGATTTTACTGCTATAGTTTCTTTTCTTCAACTACCAAAATTATTTTTGTGTGCTCAGATATCCATCACAATTTAGGGTGCCATCAGTAAAAAAGGGAGCAAGGAGCCTCCAGTCCATAAGACGTCCTGAAGGAGAAGTGGTTCATCATGGTGCACCACTTATTCTGGCACTGGAATAAGCAGCTCCACACATACCTAATCCAGGGGCAATAGAGATCTTTCAGCGTTGCACCAGGGTATTTCTACGGCACCCTGTATGTTAATCTGCTCTGCTCCTCTTGCCCATAGATACAATGTGACAAGTCCTGTTGGAGCTAGCCATAGACATAGCATATTTGTGTATGGGCACGCTCACTCATCAGGACATGGGAACGCGCCCTTAGGCTACTAATCCACTTTAGAACGCTCCAAGTGGAATGCTCACTCAGCACTCCTTATACGCGCACTCGGTGCAGATGATGAGCATGCACGAGTTCTGGGGAAGATGCCGCTGTCAGACATCGGGACCAGGAAATTAAAATTTAACCGCCCGGTCCCTATCTCTACCGAGAGTCAGAAGGCTCCCGTACACTTTAGAGGGTCCCCTGTAGACAGTTCTCGGAAGATTCCCCGTATTATACCATGGCTTCCAGAGATTCGCACACCAGGACAAGACTGACCTCCAACACGTTCTTTCCAGCCATGGCAACTCGGTGAAACCAGACGTACTGGGCAAGAACTGGCGCACAGGGCCAGACGTACATCCCGTACTCCGACTCCAGCACCTGCAAGGTAAGAGAAGAGATAGTGTTACAAACCCTGTACCGGGCGGTGGGCACATCTCATAGCCCACAGCAGATCCACGGGAGGATTACCCGCTGTCATAGGGGCATATCTACAAGTTTAATGATAAAAAGTGAAAATATTAACTATTGTCATAATTTATAAAAATATTATTAGTCCTGCGCCCAGTGTTTGTGCGGGTTTCCACACTCCTAATAAAATGGCATTGTAGGATGTGGGTCCCAGTGGGGTCACAACCCAGTATCAAGTGAGGACAGTCTGCGTCCAGGGCTGCGCCAATTTGCATGCATGATATAAATGAGGAAAATAAGAGAAGTGCACTTTATTGGTCACTCCGTCTCCAAGAAAAGGTTTTTATAAAAAGCAAAAAGGCCTCAGTCACAAAAGGGGGCGACAAAGTTGCGTGATTTTTCTTGTGTTGCGACAATGCTACAAATCGCATGTATGTGAAGCCCACGCCTTCCTATGGGTTCCTTCACATTTGCGATGTTTTGTAGCATTCGAGATTGGGAGTCAAAAACCTTCGCCCGTCGCATCTTCTCCCCGATCCCCAGCACTGTTTATCATCTCTATTGGCCAAGGATTGAAAAATTTCCGCCTCCTGGAAGCACTGCCTCCGATTGGCTAGGCATCACAGCACTCAGCCAATCAGAGCCAGCACTCAATGAATCATTGAATGACTGTGATTGGTTCATCGAGCACTGGCTCTGATTGGCTAAACATCACAGCTAAGCTAATCAGAAGCAGCACTTCCAGGAGGCGGGGATTTTTCAATCCCTGGCCAATAGATGATGAAGACCAGTGCCGGGGGAAGATGCAGCATAGCTGACAGCGCTTGTAAGGTGATGTATTCTTTAACATTTTTTTTCCCTACAGCTAGGGCTTATTTTTGGGTTAGCGATTATATTTGAACCGATGCGATATCACGGTGATATTGTTTGTGTTGCCCGTGTGAAGGAGGCCTTATACACACACATACGAAATGATTCTCCCATACCCACGAGCGGAAATCAACTGCGATTTTCTGCTTGCGGGAGAGAATCGCAGCATGCTCTATTCTGTGCGGTAAAATCACACGTACGACTTCGATTGCAATCAACGGTAGCTGTCTGTGTCGCGTTATTTCAGGCAGTGAGCCCTGCTGAAGTACCACGAGAATCTGCGTCACGCGCACCGGCCCGCAGGCGAGGCATTCATGGCGGATCCGGAAAGGTGAGTGTAGGGTCTCTGGGAGGTGCCGGGTCTGATTCCACTGCGATATTTTGCAGGCGGAATCCGACCCGACCGTGATCTACATAAGCCTACATAATTTTGGTAGCGTCGTGATCATGCTGACTCACAGAATAACACCCCCCCCCCCCCCAAATGTCACAATTGCACTCCCCCACCCCCCCCCATTTCACAACACTCAAATATTAACGTTTTTTTTAGCATCTTATATGGTATATTAAAGTCCCATTGTAAACGACCTGATAGGTCAGCAATAGTAAAGGCCAAGAAAACTCCTGGGAAGTCTGATTACCAGACAACATTGCCTGTTACTCCGTGTTAAAATGAGAAAGAGAGAAATACTTCCAGCGCTGTCGGCCCGCCATCTGTTGTTGCTGGTGATGTCATAGGACGTCACATGACTGCTGCGGCACCACCTGTTCTCCTGGCATCAGCACCTACATCCTGGGCACCATGAGTTCAGGATGGTGACGTTGTAGCGGTCAGGTGATTTCTGATGACATCATCAGCAACAATAAACCCAGGGACCATGGCGGGGCTACAGCGCTGGAGGGGTTAAGTACTGCTCGTTTTGTTACTTTATAGGGGTATTTGCTGCCCAGTAACCGGACCCCCTATGAAAAATCATAGCATGCTCCATTTTTGCATGGATCCCTTCCATTGACGTGAACAGAACCTGTCCGATCCACGGCCCTTCCACAGTTGACATTGCAGAAGGATCATGGATTCCACTACATTACCAGGCCATGATGCAGGAAAAGCAGGAGTTTAAAAAAAAAAAAATCTGTACTGTGCATGTCCGACGGCGAGCCGGATTCCGCATGTGGAATGTGGCCCAACTGTCTAGGGCCGGCTGTATTCGCACGCGCAATACGCAGTGAGCAGAACCTGTTGATTTCAATGAGTTCGTTAACAAGCGCAGATTTTCTGTTAAGTTAAAAAATACACAATTGCATGCGATGGTGTGAATGCGGCCTGAGCAAGTGCAATCTACAGCAATAGCGCCTCTCAATGGCTAGAATACAGTACAACATGGCTCCCTCTCCAACCAGACACAAGGGGTTAACTCGCAGCCTGCATTCTCGCACGTACGCCATGGCGCCCCACGTGGCCAGTACATGAATAAGCACCTCGGGGATCCGAAGCCGGAGCTCCCGGGACTGCTCCGCTCCTCCGGTCCGCTCATCTTCCCGGTAGCAGTACTCCCGACACACGACCCGTTGTTCTTTCCCGCTCCTCTCACCCCCAGACATCGCCGTGCGCTACACGTGGGCGCCATAGTGTCGCACAGTGATGACGCACTTGACAGTGTATGGCTCCAGCAGCCATCTTGGTAGAGGCGACCGCACTTGGTAGTTTACGCGCACTTTTACGCGGACCTAGACGTAGCTTGTATACACTCAGGATTTCGGCTCCGTTGCATGTATACAAGTGTTAAGAAACTAAACCCCGTCTAGTCCGGCCTCAGGAGACCTGCCTACGTCACAGCAAATTCCTGCTGCCCTTCCCAACATGGCCGCCCACTGCGGACAGCGCCGGCAATGCGACGCCACACTTCCTGCTTCCTTGTCGGGCAATAGGAATGGGTTTTGGGATAGGCGGGCGGGGCGTGAGGGCTGCGGGGACATCGGTGAGCGCTGGGGAGATCGGCGGCGACACCGGGATGAACCACAAGAGTAAGAAGAGGATCAAGGAGGCGAAGCGCAGCGCCCGGCCGGAGCTCAAGGACTCTCAGGACTGGAGCCGCCACAACTATGCCGAGCTGTTCGGGCTGAGCCCCAGCAGCGTGCAGGTGAGCGCATTGCGCCAGGGTTGGAGCAGTGCAAGCGCTGTTCGGGCGCTCTTACACGGAGCAGCTTGCAGGCAGATCAATCAATTACAAATCCTTCAGTTTAGATGGAACGATTATCGGGCAAAGCAGTGAGCGACTAGTTCAGTCTGAACGCACGCCAACGAGTACCAGTCGCTTTTCGCTCGTCGCCCGTTTTACGCAGGCGTAAAAATCATTGTTAAGCTTAAATGGCGCTCGTTGTGTCCTTCTCAGACCACTTATACGGGACAGCCTTTGGCTAAACGCCCTGCAGGGGGCGTCACCGCTAGTTGTCGGCGCTCAGTGCTTCACATGCTATGTGTGAGCGGGGAGTGTTTAGGCGCAGCGAGAAGTCGGCGAATCAGCGGTGAGCGACAAATTAACGGTAAACGATAGCTGTGCGTTTATGTAACGATTATGGCGCATTTTCGTTCGTTTGAATGAATTTGCGCGATAATCCGGTGTAAATGGCGCTTTGTACAGTGAATGTGGACGATTGGTATTTAAACTGAATAATTAGCGAACGAGCCAACGGTGATTTTTAGGCGAGCGTGAAATGAGCGAGAAGCGAACAAATAGCGGTAAAGTACGTTCATCCTGATGATTGCGTTTAAAGTTTAAAAAAAAAAAAAAAAAATGCTCGTCCTTTCCTGCTTTTTTTTTTTTTGTTTGTCACCACGGTTACAGGCATAACGCACCCATAAAGTTGAGTAGACTAATTTTTTTGCCGAAAATCACAACAAAATTCAAACATGCTGTGATCTCTTATGTTTGTTTTTTCCTTAAATTAATATTTTTTTGGTCGGACTGTTTTTTTTTCGATTTTTAAAAATGCGCCGTGTCGATGTAAGCCTATAAAATCCTGCGCTTTATTTCCGTCCAAATTCAGTACGTTTTTTTTATTTTTTATTTTTTTCAGACAGAAAATCGGTTGGGAAAATGGCCGATGTGAACATAAGCCACAAGCGCCCCCATAATGGCGTGTGCGCCCCCCGCAGGTACCTGAGTGTACCTGCCCCACGTAACGGTATGTTCACACGTAGCGTTATACATTGTGGATTCGCATGCGGACAATACTGAGCGCGTTACAGTACCAGCCGCCCGAGCAAAATCGCATCCACGCGTCGTGGGAAAATCTGTAGCGTGAACGGAGCTGCGGCGCGGATACTAAATCCACCGCAAAGCGGTCTGTGCTGCGGATATTCACCGCGGTTTTCAGTCCTTCAAATGAGGGGATTACATCTGCGGTGAATACGTGCCAAAGTCCGCGGCGCGTCTGCGCAAAACACATCTGGACTTTGCCGCCAATTTACAGCAACGCCTAAAGAGATTTCCCCCTACGGACCGCACGTCCCGTGTGAGCGCGCTCGGCGCAAAACAACCATTATCCTGCTTCTGAAAACCACGCCAGACCTCTCTCACTAAAGCCTCGTTCACACTGGCGTTTACAGTTTGGGGACGTGAAAAACGCAGTTTTCATTGCTTGCATGTGCGTTTGCGCATTTTTTATGTCCGTGGCACATCTGCATTCATTTCGGTTTTCACATGTACAAAAAATACGCAAAAACCCAAATTGTTGTCGCTTTTTCCCACTGGCAGCATGTGTTTAAAAAAAAAAAACGCAAATCCTGACACAAAATTTTTCCCGCAGATTTTGCCCGTTGACGAGGCTAAAGCCGTACGCGAATCTGTGAGACAAAAATACGGCTTATTCACCCTGGCGTATTTTTGGTCCGTATTTTTTACTGACCTATTGAGTTAGTGTATTCAGGCGGGTTTTTTATGTGCGTAAAAAATTAAATAATAAAAAAAAAAAATCACAGCATGTTTTATTTTGGACAACATCTCGATGCAAAATCGCTCATGGAAGTCTATAGAAGTGTTAAAACGCCGTGAAACCGGGTGTTACGTACGTTTTTTACACTCCTATAGACTTTCGTGGGCGATTTAGGTCTGTGATGTTGTCTAACATGCTGGGATTCTTGTATTTATTTTTTTGGCGCACATAAAAAAACCCGTCTGACTACACTAATTCAATAGGGCCGTATTCAGTAAAACATACGGCCAGGAAATACGCTGGTGTGAATAATCCGTATTTCTTTCTCATAGATTCGCATACGGATTTAGCCTTGTCAACCGGCAAAATCTGCGGAGAGAATTTCCTGTCAGGATCCGCGTTTAGACGTGACCAGTGACTAATTACCACAGATCTGCGCAGAGTCACATTGGAAAGTCCGCCTGCAGGTTTTGCTCGTAGACGAGGCTAAATACGCAACAGAACTTTGGCACTTGACTGCAGATTTCTGTCACGGTTTTTAGTGGCAAAATCCGCGTTGGATTCCGCCGTGTGAACATACCTGAACAGTGCGGGCCCCTGAGGCGGTCTGGACCGGCTGTGGGGCCCCTGAGGCGGTCTGGACCGGCCAACCTAGAAGTGTTGTATATCTTTTCACTGTTTTATTCAATTTTTTGCTACAATTTTTTAATAAACCCTTAGGCCCCCCTGAACACGGGCGGAAATTCTGCGACGGGATTTCCCGCAATATTTCCGCTTGTGGAAGCTGCCATGGGGTTGCATTAGAAACGCAATCCTAGGCAGACGGCTGCGATTTGTCCGCGCGAAATCACACGCGGAAAACAAATCGCGGCATGCTCTATTTCTGTGCGGAGCTCGCAGAGGCCCGCACAGAAATGTCACTCCCGGGCCGCCAACTCCGCTCTGCGCATGCGCTGGCTGGCCGGCACATTAAAGAGCCGTGGGAGAGGTGAGGGCCGGACTGGTGCCTGCAGGGGCCCGGGTCGGGTCCCGCTGCGAGAATTCTCCGACCCGGCCGTCTGCAGGCGGCCTTACACTAATTGTTCCTGTTATATATAAATCCGCAGTTCTGTCCGATTTTAGTGAAATGTTGCCTGAGCGTTCTTCAGCACCAAACGATAAATACGGGCAGAATTAAATATCGAAAACCCACCCACTTCCTCTGTAATTTATGTCGCCCATAGCAACCAATCACAGCGCAGCTTTCATTTTTTATACTGCTGAAGTAAAATGAAAGCTGTGCTGTGATTGGTTGCTATGGGCACCACAGATTTTCTTTAGGGCAGCTTCCATAACAGTGCGGTGTGGCCCACTTTATATATTCCAGGACTGTTCATGAAATCACAGTGCGACGCCCCGGTATATCGCCTAGTATATATAATACACAACACACGGGTATATCACCTAACGGTAGTATTTTTAAATCTTATAGATCTAGTATGGCTCTCATCCTGCTTGTCGGCCCTCAGTGTGTCATTCTAGGGGATAGTGAGAAGGCGCCGTGGAGCTTGCTGGAAAATTTTGACTTATTGCTGCAGTACCTCACAGAGATACCCATGTGGCCGTGTCTGGTACTGCAGCATAGCAACCAGCCTCCTGGAGTAGAGCGCTGCGGTGCAGGTACTGCAGTGAATTGGTTGTTGGGCACTAGAGGGACGGTTCATGTTCTGTTCACATGGTTAACTCCCAACAGTCACATTTATTTTGGAAAAACCCTCTTAAAAATGTTGCTTGTTTTATTGTAGATTTTGAATTGATATCTCGTATTAGTAGATTTGGGGCAGAACTCGGTCGCCTTAAAGGGAGCACACATTTCTGTCCCCCTTCAGTCGGCGGTAGTAAAATAGCGGAGCTCTTATGCTGCATTTAGACGGGACGATTATGCTTCAGTCTGAACGCGAAGCGACGGCCGAACGGTAAACAAGAATCGCTTGCTTCTCATTCGTCCATAAAAGCCATCGTTAGCTCGTTCGTTTATCGTCCGGGTTAAACGGCGCCCGTTCGGTCCGTCTGAACGAGCCAATGATGCTTTTGCTGTATAAACGGCTTAACGAGTTAGCGGGGACGTCACTCACTCGTTAAAATGAAAATGGCCTCCTCTCAAGGACCCTTACTCGCCCCGTCGCGCTCCTTCGCCACTCTCCGGTGCTCGGTGAACTTCACAATGTAGCGAGCCGGCAATGGGCATGTGACTGCTGCAGCCAATCACCAACTCTCTTCAGCTGGTAAATAGCTGGGGCACTCACGTGACCCGGTGTTATGTCGGCATCACTCCCCTCCAGGAAGTGAGGTTCACCGGGGAGTGGGCAGACTGGACTGGCAGGAGGGGAGCAGTAATCACCGCGGCTAATCAAGCGCTTTCTGTCAGCGCTGCAACACAGCGGGGTGCGGAGCGGAAGGTGCTGCCCCCACACTGGCAGTGTCTGCCACTTGTAACTGCAGGCGCTGGTCTTATTACAATGGATGGGATCCGTGTCCGCACTACACGGGTAGAGCAGCAACTTCCGCTTCAAATCGCTGAGTGTTGCGGTGTCTGATCAGCCGGAGTCCCAATCGGCGGACCCCGGCCAATAAACTTGAACCGAGAACCGGAGCTACAGCCGTGTGAAGTAGAACGAGCTCTGTTCGTCCAAAACCGTAATGCCCTTTCCCTGCAGAACCAACAGGGCTCCTTCTAAACTGTAGGGGGGTTAAAATCCGTATTGGAAAACGTAGATGCGGATTTCTGGCGCACGTTTGCATTACAACTTGCCCCTCTGCGTGCCGATTGTCCCCATTGAATGGGGCTGATCTGCATTTGGGTATCCCGACATGGCATCCTTGTCGTGAAGTGACATGCCACCGTATAGACCGTAGCGCTGATTCCCGTTCAACTGAATGGGCCGCTTATTTGCCACAAATTTGATATAGAGTATGAATGGAGTGAGATTCTGTGGCCAATTCCTATGTGTGAGCGGGGCCTTAGAGGGTCGATGCATCAAAAAAGGAAATATGTAGAGTAAACTTCGATGAGTTGAGCATCCGATGGTCTGGAGACCCCACTGGTCTACCGTACTCCGTAGAGCCGCAGTAATGCCGGTATCACTCATGTGTTCCTTCTCTTCTTACTCTAGGACAATGTGGAGCGTGTTGATTCCATACAGCTTTCCCCTGAAGAGTTCATCGAGCGCTACGAGAAGCCTTACAAGCCGGTGGTGATTCTCAACGCTTCACTGACTTGGCCAGCTCAAGAGAAATGGACCCTAGAAAGACTTAAACGCAAGTACCGCAACCAGAAGTTCAAGTGCGGAGAAGATAACGACGGGTATTCGGTGAAGATGAAGATGAAATATTACATTGAGTACATGGAAGGGACGCGGGACGACAGTCCGTTGTACATATTTGATAGCAGCTACGGGGAGCACCCTAAGAGACGGAAACTGCTGGAAGATTATGATGTGCCAAAGTATTTTCAAGATGACCTTTTTCAGTTCGCAGGAGAGAAAAGGCGACCACCGTACAGGTGTGGCAGTACTACGGTACCTGATAACACTCCAGTTCTGGTTTATTTAAAAAAAAAAAAAGGGGGGGTATCCTTGTCACCCATGGTAGACAAAGTTGTTTATTTGTTAAAGGGGCTGTCTGGTCCTTGTACTATTGATTACCTATTCTGGGGTATAGTCATTAATAGTGAACCGGTGGGGGTCTGCTGCTTGGGAGGTCACCGGGCCAGCTGTTAATGTTGACGGCGTTGGAAGCAGATAGCGCTATTCATATTGCAGTGGCCCAGTTTGGTAGTGCAGGCCCAGCACCTGTTGAATTCAATGAGAGTTGGGCCTGCAGTACCAAACTGGGCCACTGCATTGTTGACAGTGCTGTCTACACAGTTAGAGGGTCCAGGGGTCAGCTGATTGGTGGGGATCCAGAGCTGTAGCCCCCCCCCCCACTGATTAACTATTGATGACTATACCTGAGGATCGATCAATGGTAAAAGGCCCCAAAACCTTTTTTAACCCCTTAATGTATCATGACCTACAGTTGCATCATGAAGGTTCAGGGTTTGTTTGGAGGGGGATGGGGAGTCGATGCCATTCCATACAATGCATGTGGCATCTGACACCCGCCCACAGCAGCTGTGTTCAGCACTACCACAGATCGCAGCTGTTAACCCCTTAAACGTTGCCGTCAATTCTGAAAGTCGCATTTAAATGCTCCGATCGGAGTTCAGGGGTCCTGAACGGTCCCCTGCAATGAGATCTCAGGGTGCTGTTTGTTGACCTTGGCAGCCTGGGGCCTTCAGAGAGCCCCCATGGCTGCCATTGCAGATTCCCTGTCAGATCACGGTATAATGTAATACTATGGCATTACATCATAGTGCAGGATCGATCAAACCATCGCAAGTTCATGTCCTCCCATAGGGGGCAAAATGTAATATTCTTTTCTTAAATGTAAAAATCAGTTTCAAAAAGTTTTTTTATAATTTAAAACAAAAGGCAATAAAAGTACAAAAAAAAGCAAAATTATTATTTTTTTCATATTTACAAAAACAAAAGTGGTGTATCTGCGTCCAGAAAAGTATGATCAATAAAATGAACACATTATTTACCCCGCACGGTGAACATCAGAAAATACACAAAGTTTTTGGTCGCCCTGTCTCCAGAAAAAAAAAATGTAATGTACTCCAAAATGGTTCCAATAGAAACTGCAGGATGTCCCGAAAATAATGAGTGACTAAGTCAATGAAACAAAATAAAAATATTCTGGCTATCAGAAGATGGCGGCAAAAAACAACTTTATTTTTTAAAAGTAGTAGTGCGGCAAAAAAACACTAAAGCTTTGGAATCGTAGTAATCGTACTGACCCATAGAATAACATTATGTCGTTCTGGCTGCATTGTGTGCACCGTAGAAACAAAACTCACCCCCACCACCACCCCAAGATGTGCTTTTTTTTTTTTTTTTGCAGATTTTTAACAGTTTTCCAGTACATTATATGGGGTACATTAGATAGTGCCATTGGAAAAGACAAATCGTCCCTCAAAAAACAAGCCGCAGACATCCATGTTGATCGATAAATAAGAGTTATTATATATATATATATATATATATATATATATATATAATTATTTTTTATTTTTTTTTAAGTGGGGAAGGAAAGCCAAAAATGAGGAATACAAAAAAAAAAGGGGGTGGGGGGGTTAAAGAAATTGTTGAGCGCTGGAGAGCAATAGGCTGGAGGCTGTTGGTCTTTAGTAATGCTAGAAATATTTTTAGAGACTAGTAGACTTTAGGTTGTGGCTTATGACCGGTCACTGAAATGACGCATGTGCTTGTCTCCCTCCAGATGGTTTGTGATGGGACCGCCTCGCTCTGGAACAGGGATTCACATCGACCCGCTAGGAACCAGTGCGTGGAACGCTCTGGTCCATGGACACAAGCGCTGGTGCCTCTTCCCCACCAATACTCCACGTGAGCTGATCAAAGTGACCCGAGAAGATGGAGGTAACCAGCAGGATGAGGCCATCACTTGGTTTAATGTCATCTATCCCCGTACGCTGCTGCCCACTTGGCCGGCTGAGTTTAAGCCATTAGAGATCTTACAGAAGCCTGGAGAAACGGTGTTTGTACCAGGTAAATACTCCTTTCTGATACCCGCAGACATAGCAGAGCTGGCTGTTTTAGCGCAGCTGCACAGAGTTTGTCACAACTCCTCGTGATATCCTAATGTGTTAAATGTTAAACTACAAATTCAGCTCTGCTATATCTGTCACACAAGGGAAGGATCTGTGTATCTTGTCTTATGACGCTTTGCGTTCACCATTTTCTGGACCTGTGTTTGCGGTCAGCGAATGGGAATACTTGTGTTGCTGACGTACACAACGTGCGATATATGCGGAACTGACGGGAGTTAAAATGACGTGTCCTCCTAGCTGGGATTCCACTTTGTTCTAGTGATCGTCTGGAGTCACGGTGGTCCGGTCCCTGCTCGTCGGTGGTATATCCAACAGTCTGTCACCAATGTGTGTTATGTGCGCACATCTGACCACCTTAAAGAGTTTGGCTCAACTATCTATCCAATAGCAGCTGGCATCAGCAGTTTGCACTTGACAGTCAGTAACTTCAATAACCTACAATGTAAAACACGCATTCCACTGATCTTATGGGAGAGGAGATGGGATCTGTATGTTGTCTTTAATCCCTTCCTGACCACATCAAGTAAATATACGTCATGCGATAATGCAGGGTATATGGAGCGGCCTCGGGAGCGAAGTCTGCTCCATACCCGGCGATTATTAGCTGTTTTTAACAACTGCTGGTAATTGCTGTGATCAGAGTTGGCTCTGATTATGGCAGCTACCTGTTTAGATACCGCTGTCAAAGCTGTCCGTGTGTCTAAACAGTCTGCAGGAGGAGGTAACTCTTTCCCGCACCTGGGACGCGATCGGTGGGTGGTGATGGGCTAGTATGGCAGCCCGGAGCCTATTGAAGACTTCCATGGCTGCCATGCATAGTTGCCTTTTAAGCCATGCCCGTGGCAAGGCTTCAAAGGCAATATTAAAAAATTAAATAAAAAAATATATACTACAATATTGTCTCTCCAGCATGTCCCATACTGCACTACTGGCTTTAGCCAGCAGATGGCACCATTGTATAATGGCAAAAAGAGAAAGCACCCTAGGAAACCCTGAATCCAAAATTGGATTGCAAAGGGTTAAAATATCACAGTTTATCCCACACAATGGAATCTGTCATTGCAAACTGCTGCGATTCGGAAAGCTAAAGGAAGCCCAGCGCGCTACTAGATGGGTGTGACTAAGGAAGTGGCCGTTCAGTGTATTTTCTACGCAATTTGTATTGAACTAGTTTATTTTCTGCCATGTTGCCCTATCAATGCATCCTGTGAAGTCCTGTAAAATATATCTTTTTGTTCCCCCAGGTGGTTGGTGGCATGTTGTACTGAACTTAGACACCGCTATCGCCATTACCCAGAACTTTGCCAGCTGTACTAACTTCCCGGTGGTTTGGCACAAGACTGTCAGAGGGAGGCCTAAACTGTCCAGAAAGTGGTACAGGTAAGAGGAGGTGCTAGTAGTAATGGAATAGTAATGAAAAGTACCCGTCAGAGTTGCCCCGTTCCGTTTTCTTGCTTAGACCCCTATGGATAATGGTGAAGTAGGAGATCAAGATGTGCCTCCGCTCTACTATCACCGTCTTTGTTTCAGTTGGATTAGCCTGTGTTGTACCTCCCAGTATTGTTGTTCCGCTCACCAGCGCATCCACTGATCTAGTACAACCGTCCGTCATCTCAAGGATTTTGGCTTTTCCTCCTCCTGACAATTTGTAATTACTATGACATGGATTTATTCATACAAAACTTTCCAACAATCCAGTGCGGCATTAGGGAGCAAAAATAATTGTAATCAGCAGCTCAGAGCTGGATCCCTACCTGTGGGCATTGTAAGAGTTGGAAATACACATGTAGACATGCCACCACTACGAGAGTGATCCATATGTCAGCGATGGGTAATAAAAGAGAACTAAAACAGGCGGATCTCCTCATGGGACTACATGTAGGGAATGATGGGGACTTGGTGGAATCTTACCTATTTTGCTTCTGTGCTGGACATAACAACCAGTAGTGCATTTGATACAGTCACCGGGTCATCAGTGGATCCTAGTGGCCCCCAATAAGGGAAAAACCACAGGCAGCATGAACCGGAGACATCCCCCATGTAACTGTCGGATAAAAGATAATTAAAAGTTCTGGAGTCAGAGGAAGGCTGTGCCGGCTTCTCCCCTTCCTGATCATGTAGCTTGTCAGCTCTGTGCCCACTTGTATATAGTGAGACAGCTGTCAGTCAGTATGATGTGGGTGGGAGGAGGCCGGCGCCACTCTCCTCTAAGACTCATTAGTTCTGTTCTGACTCGGACTTTAAATCATTTATTCTGAAATGCTACAGCATTTCAGAATCGCACTTACATGGGGGTGCAGTACATACCTGTCTAGGGTTCATTCTGCCGTGGTTCAGGAAGCATGGACCTGGTGACTAGTTCCCTCTAAGGAAGGGCTGGAAGATTACATATTTCTTTTTATACTTTCCAGGTTTAGTATTGCCTTAAAGGGGTTTTATCATGACTATGAAAAACTTCTTCTCCAGCAGCTGGGCCCGTTATAAAATTTAAAAAAAAATAGATCACACTCCTCTCCTCTAGGACCCCCGAAGCTGAGCGGCTTACATTGCTCTGGCATTGGCTTCTGGGTAGACGGACAGGCAGAAGCATGTGCCTAATCAAAGGCTGTAATGTCACATCACCAAACTCCTGGCATCATGGCACCCAGGATGTTAGTGCTGATGCCAGGAGTGCTAACTGTGACGCTGCGATCACTTGCTTCTGCCTGGCCGCCTACTTGGAAGCTGAGGCAGTGTGAGTCGCTCAGCTCTGAGGAGTGGGGAGTACGATCTATTTATTTTATAGTTTAAGTTGCTGCATGATTCTTATGACCTACTGAAGCCGTCAAGAAAATGCGAGTCCCTAGTGGGAAAAATAACAGAATTCCATCTGGTTTTTAAAGGGATGTTCCCTTCTGCCTGTTTTCTCTCCTGTACATCTTCTGCGGCTGGCCACTTCCTGGCTACCCTGCAGTGGGACCTCGCCTGCTGATTGATAGCGCTGTTGCCTTAAAAACCACCTTCCATGGTTCATCCAACTGTGCTAGTTGTCTTGTTCTCTCCGCCATTGCTCTTCTTCAGTCCCCCTACCACTTGGGACTTCCTTTACACCATCTGTTCATGTTTGCCTTCGCCTGCTACATCTGTTTTGCTCAACCCACATGCTGCCGAGATACAGAAGGTGCCGGCTCTACAGCCTGGGCTGCTATCTCTGTAACTTACATAGAGATAATGGGGTCCAGACATTTGGGGTCCAGTAGACGAGCCGATTTATGGTTTGAAGGAGCGAACGATGTCCGAGTTCTCTACAGACAGATATATCGTTGGCTTATTCAAATGGAAAAATTGTTCAGTTGATCACATTCATTGTATAAATAAGTGAATGGGAATGACTGAACAATTGGTATTAAAACCCAACAATTAGTGAATGAGCCAACGATGATTTTTATGCTTGTAGAAAATAAATGAAAAGCAAAAGATTATCGTTCATTTTCATTAGTCTGAATTATTATCTTTTTTTTTTGAACGATAATCGTTCCATGTAAAAGGGCCTTTAGTGCCGGCACAGTCTCAGCACCAAGAAGGGCTCAGCAGATCCATAAACAAGATCTATACGGCTTCGGAGCTACTGCACATGCCCAAAAGCTGTCCTCCTGAGATGAATTGCAGAGCAGTGGCCAAGCCGGGAGGGTACTCCCAAGAACCCAGTCATGAGAAACTGGCGCACACAAGCGCTGCCACAGGAGAACGGAGATGCCCGGTCCTCTTGACAGCAAAATTAGAAAAGTGAAGCTTTCTCTGTAGTTCTGCTTTTTGGATGCAGCAAGCAAATTGGTGAGCTGCTCCATTTCACTTATTAGGGCGCTTTCACAAGTAGCGGCTTCTCCGCAGCAGAAAATCCGCACTGGATTTTGTTGCCCTGATGTAAACGCACCCTTAGACACAATGGACGTTGATTAATGAAATGGGAGTACCCTTTTAAGGTGTACCTGGAGTTTCAGAAAACCTCTGACATGTTAGAAGCTTTGATCATTGAGGATCCTGGCCGGTGCTGGGACTTCTACTAACTGCTAAACTAATGGGGCAGAAGCAGCACTGCGCCCCTTTAACTATGATTGGCTCCGCTAGGAGACACAAGCGTACGGACTTGGATATACTCTCTGTGGATCCCTACACCGCTCTGCTCTGGTCTGAGGATCAGCCGAGCATTGCTGATTACAGTCTAAAGGGCACAGTGCTCTGCTGCATGCTCCCGCCCCTTTGTTTCAGAAACTGCCACTAATCAAAACTTTTGGCATGTCACTATGACCTCTCAAAAGTTTTGTGAAACTGCAGGTACACTTTACGTACGGCTTCTCTGCTATAGTACCTGCACTTTCACCTTCGGAGCGCTTCTACTCTGTCGGACGTTTTCGGCTCCTTCCGGAAGCTGTACACTGCCCCATATTACTCTTGGTGATTTTTTTTATTTTTTTTTGCATTGTTTTTCCTCTGTAGGATCTTAAAGCAGGAGCGTCCTGAGCTGGCAGCATTGGCTGATACTGTGGACTTACAGGAATCGACCGGCATCGCCTCTGACTCTTCAAGTGACTCATCCAGCTCTTCATCCTCCAGCTCCTCCGAATCCGGATCAGAGGTAGTTCTAAAGTGTTCTAGGAGCCTCTCGCCTCCCTCCACCAGTTTAGTTACTTGGCAGCACATGGTAATAAGCATTAGCAGACGGGATGTCTCTACAAGTCTGATTGTAGCACTGGGTTGATCTGTTGTGACAGATCTCCAGTGAAGGTAAATCCTGCATCTAAAAACCGCAACTAGCGGAAGTAATATGATTAGTAGTTTCCGCACGAAGCTTGTCGCTACAATATGGATTTCATACATCTCTGGCTTTGTGGTTTAAGGAATGTTGGTGCCACTATGTCCACCAAACATTAATAGAAATAGTGACTTGTCCTCTGTGTAGGAGACCAAGGAGCTCAGAGGATTTAAAGAGGTATACCTAGAATTGACATTTCTCATCTACCTGCAGAATAGTTGCCAGGACCTTCAGTGGTCGTGAGAACACGGGTCCTGTGTTCTTCTATCTCTGGCAATCATACAGTGTTGAATGGAGCCACAGCACATATACTGGGCACCTCCTCAGCTGTACAGTCCATTGGGTGGTCCTATCAGTGATTGACGGCCCTCTGTGTGTACAGTCATATAGATAGCTGTCAATCACTGATAGCCTCGCCCATTGGACTGTTCAGCTCAGAATGCGTCGCGGTGTTTCATATGTCAGTCTTTGTTGCATTGGATTGAACTTGCACAAGATTCTCACCCGTGTAAATACAGCCTTGGTGACAACTCATTTTAGCAATAAGGACCAATAAATAGTTTCCTCTTCTGAGTTCCAGCGATCATAACGTTATTTTTCTCATAGCTGCGCGGCACCTTGTGTTTTGCGGGATGAGTTCTCGCTTTTATAGAAACTTAGTTTTTTTTCTCATGGACCTGCCACAAAAAAAAGTATAAATTTCGCCATTGTTTTTGGGATATATTTTTACGGTATTCATCATGCGGTATGAATATTATGTTAACTATTTTTTTGTAGGCCATTACGATTATGGCAACACCAACTTTTATAAAAGGTTTTTATTATGTTTTACTACTGTTCCACAATATAAATCATTTAGGAAAAGAAAAAAATGTGTCGCCACATTCCAGGAACAAAGCATTATTTCACTACAGTATCAACAGAGTTGCATGAGGACTTGTTTTTGCTGGATCACTTGTAGTTTTTATTGATAAAACGATTTTTTGATTATTTTTCATTTCTGTTCTGTGGAAGCAAGATTTTTTTTTTTTTTTCAAAAACAAATTTTTTCTGTAAAACGTTAACATGCAGCTGTCTGCAATGACTGCGACATCTGTGGAGGTGAAAAGCGTAGAGGAGTGTGACAATCAAAGACAAATATGTTCTCCAATTGATAAAAGGGGGTGATAACATGAATAAAAGTCCACATTATCCGCCCCTTGGACAGACAGGAGAACCGTACACAAATTATTCTCCCCCCCTGCTTTGCACACAGACATGACCGCTGTAAGTTCTGTATTCCTGGTCCCACTTCAGACAGCTGGATCTCCTGCTCTATTAGTGCTATCAATGTGTTTTTAGTATCATTTTAAAACCAAGATGTCGGTAACGCTGATAGAACAAAGGTACAGCCATTTGAAGTAGAAGAAGCTCAGTTCGTCCTAAACTGTAATGTCCTTTTCAGTAAACTGTAGGGGTTAATGTATTGTCTGGTTTAGATGCTCCCTTTTCCATACCGAATAATAAGGATTTTTTTTTTCTTGGGTAGAAGAATGGATGGTCCTTTTAGTAGATTGTCAACCATTCGGCTGCTGGGAAAAAGGCCAACAAGAGATGAAGTGGCGGGGACTTGACTAGTCGCTTCATTGTAAGGATCGACAGGGTCACATGGGTTCACTGGACACTGTTTTCATATCCTAGTCTCCCTTTAAAAGCTACAATTCTAGATACTTAGGCCGCCTGCCCACGGCCAGGTCAAATTCTGCATATGTGATCCAGCTGCGGAATTAAACCCTGCGCCCAGCCGGTGACCCCACATACCTGTCCGCAGTCTTCAGATTCCGTACTGCGGGCCGTCGCACATGCACAGTACAGATTATGGCGTGCCATCGCTGTGACCTTTGCGCAATGATGATTGCGGAAGGGCCGCGGGTCGGACGGCCTTTATTGACCTCAATGGAAGCTGTCCGCACGGAATTTGGCTCAAAATAGAGAGCATGCTGCGATTTAATTTTTTTTTTCCTCCGCGACCAGAAAATCGCAACTGATTTCCATTTGTGGGTAGTAAAAAACGCTTTTCCATAGCATGCTATGGGCGGTATTTGCTGTGGAATCCGGAGGCGGATGCCCACTCCGGATTCCGTAATGCAAATCCGTCCGTGTGCAGGAGGCCAATATTTGGTATTTTTGTAAATGCATTCCTCTAGCATACAAGCAAATGTTCTTTCCCTTTAAGAACACTTTCTCATTTCCCACTTTATTCTCCCCACAGGACGACTCAAGCTCTGGAGCGGAGACGATGACGCACAGAAAGAAGAAGAGGAGAACCTGCAGTGGGATGGGGAACGGAGACAGCACCACGCAGGATGACTGCGTCAGCAAAGAGCGGAGCTCCTCCAGGTGACAGCCGGGACACAGTGTTTCAACCAGAGACAGAAATGGTTCCTGCACATGATCCCAAGGGGACGGTTTCTTAGTTCTGATTACCCTAATTTGCTGCTCGGTATCTACAGAACAAGCTCAGTGCCACCATTTTATATATAGTACATTACTGGTATGAATACTAACTTCTGTACTCCTCCCTCTGAAATGATGACTGGCAAGGGTTGAGAAGCCTCAAATTGTCCTTACCGGATGAAGAATGGTAGCAATGCCTCTTGGGAAATTATCTGCATTGAGCATGCTCAGAATCACGTTTTAGGTTTTTAAACAGGCAATTAATTATACGTTAATTTTGCAACGTCCTCCGGGTCAGTTACGTTAAATAGTTCAGTGGTTTTAACACCAGCTCCTGCAGCAAATGAGGTCTGTGCAGGTTGAAGCTGCCACTTGGCCTGTTTCATTGACCTTCGGGTGGCACATTGGTTCATTAGCTCATTCTCTAAAGTTTTTCAATTCATTTTTGAGTAAAATGCAGAGGGTATCATTATCCCATGACATCCAGAAGCTCTGCTATGGTTGCCCGGTGACTGCCCGCTGAGTAATATTGGGCACTGGTCAGCAAATGGTATGCAATAACATATCCATAGCGGTGTCTGATGGATACCTTAATGCATATTTACTAAAGGATCCTGTTCAATTTATGTTAAAGCGACCCTCTGGGCATGGACTAACAAAGATGGCCGCACCAGCTTCTCTGACTGGTGCACAATGTGTATTAAGATGCATCATTAGTCTTAAGACATTATACCTGCATTGATTGACCAGTCAGAGCAGCATGCAGTGTCTTAGACTATCAATGAATACTAAGACACAGTGTGCATCAGGTAATCGGAGAAGCGGTGGCCATCTTTGTTTGTCTAGACCCGGAGGGTTGTGGCGAGATTGAAAGTATCTTATGTATTGATGAATATCTGCTTAGAGGAGCTCCAACAACTGGGACCCCTGCTAACCGCAAGATATTAGGGTCCTGAGCCTCGTGTGAATGGAGCAGTAGTTAAAGCATGTCCCTCCCTTCCTTTCAATAGGACTGTTGGACATGGCAAATTTCAAGCCCTCGGCTGTCTCCAGCAGTTCCATTAACAGGACTGCCTCTCCATCCAGGGACTTACGGCACCCCTTTGCACATGTCAGCGGGGGTCTCATCGTTGGACCCTCGCCTATTGAATGGTTATACTATAGGGATAACTTTCAATCTAAGCGCAACCCCTTATGCAGTTTCGCTATGGTCATTCATGATTTGCATCTCCCTGGTCTTTAGGTTGGATTGTAAGATCTTGCCCTATGCAAACCCTCTGTCCAAATGTGAATTTTTAACTTTTTTTTTTTTTCTGCTGATTGGTTTTTATTCTTCAGCTGTCATGTTACTGAATGGTCTCTCAGTTCCGTTCTAGGATCAATGTAAAAATCTTTACTACATCGTTTCATATTAATATGGAAATGCCAAAAATATCATTTCTATCTAATTAAAGTTAAAATGATTTCGTTTTACTGATTTGACATTATGTAAGTCATACATGGATTAGATTTGTGGTGAACCGCGGTGGAACATGTGGGTCTTGGCGGTGATTTTAATGTAAGGCATGTTCTTGTCTGCCCGTTAAAATCGGCACTGGGACCAGCACATCCTCCAAAGTTCCAGCACTAGGACTAGACCTGACCTACAGAGGTAAAACTATAGTGGGTGCAGAAGATATGGTCGCATCTGGGCCCTGGAGTCTTAGAGGGCCATAAGTTCTCTCTTCCCCATCTTAGGAGACCAGTACGATGTGTGTAGGAATTGGCTCGGGATCAGCCGGGATGCGCATGACAAGTCAGACCTTCAGTGCAAGCAGCCCAGATATTCATCTTCAAACTCAAAATGCCGTTTATTCTTCGCTGCAGCTTTACAAATATCGGCCAATCTGGGTACTGATACAGAAATACTCCGCCTGTCTGGATCTAACTTTTTATATAGCACAGCCCTCACTACCGACTGGTGGGCTACCCCCTTCCAGCCTAACTGTATAAGCAAAACGGGTCCTTATAGAAGTCCTGTACTTACACAGTGTAGCAGCTCCCACAGCTTTGGGTGTCTGTCTCCAGACGTAGAGAGAGGCTGTGCAATTCCTCTGCCCTTTTAACACACAACTACGGATGCTGGCCATTAATTTAATTAATTAGCAGGTGAGCTTGCTGCTTTACAGCATGATAGGAAAATTATACCTCCCATCCACTACAACTCCTATCATCCTGTCGCATATGAATGAAGCATTATAGTTGGGGCCCTCAGCAACTTCAAGTTACATCTCTGCTGACCTGCATGAGGTTTTTCAGTTCAGGCCTAATGTCCACAGGCAGATTCTTGCTGCGTAACCTGGAGTGGGCGTTCTGCTCCGGATTCCGCAGCTATAAGACTCCATAGCAATCTATGGTAAAACGATCCTTCATGTCCATGAGCGGAAACCAATTGCGGATAAAAATAAAATTCCAGCATGCTCCATTTTGCTGTGGTTCCTGCACGGACTGCTTCCATTGAAGTTAATGGAAGCCGTCCAATCCGTGGCACGTCCACAACTGATATTGTGGATTCCGCAGGAAAGCAGGAGTTTGGATAAAAAAAATCTACTGCACATGTGCGCTGGCCGGCGCTTCCGCACACATCCACAGTACTGAAAAAAGAAGACCCAGACAGGTAAGTAGGGTTGCTGGCTGCAGGCAGGGTCGGATTCCGCTGCGGGCTCCTGCATGCAAATTCAACCTAGATGGTGAGCGGTCTGCAAATTATGTTTTATGAGGAACGGTTAAAGGATCTGGGAATGTTTAGCTTGCAGAAAAGAAGCTGAGAGGAGACTTAATAGCTGTCTACAAATATCTGAAGGGCTATCACAGTGCAGAGGGATCAGCCCTATTCTCATCTGTACAAGGAAAGACTAGAAGCAATGGGATTAAACTGAAAGGGAGGAAACAGATTAGATATTCGACAGTGAGGGGGATCCATGAGTGGAACATGTTACCACGGGAGGTGGAGAGTTCTCCTTCAATGGAAGTGTTCAAGCAAAGGCTGGACAGACATCTGTCTGGGATGATTTAGTGAATCCTGCATTGAGCAGGGGGTTGGACCCGATGACCCTGGAGGTCCCTTCCAACTCTATGATAAATTCATATTCTGCTATGTACAGTTGTGGCCAACCTTATTGGTACCCTTGTTTGTTTACTATCAGAAAGCCAGCATCCTCAGAAATAAGTGGATTTGTACTAATATTGTGTCTTTTTAGAACATTTTTAATAGCATGTGCAAATACATTCAACAGAAACGTTTCCCTGTTGTCATACCTGCCGTCTTTCTAAGGAGAGATGGCGAATAGGCCTAGTATGTGACCTGGACAGGATTAAAGGCCCTAATGGTTGAACAACTTCGGCAATGACGCCTCCAAACCCTTTCTGTAGCCATCAGTTGGCTTCTTGTCTCGGTCTGCGTGTAGTTTCTTCCGCTCCAGTTCTTTTTAAGCACTTGAATGTTTGCCGGTTCCTTCTCTCGACAGCAGATTTCGGTTCTGCAAAGATTTTCAATGGGATGGAGATCAGGAATAATTTCTGTCCGGTTTGACGGTCTTTCTTCCTTCCCCGTTCTTGTGTACATCTGGATGAGTGCTTTGGGTCATTATGGAGGACCTATTTTGTTTGATGCAATCTAGTTTTCCTATCCCTGGCAGCACATGTCACGCTGATCCTTTAATTTCCTTGTTCCTGTAACACGTTCAAGGCCTCCCGTCCTGGAGACGGCAAAGCTGCCCCACAACATTATGGATCCTCCGCCATTCTTCACAGTAGGTGGGCTCCACTTCACAGGCTTCATTTCATCATCTATGAACATCATGCTGGCATGCATTGCCAAAGAGCTGTAGTTTGGTTTCATCTGTCCATAGAACATTTTCCCAGAAGGATTGGGGTCTGTCTGTGTAACTTCTGGCAAAGTTCAGTTGCTTTTTTTTTCTATGCCTTTCTTTAAGAATGGGGTCCTCCTTGGCCTTTGCCCATAGAGCCCTGTTTTGTACAGTGTGCACCTTATGGTACTGGTTCATCACTCCAGACATCTCCAGTTTATCATGAAGTTCTTTGAATAATCTCAATGGTTGATTTTTATCTGATTTTTGAACCAAGTTTCATGGGGTTCCCTCATCAACTTTCCTCTTTCCACCGCATCTTGGAAGGTTCTTGATTGGTCCATGAGTAGCAGATTTCTTGTTAACATTTGTTGAAGCGAAGATGTCTTAGGAGATAGTTTTATAACCTCTAGTACTTAATATTCAGGGGTGCTAATAATGTTAACCACAGCTGTATAGCAGATGAGGAGAAATGGAAACGGCGCCACTCTTGTCCTTTTTGGCTACGTCCAGCATTACAGCTCAGCCCATTTACTTGCATAGGGCAGCTCTCTACTATTGCACACAACTCATGGACAAACGTCATGTTTCTTATAATCCCATGAAATGACCCCATAACCTGGTTCAGCACTTAATTATATATTACAAAACACATCATCTATATCCCCTCCGCTTATTGGACAGCGGACACGAGACAATAGAAACCTCTTATCCCTTGGCAGACAGAGTAAATTTCATTCTCCGGCTGCTGCTTTGAAGTGATTTAATTAATAATTCCCCTAGAAATCCGGAACATTAAATACAGCACAAACCTACTACCCTCCAGGAGCGAGAAATGAAATAGTAATTTTGCTGCGATCGCATAAGTCCCAGAGATTTCCCTGAGCAGCCAAATGATCCCAATCTAAATGAACCTTAGCCGCGGGTGTCTTCATTAATTATATCAACATACAGGAAATGTGTATTTTTTAAGCTGCAGTCTGTGATCACTGGTAATTTACAGTCCCTTCCCTCTTTAATTTGTATTTCATTTTTTTTTAATGTTTTCTAACAAAAAATAAAATTGAGTTTAACGCTGTGTAATCGCTTTCTTTGTTGGAGGAGGGGTGCGCACATGTCTATTGTAGGGGTTGGCCATGGGGGGGGGGGGGGTGTTTGCGGACATGTCTATTAACCCTTTAGTGACGGCCCAATAGTGTTTTTACGTCCTGCGTTGGCAGGACGTGTATGGAGTGAGATAGTGCCGTACGGCTGGTTGTGGCTATTAACCCTTTGAATGCCGCTGTCAATTCTGAGAGCGGCATTTAAATCCCTGAACTATGTTCGGGGGTCCCATACGTCCCCCTCGCGGTGAGATCAGGGGAGCCGTACGGGTGTCATGGCAGCCGAGGGCCTTCTGAAAGGCCCCAGGGCTGCCTTAGCAGACTGCCTATCAAGCCATCCCCGTGGGGTGGCTTGATAGACTGCCTGTCAAAAAGCAGTATGACGTAATGCTATAGCAGGAGCGATCAAAGCATCGCTGGTTGTAGTCCTCTAGGAGGACTAAAAGAGTGTAAAAAGAACAAAAAAGTTTTACTAATTATTAACCCCTTAATGACGCGGGCATTTTTCTTTTTCCATTTTCGTTTTTTCCTCCCCCCTTTAAAAAAATCATAATTCCTTTATTTATCCATCCACGTCGCTGTATGAGGGCTTGTTTTTTGCGGGACGAGTTGTATTTTTCAATGGTGCTATTTAAAGTACCATATAATGTACTGAAAAACTTTTAAAAAATTCTAAGTGGAGTAAAATGAAAAAACGACATTTTGCCATCTTTTAGTGCGTCTTGCTTCTACGGCGCTCAAATGGCAACAAAAACGACATGATAACTTTATTCTATGGGTCGGTACGATTACTACGATGCCAAACTTGTATAGGTTTTTTTTTTTAAAGACATAAAATGTTTTTCAATTATTTTCTGCGGTCATTTTGTGCGCGCAATAACTTTTTTATTTTTCCGTCGACGTAGTTGAGCAAGGTCTCATTTTTTGCGGGATGTCCTGTAGTTTCTGATAGTACCGTTTTGGAATACATACGACTTTTTGATCGCTTTTTATTGCGTTTTTTCTGGGAGACAGGGTAACTAAAAAAATGCATTTCTGGCGTTCTTCATTTCTTTTTTCGAACGACGTTCACCGTGCGGGAAAAATTATGTGGTACTTTGATAGTTCGGACTTTTACGGACGCGGCGATACCAAATACATATTTTTAATTTATTATTTAGATTTTTTAATAATAGATATGGCAAAAGGGGGGTGATTTAAAGGGGTTCTGTCATTAAAAACAAAAAATTTTATACTTACCTATTGCTCCCCAGGCAGCCTGCTTACCTCTTCTTCTTATCCCAAATCTTCTCCTGGAGCCGCTTGTCAATTCGGTCACGTGACCTCCAGCACCCGATTTTCTTCCATCCGGTCAAAAAGCGTACACTGGCTACCTTCCGCTTCCTTCAGGTCAATGTACGCATACGTCACTTGTGACGTGTGCGTACATTGTCTTGTGAGGAAGCGCGGAATGAAGGTAGCCGCGCGAGACAACGGCACGACTGCGCACGCGCGAGACAGCGGCACACGACTGCGCATGCGCGAGTCTGCGGCGCGCTCGCCTGGGAGCACGTTACACGTGCACACTCTCTGCCAATAGAAATGTATCCCTGACACTGTTGTCAGGCAGAATACATTTCTATTAGCCAATGGAAATGCAAGCTTCTGCTGCCTCTCGGCCAATAGAAATGTATCCCTGACACTGTTGTCAGGCAGAATATATTTCTATTAGCCAATGGAAATGCAAGCTTCTGCATATAAGCATATATATATTTTATTTATATAAATATATATATATAAATAAAAGTATATATATAAAAAAGCATATATGTGTGTGCATATATAAATATATGCATATATATATATGTGTGTGTGTGTGCATATATAAATATATGCATATATATATATGTGTGTGTGCATATATATATATATGCATATATATATATATATGCATAAATATATATATATGCATATATATATACGCATATATATATACACATATATATATATATATATGCATATATATATATATATATATATGCATATATATATATATGCATATATACATATATATATATATGCATATATATATATATATATATGCATATATACATATATATATATATATATATATATATATGCATATATATATATGCATGCATATATATATATATGCATATATACATATATATATATGCATATATATATATATATGCATATATATATATATATATATATATATATATGCATATATATATATATGCATATATACATATATATATATATGCATATATACATATATATATATATATATATGCATATATATATATACATATATATATATATATATATATATATATATATATGCATATATATATATATATGCATATATACATATATACATATATATATATGCATATATACGTATATATATATATATGTGTATATATATATGTATATATGCATATATGTATATATATATATATGTGTATATATATGTATATATGCATATATATATATATATGCACACACATATATGCTTTTTTATATATATATATATATATATATAAAAATAAAAGTATATATATAAAAAGCATATATATATATATATATATGCACACACATATGCTTTTTTATATATATATATATATATATATATATAAAAGTATATATATAAAAAGCATATATGCATATATATATATATATATATATATATATGCATATATATATATATATATATATGCATATATATATATATATATATATATATATATATATATATATATATATATATATATATATATATACTATCTGTATCTGTCTACCCGTCTGTGTCTATCCGTCTGTATTTATCCGTCTATCCGTCTGTATTTATCCGTCTACATTTATCTCTCTATGCATCTGTATTTATCCATCTATCCGTCTGTAATTATCCGTCTGCATTTATCAGTCTGCGTCTGCCCGTCTATCCATCCGCGTCTATTCATCTATATGTTTATGTGTATATACACACATATATCTATCTAGCTTTATTTGTCTGTGTGTGTGTATATGGCGGTTTCAGGCGAATGTAATTTTCTTCCCTTATGCGGCCATGATTGTCACGGCCGTATATTGGGACAAAACTAAGCCTATGATTACTGTGGTTTCTCTCTCGTTAATACTTGACCGATAAAATATAGGACCTCCCCTATGAATACTATGTGCGTGAAAGATCAGGCGGCCGCCGTATTCCCACCATTTATTTTGTTTCTTACAGTTGCTCCTACAGCGGTGTGTGTGTGTGTTTGTTTGTATGTATGTATGTATGTGTATATATATGATACACACATACGCACATCACAAGGCATTGTTCTTACAAGGCGCACTGCACTGGCAGACACACTCGCATATTTGCCATGCAAGATATTGGTTTGAGTTTCTCGTGCTGATCTAGTGCTCACTTGTGTAAAATCAGCCACAGAGAATGAATTTAACATCACCAAAGACATAAAGCTATACATTGCCCTCTATTGTCAGCATGCTGTTATCCTGACCCCCAAGTGTCAATGCATAATGCATCCCAAGTGGCAGCGTGCCCACCCATATCACGTCTTGTATCCAAGCTAGAGGCGATACAACAGGGTCCTAGAACGTCCATGCCCGTCCGTTTCGCATTTTGAATCCAAGCTAGAGGTGGTACAACAGGGTACTAGAGCCTCCATGCCTGCCTGTATCACATCTTGTATCCAAGCTAGAGGTGGTACAACAGGGTACTAGAGCCTCCATACCCGCCTGTATCACATCTTGTATCCAAGCTAGAGGTGGTACAACAGGGTACTAGAGCCTGCATGCCTGCCCGTATCACATCTTGTATCCAAGCTAGAGGTGGTACAACGGGATACTAGAGCCTTCATGCCTGCCTGTATCACATCTTGTATCCAAGCTAGAGGTGGTACAACAGGGTACTAGAGCCTGCATGCCTGCCTGTATCACATCTTGTATCCAAGCTAGAGGCGATACAACAGGGTACTAGAGCCTCCATGCCTGCCCGTATCACATCTTGTATCCAAGCTAGAGGTGGTACAACAGGGTACTAGAGCCTGCATGCCCCCTGTATCACATCTTGTATCCAAGCTAGAGGCGGTACAACAGGACATACATATATACATACAATAGGACCAGCTTTACACAGATGTAAGTGCAGTTGCGCACACTTTTGTGCACTTTTTTGTCTCTCTGAGGGCAGCCGCACATGGGTGTAAGCGTGGAACGTACATGTCCTATGCAGTGTGTAGATATATTACTATACATATTATATGTGTGTGTGTGTATGTATGTGTGTGTGTATATATATATATATATATATATATATATACACACACACACACACACATACATACATATATCTATACACACACATCTTGATACATATACGCATAGATAAATGTATATATACATACACTCATACAATACATTGCATGGGGAATATTCCTGTTTTTACCATGTGGAGTGACTACTGTGAGTGATTTTTATGAGTGACTGCTATGAGTGACTGCTATGAGTGACTGCTATGAGTGACTGCTATGAGTGACTGCTATGAGTGACTGCTATGAGTGACTACAGTGAGTGGCTACTGTGAGATTGCAGGGAAGATCTGGAGGCCCTTGGGAAACTCTGGGTGTTCAGAGACCCAGGGAGAAACACTAGCAGATTTTGGTAGACTGCAGGCAGGACTATTCACTGCACTGGATGGGCGGAAGTAGCTTTGTGAGGGCGGAAGTGGTCAGCACAGCAAGGGGTGCTGGGAGATGACCTCCTAGCAGGAGGGGCTGAAGATGTAAACAGAGCATGGAGGTGAAAAATGGAGCCTAGGTAAGTACTACTTCTGAAAAAAACGTTTTATATGTGTTATTTACCACAGGTTGTGCCAGCGGGGCAGATTTACTGGAGAAAAAAAATACAGATTGTAATGACAGAACCCCTTTAAACTTTTACAACTTTTTTTTTTTTTTTCAATTAAAAAAAAACTTTATTGATTTTTTTTTTTTTACTTTACCTTGAAGTCCCCCTGGGGGACTTTAAGATGCGATGCTTTGATCGCTCCTGCAGTATGACGTAATGCTATAGCATTACGTCATATTGCTTTTTGACAGGCAACCTATGAAGCCACCCCACGGGGACGGCTTGATAGGCAGTCTGCTAAGGCAGCCCTGGGGCCTTTCATTAGGCCCCCGGCTGCCATGACACATGCACGGCTCTCCCGATCTCACCGCGGGGGGGCCGTGCGGGACCCCCGAACATCGTTCGGGGGATTTAAATGCCGCTGTCAGAATTGACAGCGGCATTTAAATGGTTAATAGCCGCGATCGGCCGCGCGGCCGCGATCGGCTGATGCCCGCACTGTATGAAGAGAGGTTGCATCGCAACCTCTCTTCATACATACCCCGACGCTCCATGACGTACCAGGTACGTCATTGGTCGTTAAGGGGTTAAAAAAAACAAAAAACCCTTTTGCCATATTTGCAAAAAAAAAAACTTAAAATTCATCAAAAATACGTGTTTGGGATCGCTGCGTCCGTAAAAGTCCGATCTATCAAATTAATACATTATTTAACCCGCACGGGGAACGTGGTATGGAATAAAAAAATAACGCCAGAAATACACTTTCATCTCCAAGAAAAAATGTAATAAAAAGCGATCAAAAAGTCAATTGTTTGCAAAAATGGTACCAACGGAAACGGCAGGACATACCGCACAAAATGAGCCCTCACTCAACTATGTTGACGGAAAAATAAAAGTTGTGCGCAGAAGATGGACACAATAAATAATTTTTAAAAATTATTTAATTTTTAAAAAAACTATAGAGGTTTGGTATCGTAGTTTTTCAGTACATTATATGGTATAATAGGACCATTAAAAATTTATGTACTGCAAAAAACAAGCCCTCATACAGCGACTTCGATAGATAAATAAAGGAGTTACGATTTTTTAAAAGGGAGGAGGAAAAAAAGCAAAAAAATTCAGTCACTAAGGGGTTAAAGGGGTTGGCTAGGTCTAGGGAAGTTTTTACAGACGTGTTAGGCCGGCTTCACATGGACGATAAAATCGCACAAGATTTGTGCATTTTGAATGGGTCATACTCATGAGCTATGTTTTCCCACATGGCACAGCATGTTCTATCTGTTCCAATTGAAAGCAAGGGGAGAAACTCTGCGACCCTGTGCTGCTGATGGGGATCCCCGAAGTGATGCAAGGCTGTTTTCCCATGAAAATCTTTGGGGATTTCATATGGATGGCAAGCATGATATGGGGGCGGGATTCACAGCCCCATATTGCGCTTGCCCGTGTTAAGTTAGCTAAAGTGTGTGATTTAAGATTATTGACTTTGGTTTCATGAACTTTCGAAGAGTCGCTTGTATTTATTGTAATTTTTGCATATATTACTTTTTGTATGATCCCCGCTTAGAATGGGCTCCATATTTGACAGTGCCGGCCAGTGTACATCTTGCGCCATGTATGTAGTCCTTGAACAGTTGTTTGAGGGTACATACTGCTGTATGAGATGTGAGCGTGTTGCACATTTGGATGCCCAAATCCTGGATCTAAATGCACAACCTGAGACTCAGAGATCCATTGATTCTCATTTGAACAAGTGGAGGAGCGAGTGACGTCACCGCCAGCTAATTCACTCGTGTGCAGCCTGTTTAGCCAAGCAAATGCACTATTGGTCATTCAAATGAGAATCATTCCGTCCCTGTATAAGCGGTTGTGAAAGACCGAACGATTGCTGTTTAAACTGAATGTTACGCGAACGAGCCAACACAGCCGTTGATTCACGGTCGTCGTCCAGTCTTTGGCTTCGCATTCAGAACGAACGATTATCGTACCCTGTTGCTCGTTTGAACTATTTTTTTTAAACAAATCGTCCTGTTTAAAAGCACCCAATTCTCTTTGCACCAACTGTGAGTATTTGCGCTTTATCTGGGCAAGGACCGGTTTATGACCAACTAACACCAGAAGACAGAAAGTACCGTTTTTTCCAACAAGGAGAGATGAATGAAATCCTTGCGTACTCTCTGGCTAGCCAAGCCAGAAACCTACTAAAAAACAGCTCTCTGTGCATGGAGTCTGGCTTTTGGTTTTCAATTTCCAATCCTTATTATAAAGAGTCTGACATTGGCTTGCAGGAATGCTGCTTTCCAATAGGTGGCGCTGCAGATGTATTGTTCCATCCACCTTATTTTCAACAAGAGGGAACAACATAGCACACCTCCACGACTCAGTAGCATAGGGTTCATGAATAGAGATGAGCGAATATACTCGTTTCGAGTAATTACTCGATCGAGCACCACGATTTTCGAGTACTTCCGTACTCAGGTGAAAAGATTCGGGGGGGGAGGCGTGGCGGAGCAGGGGGTAGCAGCGGGGAACAGGGGGGAGCCCTCTCTCTCTCCCTCTACCCCCCCCCCCCCCCCCCCCCCACACACTCCCCACTGCAACCCCCCACTCACCCACGGCGCCCCCGAATCTTTTCGCCCGAGTACGGAAGTACTCGAAAATCGCGGCGCTTGGGCGAAAAAGGGGCGTGGCTGAGTAGGTTCGCTCATCTCTATTCATGAACTATTTACTGAAGAGCGAACTGATCAAGGGGCTATGGCTTCCACATCCTGCACACCAATAATCCGCATACGCTGGATGAACTCAAGAGAAAAATGACTATCCACAGTGTTGAAGAACTGCAGATAGTATCAGCCTACATGTTGCAACATGCCCAAAGGTGTGTAGAAATGAACGGGGACCACTTTCAGCATCTGCTGTAACGTGGGTAAATCAAAGTTTTAGAAAAAAAATGTACTTGCTTGTTTTGCCACAGCATTGGCGGAGGTGGGCTACTTTTCCGTGGCCCAGTCTGAAGTTTCTCCCAAGTGCTATTAGCAGGTGTGGCTCAGAAATACTGATGCAAAATACTGAATAGAATATTGGCATGTGTTGACTTTACAGGGGCATATTAGCACGGGCGATATACAGGGCATAGAACCCTGCCTCTTGTGGAAAAACATTCCACAATTCTAATCCTTTCCCATACTGATGATGGAACCATAAAAGCGGTTTTCATGTCCGCCATACAGATGTTAGTCGTATTGACACCTGTATGGCAGACTGTAGTAAGGAAGGGGATTTTTAAAAAAAGGGCATTCATACTATGCGGTACTGTCGCTGTATGTTTTTCGGAGGGTAATTAGGGTTATGAGCTACTAGCTGTGAACTGCATGTAACAAAAAAAAATCCAGTTGCTGAAAAGGAAAAAAAAACCTTTTTTACATGTGGCTTTTACCAACTGAAATACAACGCATGAAACGTGCAGCTGTTCACTAGATAAAGTCACAAGGTATACGGCATGCGGGTAATCCCTATAAAAAAAAACAGAAGATTTTTTCCCACATTCTAGACTGATCTCTCCAACTCCCAGTCCCTTGTGCACAGTATAGAAAGTCTATTATTTACCCTAAGATTTCCTGCACATAGTACATGTTTTCTATGGCTATGCTATGGATTTCACACTTTGCATTGCAATCCTTGGGATGGGCCATCATACTGTATTTGATTTGAAACCACTAATCAGTGCCACGTCACCTTTGTTGGGTAAGTTCACATGTAGCAGAAATGGTGCACATTTACTGCAGTGGAAAATACACACCAAAATCTGCATCAAAATCACCTTTTCAATGTTAGACACTTCCTTATGGCACGTCTTGGCTGGTTTATGGCTTTGCATCCAAATAATGGTGCATATCCTTAATAAATATGAGGATTCCTCTAGAGCAGTGTTTTCCCAAACTGGGCTCCGCGAGCGATAGTCAGGGGCTCCAACCAAGGGGCTAGGTCCATGGTGGTGAATCTATGGCACACGCGCCATCGGCTGTTCACCAAGATAGTGATTACCGTCCGGGGTGCCACCGCTCCCTGGCCAGTAATCGCACAGCGGCGGTAATCCTTGTGCACACTTTGTCAGTTTGAAAGCAGGATCCTCCTCCCCTGACCACTCCTCCTTAGTTCCGCAGGAGCGGAGAAGGGAGGAAACGTTCCGGGCTCACACACTGCCGTCAGTGTTCCCCCGGGATCAGCTCTGAGAAAAGGAGCAGCACTAACTTCAAGTAGAAGGTAAGTATGTGGGTTGGGAGGGCTATTATTACTAGGGCTACAGTGGAGTTTATATTACTGAGGGGGTTAATATTACTGGGACTGCTGTGGAGTTAATATTACTACTGGGGATACTATGGGTTTAATATTGCTGAGGGGGTTAATATTACTGGGGCTGCTGTGGGGTTAATATTACTACTGGGGCTAATGTATGGTTAATATTACGGTACTGTTGTATCTTGTCGACACTGGAAGCTAGGGGCTGACCGACCTTAGCTGCAGTTGACGCCACTTGTCACACTACTATCTTCCGATTGGCTCCTGATCTGGTCTGTCTGACAATTTGGGCCTCAGATCTCCGCATCCCTGGCGCTGCCCTACTGCTGCTGCTGTGCTGACACCTCACAGCTACATTCACCGCCATGTGTTGCGCTGCCGGCGCACAACTCCCTACACAGCCACAAGGCTACTCACGTGTGCTCCCAGCTGCACACTGTCACAGTCTCCGGGTGTGACTGCAGTACTCCCCGGCCTACTAACGTGTGCGCTCCTACCTGCATAGACAGCGGCCGACGCAGCATATGCATCGTTTGCCCAACACAAGCGCCTTCCCTCCCCGCAGGTAGCAGTCAATCAGCACAGCCACGAAGGTATGAGCGGCTTCGAACAGCAGAGCAGCACAGCAAGGCACATAGCTGCTAAGTGGGGAGCCGCATAACAGACCCTAATCCTAACCCTCACGGAAAAGATGAAGGAAATGGCAGCATATAAGGATCTCATAAAATAATCTTTATTGTTCCATGATTATTCTATAAAAGGATGAGCTATGTTTCGGCCCACATGAGGCTTTTTTCAAGATAATCCTAACCCTATCGCCAATACGTCACCCTAGCCAATCAGGAGCTTGGGGGCATTAACTGGGCAGATGCTGTGTGTCACTAGGTCTCCACCTATCATTCTGGTGGAGACAAGATACAACAGTACCTAATATTACTACTGGGGCTACTACTGTGGAGTTAATATTACTACTGGGGCTATTGTGGGGTTAATATTAGTAGAAAGGTTAATATTATTACTGGGGCTACTGAGAGGTTAATACCACTGGGGATACTATTACTGAAGGGAATAATATTACTGGGGCTACTGTGGGTTAATATTACTGAGGGGTTTAATAATATTATTGAGGCTACTGTGGTGTTAATATTACTACTGGGGTTACTGTGGAGTTATTATTACTGAGGGGGTTATTATTACTAGGGCCTCTGCGGGGTTAATACTGATGGGGTAATATTACTACTAGGGCTACTGTGGTGTTAATATTACTACTGGGGCTACTGTGGAGTCATTATTACTGGGGGTTATTATTACTGGGGCTACTGTGGGGATAATACTGAAGGGGTTAATATTACTACTAGGGCTACTGTGGGGTTAATATTACTCGGGGGTAATATTACTACTGGGGCTACTGTGGGGTAATATTACTGAGGAGGTTAATATTAATACTGGGGCTACTGTAGGGTTAATACTGAAGGGGTTAATACTACTGGGGCTACTGTGGGATTAATATTACTACTGGGGATAATATTACTCGGGGTTAATACTACTACTGGGGCTGCTGTGGGATTAATATTGGTACTGGGGCTACTGTGGGGTAATATTACTGAGGTGGTTAATACTACTGGGGCTACTGTGGGGTTAATCCTACTACTGGGGCTACTGTGGGGTAATATTATTACTGGGGCTACCGTGGGGTTAATATTACTACTCGGGTTACTGTGGAGTTAGTATTATTACTGGGGCTACTGTGGAGTTACTATTACTGCTGTGGCTACTGTGGGGTTAACAGTACTACTGGAGCTACTGTAGATTGTTAATATTACTGAGTGTGTTAATATTACTGGGGCTACTGTGGAGTTAATACTATTACTGGGGCTGCTGTGGGGTTACTATTACTAATGGAGTAATAGTATAGAGAAAAAACCTATACTATACTTTATCTATACTATTATCTATACCTGTTTTTTGTGCTAAAAACCGGGGTATTCCCTAAAAACTGCAGCTCTCCAAGAGTTTGGATAAGTGGAAGGAACCTCTTAAGATACCTTCTTAAAGCCTACTTGGCCTACTTGGTGCAGGCGGGACATTCATGCAGATGTTCCGCCGGACAACGGGTAAGTTGAACTGGATTTTCTACATTTTTGGTGTTCGTGCATGACGTGTGAGGCGCTCTCCCTGATTTTTTGTTTCACTAATGGGGTAATGGGACTATGTTTTTTACTATGTTTTACAAGGGCTGCTGTGGGGTTAGTATTACTACTGGGGCTACTGTGGAGTTAATACTACTACTGGGGCTACTGTGTGGTGCATATTACTACTGGGGCTACTGTGGGGTTACTATTACTACTGGGGCTACTGTGGGGTTAATATTACTAATGGGGTAACTGTGGGGTTAGTATTATTACTGGAGCTACTGTGGATTGTTAATATTACTGAGGGGGTAAATATTATTGGGGCTACTGTGGGATTAATATTACTACTGGGGCTACTGTGGGGTTACTATTACTAATGGTGCTAATGTGAGGTTACAGCAGGTATAATATGATGGTCACTGCGGGAGAGGTTTTATATCCCCATTACAGTGTGTCAGCTGCAGATATCTGCTCTGTTAAACATGTTTGCACACCATTTGGTTTGAAATACTTGCTCCTTAGGCCGGCTGCACACCGACGGGTTGGATTCCACATTAGGGATCCGGCAGCGGAATCCGACCATGTCCACTGCCCGTGACCCCCGCATACCTGTCCACAGTCTTCTTATCTGTATTGCGGACGTGCCGGCCGGCGTGCCAGCACACATGTGCAGTACAGATAGTGCCGTGCCAACGCTAGGGGATAACGCGGATCCAGTGAGCTTTCTACAATGAAGATTGCAGAAGGGCCGTGGGTCAGACGACTGCCATTGACTTTAATGGAAGACGTCCGCACTGAATCTGCCTCAGAATAGAGCATGATGCAATTTTTTTCCCCGGCGAGCAGAAAATCTCAATTGATTTCCGCTTGTGGGCAGGAAAAATCGCTTTTCCATAGCATGCTATGAAAGGCATTTGCCATGGATTCCACAATGCAAATCCACCCGTGTGCAGGCGGCCTTACTATCTTCGAACTAAAACTAAGGTGCATCTTATAGTCTGAAAAATATGGCAATTAAGCTACTCCAAAAATGTTTTGATCTATATATATATATACACACACACTTTTGGAATTGCTTAATTACACTAAATCTATATTTTTTTTTTTTAGCCTAGGCTTGCATATCTCCTTTGTGTATCTCCTTTAATAAAAACAGCATGCGGCAATGGTGCTTTGAATTCTGCGCATCCAGCGACAGATAAATCAATACTATACGGAAAGAGGAAGTGGCTCTGCCCTTGGATCCATCAGAGTGTCAGGGTGATGTTTGATTTCCAACAGCTAATAAAAAAATCCTATGGCCATAGTTCTCTTTGACGACTTCTAATATCCTTGTTCCCACAACGGGCTCCTGACCGCGGTGAGTGAGACAATGGGCAGATATTGCTTGGTAACACTCCGCAAACATTCCTTATTTTATGATGTGATCACTATGTGGATAAGGCAGACTATATTACCCTCACTAAAGCTGGCCATCCACTTTAGATGAATGCTTGACAGCTATTCCTGCTGCCCGCCATACACGGGCACACTTAGGGCTTATTCACACAGTTGTCAAGATTGCGCAGAAGTTAACTAAAAAATTGCAGCTAACTAGCGCAAAAATCGAGTGAATGGACGACTTTTCTGCAAAGTTCGGAGACGAGAGAGAGAGATCACTGCAGCAGCCCCAAAGTCCCTCTGAATGGCAAGTTTTCACTTTTTAACCCCTTCCCGCTATAGGATGTACAGTTACATCCTGCGGGGTCGGGATGTGTATGAAGAGTTATCGCAGGGCAACCTCTCTTTACACAGTATGGGCGCCAGCTGTTTACAGGTGACACCTGCGAGCAATAGCTCCAATCAGCCACGTGGCTGATGGGTGCTATTAACCCTTTAAATGCTGCTGTCAATCCTGAATCGCAGGGAGTCGTGCGGGTGTCATGGCAGCTGGGGATCTTCCTAGCAGACTGCCAATCAAGCTATCCCCGTGGGATGGCTTAGTAGACTGTGTGCCTGATCGCAGCAGGATGTAATGCTGTGGCATTACATCATACTGCAGGAACGATCAAAGCATCGCAAGTTGTGGTCCCCTAGGAGGGCTAAAAAGGAAAGTGAAAATAGGATCAATAAAGTTTTACTTATTGTAAAAAAAAAAAGTAATAAAAGTTTAAATCACCCTCCTTTTTCCATATCTATAATAAAAGAATCTAAATCATAAAACAAAAATACATATTTGGTATCACTGCGTCTGTAAAAGTCCAATCTATCAAAGTAATGCATTATTTAGCCCACATGGTGAACATGGTCCAAAAAAAAAGAACGCCAGAAATGCTCTTTTTTGGTCACACTGTCTCCCAGCAATCAAAAAGTCATATAAATTCCAAAATGGAACCAAGGTAAACTATAAGGACGTCCTGAAAAAAATGAGTCCTCTTACAACTATGTTGATGGAAAAATAAAAAGGTTAATGCGCGCAGTAGATGGGGGCAGAAAATAAGTTTTTCCGTGAATTATATGGTACTTTAAATAGCACCATTGAAAAATACAATTCGCCCCGCAAAAAACAAGCCCTCATACAGCGACGTTGATGGATAAATAGGAAAGTAGGGAAAAATAAAAATGAAAAAAAAAAAAAAAAAAAGGTCCACGTCCTTAATGGGTTAAATATCCTGCTGTGTGCTCATGTTAGTCCCCGAGAAACCTCTGCTGGAGCCTCCCTTTATCCCTGCCAAGCTTCCCTTCATCTCCCCAGAGTCTCTCCTCATCCCCACAATGAAGGGAACCCCCTAGGAGATGAAGGGAAGCCCCGGGGAGTGCCCTCATCCCCATGATGAAGAGAAACCCCGAGGAGTCCCATCATCCCCACAATGAAGGGAACACACGATGAGATGAAGGGAAGCCCTGGGGAGTCCTCTCATCCCCATGATGAAGGGAAACCCAGGAGTCCCCTCAAACCCGCAATGGAGAGGGTCCCCCAGGGCTTCGCTGATGTCCTATCTTTTTAGGTGCAATTTTTTTTGCATGCCTAAAATTCCTTTAACTGAACTTTTCCGTGGGAAACCATTAGTTCTAATAGTCACTTTTTTTAAATTTAGCTGCACAAATTCCCTTGCGTGAATGAGCCCTTAGCCATAAATCGCTGCCAGACGTCTCTGACGGTGACTTATCTCCTCTGATAACAGAAGAATTCGATGTATTGCAATTCAATATATCTGACTCTTCTTGCTTAGGGAAGAGTTGGCACATCTCCATATACACTAGATGGTCAGCTGTTCCCAAAGAAACAATCAGGTTCAGGTGACATTCATCTAATGCGTACAACATAGAGGAAGCTACATTTGTAATGCTGCAGCCATGAGGGCATGCATATATGGGGCACAGATATTGTGCATTTCCACTGCAGATTTGTATGCAGAAAATACACAATATATTACAGTACAAGCCAAGTGGATTAGGCTTTAAGAAATCACATCCACACAATGCAGAAAAAATCTGCAGCATAAATTGACCTTTAGTGGGGATTTTTTAATCTGCAACATATCAATCTATGCTGCACATTTTGACTGCAGGTTTCACGCCATAAAGGTGGTGGTTAATTCCACAACAAATGCGCTAGCAGCATATGAAAACTTTGCAGCGGACCTGCAGCAAAATCCAAAGCATATTTTCCTCTGTGAATGTAAGAGGGATGTCGTGAAGGAACTCACCATGTTTGTTATTACCATACCATATCTGAAAATAAGCTAATATTTGCGTTAAACTGTGGACAAAGGCTGACCTCTAGTGGTCATTCAGTGTTACAGCTTTCCTTTGCAATGTAAATGTATGGTATTTTGGATGGGCTGTAAGGAGATCACATGTTGGAAAGGTCCTGGAAGTTCTGGGGGACTAGAATAAAAGCATGATCTGCGAGAAAGATGGAGCAGCTGCCTGTAGGGATGCTGTACCAGGCCCCCTGGCATATGATGAAGAGAGCAGAAGGAATGGCTGCCAAATGGGTTCAGTACCAGGCCCTATGGCACGACCTACATAGAAGAGCTGGTATCCAGCCTGTGAGCTCAGTGTAAGGAGTTGTTGCCTGGTGGGGAACTCCGTACGCATACAAGACTGTATCGTTTGATGAGCGTGACCTCAATTCGTGGTGGGGAAAGAGTGAGAGAGAGATCTCCCCCCTGTTCACTCCCGCCGCTCCCCGCCCCCCACCAGCACCCGAATCTTTTGAGACGAGCGGGCAGGTACTCGCATAAGGCACTACTCCCTCGAGTAGTTTGCCTTAGCGAGTACGCTCGCTCATCTCTAGCCGCAACCCATTGACTATCTTGATGCACTCCTGTGATAGGCCAGGTATGGCCCGCCACTAACAGCACCCGTGGGTTCAATCCTGGAGTCTTCTGTGGTCACCAGCCCCCGCAGCTCCAAACCTGCCAGAGGGCCCAACTTCCACTCTGGGGCCCCTTTCATGGACACACCCTTAGGGTGCTTTTACATGGGACTATCTGTCGGTCAACAGAAGCCTGGAAGTGTGGTAGTTAATAGAGGCGGAGCAAAGACAGGAATTGTTCCGGCCAGCCCGCCTTCATTCACAGTAAGCATGCAGTTTACACGGAACGATCTGGCGTTCAATTTTCTGCATACAGAAACTCAATGGCGAACGAGAACAACTAATTCGTCATTCAATTGGGGCACGCATTTACACTGAATGATAACTGATCAGATTCTCGCTGGATCGCGGTAATGCGAACGATAATCATTCCGTGTAAACGCACCTTTGCTCTAAATCCCTGTAAAGCCCGGATATCCGGGATTGACAATACCGTGTACAATATCTAGTTATTGCAAAGCGCTGTAGAGTATGTCGTCACTAGATTAACAAAGCTATTATCTGTAATGGCACTTAAAGGGACACTTGACCAAAAGTCCATCTTCTCTCTATTTGCAGGAATGTCCTATTTAGTCGCTTGAAGGACTGCACGAGTGCTGACGTCATCGTTAAGGTCGCCAGCGCAGGGCGTTTCATTAGTCGTCCCGTGTAAATGTCCCTTTAATTGCAAACTATAATTATTCCCCTTTATTTGCCCTTTCAACTTGAGTAATGTGTTTACAAGTGTGTTTACAGTCAAGCAGTCCAGAAAAAATGTCTGCCCCATGATCGCCGCCTTATCTCCAATTGTGAAAACATTGACCTACATACGTGTGAATATTAGCAGCTGTTTAGGTTTAGTGATCCTCTAGTTGGCTGAAAGAGACGAGTAGCACATAGTAAGACCGAGTAGAACAAACACTACGAGCAATAGTAGTAGACCTCGATGCTTGGTTGGTCGGTCCTATATATTATTTCGGTGCTATAGGGTCATAAGTAAGTGACTGGGAAGACGGGGCAGACCTGGAGGGTTCCTATTGCCTGCTGTATACTATATGGGTAGGCGGAGAGACGCAGGGAGATGGATTCTAATGGAAGAGGCAGGGCCAGGACAATGACAGCTGTTTTGTGGCAGGGTAGCTGGGAGGAGAGAGGATCAGTCAGTACAGCTTCTGCCAGGAGACAGAACAAAAGCCTTCTCATCCCAGACAGCATGGAGCAAGCCGGGGACTTCTCAATGACAATTCCCCTGATATTCACAGCCCTAGCAGTCATTCTTGCCACCGTTATAGTCAAACTCCGAGCTGCCAAGGAGAAGCAGCCAGCTGAGGCTGTCCAAGAAGAGAAGAAGGAGACCCTGCTAGAAGAAGAGCCCTCCGAGACGGAAGAGAAAGACAAAGAGGATGCTATAGCAGAGGATGAAGTGGGTGAGAGGACAGAGAGCGATGGGGCAATCCCAGTAGAAGAAGTTGGCACAGTTGACGAGTCGCCACAAGCCAAGGAAAATGAGACTGAGGTAGAAGAGTGCACTGCCAAGGAGAGGACCCCTTCCAGTCACTCTAGTCAAGAAGAAGAAGAAGAAGACAGTAAGGTAAGACCGGAGACACAATATCCGAACAATAGAGTACTGATTACAGACCTAACAATAGGCTAAATATAAGGAGTCAAGGAAAACGTAACTTTCCAAGAAGTTACGTAGCTTTTTTTCCACTGCGTACGACAGCCCGGTGCCAGTCTGAAAGTGGTGGCATCATCTCTCACCAGAAACACCTTGACAGCATTGAGTTTCGAGTTTCTTATCTAAACTTTAGGGTGGGCTATAAACATGTCCGAGTACGCTTTATCTGAAGTGGGTAACAAGGCCAAGTTAACTTAAAATGGCTGCAGATGAACTTTCAGTGCCAGCGTGTAACTGGCATCCAGACGGTACACAGCTGTCTGTACCCGCCCTGCAAGCGCAGTGTGTATTGTTAATGGGCAGTGTCACAATGGTGTCAGTCCACATTTTCTTGACCAGTTATGCCCCCCCCCCCCCCCCTCCAAAAAGTGCATTGCTATTAATATAGTTGGGTAGGAAATGACTGCAGTAGTAAGTTGTCGGTGAAGATGCACCAAGTACAGTAACTTTTCCTTTAAAAGTAGCAAAAGATTCCCTTTCAAGTCGATACGTAATTCTTTGTGCAGATGTAGCAGAGCTAAATGTATCATACCTATAACTTTTTAGAATTTAGGTAAAATCACCCCATACTACAATGAGCTGTGCCAATCTGCTACTTATGTACTTCTTTATCTACCTGCATGCTAGTATATAGCACTTTCGGGTTGTTACAAAGTAACATACATGTACCTCTCCCCGCTCCAGTCTGTCTGGCCTTGTCTATATTGAATTCTGCCCTCTGGGTTAGGAATTTTGGTCTCCTACCCAGGAGCAGGCTCATTTCCTGTCCACATTCCTACCCTGTAACCCCTTACGGTCAGAGGACTATGCAAGGCATTGCAGGCTTCCTAGTTCTCTACCTTTACCATATGAGTTATGTTGTACTCCACTATACCTACTGCCACAAGGAAGACCCTCATACTACAGCTGCCGGTATATTACTTCGGATGTCTGCAATTATCTTTTATTACAGCCCTGGAGTTTCTGTAAAGTTTTTCTAACTTCTTTTCAACTTTCTCCTGTATTAACCCTCATGACAGCCATTTTTTTTTAGCGCCCACTAAAGTTGTCACCCAGCTCTCCAGGACTCCTGAATGATATATTTCCCTCGCTTTGCAGAATTACAGGATTTATTACTGTGTAATTAGGCATATTTGACTTCTAGATGTCTGGCTCACAGCAACCGGCGGTGCTATAAGGGTTATTAAATCTGCAGTCACCCAACTTTCCCGGAAAATAGAAAGAACTCTTTAAACTGTGTCCGTATTGTAAAAATAGGCTGGGCGTATTGTTCCATAGTATAGAGTATATAGACACACCAGAATTTATAATCAGTGGGTGGAGGTGTCAGATCATAGAGTATAAAGCTGTGCTTGACCCAGGTCCACACGCGCCTCGCACATACGCTTGCAGAGACGGCATACATAATAATGCAGATATTTTGGCAGGATGCGGGTGATTACATAATCATGTCGGAGTTAGAGATACCTTATTTGGGTTGGGTGTTAAACATTAAGTCAGAGCTGTTAGATTACCCAAAACTTCCAGCTCTACTTGTATGGGCCTCTCGCTCCTATCTGCCGGCAAACATATTAATAGATATCAATGTGTAATACAGTTTGCTGTGCGCATTTCCTTGATAAGTTGCATGTGGCGGCCTAGAAACAGGCGCTGCTGTCAGCGGGTGACAACACTCAACTTCCACAAGCCTATGGTGATCCAGAGGTGTCTAGGAGGAGACTACAGAAGTAACACTCCTCAGTTTAAACCATGGTGGGCACTTAACCCATATGACGGTGCGCTGAGTGCTCTACGGCAGGGGCGTAACTATAGAGGATGCAGGGGATGTGGTTGCACCCGGGCCCAGGAGCCTTAGGGGGCCCATAAGACCTCTCTTCTCCATATAGAGAGCCCAGTACTATGAATAAAGCATTATTGTTGGGGGCCCTGTTACAAGTTTTGCATCGGGGCCCAGGAGCTTCAAGTTACGCTTCTGCTCTACGGGCCTACTTTATGGGTGCTATCAGCAACATTTATCAAAAAGTTAAAACTCAACTAATTTATTGACATGGGTTGTGACATACTTACATGCCCTATTTGATAAATTTCACACTGGTTAAAAATACGGCACTTTTCTGTAAAGTAGAGATGCAGCTTTTTTCTCATTTGTGACTTTTTTACTGTTACTTTTCATAAATATGCATGTCATAAATAAGTCTAAGGCCGCTTTCCCACCTGCGTTAGAGCTCGGTTCAGGGTTTCTGCCTCTATGCTCTGTTTTTGTAGGGCAGAAACTGAAAAAAACTTTTGTTTTTTCCCCATTGATTTCAATGGGTTTCAAAAAATGGAAAGGCTTCCGTTTGCTTCCATTCCCTCAGCTTTTCGTTTTTGGATAGAAAAATTGCGCAGCATAATTTTCAAAAAAATGGAAACCTGCCAGAATGGAAGGCTTTCCGTTTTGCTTTCTGTTTTTTTTTTTTTTTTTGAAACCACATTGAAATCAAGGGGGAAAAAAACAGATCCATATTTTTTATTTTTTAAGTTTTATTTCCATTTCTCTCCTCCAAAAATAGAGCAAAGAGATGGAAGCCCTGAACTGAGGCCTAACGCAAGTGTGAAAGCAGCCTAGTTTCTGTCTGAGCAGTGAGCCGTGTCCATTTTTCACTCCGCTCCCACTGACGTGTGGTACAAATGGTTAATAAATATGTTTCACTGCAGATAAGGTATTATAGTAGGGCAAAATGCACTGAAAACTAAGTAAAAATATGTTGATAAATCTGTACCTATGTGTGCCGCCTCCATGCGGCACTATAATATGGCATGTTCTGGCGTATGCCATGATTTTTTCTTAATGGAAAACCTGTGTGTGTGTTAGTGTGCCAACGCACCGTATGGGACCATAGAATGGGCACCATGTCAGGGATTAATGTGTTAGAGATCCCAACTACAACAGTGTAGATAAGGTCTAAAGGTGGACGTTTACCAGGGGCGTAACAATCTCAACTGCGTCCAATTCTGGAGGGGAAGGCGGCCAACCTGGATTGTTGGCTGAGCGCTGCTTTTCAACTGGGTCCTTGTCCTCAGAATATGGATGTAGTTCAAAACTATGTCTGTGCACTACAATTAAAGGGGTTTTCCAGGAAAATGACTTGCCTGTGGCTCTTACTAGGAAAATGAAAGTTTCTTCCAAACTACTGCACAGATTTAAACAGCAGTCATGTCGCCGATGCATGTGTAAAAAAGCATAGTATGTTCCGCAAAAACTTTCCGCTCATGCGCGCACAAATATGCTCATGTGATGCTGGCCATAGAAGTGGGAAAATGTAGGGATCCACGGTCTATCTGGCAACATCTTGGGATTTGTGCTTTAAATGGAAACCCCTTTTATTTATTTATCCAATGCATGTAAACTAAAAATGAAGCCATTTTGCAAATACTTGTTTTGTGTCTACAGCTCCCTTGCAGACTTATGTGTCTCCATGGTTTCAGGCTACAAAATATCCTCATGTAGTCTTCTGTAGTCCTACTCCCTTCTACCTGTGTCCCATTACTTACTAATGTACATTTGGCAGGTTAACAAGAAGTAGGGGGATAGATGGAAGAGAATATGGCCACAGGATCAGACTTCGCAGGGTTCATTAGGCTGTTTCCATGACAACATATAGACCTGCATAGGAGCTGCAGAAAAAAATAGCAGCAGATTTTTAATGTACTATTTGCAGAATTGCTGCATTACTAATTTGTATGTGCAGTGGGAAAATAAAAGCCTGTAATGGTTGTGAAGGTAGATCATTCCTTTAACATTTTTGTGTCCCACATTTTAAAAGTGAGGTTGTGAGTCTTGTGCAGATTGCTGCAGCAATCACTGCTAAAACCACAGCTCTAGGAAAGGGTTAAAACCACAGCATTGTGCTGCCCGTGAATGGTTAATGCATGTCATTCCCAAGTGAGTCACTGCAGCAGGAATCCAGCCTTACAAGGAACAGATCCTCACTTGGTCTTGACTCACAATGATTCCGAATTTTAAGTTCTCTTTCTCTACATGTAAAAAAAAAATATTACATTTTGACCCCCTGTGTCCTGATCCAACCCATATTCTCCGTCACGGCATGGTGCCTCTGCACTTCCTGTGTTTGCGCCCTTCCTAGTTTTAGTACAATCGCACCGTGAGGAAGTCTCGGAACATTTCCATGGTTGGATGTCACGTTGTCCGTCTTTGCATTGAGACCCGGTCTTATCTGCACCTTGCACAATTTGAAGTATGGCTGGAACCTGACAAAGGAAATAAGCAGATTACAGACTGGAAAAGATTAAACCATCTAAATCTTCACTGCCAGCTAATTCTAATGACATTAGGTTACTTTATATGAGGTCAAAGAATGAGTGTGTCTAGTGCCACCGCCACTAGAGAGACAACACATAGCTCTTCTAATAAATTATTATATAGGTCGAGCCCATACTACTGTACCCACCAGACAGAATTAGCCAGGAACTTCTGCTTTTACATAGCAGGACTATAAAATAATCACATAAAGTGCCTACAGTGCAGTTACTACTATAGCCAGGGGCGTAACTAAAGGCTGAGGGGCCCTGATGCAAAACGTGAGCTGGGCCCCCCCTCTATCTGTATCTGTACCCGTACCCATACCTAAACCATGCTGCACAGAGACATAACTTGAAGCTTCTGGGCCCCAATGCAAAACCTGTAACAGGGCCCCCAACTATAATGCTTTATTCATAGTACTGGGCTCCCTATATGGAGAAGAGAGGGAATGGATGCAAACGGAAGCCTTTCCATTTTTTGAAACCCATTGAAATCAATGGGGAAAAAACAAAAGTTTTTTTCAGTTTCTGCCCTACAAAAACAGAGCATAGAGGCAGAAACCCTGAACCGAGCTCTAACGCAGGTGGGAAAGCGGCCTTAGACTTATTTATGATGTGCATATTTATGAAAAGTAACACTAAAAAAGTCACAAAAGAGAAAAAAAGCTACATTCCCTACTTTACAGAAAAGTGCCGGATTTTTAACCAGTGTGGAATTTATCAAATAGGGCATGTAAGTATGTCAAAACCCATGTCAATAAATTAGTTGAGTTTTAACTTTTTGATAAATGTTGCTGATAACACCCATAAAGTAGGCCCGTAGAGCAAAGGCGTAACTTGAAGCTCCCGGGCCCCGATGCAAAACCTGTAACGGGGCCCCCAACTATAATGCTTTATTCATAGTACTGGGCTCCCTATATGGAGAAGAGAGGCCTTATGGACCCCCTAAGGCTCCTGGGCCCGGGTGCAACCGCATCCCCTGCACCGTCTATAGTTACACCCCTGACTATAGCAATGCCCACAAGACACGTATCTCCTCCATATTCTGGCATTCCTCTACTCCAGTAACAAGAACTTAAACTTGGGCAGAAAATCAGAAGCCTCTTGTATGTAATTATCCCTTTCTGTGCTAATCTGTACCACTAGAGATAAAGAAGTCCATTGGCAATAGTCTATTGATGTCCATTTTCAGGGCAGCGTTCTGGTGTTCGAGGACAAAGCCAAGAGTCGTTGACTGTCTTAGAGAAGTTTAGAAAAGTTAGGAGCCACAGGTATGGAGTCCATTAGCCAAGGGAATAGCACTGTTAAATATTCATATTATATAGGCAGTACCAGGCTTGGCATTGTCAAGAATCTTTGGAAACATGAATGAGTATGGCCGATTTCACATCTGCGTCGGAACTTCCAGATGGAGGTTCCATCACAGATGTGACAGAAAATACTGTAAGGAAAAGCGCTAAATGCAGCGCTTTTTCTTCTGGCGAAAAATCCGCCAGCTGAGCGGAAACCATACGGACCCCATTATAGTCAGTGGAGTCCGCTCGGCACTGTTTGGTTCCATTCAGAGACTGAACCGTTCAGCCGTGGGGATTCCCCTTCCATTTGGGGAGCAGGAAAGTGGAATCCTCAGCACAGATGTGAAACCCCCCTATGGCATGACAGACACATTGGATGACAATACAGCAAGTAACATAATGAGAAGATAATGTGCTATGTGGATCGACTATACAGCATATCAGTATGAACAATACCTCATATGTATAGATACAGTATAGACCAATCGGCCATAACATTACAGTAGCACCTGTCAAGGGATGGGATATATTAGACAGCAAGTGAACAGTCAGTTCTTGAAGTTGATATGCTGGAGACAGGAATAATGGGCAAGTGTGAGGCCAGAAATGTGCCAAATCTATCAAATTGTGTGACACTGTGATAGAGTTGGTGTATCTTTGGAACACCTCAATAAATTTATGCTGTATATGCATTAGACAGCCTTAATAAATCTTCCCCATTGAGTCAACATCCACAGTGCAGGGAGAAAAAGTAAGGTGTGAAAGTATTGAATTATATTTCATGCAGCAGTGTCATGTGCTTAATATTAGTGCTGTATGTATAGCAAGACGTACGTGTACAAAAGACACATATTGTAGTATTACTAACAGGGTCCCAGACGCTGAGCATGCAGCTTTGTCGTAATTAACCTTTGCAATGTTTTACTGAGATAGAAGTATCACACATGCTGTAGACTTTGAATTGTTGATTTTGTGGAGGATGCCACACTATGTAACCTCTTGCATTGTAATAATAAAACAGAAGAGCTTGGAAACCTCACCCGAGGGTTTCTCATTTTATTCTTCGCACTGGCCCATGTAAATACGGCCCTAAAGTCAGGACTCTGACTTGGTCAATCCAAAACTCAAATCTACTTTTTCAACTCTTCTTTAGTTGATTTGCTTCTGTACTTTGGGTCATTGTTAGATACATGGTCCAATATCTCTTCAGCTTGAGGTCGTGGACTGCTGCTCTTACATTCAACTGTAAAACGTTTTTATCCACCTTACGTTCATTACTCCCTCAATGACCCCAAGGCACTCAGGTCCTGAAGGGGCAAGGCAGCCCTAAACCATGATGGTCGCTCCACCATATTTCACACTTGGGATGAGCTTTGGTGTTGGCGACCAGTGTTCTTTTTCCTCCAAACATAGTGTTGTGCATTTGTGCTGAAAAGATCCACTTTTGTCTCATCTGTCCATAAAACATTTTCCCAGAAGTATTGTGGAACATTGAGATGTTTGTTTGGACAACAGCAGCCTCCGTTGTGGTGTCCATCTACGAACACCAGTCATGTTCAGTGTTTTTCTAATACCAGACACATAAGCAGATGTTTTTGCAGTTTGTGAAATCTTTTTCAGTTATTTTGCTGCTGCCCTTGGTTCTTCCTCACTTCTTTTAGGACTGCCCGTTGAGCTTTTGGAGGGATTTCAAGAGGACACCCCCTCCTAGGGAGAGTAGCAACAGTCCTGCATTTTCTCCAGCTATAGATAATGCAAAGACAGCTACCATAGATGGTATTTTTGGGTCCTTAAAGCCATGATCGGACTGGCAATCATGGGGTAGCTTGGCAGTACAGAGGATCAGATAAGGCTTGGCTATATAGTTGAGCTGAGCAGGTCCTGGCTTAGCAAGGCTAGATATAGCAAGGTTGACATAGCTTGGCAATTCACAGGACCAAAATGAGGAATGAACTACATTACTGCTCAAGCAAGACACGAATGAAGTCCCAGAGTATAAATAGAGAAGTTAACGAGCTATTTAGGAACCACTGTGGCAACAGAATTCAAAGACAAAGAAGAATTAACTATTGTATAGCCTTAGTGGACCATAAGACATTAACAAAGCATGCCTGCAGGATCATATAGTATTCTGGCTGAGATACCTCTGGCAGCCTAGTGACATGGTGCAACTTTTGTAAAATTGCAGAAGAACAGTACCAAAGTGATGAGCTGTAAGCAACTTTACGATTGGTGCATTATATTACAAATAATTTATCTAACTGTGAAATTTTAGGTACAACCAGGTCTTTAGCAATGCTTTTGTAGCCTTTTCCAGCTATATTTATCTCCATAAGACATATTCTAAGATATTCTGAAAGTAGTTTGTATCAAGGCATGACTCACACTAAGGGTGCAGGCTGATGTTGCAACAACCACAATGCGGCTGCACCTCTGCTCACCCACGATGGCCAATACCTGCATGATTTTGCTGATAATGCTAGCAGGATTGTGTGGCTATTGGCTGCCATGGGTGGGCAAGATTTCAGCTGCATTTCAGCTACCGCCATATCAGCCCATACTCTGACCAAATTCTTGGGGGAAAAAAACAGATTTGTCAGTAACCAAGCTTTGTGTGCTTTTATTTAATGGGCAAAGCGCTTGTAAACTTACACTTCCAATCTTATCTCCTTAATTGAAACACTTTTACCAGTAGACTCTTGGAGAAGTTGTTAACACAACAGTTCACTTATTTTTCATCCCTACACTGTGGATGTTACCTCAATGTGCTCAATAAAAGGCATGAATGAGGCAACTGTTCATGTGTTAGCAGCTTAGACACATGGTGTTTGTCTATGATTGTGACTTAGATGACGATCACACCTCATGAGTGGTAATCCCCAAAGGTTCACTTACTTCTTCTTGCAACTGTATACAGTTATATATATTTGGATTGATCTGATTTTTAGAATAGAACAGTGCAGTCACGCAGGACACATTTCCTCATTACAAAGACACTGAACAAAAACTCAAAAGACAATAATTTCTGATTTACCCTGTTGACTGCCAAGAAACGGCATCTCACCCAATTCTTCCGTCTGTCATTACATACACAATGAACATGCTCTGCCTATTTGTTTGACACCAGCTATTTGGTCCAAGCTATATTATATCATGAACTGGAAATATGTCTATAGCTGGTCTGCCCTTCCTCAGTGTATATACAGTATGGCATTGTTTTCTACCAGTTATCTCCCTTACCACCTGATGTATTATACAAAAAAAAATCGCCTTGGCATTGATGCTATTTACATTTGTTCCTTATGAATTGCTTTTTTTTTAATCACGGAGTCCAAAAATGGAACACAATATGCAAACAGATGAAAGATTAGATTGTTGGACAATGAATAAGACCTGGATTATGTGTAATATCTTCAGATTGAGTATGAGTATATTCAGTGGCTGGAGTTCAGAAAGTGAGTCAGTGTCATGTATAATGAGTATGACACATTACTCATCTGCGGGGCCAATGTCAGTACCAGGCAAACCTGGGCAGATGCCATGGTTTATGAGTGATTGCCATGGTAATATATGTTTGTGAAGCTGAGGTTGGGATAGTCAGGGGTCCCACTGTGATTGTGTTGGCAGTCATGCGCCTGGTGCCAGGCTTGCTTGTGTGGTACCATAAACTACAATGTACAGATAGTTAAAGGAGTATTCCAGCTTTTTGCCATCTGATGACCTATGCTCTGGATAGGTCATCAGTAGTTGATGGACGGGAATCCGCTCATGATCCCCATACATCAGCTGATCATCCAGGCCCGCTGTTAGTGCAGCAGAGCCGTATGTCATCATCAGCGGACAGGGGAGGAAGTGGGAGCGCCGCGCTTCACTCTTATTGAAATCAATGGGAGAACCGCGCTTCTATTACACTTCCTGCTCCTGTTACAGATAGGACCACACATTCTGTAGATAAGGATCCCGAGCGTCAGATTCCCTTCCATCCATCAACCGATTGTCTGACCAACTGTCAGTGCAGCAGAGCCGGATGTCATCCTAAGTGGAGGAAGTGGGAGTGAAGCCGGTGCTCCCATTTCCTCCCCTATACGCGGATGACGAACCCCAGCCTCTCTTGCACTGACAGCAGGTGGGACAATCGGCTGATGGACGGAGATCAGCCTCTCAGGATCCCTGTCCATCAGCTACTGATGACCTATCTAGAGGATGAAAAAACTCTAGAATATCCCTTTAACTAGTATTTACCCAATTAAGTAAATGTAAAGTCCCCTGGTGCAAGGAAAAACTGCGGAATAACTCTTTAACTAGTATTTACCTAATATAGGTAAAGTTCCCTGGTGCAAGTACCACGTCATGACTGACTCCTCGGGTGACGTTACAATGTGACATTTTCTAGCAGACTGTTTTGTCATTGTCTTCCCCAGTCATCTTTTACCCCCAGCAAGTTGGATATTCATTTTACTGATTGAAGTATGAGTCAACCTTGAGCTGGCTACCTGAACCAAGCAGGGATTGAACCTGCAACCTTCGGGTCATGAGCAAGAGCTTAGGACTGCATTTCTGCCACCCTAACACTCTGCGCCACACAAGGCTCTTGCATTTACCTAATTACCAGGGGCATAGCTATAAAGGCGTAAACGATGCAGATGCACCTGGGTCCTGGAGCTTTAGGAGGGCCACAAGATTCCTCTTCCCCATATGAGGAGGCTAGCACCATAAATAATCCACTGTATTTTTATAGCGCATACAAGTTATGCAGCACTTTCCATCACTTGATATTGGGTCCTGTCCCCTTTGGGGGTCATCATCTATATTCGCCTTTCTGCATGTTTTTGGAGTGAAGTATTATAGCTGGGGGCAGCCCTTTCACACATTTTACATTGGAGCCCAACAGCAACAAGTTCCGCCTTTGTGGATTACTGTCCAAAAATGGGACAAATTCATTGGACAGTGAAGATCAGCTTTAGTGTATTAGGGTATTTTGCCATAAAATATCAACAAATTAAAAGGAAAGTGTAAAAGTAAGGCCGCCTGCACACGGGCGGACATCCCGCGGCGGTATTTCCCGCGGGATTTCCGCCACTGAAAGTTTTCATAGGAGTGCATTACAATACGCACTCCTATGCAGACGGCCGTGGCATGTCCTATTTTTGTGCGGGGCTCGCACTCACCCGGCCGCCGGCTCCGGTCTGCGCATGCGCCGGCTGCGCCGCAGCCGGCACATGAAAGAGCCGGGGCCGCCAGGCACGGGTGAGTATGCGCTCGTCTCTGCAGGCTCTCGAGTCGGGTCCCACGGCGAAATTCTCGCTGCCGGATCCGACCCGCTCGTCTGCAGGCGGCGACTACACCATCCTTAAGTAGTCAGACCATAGTGTTGCTATCCTGATGAACATACCAGTTTTGACCTGGACCTTCTGGCAGGTTCAGCATCACTTTCCTGTTCCAAGCTCTACTTTGCTGTTCCTCCTGCAATCCCGACTCTGCTTTGTAACCACCACCAGTAGCGTCAGGCCAAGGGTGCATGCACATTGACGATATTTTGGTCCGATTCTCCTTTATTACCTAGTTCTCCCAGAATCCTGTGCCAGTTATAAGTTGTTTCTGACTTGTTGGTGTGGCTTGAAGTGTGATTGTCTGACTCCTGGATTCTGACCCGACTTCCTTGACTACTCTTCGGATTACAGTCTTCTGCTGTTACCTGAATTCTGACCTTGACTTGCCTGTCTGACTACTCATTTGCCGTCTGTCTTGTACCTTCTAGTTCTCCTAGCTTCACCCCTGTTGTATACCTGACTCTGATCTGGATTATCCTTTGGCTTCGACGTTCCCTCTGACCTTCCAGTACTGACCATTTGCTAGTTTGATTTTGTCGCTAATTAGCGGCTACTCTGGTATCGCACCCTAACCGCTAAATAGCACATCTTAAGGTGGTGTGAAGGGTGCAAACATGCAGTTCCTAGTAGTTAGCTCAAAATCTGATTATATATGCTCTATTATTGGATAGATGTTTCTTCCCTTAATATCAACGTGACCGTCCCATGTAGACTAGTCACTGCAGCAAGATATCACAAGACTGTGAAAACATCATTGTAGTTATCGGGTAATGTGGCCATGTGACATTACAGCCATATGAATACAATGTCACTGTGGCCTTGTGTATACAGAGTCTCTCAACCTTCTTTGAGTGTATGAGTGTATGTTACTACGTGTTATTCGTGTGTGTTTTGCGTGCGCAATATGCTGTACTGATCTCACATTGACTTACAATTGTGCAAAATACGTGCGCAAAAAAGAATGTGGCATGCACTATTGTGGCGTGCAGTATGCGCATAGACACCAAGATAATGTATGGGGATTATCAGCATACAGCAAGTATGCAGGTCTTTGCGTATCATTGCATACTTGCTGTGTGCTCCCTTGTGAGAGATACGCTGCAAAAAAACTCTTGTGTAAGAGAGCCATTACAGATCAGCATGATCCAAGGAAGATCTCTCTTCCCAAGGAGAAAAATATCATAACTAAATTCATCACTCTCATACATGTACAAGTGTGTGGGTGAGAGGAGTAACTATAGGGGATGCAGGGGATGCGGTTGCACCTGGGCCCAGGAGCCTTAGGGGGCCCATAAGGCCTCTCTTCTCCATATAGGGAGCCCAGTATTATGAATAAAGCATTATAGTTAGGGCCCAGGAGCTTCAAGTTACGCCTCTGCTTACACTGAGTAGGGGGGGGGGGGGGGGCTTTACACTGGCGATGAAATCACATGATTTCCCAGCACTACGAGGCTCCAAGAAATAGCAAAACTATGGAGCCAATGGCTTCAAATGGCTCCATGCACATGTGCGATGTTTTAACGCTTGCGATGCAGCATTAAAACAAAATTGTGGCATGTCCATTCTGCAGCGCCAGCCCCATTGAAATCAACAGGAGATACTCGCGATCCTTTGCCACTGCTGTGATAGCAGTGGCAGAGGACTCCCCGTGGCAAGGATTTTCAGAGGTGCTTGAAGTATAAGTTCCCCCTGAAAATAATCCATGAACTGTAGAAAAAAATATTAATATATCACCTTGGAAAGGCAGTCATCTCCGGCGCCTCTTCTAGCTGGTCCTCAGCACTTTTCTTCTCCTTCTCTTCTGGGATTTAAAAATCCCCGCCTTTTGAAAGCACTGCCTCTGATTGGCTGAGAGCTGTGACCAATCAGAGGCAGCGCAAGCCGTCATTCCCATAGAGCAGACAATCTGCCCATGTACACTGAGTGAACAAGCACTGACTAACATGGTCATTGTTGGTCGGTGCTCTTTAGCACTACCAGAATTATCTGCCCATGTAAAAGGACTTTATTTTGAAAGAAAAAACAAGTCCATCCAGTTCAGCCTATTATCCTGCAGTGTTGATCCAGAGGAAGGCAAAAACTCATTTTAGGAAAAAAAAATAACTTCCGACTCCAAATCTGGCAGAATAACTTGTTAGATTAATGACCTGTCTCCAGTAATCTAGCGCACATAACATTTAATATTCTTACAAGCTTGTGGGTTTTCGAGATTCAGTGGGAACAGTGATGAAGTCTCAGCATTGCAGACATTGGCCAAGAAAGCTGTTATAGGGAATTTCCATATCTTAAACCATGATGTCTGATGTGATCTAAAAACTGTGTGGACTGTTCTGGCTCTTGTTTTTGACTTGTGCTCTGATGCCATTTTTGAGTTCAGCTCTCATTCTTCATTCTTTAGCTGTTTCGGCACTCCTGTATTTGTGATCCGCCTGTTGATAGCACCCATCTCTGGATCTCATATAGACAGTTGTCACAGCTGCTGCCACTTGTTGACTGGGCAGATTCTTGATAACATTTATAGAATAGTTCAAAATTGGGGTGGTCATGCCAGCCGCTAAATCCTTCCATGCCAAAGTAGTAGAGGGACTAAAAAATGTTAACTATTCTCCAAATTAACCAGTTTGCACGAGCTTGCCGTGGTCCAGTTACAGAAAGGATTGGTTAGTGAAGAGAAAAATGTGATGGGTGAAACGAAGCTGACCGAAATATAAAGTTCAATACAAGAAGTAAGCTCAGCTTCTCCATTTTATTTTATACCAGCATGAAAAGACGTATTTCGGGGCAGCGCCCCCTCCTTAGTTATGGCTGGGGATACACCTTGCAGTGGCTATTGGTATGTGCATGGTGTACTAATTCATCAGAATAGTCTCACCTGCCAGTGCGACTATCATTGGGTTGGCTACACCCGAACAACTAGGTCTTTTCCACGACCCACCATCTTAACGAGAGAGAAGAATCACATCTTCTGCACGTTCCTCTACCTATATTTATCCAAATCACCCACTCATTCAAGTAGCTCCACCACAATATATATATATATATATATATATATATATATATATATATATATATATATATATATATACATATACATATATTATATTTTAGTTTTTTTTACCTTACTACCAGATAGGATTGGTGAGATGCTGGTGGACGTGGTCTGCATTAAGGGTTTCTTCACACGACCGTATTGTTACAGCATATTCTGCGCACAGGCTTTGCGCACGGAATACGCTGTACCAATCTATCATAGGCTCCCATGCTGCCAATCACACGTGCAAAATATGCACGCAAAAAAGATCGCAACATGTTCTATCTTGGCACATGTTACGCGTGCATACAAGCCAAGATAGTGTATGGCGATCGGCGGCCCACAGCAAGTATCCAATGTCATTGCATACTTGCTGCATGCCGGGCGACTGTCACATGCGGGTGGCATGCAGCAAATTTCGTTTGCGTGCAGCCGGCCTTAACTTGCAAAGGCTAGCCTTGCAGTTTTTATTGTATTCGGTTAGAGCTTTGAGGTACAGGTTCTTATTGTATTCATACCCTTTGTTTTATTAAACTTGTGTAGGACATTATGTCCTCCACCAGCATCAGTCCAAACAATTTCTGCAGTCATGTCTGTATTGATTTTCACCCATTTTTAATAATATGTTAGGGTTTGTATTGTAGATAGCGTGAGGGTTGGTTTGAAATACTTGACGCCAAGGCAAACCGTTACAGGACCCCTATCTATGATGCATCACACTGATCTTGTTATATAGGGCAGTGCAGGGGTACTTTTTGGGCTTCTTCAGGCTCCAGGAACGGGATACAACTGTAACTTCTTCCCCTCCTGTAGTTACACTCCTGTTTGTAGTTCTGTATAAGTCTTCCATGTTTGTGCAACTACATAAAAACCGTCCAGAAGATGTTTGTCTAGGTATATTAACGTGCTAATAAATTGGAACAAGTAACAGCTGAACACTCAAGTACAATAGCAAAGGAACAAGGTGAACTGCATTCTGACTCTACCAGGGTCATTATTCTTTGATCCCATCAAGAAGCAGATGGTAGAGTGCGCAATGGAAATTCAGATGGACAAGTGAGAACATACAAGGCAGAGAGCAATTTGGAAAAGATGAGAGGAATGTTCATTATATAAGAGAATTATCATGCTGAATGTCCTGAGTTATTAAGCAGTAGATGGTATTTATAGCCAGATTCCACATAGGTGTGCCAAGGGCGAATTACAGAAAAATTACACCATAATTGGATCGAAACAAGTTATGCAAGTATCGGTTGATTAAATGAGTTGGCCAAGTGATCTATCTATATATATATATGGAGTTGCAGTCTTGGACTTGTTGAGTTATCAGAAGAAACCATGAACAGTGATAACCATGAATGAAAGTGACCATGGGGTGTCGATTGGGTTTAATTCAACAACCACCAAGTTCTTATTGCAGAGCAGACACATTCCACCACTCGATTTTTCACTTCTACAGAGTTTTTTCTGTTGTGCATGTTCTAAAGGTTCAACTAGAGTCGGAGCGCCAAGCCAAAACACCTGAGGATCCTTTAGAAGAGCCCAATCTCTGATACAATAAGGAGCCCAAAGATCCAGCAAGAGACTTCCCAATTTAAAGCTGACTTGATCCCACACTTGCTGCTGAATATTGATTCCCGAATGACTTATTAGAATGTATTGGTGATTTATGACCTCTGTGCACAATGGTAACAGCAGCATTCAGAATATGAATGAAACTGCATATACTGTACACATTGTGTACAGGATGGGCCTCAGAATCATTTCCTCTAGTGGACCCAAAACTGGGTAAATAATAACCAAACTACCTAAAAGTTTTATGAACTTTTAATTTGGTAATCACCTTGTATGAATACCCTTGAACACAAATGACTTTAGATTAGATGATGCCCTATTTGTAATCTTCAGTGGTCACCCCGTACCCTATAATAATGTACCGTCATGCTATGTACAAATAACCTTACCATAAAGTGCCTAATTATAAGTGCTATGCAATATCAAGTCTAAATAATATCATATATTAACATATAATATATTTAGCCTGATGATACCTTTTTATTACAGTAAATGTTTTATTACTAACTGTAATGCATAAACCAGTTATGAGGCGCTTGATGCCGGAGTCGGAGTATGAAAAAATAGAGAAGTTGGAGTAGTATGTTTGGCTTGCTGAGTCCACAGCCCTATAATTAACAATACTTAACATGCTCTGCAAAACTATAGTGTACAGTGATACACCCCACCTAATACCACCATATAGTGCACAAATAATACCAACATACAGTGACCATGCCAAAGCTGCACACATGAATATACAATGCCTATAATACAACAGCCATACAATTAATTTTAACCCCTTGGCAACTTCCATTCAACAAGTAGGTCAGATGTGCACAGTTTGTATAGAGTAGGCTCGGGAGCCAGGGCCACGCCATACACAGTGGGTGTTGGTTGTCTTTGACGGCTGACACCCAGCTGCAAGAGTCACAATCAGAATTCACTTTGATCATGACTGTTAACCATTAAAATGCCACTGTCAATTTTGACAGCTGTATTTAAATGGCCCAATTGGCCTCTATAAGTCCTGAATAGATCACCTGTGATGAGATCATGGGATGCTATTCAGGTGTCATGGCAGCCAGGGGCCTTATGAAGGCCTTGTGAAGGCTCCAAGGCTGCCATGGATGTTTGACTTTTAAGAAAGCCTGTCAAAATGCGGTACGCTGCAATACTCAAATGATCGCGAGTTCAAGTCTCCTTAGGGGACTAAGAAAACAAAGTAAAAGACAGAGCTACTAAAATAATACATTATTTATCCCACACAGTGAATGCCATCAGAAAAAAGTAAAATGCTAGAATTGCACTTTTGTTGTCACAATTACAATGGCACAATTACGTTTTTTTCCATTTTACTCCATCTAGAAATGTAAAAAAGTTTTTCAGTACATTATATTGTGCATTAAGTAGTACCAATGGAAAATACAACTCGTTCCACAAAAAAAAGCTCTCAGACATCTATGTCAATAGAAAAATTAAAAGTTATGATTTTTAGAAAGTGGGCGGAGGAAAACAAAATTGTAGAGAAAAAAATTGCCTTTTGCACAAGGGGTTAAATATTTTTTTGTAGACACAAGACTCAGGTACCAAGCTCCTAGAAGCAGATGATGTGCCCTTCACCCATTCAAACCAGTATGGTTTCCTCCTGGTGTACTGTCCTAGCCACGATTTCTTAGGAAACCGTTTAATCCGTCAATGTATTTTTGGACTCATAGATACCAATAATATGAGACAGAAGCCCTTGTGCACAAGTGGAGAACCAATATATTCATGTGAGATGATGCTGGTGTAGGTGTCTTAGATTGTACAGTCCATGGCAGTGGTCATAAGAGGGTTACTTGAGACGGTTGACTGTAGATAGCACTAGAAGGTCCTTCCTCGGGCTTAAGAACTTAGCAACGTTGACCTTCCCAAGTAATACAATGAGCTCTGGGATAGGAGTTTCATTGTAATTACTTGAATGACACTTTGTAGCATCAATATTCAGTCATTTCAGTAATGTTCACATTTTTGTTGCAGGAAGAAGACTTTGAAACAGAACATGATAAGGTTTTGAAGATCAGTGAAGCAGATGATGCCGGTGAGTGTGGAGCAGAGTTGACCATGATAGTCATATCGTATCTGCAGTCTTATATATTCTTGGGAGCCATAAGAACTGTCATGGTTAGCACATGTTTTCTGAATGAATTTATGTTCTGTACAATGGACTTGCTCATCGCTATGTTATCATTTATTCAGTTGAAAGAATGAATAATGAATAGCCGTGTCTCATGAGCAAGAGATCTAAACAGGAAGTGACCTAAAATTGGCAGATTTTCCGAGATGCAAAGGGCCTGTTCCATGGGGCAATTATTGGCCGCACATTTATTCATTCCTGATAATTGCCAAGTGATCACATGACAAATAATAATTTGCTCTTATATCACTGATTACATCTTTTAGCTAGACATAAAAATTATAATCTGTCTGCAAGACGTCCCCTCATGTAAACAGGGGACACATTGACAACAATAATGGAAATGAAGCATGAACGATGGTTTGTCTGGCCCAATGTAAAATGTCTTTACACAAATACTGATTGACTTGCTATATCATCGATTGGCACTCGTTACAGGCAAGGACCCTAACTCCACACTTGATTAGTTGGAAAGTGACCTTGGAAGCATTTGTTTGTATAGTTTCAATGATGCAAATAAAGTGGGCAGTATAGATTAAAAAGTTCTAAAAGTTTCTGAAAAAACAAATTTAATTCCTTTTGATGAGATGTTTAAAATACTATGAATGGTGCAGGAATACCTAATCCTACTTCTGTTAGTACTGCTCTCAGGTTAGTAATAAGAGTAGGGCAAGTAGTGGTATAGAAGAGATGGGGCCACATATTAAAAACCTAAATGGGTCCCCCATTACGATGTCTGGTTTTGCCACCTAAGACAGGAGGGCATGGTGTTTGTTCCTCTTTAAAATGACGCTTGGGCCAATTCTCCACCTCCTCGTTTGCTAACAATACAGTTCCTCTTTGGAGGAAGATCCTGCACACGTTCTTGTTCCCCAATAGTAAAATGGATGGTGAAATCAGAGCTGCGGCTCCCTCCTTTCAAAGCCCCATAGGGTCTCTATAGTACATACGCTCTTGAGACCAAAGTACCTGTTAAAGAGACAGGTCATTCTACTGCTATGCGACTTTGACATGAATCCTCTCTTCGTTCGAACATAGTTGGCATCCATGTTTCTGATTGGGGTCTTAGGCTCCTTTAAAACTGATCTCCTACGCTCCCAGCAGCAACGCCCAGAACTCCTGCCAGTGAAAATGCAACAAACTATCAGCAACCGCATTCTTCACCCCAGGAACATGCCTGGCCCTGAAAGAGATATTGTGTTCCAGGCAACACAGGACCAAGTGGTGAAGCAAGCTGAGAACCCGCAGGAAGGGAGAGATGATTTATTCAATTGTCTACGCTGAGTTATCTGCCCAGAAACATATGTCGATTACGCAGGCATTCGTCCCAAATCTCTACAGAAACACCTGTGGGTAACATTTCCGTCAGCATTAGGTTCCAGTGCAGTCCTGTGTCAGACCATGCCGTTGGCCAAGGAGCAGAGTGCTAGTCTGAACACAGTCCAAAACCCATGGAACCTAAGGCATTACTAAACAAGGACAATTTGGAGTTAATTCGCTCCTCAGCCATGAAGCATGTATGAGCGTTGTAAGAATACAAGAAGGACCTCCAGACCTCGAAGTCTGCCTTAAGGGACTTGATGAGGCAAATGTGATGGCTTGGAGCCCTTGCTCCCCTATACACTAACAACAGGCAATGGGTAAAAACCTTGCCCATCGACATCACACAACAAGCAAAAACTAAGAGACCAACATGGATTGAAGCTGCTTTAATGTGACCTTTGGAACTGCCAAAAAACATCAATCAAACCCAGGAGCTTTTCAACTTTATCACAGGGTAAATGAAAAAGCATGTGCAGTGTCCGAGGAGCGGGCCCTAGCCTAGGAGACAGCTGGGATGAGTTGTAGGCCTTGTCACGGTGGTTCTACTGTCTCCCACTCGGAGGGTAGCCAGGAGCCCGTCTAACAGGGCCGCGGGCAGGCTGTTAAAGTGTGGGAAATGGAGAACTTGGTTACCTGGTTTCTTCTGCTGGATTGTCACAGGTGACACCACCGTTCCTTCCTCTGCGGCAAGGCTAGGTTATAGAAAGATAAACCACACACAGAGTAGTTGAAAACAAAGCCGGGAATGGTCGTCAATGTTGCTTTACTTGAACTCCAGTAATAAACAATTCACAAGTACACAAGTGCAATACAGCACGGCTATAGATGGAATTAGTAGTGAGACAGGGAAGTAGAACACAGCGTGAATATCAGGCCCACAGTCCTAGTTATCTGTGCAGCTCCGCTTCTGGAAAATCACACACTCCTTCCTCTCCGGGCTCTCAATCTGTCAACACTCACATTGTCAGATGCTACATGGCAAACTCCTCTTGCTCACAGGGGCTGTTAGTTATCCCAAGGTTTCCTGAGATCAGCTAAGTCCAAGGGAGACAGGTGATACCTTTCGGCCTCCTCCACTCCTAGTAGCATAGGCCAGACTACTTGCAGATGGACTGGCTAGACTAGCTGGATCGCTCACAATGACATTTACTGCTGACTCCCTTTTTCCACTTCTCCACTTCACCACTCACACTGTGCAAACATTAATATCAAGCATGGTCAGGTGACCACAGATTCACAACACAAAAAGATACATTTCCAGACAGAGACAGCTCATGCAGACACTAAGGATGGCTGTCCATGGGCGATGCGGTATCCCGCGGCAAAGCTCCGCCGCGGGAGCAACCGCCCAGGAGCAGGAGCCGCCGCCGAATCTCCACCGGTAAGCCCTATGTAATAGATAGGCTGACCATGGAGAATCAGGGCAATTTGCAGCATGCTGCAAATTGCCTGCCGCGAGAGAAGAATCGCAATGATTCTCCGCTCGTGGACAGGTGCCGGCGCTTTCCATACCAATGCTATGGGAAGCGTCAGCCAGTGTGATTCGCCGGTGGTTTACTGCCGTGGACAGGGGGCCTAACTCTTTCAGTGCTGCAGAGGTGCACCATACATACTTCATGCACACAGACGTTGCAGACAATTCAAAGGCATAAGACAAATATGAAAGACATTCTGAAGTGGCCTATAGGTCTGGGCCACTACACATGTTAACTGTGTCGATCTCAATCCCCAAAAAAGTGAAGGTTGCAACTGAGCCCTCCATCTTCTGCTGTGATATCGGAACCCCGAACTGCTTCATATATAGATGAAGCGTGTCCAGTAAAAACCTACAGTTATCACCATCCCCAAGGGCAACAAAAAGAAAACCCTCAATGTAGTGAATAACTGACCTCAAACCCGTTTTTATAACGGACCATCCACTCAAGAAAGGTACTAAATATGTCAAAGTAGTGGCACGAAATGGAACACCCCATCAAGAGGCAAGTGTCAAAATAGAACTTGCCATCAATGTTGCAACCAGGGAGGTAATAACAATCAGGATGAACGGGCGTCAGACCACAACAAACTCCATGTCCGATTTTGCCAAGAGGGCTCCCTGGTCCGGCTCTTTGACCGCGAAACTATCTGATCAAAGGTAACGTAAGAGACCGAGAAGTCTTCCAGAGAAATCCCATCATTCATCGAACCACCCTGATGTAAGAGCCGAAACTTACCCTGTTCCTTTTTGTGAACCACGCTCAAAAGAAAGACCCAAAGGTTTGGAAAGCTAGCCATACAACTTAGATGCATGTAATGTCACCCCAACCCCTGATTTTGTCATGATCGGACAACCATTTAGTATCTATGGAGGCCTCCTGACTCTTCGTGGACGACAAATGTTGGAGGAGACAAGGATCGGGCAGTTGGATTTCAAGGCAACCAAACCTTTCTTCTCACAGGAGATAAGATACCACCAGAGGTATCTGCTAGTGGGTTATTCCCATATCCGCATTCAGAATACACGCACAACCAGCCGAGCTGAGTACATATGGGAGATGGGAAGTGGGGGCCGGGAGAGAGAGCTCTTGGCGAAACAAACGTTCAGCTGACAGATATCCAAAATGCTCAGAGAAAAGCAAGCAATCCTTGAACTGTTGTCATTTCTCAAATCCCATGTCTGGACACATGTCTGTTGCCGCATGTCTGTCATATTTGAGCAAAAAGGATTAGATAATCAGATGTATGTTTAGTAAGTGCAAATCAGAAAGGCTGTCTTATGCTTCTGATGAGAGGGGATGTAAACTCCCACAAGTTCTTTGGTATGTTTTTCTTAGTTGGCATTGCCAGTCTGTTTGCTAACTAGCAGACACTAATGAGAGCGCTCAATTGAAGCTTTGTGTATAAAATGGCTTTCACCGTAGGTGTCTGTATAGATCCAGTGACCCCATAAATGGAGTTCCTCTAATCCAAACAATGGGATGTTTGTCAGTCCTGCTGCTCTAAAATAAATTGCTATGCAGAATTGGATTACAGATAAAACCCTTGCTCTACCTAGCTGACCATTTTTCTGCCAACAGTATGAAAATGATTTTTTTTTCTATGCCCCCCCCAAGGGCATCTTTGGTGATGTACAAAGCTACCTGCAGAATACAGTTACGATGCTACTAATATTAGGGAGAATGCAATGAATGAAATATGATTAAATATGTTCTGTAGTATAGCTTTACAGCCAGGGTCAAAGAAAATACTATAGCAATGGGACAAGCCATACAATGGGTAGAGCTACAAGGAAAGCTGGTGGGGCATATGATGCCGGTTTTTGCTGATGTTATATAAGTATGTAGGATACTTTAACCCTTTCCAATCCACTGTCTGACCTCTAAAGACATTATGATTTAGGGCTGTACAGCTCGATGTTGGAAGACGTCCGTCGGGGTTCTCTTACTGTATATTGCCAGCCTCTCTGCTGTTGGAGCCTATCCAACGTGTCGCCTCATGCAGTACTGGCTTTAGCCAGCATATAGCGCTGTTGTATAACAGCAAAAAAAGAGTAAGCCCCCTAGGAAAACCAGGATAGAAATTGGATTGGAAAGGGTTAAATTCAGCTTGATTGGGAACTACTACAAAAAGCAGTTCAGTTGACAAGTTGACAGCATCAGCAGATAAAGTAATATTGATAAATGTAAAGTAGTGCATTTTAACTTGCAGTATAAAATTGTAAGGCTGTGCATTAAATAGAATACAACTAAAGATAATAGAAAGATCACCAGTGAGCCAAGCAGCAGCACTCAATGCCAAGCAGCAGATGCATAAGTACATACAATTATAGGGAGCATAAAAGGAGAGATAAAACCAACATTTCGTTAATAACCTTGGTAGTATTTTGGGTCCTCACACACTAAAGCAAAGCTACAGGAGAGATGGGAAGGGTTCAAATGTGGCATCTACAGTAATAAGTAAGACAACAGTTTAACTTAAAGCAAAAGGGTAGAAAAACTGGTCTGGATTGCTCTAGCAAAGAATAAAAGAGCTCTTAATTAAAGATGATCTTGTAGAAGTATATGCAAGGTCAAGAACAAAGAACTGGCTTGTGAACTGTGCAACAAATTAGAGAACATCCTGTATGTGGGAAAGGGTTCTTTACAGTAAGAGTATTCAAAGTTTGAAATGCTCTCTGATTAAAAACTAGTAATGGTAAATACAATGACGGTATCTCAAATATGTCTAGACAAGGTAAAAATTGAAAAATTGGCTAAAGTTGGCCAGGAGATTCTGTTTTGCTTGTTCTGGATAGAAACTTTGACTCTTTTTTTTTAACCTAAGTGACTATGTAACTCTGTGCCATGGTGGATGACTGTGAACAATATGTCATCTTAGGATATTTTTACCAGGGACACAAATTGCTCTTCAGGAGAGATGGTCATTCAGTGAATGGAGGTGGAGCAGCTGGAGATCTCTTCCAGGCATCCGCCTCCATTCACTGTAAATAGGCATTCGCTCATAGATAAACAACTTACCTGCTTACACTGAGCGAGAACTTGCTCACTGGTCCCACTTTTAACCCTTTCCAATCCAATTTGTATCCTGGTTACTCTTTTTCTGCCATTATACAATGGCGCTATCTGCTGGCTAAAGCCAGTACTTCATGAGGTGACACGTTGGATAGGCTCCGACAGCAGAGAGGCTGGCAATATACAGTAAGAGAACCCCGACGGACATCTTCCAACATCGGAGCTGTACAGCCTTAAAACCATAATGTCTTAAGATGTCAGACAGTGGATTGGAAAGGGTTAAAACTATAGGTCAAAATTGCTCTTTGACCAGTTTGTCAGACAATAGTCAGCCCATGTCAAAGTAACTTTAGCGTCTGATTTTTACCCATATACCTTGAGGCACAGGAAGCTCTAAGGCCTCCTGCACACGGGTGAATATCTGTTGCAGTATCCGTGGTCGGCATCCACACTGCGAATCCGAAGCAAATACCGCCCGTTACTTCCTATGGAGATTTGCTGCTTTCTACACATGAGCGGAAATGAATTGCGATTTCCGCTCGTGGAGAAAAAAATCGCAGCATGCTCCATTTTCATGCGGGCTCAGCATGGACGGCTTCCCTTGAAGTCAATGGAAGTCGTGCGACCCGTGGCCCGTCCGCAATGAACATTGTGGACAGGTCGCGGATTCCGCTTTGTCATCTACCCTGTTTCCCTGAAAATAAGACATACCCTGAAAATAAGACATAGCATGATTTTCCAGAAATTTTGAGGATGCAAAATGATTTTTCAGGCTTTTTGAGGATGCTTGAAATATAAGCCCTACTCCAAAATTAAGCCCTGCTAACAGTTAATTAAAAAAGTAAATTTAAATAGTGTCCAGGCAGCTATACATGTAAAAAAGGTAAACCTTTTTGAACAAAAATCAATATAAGACACTGTCTTATTTTTGGGGAAACACGGTAGCAATGGCACAAGAATTTTTTTCTCTTAATTTGTACTGCACATGTGCGGCAACGAGCCGCCGGGTCCATCCGCAGTACAGAAAAGACGGTGACAGAGCAGGTGAGTGTGGATGGAGGCCGGTGCAGGAGGCTTAAAGGAAGGACGAGGTTCTAGACAGAAATTGATTTTCTGCACACGGATAGCTATGGAGTGCTTTGTGTGTGGGTGTTTACAAGATGTCATCAGCTAATTTAGGAAACTATCGAATACCCTATATACATTTTCCAAGGACAGTCCCTGGTTTTGTATATTGTCATTTTCTAGGGTCCATGGACATAGCCCTGTTATACTTAATTCTATCATTTGTAAGACTGGAAGATGCCACCATGCTGCTGTTCACGGATCCACTAGTCTGTATGCACATTATTCAGCCTCTTTGCTCACTAACACATGAATATCCAATGTAGTGGCCCATTTAGACACAACGATTCTCACTCAAAAGACGGCTTTGAGTGATTTTTGAGCGAAAATCTAAATGGGCCTTAAGTGTTGGGGTGGCCATGCACATTATACATAGATTGGCGAAACCCTTCAATTTCAGCAGGACTGGCAAATTGTCTACTGTGTTTGAGGGCTTCTCTACTCCATGCCAACGGTAGATGTCACGGCAAAGAAGGATCAGGCAGCTGGATTTCATCTGCCTGATCCTTTTGTTCTAGGGAAATAAGCGGGAGGTGTCTGTCAGCGGCCTTCTCCCCTCATACATATAAGACACATGTCCATTTGGCCAAGCCAGGTGTGTGCTTGTATATGGTGATTTCGGGTTGTCGGCTAAGTGAGCATTCAGCTGACCGATGTCCCATGTGCATCGGCAGCCTTAGTCGGGATTCACAAGGGCGTATGCGCATTTACACGCCCATTCGTTAGACGTATTTCTGCATTGGGTGTTGCATTTTTATGCGAACCTCTGCATTTTTATGTACTTTTTGTGCACCCAAATCATGCTCATATGTACATGCAAAAAAACGTACAGCCACTGTCCCTGCTATTGAAATGGCCAATTAGTGTAATTAGTTCCATATGTTCTATTTCCCGGCGCAAATACTGTGTATTTTTTTGCATACGCAGAATACACGCCTGTAAACGAGCCCATTAAAATCAATGGGTTCTACTCACTGCATGTTGCGTGCGCAAATACATGCAGCCGTGTGAATCTGGCCTCAGTCATATAAAGTGGAATCTTACAGTAATCAGGGTGGTTTCACACACAAAGTTTTTCAAAAAAAGCAGGGTTTTCCTGGCAGTTTTTCATGCATTTTTATTTCAGCCAAAACCAGAAGTGGATTCAAAGGGAATGGGAGATATAAAGGAAGGACTTCTACCTTCTGCTGGATCTGAAGGAGAAAAATGATATTCAAAGGCCCTGTTTATATATATATATATATATATATATATATATATATATATATATACTATATCCTCAGTTTATAGACTATTTGCCAATGGTGGGGGTTAGTCAGACGTACTGTGGGGCCATAAATGAACTTTGACCAGACAAGACTTATATCCTGATAGTCAGTTGCTAACAATGTAAAGGTCAATAGTAAAAGACCACGAAGGCATGTATGACTGTATCTCATCTAATGCTCCTCAATACGGGCGACCCTGAAGCTTCCGGAACTCTCTACGCCTAGTCAATGGTATCCTACAACAGATCCACTTCTGGCATTTTTTGAAAAACCCCAGCGGCTTTATGGATCTGACACCATTTTATTTCCATGCTGCACAGGTTGGTTGAAGGAGTATTAACAGCAGTTAAGGGAGTATTTAGTGAATTTCCGGTTGAAAAAAATGATATCTTCCTAATTTTGGAAGCTGGATTCGTTAATAGAGGCAGTAGTCCCACACTAATTATGACCCCAAAGTTTTGAGATGAAGTTAAAAAACTATTTGGGTTGACAGATTATCTAATGTTGAACCCTTTCCAATCCACTGTCTGACGTCTTCCTACATTCTGATTGAAGCTTGTACAGCTCCAATGTCAGAAGACATCCGACAGGGTATTCTTACCGTCTATTGCCAGCCACTCTGCTGTCAGAGCCTCTCTGGCGCAGACACACTGGCTTTATCCAGCAGATGGCACCGTTGTATAACAGCAAAAAGAGAAAGCCTTTTAGGAAACCCTGAATCCAAAATTGCATTGGAAAGGGTTAATAGGGTAATTTGCAATGAACTGTATTGGGAAAAAATTTGGACTAATTTTATTTTTATCTCTCAGCTGGGTCCAGCAAGGGAATTAGAAAACTTTGACTGATTTACAACCCGAATATAGACTTCAAAGCTTTCACTTCTCTTACTTCCAGATTTATTATGTACTAAATAGACAAACGGTCATGTGTTGTTTGGTGGAATGTGACAGTCATATGCTGTCAATGTTCTGCTCATCCCGAGCCACAAAAGGAGGATTTTCTAAACTCTATGCATCTTTTAACAAGACATTGGGGGATATAGATTTTTGTATCCTTCTTGTTTCAAGTGACAAAGAGTCTTGAGTGTTCTCTCCATCAGGCAATGGGGGAATGTACAGGAAATGGTGGTAAAGGTGAATAGGAACCAGTGTTAGAGGAGATGACAATTTCAAGAGTATTAACCCTTTCCAATCCACTGTCTGACATCTAAAGACATTCTGATTAAAGGCTGTACAGCTCCGATGTCGGAAGATGTCCGGCAGGGTATTCTTACTGTAGATTACTCTGTTGTCGGGGGCCTCTCCAGCATGGCACGTACTACAGTACTGGCTCTAGCCAGCAGATGGTGCCATTGTATAATGGCAGAAAGAGAAAGTCCCCTAGGAAACCCTGAATCCAAAATTGGATTGCAAAGGATTAAGATTGTGTAAATTTGGACTCTAGGAAAAGCATTGTGGTTTAGTAGGGATTTTCCCACGATCTTTGCTACATTTTTTGCTGCAAAAATGATGCGGCCAGATGTTAGTTGTAGATCAGTATAAAGTTATCAAATCACTATGAACAGTGTGTTTTTGTGGCCTTTTTTCTCACTTAGAATAAGAATCATAGAGTTCGACAGGACCTCCAGGGTCATCGGGTCCAACCCTCTGCTCAATGCAGGATCACTAAATCATCCCAGACAGATATTTGTCCAGCCTCTGTTTGAACACTTCCATTGAAGAAGAACTCACCACCTCCCGTGGCAACCTGTTCCACTCATTGATCACCCTCACTTTGGGTGTGTCTTTTGAGTCAATGCCGGTTTTGTCCAAAATGCAGTATGCTCTGGGTATGGCACTTTTTAGCTCTGTTCTTGACTGCACAAGACAAGTTTTTTTAGCTATTCAGTCCATCCAAGCTCATTTCTATTCCCCTCAGACAGCAAAAAGCCTAGAAAGAGTAGTGAATATACTATAGGGTAAAGAGAGCCTAGCTGTAGGCTCTGCCAGCTAGGGAGAGTCTGTACTGCATGGAGTTTTGAAAGGAAACAGTAAAATGTCAAGTGAATTGGTAACATGATTTTTTTTTATAACTTATGTAATTATCATCAATACATTTTTCGTAGTTACAATCTATTGGGATCTGGTAGAAATGCGGAAATCAGATCAACTATAATGAATGATGGAGACAGCTCCCCAAGGATTCTTGGTGTGAGTGTTCATCAACCACATATTCTTCACTGCATATGGCCATCAGTGATGTCCCATGTATGCTAACACCTAATAGTGTGAATCCCTTGTGAGCTGAGCAGTGTACACAGATGACGCTACTGGAAATTATGTACATCCTGCAGCCTTACCCAAATACTGTATAATCAAACTGACAGCTAAAATCGTATTATCATCCAGCATGTAATACTGTAGGTATATAGGAAAGAGTTTCAAAAAGAATTTAACGCAGAAGGTATTTGCCGCCCAAAATCGTGAGATCATTTTTGTCCCCTTCTGGCAAGTTGCTGATAATTATATTCAGTTGGGTGACAACCAATAGCACGTCCAATCCAATTCCCAGAAGGTTTGTCACTTCAATATTGCCCCTTTAATATGCACTCATATTATTCAAAAACAAGGAGCAGATGTGGGGATCTAATTACAACCTACTAAAGACAGGTACACAATCCTCACTTCACCGAAAAGAGGAAGGTTCAAAGTTTTTTATGACGTATCGCAGTGTTAGGTGTCTTGTTTACAGTTTCATGGTCCCGGAGGTATGTTGGCATATGCAACCAAGTTCAACAAATTTTCTGTGCCTCTTGTAAATTTGCTAGTGACGAGGCGGCTGTTTTTGGAATCGTTGCCAGAATAAACGTGGCACTTCAACAGTGGATTCACACTTAGCAAACTCCAGCACACAAAACAATTCCCCCTGCGGTGTCGCCATTTTCCTATAAACTGTAAACAAGAAACAGCGCTGAAAATGGAACTTACTAGTATGTCATAAAAAACTTTGAACCTTCCTCTTTTCAGTGTAGCTGTATTTTGTAGTTTGTTTGTAAATAAATACCCAAATCTGCTGCTTCTTTTTGAATAACCCTGTATAAATGGTGGAGTGAGAACTTTACAAAGAGTCAGGCCTCATGCACACGGGCGGATTTGATTCGCGGAATCCGCAAATAAAGCCACCCGTAGGCTCCCTGTCCATGGGCGTTCCGGTATACCACGGCAGATTTCCGCCGCGGGAGCCGCCGCCCGGGAGCAAGAGACGGCAGACGGATCTCCACTATCAGCCTATCTGACCGATAGGCTGACCGCGGAGAATCGCATGATTTTGCTCAATTTGCAACATGCTGCGAATTACCGGCCGTGAGCAGAGAACCGCAATGATTCTCTGCTCGTGGACACGGGGCTAGCGCTTTCCATGGCAACGCTATGGAAAGCTTCAGATGGCGTGATTCGCTGGCAATTTGCCAAGGGTGAAATTACGCCCATGGACAGGGGGCCATAGGGAGACATGAGCGCCTGAAGAACAGCTTAAAGCATGTAGATGTGATTTTTTTTTCCCCGGCGTGCGGATCGCACGCGAGGGATGAAATCGCGGCATGCTCTATTTTCCTGCGGATCCCGCAGGGACGGCTTCCATTAAAGCCAATGGAAGCTGTCCGAACCGCGGCACACCCTCAGCTGTCATTGCAGATGTGCCGCGAATCTGCAGGAAAGCAGGAGATTAAAAGAAAAAAATGGCACTGTGCATGCGCCAGGTGCGTCGGCCGATGTGACCGGACGCATCCGCTGTGCTGAAGAAGGAAGCTGACACGGAGAAGTAACAACCTGTCTTTTAATGCCCATGCCTGTGAGCACGCACAGATTCCACTGCGGGTTTTGACCACAAATGTAATAGCCATATTGTGTTTAATCTGCTGTCGCACACTCCTTTGGCCACCAACGGCCATGATTTGGCTCCAGCCCTCGAGTTCCATCATTGTAACTGTGTTCTTCTATGAATGTCTTATAGATGCAGGTCCCAACTCTATGCTTGGCTGCTTCCGTGGCTCACAGAGAAATGGATGGTGAAAGCAATGCACATGCGTGGTCACCTTGCCTTTCATTCTCTAACGGTTGTGGGGTCCAGCCAATATCTGTCCTCCTCTGGATATGCCATATATGTCCATATTGGAAATACTCCTTTAAAACATGATGGAATCACATCATGCTCACCTCCCTCCAATCCAGAGAATAAAGGTGTGGACGCTCCTTTGGCTGTGTCTCTGGAAATTGCAATTCCCGTTCACATGTTGCAGCGTAGCTCCATCCAAGGAAAGAACTATGAAGAAGCCTCTGCATTAGCTAGCTCCTTCATTCTAAGGAATGGTGAGGGTCCCAGAAGTAAGAACACCCAAGCATCACAACCTACTTGATACTGACAATCTTCTGCAGAGTATAGTGTATGTCTCCACCGTTGGAGAGCCCATGATCTTGGATGCCATGGTGCACTGGATGACTTGGCTTTTAGGCAGCTGTTAGACTGGGAGGTTTGTAAAGTTATTCCATTAATCATAAGGCAAAAAGGGGTGGAATATCGTACTATATCCCCCGAGACGTGAAATCAAAGACTAATGTAAAACCACTGACTTAGACTTCAAAAAAAGAGAAATGTGAAGTGATTAAAAACATGAAGTATTTGTTTTAACCCATTAAGGTCCAAGCAAATGCTTCACCAGGGTCCCCCAGCTAACAGTCAACAGCTTTGCTTTTTTTCCATAGGGGAGTACTATACTATACATCATGCTCATATGGGAGTACTATACATTATGCTCTGTAGGACGTATAGTATACAGAATCTTAAGCTCAACGTTACATCACTATGCAGTTAGCATAATAAATTATAATACCGCCACGCTGTACACATGTAGCGACCCTCAGACATGCTTAGCCTCGGGAGGAACCTGGTGCCACAAGATGCGTTCGAAGCATTGATGATCAATGTGTCCTGCAATTCTCATTAATTCTCACAGCCTGCTGCACTCTTCATCATTGCGCAAGCAGAATGACCCAATGCTAAGAGTTGCAAGTCTTAGCGGTGGAACACTGTACACATATAGGGCTGTTGTTCTTTTATGTAGCATTAGTGGTGCAGCGTCCGAAGAGCGGGCCAACAGCCGAGGAGACTGCGGGGTAGATTGAGGCCTTCTCACAGGGCTCTACCATCTCCCCTGGGGGTAGCACAGGACCCGTTCAAGAGACCGCTGGGGGAACTTTCACGGGGGTAACCCAATATGTAGATTAGCTTAAAAGTCCTGTCACTCGTGACGCCACCATTCTTTCCTCTGTCGTGAATCCAGATAGAAGAAATAAAAAGTCCACATGCAGGGATAACGTTATGAGCAAAGCCGGGAACGGTCGGCTGTGCTCATTTACTTGAAGAAATAACCATATACAGTCCAACAGTGGTACAAACTCACACCAGCAGGAAAATGGTGCAGAAAACAAAGTGGTGTGACAGGGAGGAAAATCACAGGATAGCAGAAGAATCCACAGTCCAAGTTATCTGCTCCCGGCCAAACTGCTTCACTCTCTCCAGCTTTCTACCGATCAGCACTCACATTTGGAATACAAGCACTCCACACTGCATGGCGGTTCCTTTCTCTCTCCCTCACAGTGTTTAAGGGTAACACTGGAATCTCCTGGGTGAAGTAGGCCCAGCGCAAGCTGGTGGAAACCTCTCAGCCTCTTCCATTCCGGACCACACAAAGCAGATGGTGTTTGTGTGCCTCACTTGCAGAACTTCAACCTCTCCTTCCTTGTAAGCCCAGACTGGAACTCTTGCAAAACACCTTGCAAACACATATATATATAGCATGATCACGTGACACACAACAAGATACATTTCTCAGACATCTCACATAATAGACAGTTAACCCATTCAGTGCTGCAGAATGCAATACACATCATATTCCTGGAACATAGAAGACACTGACAACACATAGGCACAGAACAAATGCATACATACATTAGGGAGGGACCTCTTTAACTCTGGGCCACTACAATCTTAAGTGTCTTTAATGCTGCCTCCATCCTATCTCACTAGGTCCTAGGACCATAAAGGAAGAACATTCTGGTTAGTACTGAGCTATGATCTATCTTGGCCCCATCTTGCCCAGTTATTTTATGCCATTTGTTGCTGTTGAAGCAAATTAACAGCTTTTAGTCCCGGGTAAAGTGATTTGTTTGTCACAGCTATAGTATTGTAATACTTCAGCGGCGAACCATTTGTTCTTTGACGTCTCTTCTACAAACGACCCGATGGTATGAAATGACTGGCATATTTTTGGGATGTTCCATGTCACTCCCTTTTTGTCTTTCTATTTTCAGATGATGAAACATTCTCCTTTAAATACTTTCCAGGAAAAATGCGGGGCAGCGATTATGAGAAAATGTTGACCAAGGAGGAGTTAGAGGAGGAACAGAGGTAAGTCCGCTAATTCCCAGAAGTTCTTGCATGTCATGCACTGAGCTTGGCTCCATTGTATGGGGTGAGACATACACATATAGCATTTCATTGGATACTGTAGAACCTTGCCCGTTGTATATGGCCCAGCACAGATTAAATTCTACATGTACATTTTTAACTATATGCATATTAAGGCTGGTATTCTGTTATACCGGTGACCCTGCACAAGAGCTTGCAATCAACTTGAACACTGATGGAGTTGCAACTATTTACCTACACATTTATCCCTGCCTGTTGTTGAATAATTGATGTCGGTAAGCCATGCAGTAAATGTCTGAGCGGTGCTAGTGCTATACGCAGGGCTGGCCAAATACTGCCAACACATCGTGTTTTCCATCGTTATGTTTCCAGTAGTAAAATCATCTTCATGTATGTAGAAAAAAAATGTCCAATATGGGACAGACCCTATTCATCTCAGCAGCAACGTGTCCTAGGACTCATATTTGCAGAATATCACATGAGGCCCATCCACATGGTCGTATTTCTATTTCATGTTGTGCGGATCTTTAATATGGTGCCCACAGAATGCCAAGGGTCTATACCATACTTCTAATTTAACATGGGCTCATAGAGTTTATGACATGCTCCATTGTGTGGCATATTATAGCAGAACCATATGGTCCATAATTATATTATAGCATACTGCAGTTCTATAAGGCCCCCCACCATATTGGATGATAACTAGCAGATGAATGTGACCAGAAAAAAAAATTAAGGCTATCAAATATTCAATACATAATGGAGTCACAATTCCTTCTGAATTGACTGACTGCTACAAAAGAAGTGGCCCAGTAAGACTGCTATAGGGGCATGTGGAGAGGTTGACCCCATATTTGGTTAGCCACATTCCCTATCCAATTGGTAATGTCAATGTGTGCAAGATTCACTTCCGATTAGAAGCTGGTCATGGGTCTGGCCCCAATGCACTAGGCTCTTCTGAAAAGGTGGTCATGGGTCTAGCCCCAATGCACTAGGCTCTTCCTGGAAAGAAGCTGGTCATGGGTCTGGCCCCAATGCACTAGACTCTTCCGATAAGAAGCTGGTCATGGGTCTAGCCCCAATGCACTAGACTCTTCCAATAAGAAGCTGGTCATGGGTCTAGCCCTAATGCACCAGGCTCTTCCGATGAGAAGCTGGTCATGGGTCTGGCCCTAATGCACTAGGCCCTTCTTCCTTTGAATGGGGATGCAGTGTGCAAGAAGAGGAGTCCCCACTTTAACTTTTGCTCCGCAATGTATGCTGTGGGTAATCTTTCCTCCACGGTAATGTTGTGACAGGTACATGAATCTAGTGATAGTACATAACTGTGTAATAATTTGTTTAATATGTGCACCCAATGAGCTGCACAGCTTTGTGGTAAGCATCATGCATTTGCCTTTCAGGATTGAGTTGACCTCTGATCTCACATCCCTGTAACACGTACAGTGCCCATACACTGTTACATGTGGTAAGATGCTACAACCCATGTGTTAGTAATTAGACCCCAATAAAACTCATTAACGTGTCTGTTACATAACTCTGTATCCCCCTCCCCCCCTCCCACCCTCCATTTATGCCCGTCACTACTATACCTCCAGTACTTGAAGTGCTAAAGGTTCTCACTTCCTATACCTATAGACTTCTGTATCTGCATGGCAAGTATGATTTAGAGCAGATCCCTAATATAAGTCGCTTTGAATTATATTAATTTCCACTTCGCCGTAGTATACTACTAACAGAATAGACTCTGTACGCAGTGAATAGACGACAGGAGGTGTTACACGACAAATAGCCACTTCTGTCGTTAAATCTACCTTTAGAGCTGCGGACCGCTGGCAGCCATAGAACTATCTATAATCGCCTGGATAAATGGAGCTGTATCGCCCTCCAGTGTTTCCCATCTATATTACACCACTGCAAATCTGGTAATAATAGTGATATGGAAATGCTCTTCTATAAAGAAAGTAAAGAGAACCTTTACCACCTCGGTGCCCAATCCCCATGCAACCCATCCTAATGAGCGAGGTATTGTAGTGATTCACTTACTTTCAATTATAATTTTGTTTTTAAATTATGTACAAAATTATAGAAGAAGATTAAAAAAAAATATATATCACCATCAGGTCATTAACCATAATGCACTGTGGTAGCTAATGCATTGCATGGAGAAGATGACAACTTTGATACATCAGAAATCACACTATTGCTTGGTGGTGTGATCCTATTCAATACACATAGGTGCTTTAGATATAGTTGGCCTATGGGGAGGGATACTTATATGGACTCCATTGGCTCAGACCAGGGACATAACCAAAGGTCCTGCAGCGGCAGCTTTTGCACATGTGGCTGATGGGGCCAAAAGTTCCTCTAACTTTAACCCAACAGAGACCAAAAGAATGTCCTTTTAGCCTACCTGTTTTTATAACTGTATAGGAGAATGCACTTTCCTACACAGAGGGTCACTGTAAAAAGTATATTGGGTGGTGTGGGATTTTTCTTCTGTTTTCAGTCAATTCAGTGTATAGGCGACATATTGCACTGTGTGCTTATATAGTGGCCAGGGGCGTAACTATAGAGGATGCAGGGGATGCGGTTGCACCCGGGCCCAGGAGCCTTATGGGGCCCATAAGGCCTCTCTTCTCCATATAGGGAGCCTAGTAGTATGAATAAAGCATTATAGTTGGGGGCCCAGTTACAAGTTTTGCATCGGGGCCCGGGAGCTTCAAGTTACGCCTCTGATAGTGGCATACGTTGGCGCTCTTCCATTGGAGATATATGTCTGTAAATCTTTAATGAAAGGCTCGAATGTCCTGCATGGATTACAGCAAAATTGCAGTTAATTTGCTAAAAGCTAAACCTGCAGGACTTCCGTGTCAAATCTGCATCAAAGTGTGCATGTAAGGTCAGGAAGGGTATAATTTCTTCTTAAGGAGAGCACCTAGAAGGTGTGAGGAGACTTATAAGGCCATCCATGCTCCTCTGGGAAATATGCAAATGTTAAGATGGAACAATGCTCTACAGCACCACCTATTGCAAGGCAGCATTCCTGCAAGTCAATGTCAGACTTTTTAGACAAGCCTTGTAACGATGACTGGGAATTGTAAGCCAAGCTAGAATAACCATGACTACTCATTGTTTTAAGGTTTTTCTAAAAAGTCTGACATTGACTTGCAGGAATGCTGCCTTCCAATAAGTGGCGCTGCAGAGGTATTGTTCCATTTTTGCACTTGCAGTGTGCACGTAAGACATGTGGATTTGTCCACTGTAGAAACTTCCTCTCCTGCTTTTAAATTTGCACAAAACTTAATTTTCTTTAAATAACATTCATTTTTATAGATATTGCTATTAAAAGGGCTATCCATTTTTTACAATCCCTTTTTTGTTAGAATGATCCCTTCAATATTCTTGATCGCTGGTATTCACAGCAGACTGTCCAGCTTCCGTGACCACCAGTGATCAACTGTGGGGGAAAGTGGCAGCCTATAATCTGTGGGGGAGAAGTGGCAGCCTAAAATCTGTGGGGGAAAGTGGCAGTTTATAATCTGTGGGGGGGGAAGTGGCAGCCTAAAATCTGTGTGTGTGTGGGGGGGGGGGGGGGGGGGTAGTGGCAGCCTATACTCTGTGGGGGGAAGTGGCAGCCTATGAATCTGTGGGGGGAAGTGGCAGCCTATAATCTGTGCGGGAAGTGGCAGCCTATAATCTGTGGGGGGGAAGTGGCAGCCTATAATCTGTGGGGGGAAGTGGCAGCCTATAATCTGTGCGGGAAGTGGCAGCCTATAATCTGTGGGGGGAAGTGGCAGCCTATAATCTGTGCGGGAAGTGGCAGCCTATAATCTGTGGGGGGAAGTGGCAGCCTATAATCTGTGGGGGGAAATGGCAGCCTATAATCTGTGGGGGGAAGTGGCAGCCTATAATCTGTGGGGGGAAGTGGCAGCCTATAATCTGTGGGGGGAAGTGGCAGCGTATAATCTGTGGTGGGAAGTGGCAGCCTATAATCTGTGGGGGGAAGTGGCAGCCTATAATCTGTGGGGGGAAGTGGCAGCCTATAATCTGTGGGGGGAAGTGGCAGCCTATAATCTGTGCGGGAAGTGGCAGCCTATTATCTGTGGGGGGAAGTGGCAGCCTATAATCTGTGGGGGGAAGTGGCAGCCTATAATCTGTGGGGGGAAGTGGCAGCGTATAATCTGTGGTGGGAAGTGGCAGCCTATAATCTGTGGGGGGAAGTGGCAGCCTATAATCTGTGGGGGGAAGTGGCAGCCTATAATCTGTGGGGGGAAGTGGCAGCCTATAATCTGTGGTGGGAAGTGGCAGCCTATAATCTGTGGGGGGAAGTGGCAGCCTATAATCTGTGCGGAAAGTGGCAGCCTATAATCTGTGCGGAAAGTGGCAGCCTATAATCTGTGGGGGGAAGTGGCAGCCTATAATCTGTGGGGGGAAGTGGCAGCCTATAATCTGTGGTGGGAAGCGGCAGCCTAGTGTTCAATTCTCCTGCAACAGAAGCACCGAGAAAATGAAGCATAGCACAGTTCTAGCTATATAATGCATGGAGGTGCCAGGTCTTCAAGAGCTACAGGTACATAATTGGTGGAGGCTGGCTCCACAACTTGAATTGCATGATGTTTTTATTGCACACACTCATATAAGTGAATAGGAAAAGTTTAGCAACTATCTTTAGTCCATATTTACTAGTTAGATAGTTAGAATTAGTCCATATTCACTTGTATCAGAGTGTGACTGTTGTAAGCCCTGGGCTTTCCAATGGCTTCAGTTGCTCAATACCAGTTGCCGGAATCAAATTTGATGATGTGATTATTTGGCACTAACATTTCCCTGTTTGAGTGAGTCTTCAATAGGATTACATTGGAAAAGTTGCATAAGAGATACAAGACCGCTCTTTATCCTATTCACTTCTGTTGCGAGACTTGTAAATCGTTGCAGCAAAATGCTTCTATGCATCTCTGAGTTGCAGAAAAATATGCATTCCTAATAAAAATACCGGATTTACATGTCAGGAGTCTATAGGGAGTAAAACCTCTCCCATTGAACAAGCACCATGGTCGAGTACAGCACAATAAAGAATTTATCTCATTGCTCACACAATAATAATTACATTATATGGATGTAGATATCTAAAGAAGGTTTTTGAAAACTAGGTGCCCATTGCTGTAGGAACATCCCTCGGCACAGGCCTCCTATGCCTAAAGGCAAATTCAGTACTGTCCAAGGATCTATCTCCTACCCAGCAGTTATAACACAGTGACTTTGAGCAGTGATTCACATTCAATATGAATGCACTGAGTTTTGTAAGTTTTTTGACTTTCGTATGAACTAACATTGGATTCTGTGGTTACACCGACAAAGCCATCCTTGGTGAGACCCTCACTAACAGCCTCACTACAATCCACAGAGTCTCAGTCTCATAGTACCTCCAACAGTGCCAGCAAATCACACTTACCTCTTACAGTTTCCCACTATTCTCACTACTACAATGAACAATACAATGTACAGGACACTTTTCAACCCTTGATTGAAATCATTAATTAAGCCAATATTTTATGAAGTCACCAGTCCATAAGACGGTTCCTCAAGGTACAACCCCAATTCCAAAGAGTTGGGACTCTATATAAAATGCAAATAAATGTAAAGAATGCAGTGACTTGGAAATCTCATCTAACCGTATTTTATTCACAACATAACCTAGAACATATCAGATGGTGGAAGTGAGACATGTTTCCATTTCACTTTAAAAAATTAACTCATTTAGACATTGATGGCAGCAACACATCTCACAAACGTTGGGCCGGGGCCATGTCTACGATTGTGTAGTATCCCCTCTTCTTCTTGCTGGAGTTTTGGGAGAGGAACATTGTCCCATTCTTGTCTGATGTAGGATTCTAGCAGCTTCACAGTCCTGGGTCGTCTTTGTCGGATTTTTCATTTAATAATGCTCCGGATGTGTTCTATTGGTGAGAGTTCCGGACTGCTGGCGGCCAATTCAGCACCCGGACTCTTCTTCTGCATAGCCATGCTGCTGTGATTGATGCAGTATATGGTTTAGCATTGTCTTACTGAGATATACAAGGCCTTCCCTGGATGGGAGTATGTGTTTTTCTAAGACCTCAATATACTGCTCAGCATTGATGGTGCCTTTCAGGATGTGTAAGCTGCCCATACCATAGGCACTAATGCAACCCCATACCATCAGAGATGCAGGTATTTGAACTGTGCACTGTTAACAAGCTGGATGGTCCCTCTCCTCTTAAGTCTGCAGGACATGGCGTCTGTGGTTTCCAAAAAGAATTTAGAATTTTGATATTCTACAGAAGTTTTTCATTTTGCCTCAGTCCTTTTAAAATGAGCTTTGGCCCAGAGAAGACGCTGGCGTTTCTGGATTGTTTTGATATATGGCTTCTTCTTCATGACGTAGCTTTGACCTGCATTTGTGGATTCCACGGCAAACTGTGTTCACAAACAATGATTTCTGGAAGTATTTCTGTGCCCATGCAATGATTTGCATTACAGAATCATGCCTGTTTTTAATGCAGTGACTCCTGAGGGCTCGTAGAGCATTCCATATTGATCATCCGCCTTGTCCCTTGTGCATATGAATTTCTCCAGATACTCTGAATCTTTTGGAGATATTATGTATGTAGATAATCAATGTCTCCTCAATTTTACGCTGAGGAACATTTTTTGGACCATCTTTGCTTCTGAGAGACTCTGCCTCTCTAACACGCTCTTTTTATGTACAGTCATGTGACTTAGTAGAAAATTGACCATCCATCTGTGTTTCCTTACTACCACTTACTTTTCCAGCCTTTTGTTACCCCTGCCCCAACTTTTTGAGATGTGTTGCTGCCATCAATTTCTAAATATTTTATTTAAATGTAATTGAAACATCTCTCTCTTCCACCTTCTGATAAGTTTCTATGTTTTATTGTGAATTAAATATGGTTATATGAGATTTCCAAATCATTGCATTCTTTTTTTCTTAAAATGTATTTACATTTTACACAGCGTCCCAACTTCTTGGGAAATTGGGGTTGTATAACCAATGGACATTCTGCATGACACTATCCCAAGATATTTGCATTGTGTTGCTGTAACACTGGTATCAAAAGCATTGATAATAATCAATCGAAAGTCATGTTTATCTCGCCTGTTTTTAAATTCTGATTGATTGTTGTCATGTGATCATTAGAAGTATTAGGGGCGTTGTTAGTGATTGTTCAAAACTTTTTATATTATGGATAATCATTGACTATATGATCGAACAATATTGAATGGTAATTTTAAATTATGACTAGGTCCTTTCTAAAATCTAATAAGAAACTAAAGCTGGTTATAGATGCCCGTTTATGACAACCAATGGCCAATGGAAGTCAAGAAAACTTCTAAAAGAAATCTCTGTTAAATTAAGCTGAATTTACCTGGGATTGTAGCAAATATCTCTGCATGAATGTGATTAAGGAAGACAAATACATGCTGGAATGTTCACCTGATCAGAAGTCTATGCTTAACCTAAGGCCTCATGCATACATCCATATCAAAGCACCGTGCAACTTGTGAGTTGTATGGAGCCATAATATGGCCTCCATAGTAGTGTATGGGACCTTACATTGCCTCCGTACATGTGCCATATTCTATTAAATGCCGCATTGAGCACTTTTATGGGTTACAATATCTCTATAACATGGCACTGTACGAAGGCATCGCATGGATGGCCAACCACTCCTTAGTACACAACTGTAGGGACTCCATCATATTTCTCCATGAAACCTCTATGTACATGGCTCTGTCATGTGCATGAGGCCTTATGTCTTGTAATTTCAGAAGACCGCCCTGCTTTTCCAATGATGGTCACCTATATCTAGTCATTCCCTCTTGTTTTTGTTTTTCTACAGAGCTGAAGATGATAAGAAGTTATCCTTACAGTCCAGCTAAAGAGATTTACAGAAAAGATCAGATCTGCCCAATCCAACAATATTATGTCAGCAATCCAAAAATGGCAACCAATACAAGGGGAAAATGGAAAATAAATAACTTTATAACCGATCCTATGTAGCTAAGAGTGAGATGGGATCACTAAACACAATGCATGGTCTCACACAGCCATGTACTGTAAAGGGAACAAGGCTTCTCGACTGTAAGACGTGTACATTGTGAATGGTGAAATCACATTTTCTAGAATAGCTGTGCATAGAGAAGAGTTGCCTTGGTTCTAGGGAATTTGCAAGACGGCCTGGCATCCATGACTGATTCCATGATTACCCATAACTGATCTGATCCTGCTTTAAAACGAAACGTTGAGTGCAATATCTGTCTTAAAACTATGCAAGCCATGCCTTATGTTGATATATACATTTAGCTTCATGCAGAAAAATACTGTCTAAAAGGCGTAATAGTGAACATATTGCAGTGCCAGCTCCGTCATTAATAATGCTTAGATACAATTGGACGGGCTAGCTGGGTTTTGTAAAGTTTAGGACCCTCTAAAGAACATAACACGCTACAACAAGGCCTTGACCTTGTGCTTCCACATGTCCTCAGCACCTCACACATTTTTTTTTCTCTATACCTTCAATCATTTAAACTGCTCTAAAGAACATTTTCACTGTACAATGCTGCATGACTGCACTGAATGTTGCTTCTGGGACCTTCGCGCATAACTAATCTACCACTGCCCATAGACAATAGCTCATTGTTGGCCAAGAGATGCTTTGGCTGGAACTTTACGCCATTGATCTTTCCAAAAAATTAATCCAATACATCCATATCCATATTTTTGGTGAGTGGGAGGTGGAACGGGTGATACATGGCTTACTGATGGAAATGTGGTAGAATCCTATACGAAAATCAAGTCTCCTTAAGAACTTCTATCCAAGGATATTTGATAGCCCCATATGCATTTGATTGTCTAATCTCTATGGCGGTCGTAATCAACTGTTACTACTGACAAAAAGAGTGGTGTAAAGGTGTTCATGCACGGCGCACTAAGGTTAGCCAAACCCAATGATTTCGGAGGGATCAGCCAAACGTCTAATGTGTATTAGATCTGCCTGGTCCATAAAGGTCGGGGAAAAAGGATTGGGCATGTTGAATTTTACATGGTCGATCCTTTTGATCTCAAGGAAGCTGCTACTAGAGGTGTCTGGCAGCAGCTTACTCCCTCTACCAATTGAGAACACATGCCTAACCAAGCGTGCATGGTGATATTGGCAGGAGTAGCTGGCCAATAAATGCTCAACAGCTATTGAAGGTGTATGGCCAACATTAGTCTTGCTCAAAGCAATAAATGAGGCATTTACAACTAAAATGTGATTGGTTGTAATCCCACTTTTTACCACAGTCACCCATGGTAGTCCCATTTATGTGACTCCACAGTGAAGAACATGTCTTGCATGAGAGTATTATACCTGTAGCATTTGTACATGAAACTTGCCATTTTTATAGCCGGCACCATGATTGGTAAAACTGCAGATATTTCACAATGCATTCCCTAAGAACTAATATCAACTGCATGAGCCTTCTGTGTTATCAGTCCATATTATACTGAAAAGCCCAAAAATGTTGGAGCCGAAATGTCTGCCTCTTCATTGTACAATGAGCTGTTGGCAAAAGTTACGCTTATTATAAAGTATATCAGCTGCATAATTGACATCCCCTTTTTGTGACAGAATTCCAGTCAGTCAAAGTTAGATTGCAAGCTCTGCAGGTTGAGGTGGATAGATTGCTTGGATTTAGATACATGATGTGTTTTCCTTGCCAGGGTACAGAGGGAACAACTGGGTGCCATCTTTAGGATGATGGAAAGCAACCAAGAAACCTTTGGAATGATGTCAGAAGGAGACGTGAAAGATCAGCTTAAACTATACAACATGTAGTATCTTCTATGGTTGGTTGAAGTGATATGAAATACATAACATGTCCACAGACTGGCTGTAATAGAGAGTGTTGTGAAGTTTTAGGCATATCATGGTGGTTAAACTAGAATGGGACGGTCACTAAACTGTGTAACATTTACAGGATGCAGTGATACTTCCCACAATGCAGAGCTGACACCACCGCAAGGGTTGGTACATTGTATGCATCATGCAATATCTCCAGTTCTACTGGAATACTATCCCTTTTTCCTTATTATAGAGTAATATATACTTCTCAAAAAAAATTCAGGGAACACTTCGCACATCGGATCTTGATGAATGAAAGTTCAAGTTAAAAATATATAGTCATATAAATTGTGTAATTTGTTGAGAATAAAGAGGCATATCAATGGTCAATGGAAACCAAGACCATCAACCAACTGAGGGTTGGACCCCAAATCACCAAGAATGCCAATTGAGTTGCACAGTAGTGGGCTGTGAGCATAGGTCCCACTACAGGGCGTTGTGCCCTTAGGCCACCCTCAGTTTGGTCAGAAACATACAGACTAGACTGGAGGTCATTCTGTAGGACTCGGGCAGTACTCCTCTTGTTCCATCTAGCTCAACGGAGCAGATACCTAATGCTGAGTTGCTGTCCTTCTATGGTCCTGTCCAGCTCTCCTTGTCTTAACAAGCCATGTCCTGGTATTTGCCCCATGCTCTTGAGACTGTGCTGGTAGAGACAGTAAACCTTCTTGCAATGGAATGTATGGATGTGCCAAACTGGAGGAGCAGGACTACCTGTGTAACCTGATTGGGCTGCAGGTAGCATCTCATGTACCAGTAGGGACCAGGACATTGGTAAAACCAGAGAAGAATCAGTCAGGAAGGTATGCAGAGAGTAATTATCTGTGGTCCCCACTTGCAAAACAATTTCTTTTTTTGGGTTCTCTTGCTGTTGCCCCTCCAGCACACCTGTTGTCCCTTTCATGTGCATCAATGCAGGTAAAATTTATTCATAATCACTTATGGTTCCTAACTGGACAAAGTGATATCCCTGAAGTTTAAGTGACCTAGGGTTATACTGTGATACTTAATTAAGTGTTCCTTTAATTTTTTTGAGCAGTGTATATCACAACATTAATGTCACCTCCTCTGAAATATAGTTTAATTAGGGCACAAATAAGACTGGATAAATGCAACGTAAACATTAAAGGGGTTCTTCATTTTCTTCCACAGCTTATCACATAACTTCTACAATAATTTGGTACCCAAGAGCAAATTTTATGGACAACAACAAAAGGGCAGGCTCTATGTATGCATACCTCATTCATGGATCTACTGTATATAAACAGTGTGTTTCCTATAGCTGAGGACAATGAGATCTTTTTGGGACTAAATTACTCAAAGGGTTTGTCCCACTTCTAACTGTTTTGCTGCAGGAAGCAGACAGCGCCATACATTGCACAGTGGCTAGGGTCAGTACTGCAGGCTGAGTCCCATTCACAGAACTCAGCCTCCAATACCAACCGAGGCCACTGCGCAATGTACGAAGCTATTGTCTTCCTGTACCAAAACAGCTAGAAGTAAGACAACTCCTTTAAGTCTATTAAAGGGACTGTATGGGATTAGAGAAAGGAGCTTAGCTGCTATTCATTAACAGCGCTACTCATTCCGTAGGCTGTGTGTGGTTTTACAACTCATCCCCATTCATTTTAAGCCCACGGAGAAGGTAGTGCCATTTCTGGAAAAAGTTAATTTAGTACAACACCTTGTGAACATTTTATATACTTGCTTCAATTAAGATTATTTATAGATACCGAGAGCCCCTCTAAAGCAGCAATATACAGTATATATGTATATACTGCTCACTGCATGCCTTCTTCCAATGAACCCTGACACACTAAACACAGTGTTTTACTGTCCTAAGCAATAGTATTTTGTGCTTTATATCACTACTGCTGTGTAATTAAGATGATTTTTATGTATATATCCTGATATTTGGTATTAAATGTATACATAGTTGTCTTTTCTTTCTCCTCCTGTGATTTTATGTAGGGTTTCACAGCTTCAGACCTATGCTCATAGAAGCACAGAGGCCTGTTGGGGTAGACGTAGTCTTTACTATATGAAATGAATGGAGTATGTGCTTCTCTTCATATGGAACTAGGAGATTTTCCGGGCTGTGCGGATAGCTCAGAGGTTTCTTCTTTAACATTTCTTATCATTTCTAATAAAATATTTTGCAAGCCTTACTGTTATGTGTCTGTGTTCCTTTCTGCGATCGGATACACATATTACATTGCATTCTTACATACAGTAGACATCAATAATGTTGGAAAATTCCAAACTGCTGTCATAGGGAGCCCCCAAAAATGTCTTGGCTGGATGGCTGGTAATGGTTTTCCTTACCTTTTACTCCAGCATATACTCCAGTGTTTCATGTTACCTGATAAGTGAGAGGTGATAAAGGTTAAATGGGTTTTCCCGGGATTTAATACTGATTACCTATCCTTAGGCACTGCCACTGATCAGCTTTTCATAGGGGCCATATGGCCACTTTACCAAGTACAATGCTCTTCATAGTTTAGTGCCTGATATTGCAGCTCAGTCCCATTCTCTTCAATGGGACTGAGCAGCAGAAGGGCCATATGACGAAAAAACGTGCACCCCTCACTTAGCTGATTGGCAGGGGTGCATGGAGTTGGACCTTCACAGATCTGATATTGTTAACATTTCCTAAGGGCTAATTCACACTTCCATTTGCTAATTACACCCGAGCTCAAGTGCAACTCTCATTAGACTGCAAACTATATGAGCGTCGTGGACAATGGGCATTGCATGTCTTACGAGAATAGGACATGCTGCATTTTTTTTACATGGAGTAAAAGAAACCCCATAAAGATGCAGTAAAGAGATTGGCTGAGACTCAAAAAGAAAAACCCATGCAGCTCACTTATTGAAAGGCCCCACAAGTTCAGCTCTGCCTCTTTGATCCTCACTGCTTCGGCTCAGCAAGTTGCTGCAGAGGTCGCATGCTATTCATTATTAACACAACTGCTCAGCCAATGACTGGCTTCAGAGAACACATGAGCATGAACGCCACATGACAGCTGAAGCCAATGAATGACTCAGCAGTCAGGTGAACAATAAATAGTTTGTGACCATTGCAGCAACTAACCAGACCAAAGGGGTGAGGACGGGGGTCCATTTAAAAGGAGAGTACAGATTTCATTCTCTATTTTAATTTTAATTTTCAGACAACTCTTTAACTTGTGTGGTGTCACTTTTGAAGTTCTAACTAACACAAACTATTAAAGACAATATCTGGAAGATTGACTATGTTGACTTGTGGTCTCTCATGTCTGCTTCTAAGAACCTGATGAAGATGGATGCTTGATGAAGATTCCTACAGTAAGTAATCTCAACAGCTTGCTATTTAAAGGGGTTGTCCCATGAAAAACATTGTTTATAGTTACATACATAGTAACATAGTATGTTAGGCTGAAAGAAGATAATGTCCATCTAGTTCAGTCTGTTCCACCCCCTCCCCCCTTGTTGATCCAGAGGAAGTAAAAAAAAAAACCAATGAGGCATAAGCCAATTTAGCCCATTTGGGGTAAAAATAATTCCTTCCAGACTCCATAAAGGCAGTCAGAATAAACCCTAGATCAACATTTAAAAGGTCCTACCTGACTCCAAGACCCAGATCAACAAATCCGCCGGTTATTTAATGTCTATATCCTGTAATATCATAGCTCTCTTGAAACGCATCTATTCCCCTCTTAAACTCCTCTATGGATTTTGCCATCACCACGTCCTCAGGCAGAGAGTTCCACCGTCTCACTGCTCTAACAGTAAAGAACCCCCTTCTGTGTTGGTGATGAAACCTTCTTTTCTCTAACCGTAGAGGATGACCTCTTGTTACCATAGCAGTCCTGGGTATAAACAGATCATGGGAGAGATCCTTGCATTGTCCCCTAATGTATTTATACTGTTACGGATTATGGATTGTGGATCCGCTGGACCAACCAAGCAAGCCTAGACCAGTCCTGGTATGTTTGGCAGATGACTTCTCAGATAGTGGGACTGTTGCCAGGAAAAGGGAGACTGACCCTTGGCTGCAAAGGGAATGGTAAGCCCCTACGTACCAGCAAGGCGATTGCCCTGATAAGGGCATCCCTTCGCAAGAACCTTGATGGGGAGCAAACGTAGGAACTGTCAGCAGACAGATGACCAAAGAAAGCTGAGTGTAAAAACACACACCAATTCTGAGGCCAAGGGGAAGTGCCACAGCTCAACTTAAATAGAGGAGTAATGTATATTTAACCCCTGAAAGGCAGAGAGCTGGTTAACCCTCTTAGTGCTGGATGAAAGCAGACAGGGAGAGCAGAGGGATGCTTGCAACTGCCTGGAACCGCATGTGGGTGGCAGACATGAGTAGCGACCTTACATATACATAATCATTTGGTCGCCCCTTAACCGTCTTTTTTCCAGGGTGAATAATCCCAATTTTGATAGCCTCCCTGGGTATTCCAGTCCTCCTGTTTTGTTTATTAATTCAGTTGCCCTTCTTTGAACCCCCTCAAGCACTGCAACATCTTTCCTGAGCACCAGTGTCCAGAACTGTGCACAGTATTCCATGTGAGGCCTGACAAGTGCCTTATATAGTGGGAGGATAATGTTCTCATCCCTTGTTCCATACCTCTTTTAATGCACCCCAAGATTTGAGTGACAAACAGGACTTCAGGCTACTTTGGTTGCTTTCCCTTGTGATCTCCCCCAACTAGTAACGGGGTTGGGTTCCTAGCCACTTGTAGCGAGGAGAGGGTAGATCCCCATGACAAGGCTATCACTCTACACTGCTGTCTCCTCGGCTCAAGGCCTGCCCCTTGGATGCTGCATATAACCTTACATTTATCAATATTATACTTCATTTGCCATTTTTCTACCCAAAACCCCAGCTTATCTAGGTCCATTTGCAGCCATACATTGTCCTCCTTTGTATTAATTATCTTGTATAATTTTGTATGGTCTGCAAATATTTATATTCTGGTCCACTTCAGGAAATATTCCAAGATAATCATGCAATGGCCAAGCTGATCATGCCAAAGTGATGGAGACCACGGAGATTGCAAGATGGTTGTTACGGGAGGCTCTGTAATCCCTCCTGAGAGTGGCGGTAATGGTGCTCTGCTCAGCTGTCGCACAGTGGCACAAATAACGTATAGGGATATGTTTAAAATAAACATTTGTTTTGTCATAGGTGGTGCTAGCACTCCAATCTTATCTCTTAAGTCAAGCGATCGTGAAATAATTTGAGACAGTAAACTGGGAGCACACAGTTTAACTTAGAATTTTAGAAATTAACAGTTGAACATCACTCAGACTTTACAGTGTTACAAGGATTTAAGAGAGCCGGCAATGATGCAGTTACTTAACACATTGAAAACAGTATAAATGCAACTGAACAACACTTTACTTCAACGCTCTCTCTCTATTTCTCTAGAGGCTACTCAGTAATGATTCCTCACAGGTTTGACTATCTGATGGGCTTACTGGAAGTGTAAGATACAGGTGTTGGATGAGAATTGAAATGACCACTGTCCTGGCTTTGAATTCACCAGATAGTTTAACTCACTGCTTTAGTGGAACGATGACCTCCAATTCTTTACTCCTCACTGCTGGAAAGACAAGGGAGCAGAAAAGGACCTCACTACCCTTGAGGGCTTGCTGGATCACTGCACGCTCGGCAGCAGTGCTAACACACCTCCTCCTCTGACCATGACTCGCTCAGACTCTCCCCTCCACCGACTGCTCTAACTCCTCCTTCACTTCCTCTCTCTTCCCGCACTTTCTCTGCTCTCCTCCCCCTCTGCATAGAGACCCATACTGATGTTTCCAGCTCTGGCCTCTCCCACCAATCAGTGGAGGCTTGACATATAGCCAGTAGGCAACCAGTTAAGTTCTCAGGCACGACGTACGGCACTTTCTATGCCTCAGGGAAGAACATAGACAGGTGTGACAGGACAAATGTTAGTGAAACTATTCTGGAGGACCCTCCGGGCCACTACAATCACATCTATTCTGCAGTTACACTGTCTTCTTCTTTTATCACTTGCTCAACATCTCTTCTGACATCAGAGAAGATGCAGCAACTTCCACACCATGAATCCCACCACATAACCAGTGGCGCACAGAGAGAAACAAGACTGAGCATATCTGATCTCCCTGTTAGGTTTTAGGTACCTTTACACATGATGAATGTAGAGTGCATAAGTGCCCACCAGCCATCCCAACAACTATTTCTCTTGTACTTTGACACAGGAGAGATAGTAATTCACAGAATGGAGGAAGAGTGGGCTGGAGATCGCTTCCTATCGCCCACCTCTATTCACTGCAAACAGGCATACAGGACGAATTCGCTGTTTCCAGCGATTATTAAGGCGATAATCGCCCTGTGTAAAGGTACCTTTACTGAGGTGGGTAGAGAGGAGCGAGCATACTCGCTAAGGGCAATTGCTCGAGCAAGCATTGCCCTTAGCGAGTACCTGCCCGCTCGAGACAAAAGGTTCGGGTGCCGGCGGCGGGCAGGAAGCTGCGGGGGAGAGCAGGGAGGAATGGAGGGGAGATCTCTCTCTCCCCCCGCTCACCCCTGCTGACTGCCGCTACTCACCGCTCCCCCTCCCCGGCACCCAAACCTTTTGTCTCGAGCGGGCAGGTACTCGCTAAGGGCAATGCTCGCTCAAGCAATTGCCCTTAGCGAGTATGCTCGCTCCTCTCTAGAGGTGGACACAAAAAGTCTCTTCAATATAAACAGCAGGTGGCGCTATTCTAACATTAGTTGTGGAATATCTGGGGATAAAAACATTTTTTTAATAAGTGTGAATGCAAAAATGTTTGTAATTATGGGTTGGATGTAACTTTAAACAATATTTTTTGTGAGATGACACCTTTAGGGCCCCTGCACACTTACAAGAGCAATATCAGGTCGTGATTCACGGCCAAATATCTCTCTCACAAACCTTCTAAAAACCCCTTGATGCGAGGCGTTTTCATGTGAAAACAGCCTTGCATCACTGTGGGGAATCCCTTCATTCCATTGCTTTCAATATGGCAGCAGCATTTCCGTCCCTCTTGAAAGCAATGGGAGAAGATCGCGACAGCTACAACAGGGGATTCCTTCATCCAAGGGTTTCACCTTGTTTTCAATGGGGCCGGCAGCAGCATTACCGGCCCCATTGCAAACATAGTGAGAATTGTGCGATGTCACTGCTGTGACAGGGGATTCCTTTATCCATGTGGGAAGTCCCCTCATCACTGAACACTGACAGCAGCAGCAGGGTGTTCAGTGATGAGGGGACTCCCTGCAGGTATTAAGGAATCCCCTGCTGCAGCTGTCATAGCAGAGACAGGAGATAGCGATCTTTTCTCTTTGAAAACAATGGGCGATATCACAGAAAGATAGAACATACTGCAAATTTTTTTCATGCAGCATCGCAGGAGTAAAAACATCACAAATGAGAATAAAACTATAGAAATTCATTGGTTTCATAATCATGCGTTTTCACTTAGCAGATTTTCTCGCCAGTGTGAAGAGGCCCTATAATCTTCATTCCTTTTCATTTTGTTACCCATTAAAATGTTGCATATCTGCAAGCATATGGTCCTGTTTCTCCTTTTAAGCAATTTGCAATTAATGTGGATAAAAGAGCGGACAAGTCTGAGGAAGACAGATGGAGTTCAGTAACCAAATCATTTAAAGGGGTCCAAGTTAAATTTTAAAAATCATGCTCCCCATGTAAAAAAAAAATTACACTTGTCAACAAATCAAAATATTTTTTCTGTATCTAAAACAGGTTGATTCAACTAATTTTGGGGTGCTGAATTCAGTGGAAGAATCAGATTCTACCTATCACATCACATTTCTGAGATACATAGCACTATTACATAGACAATAATACAGTATTACCTAAAATGACACTCAGAACTTAATAATGTTTTTTCTGGTAATGTATTTGTGAATGAAACGCAAAATATACCGATATGCTGAGGTAAGAATCAAGAGAAGTGCTTCATGCAAATTACAACAAACACTAAACAGGAGTACAGACAGGCTCATGTCGGTAACCTTCCTGCTCAACTACATTGTTCTACACCATCTAGTGACCATTTTTAGAACTTCATCCACTGAATATTGCATTCACATAAAGAGTTTAGCCTAGTCACTGATTTCATTTTATATAAATAATAATCCAGAAAATGAGCGCAAACACGAAAACCTAATTGAAATAAAATTGAAAAAAATCTAAATTACATAAAACCCTTACGTGATACAGCATTTCTAAAGGTAAATTTGGATTCTACACCCAAAAATCCATAAGAACTGATATATCGCACACCAGATGTAAAAATGCTCTTGAGCAGTGTTATCTGATACTCACCTCTCCTGGTTCCCCCACAGCTCCAGCACTGGATTCCTCCCTCATTCAGGCGCAGCTACACTCCGTACTGCTGAGCATTGCTGCGCCTACAGCAATGTGTTTTCGTCCTTAACCCCTTAACGACCGCCCCATCGGGAAACTACGTCCTGCTGTTGCAGGACGTGTATGGAGGGAGGTACCGCCGCTATCTCCCTCCATACAGCGCGGGCATCAGCTGTTTATTACAGCTGACACCCGCGGGCAATAGCTGCGCTCGGCCGTTCGGCCGATCGCGGCTATTAACCCTTTAAATGCCGCTGTCAATTCTGACAGCAGCATTTAAATCCCCCGAACGCTGTTCGGGGGTCCCGCACGGCCCCCCCGCGGTGAGATCGGGGGAGCCGTGCAGGTGTCACGGCAGCCGGGGGCCTAATGAATGGCCCCAGGGCTGCCTTAGCAGACTGCCTATCAAGCCATCCACACAGGGTGGCTTCATAGACTGCCTGTAAAAAAGCAGTATGACGTAATGCTATAGCATTACGTCATACTGCAGGAGCAATCAAAGCATCGCATGTTAAAGTCCCCCAGGGGGACTTTAAAGTAAAGTAAAAAAAGATCAATAAAGTTTTTTTTAATTGTTAAAAAAAAAAAGTTATAAAAGTTTAAATCACCCCCCTTTTGCCATATCAATTACTAAAAAATCTAAATCATAAAATAAAAAAATGTATTTGATATCACCGCGTCCATAAAAGTCCGATCTATCAAAGTAGCGCATTATTTTTCCCGCACGCTGAACGTCGTGTGAAAAAAAAAATAAAGAACGCCAGAAATACACTTTTTTAGTTACCCTGTCTCCCAGAAAAAACGCAATAAAAAGTGATCAAAAAGTCGAATGTATTCCAAATTGATACTATCGGAAACTTCAGGACATCCTGCAAAAAATGAGCCCTTGCTCAACTACATCGACGAAAAAATAAAAAAGGTATTGCGCGCACAAAATGACCGCAGAAAATAATTGAAAAAAATTAAATATCTTAAAAAAAAAATAAAAGTACTACAGCAAAAAAAATACTATACAAGTTTGGTATCGTAGTAATCGTACTGACCCATAGAATAAAAATATCAGGTCGTTTTTGTTGCAATTTGTGTGCTGTAGAAACAGGACGCACCGAAAGATGGTGGAATGTCGTTTTGTTTCCATTTCTCTCTGCAAAGAATTTTTTAAAAGTTTTTCAGTAAATTATATGGTACAATAAATAGTACCATTGAAAAATACAACTCATCCCACAAAAAACAAGCCCTCATACAGCGATGTCTATGGATAAATAAAGGAGCTACGATTTTTTAAAAGGGAGTAGGAAAAAACAAAAATGGAAAAAAGCAAAAAAGCTCCGTCACTAAAAGGGGTTAAATGTAGATTTTAGAATTCACCGAAGGGGAAATCAAATTAAAATATAGCTTTTATTTCTAAAATGTAAAAAAATCGGCAAAGTGTTTTAGACAAGAACACACATAAATTATACAACTCTCGTATTCTTAAAATGTTTAGCTGAGAGGTCCTTAGGTGGTACTTAGCTACACATATAAAAAGTTATCTCACCTCCTGGGGAGCTTGCGGTGCTTGTGGTCTGTCCACGCAGAGAAAGACAAACTCAGATCCGTTTAGCCATCCGGTCCTGTGGCTTGTTCAATAACAGAAAAGGTATGGGAATCCGGACACGTGAGTTGAATTTTCTTTGCTTTATTCCATCTTAAGCTTGCATAGTTAGGTACATGGTATCACAAGAACGCGTTTCGGCGTAATGCCTTGTTCACCTCAACATATGTTACAAAATTTACTAATTTATAGGTTAAAAACAATTACTACTGATTCCAGATACCTGACATGTTAACTTCTTCATTACCTTTGGTTAGCTGCTGGTTTTAGAAAACAAAATATTTTACTTATGTTTACTCAAAAAATGTCAGAAAAACAAAAAACAAAACCGCATCTGAATCGCATAATGACCGCATGGGATCGACCCCATGCGCTCCTTATGCGATTCAGATGCGTTTTTTTTTTTTCTGACATTTTTTGAGTAAACATAAGTAAAATATTTTGTTTTCTATGGATGTCCGATGTAGTCTTAATGCGATCATATTATGACAGCGGATTATCTAATATCTACATCTAGGTGCTACACTTTTTATTAGTATGATAATGTTTATCATAAGTTTTCTATTATGTTCCAATGGGTTTTTTCAGACAGTATAAACTCTTTAATGTGTTTACAGTTATAACTAATGATGGATATATATTAATGTAATATTCACAAAGGATTTTTTTGAGTGCATAATATGACTGCATTTATATCTATTAGTGCCGCAAGGGTTTAACCCCTTAGTGACGAAGCCTGTTTGCGCCTTAGTGACGGAGCCAAATTTTGGAAATCTGACATGCGTCGTTCAACGTAGCATAACTCCATAAAGGCTTTACATATCCAAGTGATTCTGACATTGTTTTTTCGCCACATGTTGTACTTCATTTAGGTTGTAAAAAGAGACCGATATAATTTGTGTATATTTATTAAAAGTACCAATATTGGAAAAATTTTGAAAAAATTGTCATTTTTTCACATTTTCAACCGTAATAGCTCAAATATGTCCAAACATACTGTACAAATTTTTGATAAGATATATATTTCCATCTGTTTACTTTATTCTGAATGCACACTTGAAAAACTTTTGTGTTTTTTTTAACCATTTAGAGGACATACAAATTTAACATTACTTTTCAGCATTTTGAGGAACACTTTGCTTTCCTGCACCAAACCAAGTTTGCAAAGGCTCATAAGTGTCAGAATAATAGATACCCCCTCAAATGACCCCATTTTAAAAACTACACCCCTTAATGTATTCACTGAGGGGTGTCATGAGTATTTTGACCCCACCAGTTTTTTTCAGGAATTAATTCAATTTAGAGGAGAAAAAATAAAATTTCATATTTTTGCAAATATGTCATTTTAAAGACATATTTTTTTCCTATAGAGCCCATGAAAAAGAGGATTTACACCCCAAAATGGATACCCCTGTTTCTCCCGTGTTCAGAAACATACCCATTGTGGCCCTAATCTTATGTCTGGATGCACAACGGGACCCAAAATGAAAGGAGTAGTCGGTGTCTTTCAGAACATAAATTTTGCTTGAAGGCGTTTTAGGCCCCATAGCACTTTTGTAGAGCTCTTTAGCGGCCAAAACCAAAGAGAGCCCCCACCAGTGACCCCATTTTGAAAACTAGACCCCTTAACAAATTTATCTAGGGGTGTACTGCCCATTTTGACCCCACAGTTTTTGAATGAATTCAAGCCAAGCAAAAGGAAAAAATTGTGATTTTCGTTTTTTTGTCAATTCTGTCATTTTAAAAACAGCTTTTTTTGTACAGCACACACATGAATGGAGCCTTGCACCCCAAAATGGATACCCCTGTTTCTCCCATGTTCAGAGACATACCCATTGTGGCCCTAATCTTATGTCTGGATGCACAACGGGGACCAAAACCAAAGGAGTAGTCGGTGGTTTTCAGAACATAAATTTTCCTTGAAGGCATTTTAGGCCCCATAGCACATTTGTAGAGCTCTTGAGCGGCCCAAATCAAAGAGAACCCCCACAAGTAACCCCATTTGAAAACTAGACCCCTTAACGAATTTATCTAGGGGTGTACTGCCCATTTTGACCCCACAGTTTTTGAATGAATTCAAGCAAAAGCAAAAGGAAAAAATTGTGATTTTCGTTTTTTTGTCAATTCTGTCATTTTAAAAACAGCTTTTTTTGTACAGCACACACATGAATGAAGACTTGCACCCCAAAATAGATACCCCAGTTTGTCCCGTGTTCAGAAACATACCTATTGTGGCCCTAATCTTTTGTCCGGATGCACAACGGGGCCCAAAATGAAAGGAGTAATCGGTGGCTTTCAGAACAGAAATTTAGCATGAAGGTGATTTAGGCCCCATTGCCTACTTGTAGAGCCCTTGAGCGGCCAAAACGATAGAGAGCCCCCACAAATGACCCCATTTTGAAAACTAGACCCCCTAACGAATTTATCTAGGGGTGTACTGTGTATTTTTACACTACAATTTTTGAATAAATCTAAGCAAAGCAGTAGGAGAAAAATTACAATTTTCATTATTTCGGCAGTTGTATCAATTTAAAAACAGTTTTTTTTGTACAGCACACATAGGAATGAAGACTTTCACCCCAAAATGGATACCCCCGTTTGTCCCGTGTTCAGAACCATAACCCTTGTAACCCTAATCTACTTAAAGGACACATGGCTAGGCCTATAATGGATGGAGCACCCGTTGGATTTCAGGGTACAACGGTATAAATTCCAGGCCCCATTGCCCACTTATAGAGCCATTGAGCGTCCAAAACGATAAAACCTCCCCACAAATGACCCCATTTTAAAAACTAGACCCCTTAATAAATTCATCTAGGGGTGTATTGCGTATTTTGACCCCACAGTATTTGAATAAATCTAAGCAAAGCGGAAGGAAAAAATTACGATTTTCATTTTTTTGGCAATTTTGTCAATTTAAAAACAGGTTTTTTTGTACAGTGTACATAGGAATGAAGACCTTCACCCCAAAATGGATCCCCCCGTTTGTCCCGTGTTCAGAAACATACCAATTGTGGCCCTAATCTACTTACAGGAAACATGGCAAGGCCTATAATGGAGGGAACACCCGTTGGATTGCAGGGCACAACTGAATACATTCCAGGCCCCATTGCCCACTTGTACGGAATAAAAATTGACACCTTAAAAAAATATCCCCCCCCCCCCCCCCCCCACACACACACACACCCACCCCTACCGCTCCGCCCTTTTCGGCGTTACCCAAATCTTAGATAAAAGTAATAATGTGAACTGTGTAATATTTCCAAAGACAAGGGTAATTACGGAGGCTGGTTGGGATGGGTACATGGGGCTATAAAACCGGGTATCCCCCCTCCTCTCATGCTTTTTGGGGGTATTTTTTGACCTCAGTAGCGGGTATGGGGTGTAAAAAGTGGCGCTCTGTGAGTCTCCGTAAGCTTAATGAGATGCGGCGGTCTCACACAGAAGGCGCTCAACAAGCTGCTCCTGGAACTGCAGGAAGGCGAACGTTCCCGGGGCTTCTTGTAAAATACGTATCACAGGTAGCGGTCTGAATAACGCAGGGCTCACATGGCTGTAGGTGGAATCTGCTTGCGGAGGCCCGCAGAGGATCCCAGCTGTGAGCCCGGCTGTGACCCTGCGTACGGCCGCGTAATGTACTGCGCATAACTGCCTACTCACACAGGCGGTCATACGCAGTATATATATATTTTTTTTGTTTGTATTTTCCGCACCGTCGCTTAGCGATGACATGGGTACCCGCAGCCCGTATACAACGTAGTTGCGTATGGGCAGCGGGTATATCCGCGACCATGGAGCACAATGGCCTCTATGTTGCGGATATCCGCGGTAAAATAGAACCTGCTGCGTTCTCTTTTCTGCGAGTGGATTACGCAATTCCAACCCGCTAATGTGAGCGGAATTGGGTAATCCAATGCGATTGATCTGCGTATTACCGCGGATCAGAAGCATGCGGAATCCGTAATTCCTATCCGGTCATGTGAGACCGACCTAAGGTAGATCGCTACCTTTTTTTCACGTGACCGGGGACCGCCCAACGAGGCCACCCGTCACTGCTCCAGGCTCTCGGTGACCGTTGGTCGCTGGGAGCAAGGAGATTTTAAATTTCCTGGGCTCCCCGACTCCTGCGCATGTGTCCGATGTTTTGCCGGCGGTCGCATGCGCAGAATCCGGGAAAGTTCACGGAAGAAGATTGTGTCGGGGCGCAAATACGGAGGCCTCCGGCAAAAAGTTTCATCTCCTCTCACTGATCGCATCAGTGAGGGGAGATGAACCTTCACCTTTTTTTTACTTTTACGTGATCGCCATTATCCATTGGATAACGGCGAACACGTGATCAGGAACCACTCACCGCGGCCCCCCGTGAAATCTCCAGGCTCTCGGCTAAGTTTTGTAGCCAGGAGCAGGGAGATTTTAAATTACCACGGCTTTTGCGCATGCACCTGCCATATTGGCGACGGGCGCGTGCGCAGAAGCTGGGGTAAGGTCCGCGGATAAATCCGCGGGCCTTAGGTACGTCATTTTATCCTCCCTCACGGATATGATCCGTGGGGGGAGATGAAACGCAAGTTTTTTCAACTTTTTTAAACTTTTTTTATTTAACTTTTTGCACTTTTTTTTTTAACTTTTTACCCCTTTTTTTATTTTTATTTTTTAACTTTTTGCACTTTTTTTTTTACTTTTCATGATCACTGTCATCCATTGGATGACAGTGATCATGTCCCCAGTGACATCCCTCTGCTCTTGGCTACACATGGCAGCCAAGAGCAGAGGGATTTTGAATTTCCCGGGGCTCGAGCCCCTCTGTGCACGCGCCCGATGTCAATCATCGGGCGCGCATGCGCAGACCGGGATTTCGGGTCCCGGGACATCGGGACATCGCAGAGGACCGGGGGTGAGTATTTTCACCTCCCCTCATGGATCCGATCCATGAGGGGAGGTGAAACCTTACGTTTTTTTTACTTTTTCAACTTTTTCGCGATCGCCGCTATCTAATCGCTAGCGGCCATCGCGGGCCCGGGGACCGCTCACAGCGGTCCCCGGTAACACCTCCTGGCTCCCGGCTACCTTCAGGAGCCGGGAGCCAGGAGATTTTAAATTTGCCGGGGGCTCCCGGGCTTCTGCGCATGCTCGTGACGTCATCGCCTGGCGCGCATGCGCAGAAGGCCGCCGGCGGGTCCGGGAGGACGAGATCTCCGTGGGACACCGCCGACAAGCCGGGTAAGTAATTTCAGCTGCCCTGGTGGAGCCGATCCAGCAGGGCAGCTGAAGAACTAACTTTTTTGACAGTTTTCTTTACTTTTTTGCGATCGGCGCTAGCCATTGGCTAGCGCCGATCGCAATGCCGGGGGGGACTGCCCGCATCCTGGGATGACAGCTCCATGCTGTCGGCTACCTGCGGGCACCGACAGCATGGAGCTGTCACGTCCTCAGGCAAGTGGGCATCAATCCAAAGAGGATGCATAAAACTACGTCCTCTAGGATTAAGGCCCACTTTCTGAGGACGTAGTTTCCCGATGGGGCAGTCGTTAAGGGGTTAACATTAAGTATTTAATATATAATGATCTACAAGGGTTAATTATGTAGTGACGTTGAAGCAGCAGGTTCTGAGGGAAGAAAACCAGCAGCTAACCAAAGGTAATGAAGAAGTTAACATGTCAGGTATCTGGAATCAGTAGTAATTGTTTTTAACCTATAAATTAGTAAATTTTGTAACATATGTTGAGGTGAACAAGGCATTACGCCGAAACGCGTTCTTGTGATACCATGTACCTAACTATGCAAGCTTAAGATGGAATAAAGCAAAGAAAATTCAACTCACGTGTCCGGATTCCCATACATTTTCTGTTATTAGCTACACATAGGCTCAATTTGTCAACCTTTATTATTAGCCCATATGTTTATAGAATTCTAGTACACTTTTATTAACCTCTCAAGACCTGATAACCTCTAGCTATTAGGCCTCATGTCCACGGGGAAAATCAGGCCCGCCGCGGATTCTTCATGTAGAATCCCTAGCGGGTCCCTCCTGCCCCGCGGACGTGAGGCCTAAAAATCAGAATAAACTCACCTGCTGCGGATGATGCGGATCTTCCTTCCTTCGCGGCCGGATCTTCTTTCTTTGGCCCAGCGGATGTGCTCGGCCCGCCAGCGGCGAGCCGCACGCATGCGCCGTGCACATCCGCCGGGCCGAAGGAAGAAGATCCGGCCGCGAAGAAGGGAAGAACCGCATCGTCCGGAGCAGGTGAGTTTAATTCTGGTACGGGTCTCCCGCGGATCCGGACGGCTTCTATATGCTTCAGTGGAAGCCTGCGGGAGCCGTCCCTGCGGGAGACCCGCACGAAAATGGAGCATGTCCATTTTTTTTCCCGCACGTGGATCCACGCCTGACAGGAAAAATGACATCCGCAGGTATTTAACTACCTGCGGGTGTCCAATGCATCCCTATGGGGCACAGATCCACGTGCGGGAGAAACGCTGCGGATTTTAAAATAAAAATTATCCCGTGGACAGGAGGCCTCAGGATTGCTTCATCAGGATGGATATTATCTTTTTTTATATTTTATAGGAGCATATAAAGTCAATGCAGTTCAGAAAGCAGTCATTGCGACAGTGGTGGCAGTGTCTTTGGTTTCACACAAACACATTTTTGTACGCATTTTACAGAAAATAGAAAACATTGTTTTCAATGGTTTATTCACAAGTTCGTTTATGCGCATGCATTTCCAGTGCAAAGAACCCACTATGTGTTCTGTTTTGGTGTGTATTTGCGCACCTCGGCATCCTAGAAGTCGGCGAATTGCACGATTTTGCGGCAAAATAGAAAACACAAAGTATTGATTAGACTGCACAATCTTTTAAATCGTGACGCGAGTGTGTCCTGCGCCAATGTGAACACTCCCTGGCAACATGAAAAGTACAGTAAAATGCGCTAAAACACACGCGACAGCCCACGTAAAGCCGTCCTGTTTTCATACTTAAAGTATCGTAGTATATTATAGAAGCTGGTCAAATCTAGAGATGAGCGAGCACACTCGTCCGAGCTTGATGCTCGCTCGAGTATTAAGGTACTTGAGATGCTCGTTACTCAAGACGAGCACCATGCGGTACTCAAGTCAATTGCATTTCCTTCCCCGCATGTTTAGCACCATTTTCTAGCCAATAAGCATGCGGGGAAGGTATTACCACTTCCTCCTGTGACGTGCCAGCCCTCTCCCCCCCATAGTAATGAGTGGCTGGGCCGATCAGGTGACCGCTGAGTACTTAAACTGGTCCCGCCCGCGGCTCGCCTCAGACGCATGCTGGCAGAGGTTAGGGATAGTGCTGCTGCTGAGATAGGGAAAGTGTTAGAGTAGGATCCTGTCGTCAAGAACCCTAACGCTCCTTCTTAGGGCTGCATCTGACCGTGTTCATTAGAGTTGTGGCTGGCTGGGAGCAGTAGTGCACCAATTTTTTTTTTAAGCATCTTGGGCTGTGCAGACCATTAAACTATAGCTTTCTCAGTCTACAGTGTATTACGCAGAGTTTAGGGACAGAGCTGCCTATATAGGGAAAGTTATACAGTCCTGATCCTCTGTGCAAGAACCCTAACGCTCCTTCTTAGGGCTACATCTGACCGTGTGCTTTACAGTTGTGGCTGGCTGGGAGCAGTAGCACACCAACTTTTGTATTACACATCTAGGCCTGTTCCCAGCCTTGCAGTTATAGCGTTCTCAGCGTGCAGTGCCGTATAACCAGCTCTCACCGTGAAACTGCACTCTAACATTTCCTAGCCTACTGCAAACTAGTTCAGTTATACCATTCTGTGTCTGCAGTGCATTAGACAGAGGTCTCACTGCTAAACAGTACTGTAATATTACCAGGGCCACTGCAAAGTATTTCAGCTCTGCCACAGTGCAGAGCGTCTCACAATACCCTTTCCTTGGTGGGGTTGAGATAGCCGCAGTTACCAGCACTATCCACTGGCTTTAGAGTCTTTTCCCACTCTACCCAGCCTCTGTTATCTACAAGTCTCTGCGAGCGGTATATTACCTCTAGGTATCAGCGCAAAACAGCGGGTTACTTTTTTCAAGTCACAGCATAGAGCCTCGGCTATCTACAAGTCTCTGTGTGCGGTGAATTAAGCCACAGTTGTCAGTGCTGTAAATGGGGTAATTTATTTGGGCCCTGCTCTATTCTTAATCTGCCCTGATTAGGAGTAGGGGTAAGGGTCGAGGACACGGACGTCCAAGTAAGGGTGTGGGCACAGGCCGAGTTCCTGGTCCAGGTGAATCACAGCTGGCTGCTGAGGGATTAGGAGAGAGGCAAGTTTCTGGGCTCCCCAGCTTCATATCACAATTTACGGGTCCGCGTGGTAGACCTTTCTTACAAACAGAGCAGTGCGAGCAGGTCCTGTCATGGATGGCAGAAAACGCGTCCAGCAATGTATCGACCACCCAGTCTTCTACACAGTCTACTACTCCCGGCCTAGGGACTGCAACTCTGAATCCTCTGGCTGCTCCTCCTTCCTTCCAGCCTCCTCACTCCATGAAAATGACATATTCTGAGCAGGCAGACCCAGGAACTGTTCTTGGATCCCTGCCATGAGTGGGAAAAAACTGTGCCTCTCTCACCTGAGGAGTTTGTCGTGACCTATGCCCAACCTTTGGAAAGTTCCCGGAGTCCGAGTGATGAGGCTGAGGACTTCCGGCAACTGTCTCAAGAGCTTTTTGTGGATGAGACACAGTTGTCTGTCAGGGAAGTAGTAGTAAGGGCAGTAAGTCCGAGGGAAGAGCGCACAGAGGATTCAGGGGAAGAGCTGCTGGACAATGAGGTGACTGACCCCACCTGGTTTGCTAAGCCTACTGAGGACAGGGCTTCAGAGGAGGAGGCAAGTGCAGCAGCAGGACAGGTTGGAAGAGGCAGTGGAGTGGCCAAGGGTAGAGGCAGGGCCAGAGCGAATAATCCACCAACTGTTTCCCAAAGCACCCCCTTGCGGTAAGCCTCCATGCAGAGGGCCAGGTGTTCAAAGGTGTGGATGTTTTTTAGTGAGAGCGCGGACGAGCAACGAACAGTGGTGTGCAACCTGTGTCGCATCAAGATCAGCCAGGGAGCCACCACCACCAGCCTCACCATGACCAGCATGCACAGGCATATGATGGCAAAGCACCCCAAAAGGTGGGATGAAGGCCATTTACTGCCTCTCACACCACTGCCTCTTCCCCTGTGCCACAACCTGGCACACAGATCCAATCCCCCTCCAAGGACACAGGCACGAGTGCCTCCCGGCCTGCACCCACACCCTCACCTCCACCGTCCTCCACTCCATCCAGCAATGTCTCTCAGCGCAGCGTTCAGCTGTCACTAACACAAGCGTTGGAGCAAAAGTGGAAATACACCGCCACCCACCACATGCACAAGCTTTAAACGTGCATATTGCCAAATTAATCAGCCTGGAGATGCTGCTTTACAAGCTTGTGGAAACAGATGCTTTCAAAAACATGCTGGCGGCGGCGGTCCTGCACTACTTGGTCCCAAGTCGTCACTATTTTTCCTGATGTGCCGTCCCCGCCCTACACCAGCACGTCTCCCGCAACATAAATCGTGCCCTCACCAATGCGGTTACTGGGAAGGTCCACTTAACCACAGACACGTGGACAAGTACTGGCAGGCAGGGCCACTATATCTCCCTGACGGCACATTGGGTGAACTTGGGGGAGGCTGGGACCGAGTCAGAGCCTGGGATCGCTCACGTCCTACCCACACACCCAAAATAGCGGGTCCTACCTCGGTGCTGGTATCTGCGGCGTTTTATGCCACCTCCTCCAAACCCTGCCCCTCCTCCTCCGCCACCTCAACCTCTCAATTAAGAAGTGTGAGCACGTCGCCAGCAGTCGGTAGCGCGTGGCGTGGCAGCACAGCGGTGGGCAAGCGCCAGCAAGACGTGCTGAAACTAATCAGCTTAGGTGACAAGAGGCACATGGCCCCCGAACTGTTGAAGGGTCTGACAGAGCAGACCGACCTCAGGCTTTCGCCGCTGAGCCTCCAACCGGGCATGGTCGTGTGTGACAACGGCCGTAACCTGGTGGCGGCTCTGCAGCTCGGCAGCCTCACACACGTGCCATGCCTGGCCCATGTCTTCAATCTGGTGGTTGAGCGGTTTCTGAAAAACAACCCCCACTTGTCTGACCTACTCGGCAAGGTGTGCTGCGTCTGCGCACATTTCCGCAAGTCCACCACGGACGCTGCCACCCTGAGGACCCTGCAACGACGGTTTCAGCTGCCAGAGCACCGACTGCTGTGCGACGTGCCCACATGGTGGAATTCTACGCTGCACATGTTGGCCAGGCTGTACGAGCAGCGTAGAGCAATAGTGGAATACCAACTCCAACATGGGCGGCGTAGTGGTAATTAGCCTCCGCAATTCTTTACTGAGGAGTGGGCATGGATGACAGATATCTGCTAGGTCCTCGGAAACTTTGAGGAGTATACCCAGATGGTGAGCGGCGATGCGGCAATCATTAGCGTTACCATCCCACTTCTTTGCCTGCTGACAAGTTCACTGCTAAGCATAAAGGCCAACGCTCTGCAGTTGGAACAGGAGTTGGGGGATGACAGTATGTCGCTTGATAGCCAGACCACCCTCATGTCTATATCTCAGCGCGTTTTGGAGGAGAAGGAGGATTGCTGCATTGTGGAGATGTGTAGAAGTGCTGGCACCTGAGTCCCCTTTATGCCCACGTTTGCGGCTCCTGACAATTTTGTGACGGTGGTGGAACGGGACTGGAATGATGATCGTACGTCAATTTATCATCAATTTTCAACAGCATTGTGGGCTATCGCCCACACTTTCAAAGAGGGTCGCTGCCTAGCCCTGCCAACCCTATGCAGTGTGTGTCTCCGGTTCCTCCTCATCCAGTACGCACTTATAAATAGACATGAGGGTGGTGTGGCTATGAAGCGAGCGTGTGGCATGAGGCCAGCTGAACGCTGTGCAGGGAAACTTTTGTGTGCGCTGTGAATGCAGGGTCGTGTGGGGGGGGGGGGGTGTTGGACTGCAATGCCAGCATGTAACCCAGGAGAAGAGGCTGAGCCAATCAGGGGCAAGTCTGAGTCACACCCATTCATGAATTCATGAATGGGTGTGACTGAGACTTGCCTCTGATTGGCTCAGGCTGAGCCAATCAGGGCCAAGTCTGAGTCACACCTCCTTCACACCCACTGCAGGACGGCCGTGCGGATCTCAGGCTGACGGGAACAGGTGAGTACATATATATTTTTTATTTTAACACTTTTCTGGATAAATTGCAGGGAAGGGCTTATATATTTAACCCCTTCCCGACAATTTATCCAGCGCTGTCCGGCAGCCCATTGCTTTCAATGGAGACGGCTGTATTGCCGGCTCCATTGAATTCAATGGGAAAACATCGTTCTTCTCTGCCACAGCTGTTACAGCTGTGGCAGAGAAGAATGATTTGTCTTCTATATGTTCTCAATGGGGTCGGCGCTGCTGCCGCCGGCCCCATTGAGCGCATATACAGAAGAGAACAGGAATCGCAGATCGCAGATAGGTGCGATCTGCGATTTTTTGTTCTATAATTTATCGGACGAGCGCATAAAAAGCGCTCATGTGTCCGATACCATTGCAAAGCAATGGTTTTATAAAATCGCTGGACGCATGCGCATGCGCAAATCGCTGCTAAGAAAGCCCTTCTGACTAAGGCCTCAAAAGGTCATATGTACCCAAAAATGATAGTAATACAACTCTCCTGGCGAAGAACAAGCCCTCTTGTAGTGCTATCAACAGAAAAATTAAATTATGTAGCTCAGAATATTTTTTAAATAAAAGGGTTTTTGATTTTCTTAAAAAGTAAAAAAATATTTAAAAAATTATAAACATTAGTTTAAAAAGTTAGCATTTCATCTTTACCTTAGCATGAAAACCGTAGAAGCAAAACCCCCTAAAAAACAGCACAATTGTTTTTTTCCCCATTTCATTCAAATTAAAAAAAAATGTTAAATACATTAAATGGTATATTAAATAATCAAATAAAAAAATACAACCCTCATACGGCTATGTCAAAATAAAAATAAAAAAGTTCTGGCTATTAAAAGGTGAGGATGAAAAAAACTAAGACGAAAACTCAAAAAGTGGCGGGTGGTTAGATGGCTGCCAGTGGACTATCCTTGGAAAGAGGAGGGCAGCTGCACAGTTGACTAATTTTGCTCTCTGATTTCCTGTGGTGCAGTACCTACAATCTGAGCCATGATTGGTAGATGATTACAGTTTACAGCCAATCAGCAGCTGCGCTGTTCTAATGTGCTGCGCTCCCACTTAGTCGCCTGAGTTCTAACACTATTTACCATGAGGAGGAAAGCGAAAGTTGCGTAGGCCTACTTGGGCGCTGCCTTCCTCATGCTGTTGGCGCTGCTCCTCTGCGCGTCATTTTTACCCCAGAGGTAGGGAGCCCCTATTCGTGTTTGTATGCAAGACTACGCAGGTTTGTGTAATGAATGTGTGTGGAGCATATTTTAAGAATATGTGTTCATTTGTGGGCACTTGTAATGAGTCAGCATATGTGTGTCTGTATATTGGATGTGTAACTTGGGAACATGTATGTAGGCCCAGATTATAGAGCGGACCTTGGTTTGTGTGTCCTGGAGCCTCTACTACTCAAGGCCTCCATCAAAATCCAGTTTTCCGACCCCAAAACAAACTCAATGTAACCAGACAATTAATAATATCAAAAAGTGAAATTTTATACTCTAAGTGTAGCCGTCTGCCCCATATGGACCAAATCTAGGAGTTGTGTGGTAAACATGGGTGCGGCCTGTTTTGTGAAATCAGCGCCTCCAACGGGACCTTCTTTGAGTCCTCAGTGTGGGTATTGGGCCTAGAGGATAGAATAGCTCATGGCACCAGACGTTCACTGGGAGACACAGTGGTAATGGGGGCATTGCTGGGGCTGGTAACTGGCGCTGCCCGCTGTGTCGATGGTGTTATACTGTATACAAACATGATGTGTTGCTATAATGATGTGCGGACAGGGACTGAGCGTTGTACTAGTGATATGGGTAGGTGTCGCTGTGCATTATGGTAGTATGTGTGCATCGTCGTTATCGGCCTCCATGTAACCTCTAGCAGGCTGTATAGTGTACACTGCCTATAGCCCTAAAATTGGTAATGCCCAGTGCTATATGTTAATATGGAAACAGTATTCACGTAGCGCGATCAAAACCGCACAATGAAAACTGCACACGTTTTTGCCGTAGTTATCTATGCTGTTACAACAGTCACATCAAACACTGATGCGGCCAACTGATGACTAAGTAACTGGGTCAGCGCAACTCCGAAACGGCAGGTCTTGTGGTGTGTTTTCAGTATGCAGTGGTCCAAAAGAGGACAGTCAGTGACCCGGTTAGCCAGTCTGATCCACATAACAGCTACTGTGGAAAGTTGTCAGCACATTCCGTGTGGTTTCACACGGGCATGGAAATTACGTAATTTTCGTGCGATTTTTGCGTGATGCGATAGTCAGTAAAAAGCAGATTATGAAACCAAAGAGTTACAATGGCGTCCTTCCCACCTGAGATATTTTCACTGATGCGATGTTGAGAGAACAAAAAATCGCTGCGTGCTCCATCTTTCTGCGATGTGCGATTTTTTTGGGGCATTGCGATGCCATCTTAACTTTAGAAAGTTCTACTGACATGTGCGATAAAAAATCACGGGCGGCAGCAATGCGAGATTATTCTGAAAAAAAGCATCGCTGACGCTCAAAAAGCGCAGCAACAAAGATGGGATTTTCTTGCGGCAAAATCGCAATCGCCCGTGTGATAATAGCCTCAGCGTATCGCCACTTTTTAATGTATGGGACTGCATAGCAACACACTGTTCAGAGTGTTACCCACTGCTAAAAGTACCTGCAAGGGCTTAAACAGACAGGCGCAGGCATTAATACGCTCGCCGCTATGGAGCGTTTTAGCGCATGTATCAGTGGGGTTTTTGATTATTCAAACTCTGTGCTATTGCGTGCGAGTTTGGGGGGAAAAAGCGTGAAGATTGATCCTGCCCTAGAAAAACTAGGGCAAGTCCTATCTTTTCTCACATGTAATATTAACACTAGAGATGAGCGAGTATACTCGCTAAAGGCAATTGCTCGAGCGAGCATTGCCTTTAGCGAGTATCTCCCCCGCTCGAGACGGAAGGTTCGGGTGCCGGCAGCGGGCAGGGAGCGGAGGGGGAGAGCCGGGCGGAGCGGAGGGGAGATCTCTCTCTCCCTCTCTCCCCCCCGCTCCCTCCTGCTGACAGCCGCTCCCCCGCGCCGGCACCCAAACCTGCAGTCTCGAGCGGGGGAGATACTCGCTAAAGGCAATGCTCGCGCAAGCAATTGCCTTTAGCAAATATACTCGCTCATCTCTAATTAACACGCAAGAATCCTGTTAGGAAAAACGAAACCATTGAAATCAATTAAAATAGTTGATTTTCAGGTCCACAAAACGGGCCATAAAACAAGCCAATCTTTTTAAGCCCTAAGGATCACTGGAAGAGATAAATGTAGCATTATATGAGGGGTAATTAGGAATACAACTATCACATCCTAGTGCCGGCATAATGCTGATCAACCCCTTTTAATGACATACATGTACATCATTAATCTGCAGGGTGAGTGTGGAGCAGCTCGGTAGTGAAGTTTGCCTCATACCTGGTTGCTATCAGCTGTTTCATAGAGATGTCAGCAACGTCCACGATCACAGCTAGCTCAGGTCATTGCCATTTAACGGTTTAGATGCCAAGATCGATACAGCTATCGCAGCGTCTAAGCATCTAGCCCCCTTTGGCGCTCCTGCCCCCCTGCGACAAGACAGTGGGAATTGACGTTCAATTGCCATGGCAACCTGGGACCTTGTAGAGGCTCCTAGACTTGCCATGGATCTTAGCGTATTAACCCTTTTTCAATCCAATTTGTATCCTGGTTTTCCTAGGGGGCGTACTCTTTTTCTGCTGTTATACAACAACGCTATCTGCTGGCTAAAGCCAGTACTGCATGAGGTGACACGTTGGATAGGCTCCAACAGCAGAGAGGCTGGCAATATACAGTAAGAGAACCCCGACGAACGTCTTCCAACATCGGAGCTGTACAGCCTTAAATCATAATGTCTTCAGAGGTCAGTCAGTGGATTGGAAAGGGTTAAGCTGACATCAGATGCACAATATACTGCAATATATAAGTATTGCAGTATATTCTATAGGTGATCAGATTATTGGAAGTTCAAGTCCCCCAGTGTATCTAAAAAAAAAAGTAAAGATAAGTTTCAAAGGTGAAGGACACATACAGGGGCAATTTTTGTAATAGGGTTTAAGTTTAAAAAATGCACCATATGTCTTCTGCAGTTTTTATTTATCACTGTGTATAGTAATCTGAAGAAAGGAGATCTGTGGGTGTGATCGACTGATAGCTTGGTTTCCATCCCTTAACTCACCTCTCCTGAAGTTGTAACCACTTGGTTTATGACCACAGCAAACAAACTTTGTCGTGGGTATAAATGAGTTGATAAGGTGGTGCTGGAGAGGAGAGAACAGAGGGAAACTAAGCCTTCAGTCCAACTTCCCTAACAGATCTCCTATTGAGACTCAGTCTGCAGTTTACAAAATGGTGCAAAGTTTTTAATCAAACTCAACTGCAAAAATGCCTTTCAGGCCAAAATGCATTCATTTAAAGGGTTATTCCCAAAATTGACTTTTATCACCTATCTACAGGAAAGGTGATAAATATCTGATTGGTGCGGGTCTCACGCATCCTTGACAACAGCTCCATTCAATCTCCTTTTCACTGCAGGAATGCAGAAACCAGCAGTGAGGAGGAGAGGGGACACAGGACCCCATTCTCAGAATCGGTGGGGCGCTCCTGAGATCATCACTGATCAGACTTTTATCACCTATCCTATGGATAGGTGATAAAGGTCGATTTGGGGGAATATCCCTTTAGGTATAAAAATGGGCAAAGGTTTTCCTAATCTTTAATCAAAATGTTTTTAAAAATTATAAGAAATAAAAAAAGTTAAAAGTACGAAAAGTTAAAACTGATGCTGGGGATTGTCTGTAGCAACCATATGTGCACGGCATGAGATGGGGTTAATCGGAAATAGGCTATGGTCTGGAATAGCACAGACTGCAGCAGAGGAGGAGCAACAGAGGTAAATACAGGATCCCCAGATCCCAATCTAATCCAGCATGCACTGGAAAAAATAAGTCTAATTCATGGAAACTGCACCTCTGGCATAGAACCGGCACAAAATACCAGCATTTATCACACATGCTGGCAGTTCATACAGGGATCTAATCACTTGCCAAATCTTTAGTACATAGCAGTGTACTGCTGCATGGTAGCCTCCACCATTTGCAGCAAGTGTTACAGTCGTGACCCTGATACTTGTGCATAATCAGCAAGGCAGGATAGTATCTCTCTTAGACCAGTTTTGTCTAATATATTACACTCATTCGCACTATATTGAGACTGATCTTTTTAATTTATTACTACTACAATATATTTTACTACATATCAATAAAGGTCACTTTTTAAGTGGGTTTCAGTTTATGGCATGTGGTGGGATTGATTGTTTGCCTTCAGTGGATACATTTCTGTTCTGGTGATGAAATGGGCACTCGGGTGCCCAGCCCATTATATTTTCAGCACAGTTAGCAGAGCTGGGTCTTGTAAGGAGCTGTGTTTCTATTTAAAGGGGTTGTCCAGTTGTAAACCGTTGATGGAATATCCTCAATATAAGTAGAGATGAGCGAACGTACTCGTTTCGAGTAATTACTCGATCAAGCACCGCGATTTTCGAGTACTTCAGTACTCGGGTGAAAAGATTCGGGGGGCGCCGGGGGCGGGGGGAGGCGTTGCGGCGCGGGGGGTAGCAGCGGGGAACAGGGGGGAGCCCTCTCTCTCTCTCCCCCCCCCCACTCCCCGCTGCAACCCCCCACTCACCCACGGCGCCCCCCGAATCTTTTCGCCCGAGTACGGAAGTACTCGAAAATCGCGGTACTCGGGCGAAAAAGGGGCGTGGCCGAGTACGCTCGCTCATCTCTAAATATAAGTTACCAATAGTAGACCAGCGAGAGTCCATCACCTGCAACCCCTGTTCTCTAGGCTGGTGAGCTTGTGCATGGATCTGATTTGTGTAGGAAGCGGGCAGCTTCGTTCCAACTGCAGAGGCTCGGCTGGATATTACAGGCAATTTTCCCATTGAAATGAACAAGAACTTGGCCTGAAATACCAAGTCGGGCTACTGCAATAGGAATGAGGCCACCTGCTTCTTACAGAAATCAGCTTAGTGCACAAGCACACTGGCCCAACAATGACCAACCACCCCTTCCCATCAATCTACTACTGATGACCTAACCTAAGGGAAGACCATCAACGGTTTACAGCTAGACAACCCCTTCAATGAATTTAGTGTCAAACTAATAAACTTCATTGCAGTCTCAATGAAACAGTGAATAGCAAGTGAACAGATTTCCATAAATATTTCAAGGACATACATGAGCATATCATGAGTTGGACGGCTGCAGCATACATGTCGACATAGCTCAAGTGGGCA